>NC_091977.1:93417786-94141025 GCF_044704955.1 Pristiophorus japonicus
CTCCCTCCATCCTCTCTCCCTCACTCCATCCATCCATCCTCTCTCCCTCACTCCATCCATCCATCCTCTCTCCCTCCATCCATCCATCCATCCATCCTCTCTCCCTCCCTCCATCCATCCATCCATCCATCCTCTCTCCCTCCCTCCATCCATCCATCCATCCTCTCTCCCTCCCTCCATCCATCCTCCTCTCCCCTCCTCCATCCTCTCTCCTCCCTCCATCCTCTCCCTTCACTCCATCCCTCCATCCTCTCTCCCTCACTCCATCCATCCATCCTCTCTCCCTCACTCCATCCATCCATCCTCTCTCCCTCCCTCCATCCATCCTCTCTCCCTCCATCCATCCCTCCATCCATCCATCCTCTCTCCCTCCATCCATCCATCCATCCATCCTCTCTCCCTCCATCCATCCATCCATCCATCCACCCTCTCTCCCTCCATCCATCCATCCATCCATCCATCCATCCATCCATCCATCCTCTCTCCCTCCATCCTTCCATCCATCCATCCATCCTCTCTCCCTCCGTCCGTCCGTCCGTCCGTGCATGCATGCATGTTCTCTCCCTCCCCACTCCCCTTGCCGTCAGAAATACAGAGAGTGAGAGATAGAGACACACTGGGGTGGTCATCCCAGCACGCTGTTGGAGGACTCCCAGTGCCGCAGCCGGTAAGTAGAAAATGGTTTATTTATTGATTTAAATAATTTTTTTTTAAATTTTTTTTTTTTTTTTGATTTTATTTATTGGTTGGTTTATTGATGTATTTATTATTGATGATGGCTCTTTATTTGTAAAATTGAAGTGATTAATGTTTGTAAACTTCCCTTTAAACCCTAGCCCCCCCCCTTTCCCTACGCCTAATTTGTAACCTACGCCTGATTTTCTAAAGTGTAGACAAGGTTTTTTCGAACGTACAAAAATCTTCACTTACTCCATTCTAAGTTAGTTTGGAGTAAGTATTCACTGCCTAAACTTTGAAAACAGGCGTAAGTGGCCGGACACACCCTTTTGAAAAAAAAATTCTGTTCAAAAGTGAAACTGTTCTAACTGACTAGAACTGGAGCAAACTAAATGCCGAGAATTCAGATTTCTAACATACTCCATTCTAAACCAGTTGTTCCAAAAAATCAAGAGCAACTCAGGCCGAAACTTGGCCCCAACGGGTGGTGGCTGAAAGCATTGTCAAAGAGCTAAGCTTTGCGGAAGCTTTGAAAGTAGAGAGAAAGGTAGCCATTTACTAATGGTGTAAACTAGCATGTATAAAAATGAAGTGACTATTATATAGCTGCATTGACGCAGGAGTCTCCTATAAGTTAATCTTATGATTTTTCAATCATAATCTTATGGAGGGTCTACAGCTTGGCCACATCTCTGATGTTGTGAGTGAGATCACTTTAATAGGCTAAAGGGCTGGCTGGAAGTTTGTGCTCGATGCAAAAGTGGCACAGATGTGGCTGCATTGATTTGTGCCCATTTTTTTCCCTCCCAACTCTTGATTCCCATTCTGCTTGTATGCCATGGACTGTGGCGACCATAACTGTACTCTCATTCCTTAAATAGATATTTGAGCACGTATGCCATCGTGCCTCCAGGATTAAGAAGTTTTTCTTGTACTTCATTTTGATTTAGTTACCATACTTGATTGGGTCTTTTGGTACTTGCTTTTGGATTTCAGTTAACCCTCTGAACTCTAACATATTCAGTCTTTGCAGCTGTTTCCAACTACCTGAATGATGCACTAATATAACTCAAATGCTAATTTGAACATTTTGGATTATTTTAAACAAGTTGTGCCACTTTGCTCCTTGTGTAAATTGTTTTATGGCATCTTGACATAATGTGACTCCACACCACTTGAATGATTTCCATAAACCATCGTCATTGGTGTGTATTTCAAGTAAAATTTCAAGAGCTTATTTTGATCAAAAATTGTAACATCCTACTGCTTTAAATCTTTTTTTATCAAAGCCAAAAGATGCTGAGAATTGTTGATGAAACAAGTACTTCAGTACAATGACTTCGAGGTTCTCTCAAATGTTGTTCCCCTTTGCTATTTTTTATATTTTTGGCATATGTTATACTATTTTATTTATTCTTGTGATGTTGATGACCTTGGCAAACCAGAATCTATTACCTGTCCCTAGTTACCCTGAGGGCATTAGTTAACCACACAGTACAGGTTACTGGTAGGATGGGGTTGGAAAATTCTGTTCCCTGAAGGACATTGGTGGACCAGTTGAGTTTTGTGACAGTCCAGTAATTCTTGCAATTAATTTTCTAGTGCTAGTCCACAAATTATTGAATTCCGTTTCACAACTTGCCAAGATGAGATTTGAATTCATGACCATTGGATTGCTGGTCAATGACCATATCACTAGGCTACCACTATTGTTAACATGACTGTAAAATACTTTAGCTATCTAATGGCTGATTGCCAAATGTTTAACATCAATATATGGATACTGTATAAGGTGCAGGTTTTGTCTGAATGCCTTTTGATGGTTTGTGGCTAAATGCACTACTTAGTGTAACACTGATGCACAGATCAGGAAGGATGTTGGTTCAATCCCTAATTTGTGCAGAGTTAGTTAATTAGCCGCAGCACCTTTTCTAGTCAGGAGGGGAAATTTCAATCAAGTTTCCCGCTCGCTGGTAGGAGATAAGAACATATTAACATAAGAAATCAGCGTAGGTCATTTGACCCCTTGAGCCTGCTCCGCCATTTAATAAGATCATGGCTGATCTGATCATGGACTCGGCACCATTTCCCAGCCCGCTCCCCATAACCCTTTATTCCCTTATCGTTCAAAAATCGGTCTATCTCTGCCTTAAATATATTCAATGACCCAGCCTCCAGCTCTCTGGAGAGAAAATTCCATAGATTTACAACTTTATGAGAAGAAATTCCTCCTCATCTCAGTTTTAAATGGGTGGCCCCTTATTCTGAGACTATGCCCCCTAGTTTTAGTTTTCCCTATGAGTGGAACTATCCTCTCTGCATCCACCTTGTCGAGCCCCCTCATTATTTTATGTTTTGATAAGATCACCCCTCATTCTTCTGAACTTCAATGTGTTGTGTAGAGGCCCAACCTACTCAACCGATCTTCATAAGTCAACCCTCTCATCTCTGAAATCAATCTGATGAACCTTCTCTGAACCACCTCCAATGCAAGTATATCCTTCCTTTTAAATACGGAGACCAAAACTGTACGCAGTACTCTAGGTGTGGTCTCTCCAATACCCTGTACAGTTGCAGCAGGACTTCTTTGCTTTTATATTCTATCCCCCCTGCAATAAAAGCCAACATTTCATTTGCCTTCCTGATTACTTGCTGTACCTGCATACTAACTTTGTGTTTCATGCACAAGGACCCCCAGGTCCCTCTGTACTGCAGCACTTTGCAATTTTTCTCCATTTAAATTATAATTTGTTTTTCTGCCAAAGTGGATAACCTCACACTTTCCCACATTATACTCCATCTCCCAAATTTGTGTCCACTCCTATAGCTTGTCTGTATCCCTTTGCAGATTTTTTGTGTCCTCTTCACAATTTGCTTTCCCACCCATCTTTGTATCATCAGCAAACTTGGCTACATTACCCTTGGTCCCTTCATCCAAGTCATTAATATAAGATTGTAAATAGTTGAGACTCCAGCACCAATCCCTGTGGCACCCTACTAGTTACTGTTTACTAACCGGAAAATGACCCGTTTATCCCGACACTCTGTTTTCTGTTAGCCTGGAGAGAGGATTGGCTAACTAATATATTACCCTCAACCCCGAGATGGTACACTAATGTAAAACAGGAGAGCTTTTGTGGCATCTGGACCTACTTTTTCATGAGCCTAGAGAGGGGGAGGCAGGAAAATAGGCACCTCTTTCTATTGGCTCTCCAATAGAGTACTAATTGCATGCATATGTAGTAAAAAAGGAGAATGTGAGTGCTCAGATGTCACTGCTTTCCAAGTGAGAGCTGCTGTCATGGAACCCCCACAGCAGTATAAAATTGCATAAAGACTTTGGCCCGGATTTTGTGGTCAGCGACGAATGAACGCCATTTGCCATTCATTGATTGCGGCTGCCCATAGATTTTTCGTAGGCTTTTGCGTGACAACTTGGGGTCATCCGATGCGGCAGGGGCCCTGTATGAACAAGGAAAGCAACAGTGAGTCTCTTCAACCAATCAGATTAAAATCAGGCACTTACAATTTTGATGGGTTTGCCATACCTCAGAACTCACCAGGGAAGTGGAGTTGGGTTCTCAGTGACTCTCCATTGCTTTGGCTAGTTGATGGCTGCAAAAGTGATATAAAAGCTACCATTTCACAGCTGTTCATTTTCCAATGTCAAGCTCAAGCCTTCAGAGTTTGGAAGAGACTTTTGAGCTGTATGCACTTTGGAAGTGTTTGCATTGAACACTCTATTCACTGTCACCTCCTCTGAGCAACCCCTCTCACTATTGACAGTGTGCTTCTGTCATCTCAACTTCACCCACCATCTATTCCAGAAGCATCGGTGCCCTTGGGGGAAAAAAATCTCACCTTGGTCCTTAGAATCCCATCACAATTAGCCCCAAAACCAACATCACTAATCACACGAGCATCACCAAAAACAACACTGACCTTCTCCGCAATCGTCTGATGCTGCACAGAACATCAGTACCCGACCACATTACTGCCACATTTACTTCACTTTTAAGCTGTACGCCCTGACTGCCACATGATGTGCCAGGTTGGCACCACTCTACACCAGCATCCCTGCAGGGATCTGGGGACATGCACACCAAGGTCCCTCTCTTCCTCGACATTTCTCAGTATTCTACCATTATTGTGTACTCCCCTGCCCTGTCAGCCCTCCCCAAATGCATTACCCCACACTTCTCTGGATTAACTTCCAACTGCCACTTTTCTGTCAACCTGACTAGTCCATTGATATCGTCCTCCAGTCTACAGCTTTCTTACTATGAACCACACAGCCAATCGCTGTATCATCTGCAAACTTCTTATTCATGCCCTCTACATTGAAGTGTATAGTATTAGGCAATCCCTTGTGTCGGATGACCCGCCTCCACACACAACTAGATGAGTTCACAGGTGTTTCAATGAGGGACCTGACAATCTCGGTCCTGAACTACATACTAAAGGGTGGAAGATGCCTGTGCATGGATTCTTTTAATGTGGGGTGGCCGTTGCACACCAGCCACTACACGGGCTTGACAGAGCTCGGTCTTGATCCAGTAGCAAGGGTTAACCAAGAAGACTGGAGATCAAGCTCTGCTGCACAGACCTAGTGCACACGCATGCTCCTACTATCCACAGATCGCAGTGTGGGCTGGCCTGTGCTGCCCCTGGGCCCTCGCCTCTTCTGGGCACCAAACCCTCGCCTTTCCTGGGCCTTGATCACGATGCTCCTGGACCCCGATCTCTCACTGCTCCTCTGCCCCGATCAAAAATGGAGCAGTCAGAAACAGGACATCAATTAGTCTCCTCTTATCTTGGAGACAAATATCAACACTGTTATTTGAAATATCAAAATATTAAACTCCAGTCGAGTTGAAGGGTTATTAACATCAGAAACAAACGGCAACTAACAGAATGAACACGATTCAGTAAGGTGTGAATAACAGCAGCATCCAAACCCTGCAATCATTTGTGAACTCGCTGGTGTCTCAGCAGGCTGGAAGAGTGAGTGAATAACACAAGAAGCAAGTGACTTAATACTGAGCCGCTGGACACAACTTTCCAGTCACAAACATCCTCTGCTTTCTGCCACTGAGCCAATTTTGGATCCAACTTTCCCTTGGATCCCACAGCTTTTACATTTATGACCTGTCAGCCATGTGGGACCTTGTCAAAACCCTTGCTAAAATCTATGTAGACTACATCAAATGCACTACCCTCATCAACCTTCCTTGTTACTTCCTCAAGAAATTAGCCAGACATAACCTTCCCTTATAAAATCCATGCTGATTATCCTTGATTTAATCCGTGCCTTTCTAAATGACAATTAATACTGTCCTTCAGAATTTTTTCCAATAATTTGTCCACCAGCAAAGTTAGGATGACTGGCCTGTAATTACTCGGTCTATCCCATTCTCCCTTTTTAACGAACGGTACAACATTAGCAGTTCTCTAGTTCTGCGGCACCACACCTGTAGCCAGAGAAGATTGAAAAATGGTCAGAGCCTCTGCTATTTCCTCTCTTGCTTCTCTTTACAGCCCGGAATACATTTCATCCAGGCCTGGTGATTTATCTACTTTCAAAGATGCTAAGCCCATTAATACTTTCTCTCCCTATGTTTATTTCCTCTAATATTTCACACTCCTCCTCCTTAACTACAATAGAAGAAGCTGTCATGAGTCTAAACCTGGAAGTGTAAGCTTAAAATATTTAATTCAATGTAAAATCATACACATAAAGCAAAATAGAGAGGGAAAGAAAGATGGGATTAAGAGTGACAGAAAGAGACAAAAATGTAATTTAAAATTTTTTTTTAAACTCTCAATGATAATTAAAATTTGAAGGATTGTGACTCCACACTTTGTAAAAGTAAATTTACAGTGCCAGAGAGGTTGTTTGTTGGTAATTAAGACATCATGCTGTTAAAAACTAACTTACACTTGAAGGGACAAGCCCTAACTTTCTGACGTGTTTAGTGGGTAAGTACAACAACTTCATACCCCTCGTGTTTGAATGCAAAGTCTCTCAGCTAATTACCGGTGTAGCGAAGCTTGTGGAGGAGCAGGATAAATGGGACAGCAACTTCCTGATTTCTGTGTTTTAACTGCACATGTGCGGACGGTGGAAGTTGCTGTCATGTTTACTCCTTAATAACTGTCAATGCTGATAGCCTCACTGTTATTCCTACCCTAAACTCTGGGCCAAACTTGTGTACTGAGTGAGCTGTGCTCTGGTGCTGTAGTATGGTGTATTGTTACATGTTCTACTAAATCACTATCCCCCTCCTCTTTAGGGAGGGGAAGGGAAGCTTGCTTTATAGGGCCAAAAGTGTTTGTAAATTTTGAGTTCTAAAAATTGCATTTGACTTTAAAATAAAAGTGGGGAGGCACATCCTAGCCATTGAAAAATTCTTGTAAATAAGTTGGATTGAGTCTTTAAGTGAAACTAGGTATGTGAAGGCTTTTGGGTTTTCTGTTTGCAGCAGTCAAAAGATGCATACAATGGATGCCTTGTGCTTTGCATCAATGAGCAATGACATTTATAAAATTAAATCTTGTGTTGCTGTTCATTCCCAAGAGTCATTAGGGCAATTAAAGTGTTGAAGCACCCTTTCTAGCATTTAACCTGAAGCATATATAGATTATACATATACATAGGAGCGGCAAGCAGCGGCCTGGGAGCAGCGTGGAGGCATACTACTCCAGGGAGCAGCACGAGCTGCGACGGTAGCAAAGAGTGATGTCATCAAGGTCCAGGTCGATGATTGGAGCATAGGCAGATACAGCTGGAGCGGTGACGTCGGGGCAAAGGGACGGCAAGAGACTGGAGGGACGTGATCGGGGCCCACTGGAGGCGTGAGTTCGGGGCCCAGGGGCAGCACAGGCCAGCCCATATTGTGATATGTGTGCACACTAGGGCCCCAAGTTTCCACATGATTTGCTCCTGATTTTTAGGAGCAACTGGTGTAGAACGGAGTATCTTAGAAATCGGAATTCTCGTCATTTAGTTTGCTCCAGTTCTGGTCAGTTAGAACAGTTTCACTTTGGAACAGAATTTTTTTTTTCAAAAGGGGGCGTGTCCGGCCACTTACGCCTGATTTCAAAGTTTCGTGAGTGAAAACTTACTCCAAACTAACTTAGAATGGAGTAAGTGAAGATTTTTGTACGCTCGAAAAAACCTTGTCTACACTTTAGAAAATCAGGCGTAGGTTACAAATCAGGTGTGGGGAATGGTGGGGGGGGTGTTTAAAGGGAAGTTTACAAACATTAAACACTTCAGTTTTACAAATAGAGCCATCATCAATAATAAATGATAAATACATCAATAAATCAACCAATAAATCAATCAAAAAAAATTAATAAGAAAGAATTTTTTTTTAAAAATCAATAAATAAAACATTTTCTACTTACCGACTGCAGCACCGGGAGCCCTCCAACAGCGTGCTGGGATGTCTCTGTCAGTGTCTCTATCTCTCTGTCTGTCTGTGTGTCTCTCATTCTCTGTCTGTCAGTGTCTGTGTTTCTGACAGCGAGGAGAGGGGGGGGAGCAGAGGGAAGGAAGGGGAGGGATGGGGGAGATGGAGAAGGGGGGGAAAGGAGATTGGGAGGGGGAAGGAGAAGGGGGGGGGGGGAGGGAGGCTGAACGGGCCGGGCCCGAGACTTCGGGCAGAGCCCGTCCCCAGCACCAAATTTACAGGTAGGTGGCGTCGGGTTGGGGGGGTGGTGGGAGGGAGGTCGGTTCGGGTCGGAGGGAGGGAGGGAGGGAGAGGGAGGTCAGGTCGGGGGGGGAGGGAGGGAGGGAGGTCAGGTCGGAGGCGGGCGGGGGGGGGGGAGCGGGTGTCTGGTCCGGTCCGGAGGCGGGGGGGGGGGGGCGGGGGGTGGGGAGCGTGAGTCAGGTCGGATCCAGTCCGGAGGGGGAGGGGGGATGGGGGGGAGCGGGTGTCCGGTCCAAAGGCGGGGGAGGGGGGGAGGGTCGGGAGCGCGGGTCCGGTCCGGGGGGTGGGGGAGCGGGAGTCGAGTCGGGTCGGGAGGAAGCAGGAGCTGGCCGTGGGAGGAGCCTTATTCACTCAGCCACAGTGAGGCCATTCGGCCAGGGCTAGGGGCTGTGTGCTTCGGCCCCTCCCCCACAGTTTTGGGCGCCTGGAGCTACTGCACTTGCGTGCCCACTGTAGCGCACATGTGCAGAGGTCCCGGCACTGTTTTCAGTGCAGGGACCTGGCTCCGCCCCCGACAGCTTCTGCTGCGCTGCGCCGAGGGCCAGAGGATCTGCAGGGAGGTGGAGAATACGGAGGGTTTTTTTAGGCGCACTTTGTGGCGCGAAAAACGGGCGTCCAGGTCGGGACTGCGCCGTTCTAGGCGCGGCTCGAAACTTGGGCCCTAGGTCCGTGCAGCAGAGCAGGTCTCCAGTCATCTTGGGTAATCCTTGCCACTGGACCAAGACGTTGCTCTGTCAAACCCGTGTGGTGGCTGGTGTGCAATGGCCACCACACGTTAAAAAAAGTTCCACGCACAGGCATCTTCCACCCTTCAGGATGTAGTTCAGGACGTGGAATTTTAGGTCCTTCATTGGAACACCTGTGAACTTATCGTTTTTTGGTGTGGAAGCAAGTCATCCTCGTTTCGAGGGACTGTCTGTGATACATATACAGCATATACCTGCCCTTTTACCTCCTCCCTTCCCACGATCCAGGGCCTCAAGTACTCCCTCCAGGTGAAACAGCAATTTACTACTTGTACTTTCAATTTAGTATACTATATTCGCTGCTCATGATGTGGTCTCCTCTACATTGGGGAGACAAACACAGATTGTGTTGTGTATCTGTAAAACATGCACTCCCATGTTCCGCCACCAGGGAGCACATCCACTGAAGTCCCAAGGGATTCCAACATCCCTTGGAAGCACTGTATATAAGCCGGCCCCTAAGGCCTATTCCTCACTCTGGAGTGTCTTAGTAAAGACTGAGCTCACTGTTACTTTAATCTCCCTGTGTGCAGTCTCATCTGTGTTAGGAACACAACAACTGGTGACGAGTACACTAATCCAATGCAAAGATGCAGCAAACTGTGGGCATCCTGGAGAAGTTCTCGGAGGGTGAGGACTGGGAAGCCTATGTCGAATAGTTAGACCAGTGCTTTGTAGCCAATGAGCTGGATGGAGAAGGAAGCACTGCAAAAAGGAGAGCGGTCCTCCTCACGGTCTGTGGGGCACCGACCGACAGCCTCATGAAGAATCTTCTGGCTCCGGTGAAACCCACAGATAAGTCATATGAGGAGCTGTGTACACTGGTTCGGGAGCATCTTAACCCGAGGGAGAGCGTGTTGATGGCAAGGTATCGGTTCGAAATGTACCAGCGATCCGAAGATCAGGATGTGGTGAGCTACGTTGCCGAGCTAAGGCGACTTGCAGGACAATGTGAGTTTGATGGCTACCTGGAGCAACTGCTCAGAGACTTTTTTGTACTGGGCATTGGCCATGAGACCATCCTATGAAAAAGTTTGACGATCGAGACACTGACCCTCAGTAAGGCCATTGCGAAGCACAGGCGTTTATGTTCACCAGTGATAACACCAAACAAATCTCTCGGCACACAAGTGCAAGCAATGTTAATAAATTAACTGGAACTTGCGAGCAGAAATGTACAGGGCAGAAACCATGAGTCTGCAACTGCCAGCAGGCCTCAGGTGACCCAGATGACTGAGTCCTCAACAAAGGATGAATGCAAGGCAATTCACACCTTGTTGGCGTTGTGGAGGCTTCCATTCAGCCTATTCATGCTGCTTCAAAGGATATGTTTGCAAGAGCTGTGGAACAATGGGGCACCCCCTCTGCAAAACCTGCTAACCACCACATGGCAGAGGAAGATCGGTCCATGGTGGACCAAAGCACTTTCGAGCCTCAGAGAGGAGGCAGATACTGAAGTACACTGGGTGCACACATTTTCGACGAAATGTCCACCTATAATGCTAAACGTAAAATTGAATGGCTTACCCGTTGCCATGGAACAGGACACTATCGCTAGCCAATCCATCATGAGTAAAAAGATGTTTGAGAGACTGTGGTGCAACAAGGCACTCAGACCAGCCCTGAGCCCCATCCACACGAAACTGAGAACGTACACCAAAGAGCTTATCACTGTCCTGGGCAGCGCCATGGTCAAGGTCACCCATGAGGGCACGGTGCACGAACTGCCACTCTGGATTATCCCAGGTGATGACCCCACACTGCTTGGAAGGAGCGGGCTGGGCAAAATCCGTTAGAACTGGGATGACATCTGAGTGCTGTCACATGTCAATGAGGCCTCATATACCCAGGTTCTAAACAAATTTCTTTCCCTTTTTGAGCCAGGCATTGGAAACTTTTCCGGGGCGAAGGTGCAGATCCACTTGGTCCCAGAGGCATGACCTATTCACCACAAGGCGCGAGTGGTACCTCACATGATGAGGGAGAGAGTGGAAATTGAGCTAGACAGGCTGCAACGTGAGGGCATCATCTCCCCAGAGGAATTCAGCGAATGGGCCAGCCCGATTGTTCCAGTACTCAAAAGTGATGGCACGGTCAGGATTTGCAGCGATTATAAAGTAACTGTTAATCGTTACTCGCTACAGGACCAATACCCGCTACCCAAGGCAGACGACCTATTTGCGACACTGGCAGGAGGCAAGATGTTCACCAAGCTCGACCTGACTTCGGCCTACATGATGCAGGAGCTGGAGGAGTCTTTGAAGGGCCTCACCTGCATCAACACGCACAAGGAATTGTTTATCTACAACAGATGCCTGTTTGGAATTCGGTCCGCTGCAGCGATCTTCCAGAGAAACATGGAGAGCCTACTCAAGTCGGTACCACGCACGGTGGTTTTTCAGGACGACATATTGGTCACGGGTCGGGACACCGTCGAGCACCTACAAAAACTGGAGGAGGTCCTCCAGCGACTGGATCGCATAGGACTGCGGCTGAAGAGGTCGAAATGCGTCTTCGTGGCAACAGAAGTGGAATTTTTGGGGAGAAAGATCGCGGCGGACGGCATTCGGCCCATAGCCTCTGTCTTGGCGTCTATCAGGAACGCGCCCAGGCCACAGAACGTCACGGAGCTGCGGTCGTTCCTGGGACTCCTCAACTATTTTGGTAACTTACGACCGGGGTTAAGCACCCTCTTAGAGACCCGACATGTGTTATTGCATAAAGGTGAGAACTGGATATGGGGAAAAAAACAAGTAATTGCTTTTGAAAAAGCCAGAAACATTTTATGCTCCAACAAGCTGCTTGTGTTGTCTAACCCATGTAAAAGACTCGTGCTAGCATGTGATGCGTTGTTGTACGGAGTCGGGTGTGTATTACAACAAGCTAACATTGTGGGGAAGTTGCAACCTGTCGCCTGTGCCTCCAGGAACTTGTCTAAGGCCAAGAGAGCCTACAGCATGATTCAGAAAGAGGCATTAGCGAGTGTGTTCAGGGTAAAGAAAATGCATCAGTACCTGTTTGGCCTCAAATTTGAGCTGGAAACCGATCACAAGTCCCTCACATCCCTGTTCGCTGAAAATAAGGGGATCAATACTAATGTCTCAGCCCGCATACAAAGGTGGGCACTCGCGCTATCAGCGTATAACTATACCATCCGCCACAGGCTCGGCACCGAGAACTGTGTGGATGCTTTGTCGGCTGCCATTGCCCACCACGGGGGTGGAAATGGCACAGCCTGCAAACTTGTTGATGGTGGCGCAGCCCGCAGACTTGTTGATGGTCATGGAAGCGTTTGAAAATGATAAATCACCTGTCACGGCCCGCCAGATTAGGACTTGGACCAGCCAAGATCCTCTGCTGTCCCTAGTAAAAAGAAAACTGTGTACTGCATGGGAGTTGCACCAGCATCCCCATTGAAATGCAAGAGCTAATCAAGCCATTCCAGCGGCGAAAGGACAAGCTGTCCATTCAGGCAGACTGCCTGTTGTGGGGTAACCGCGTAGTGCTACCCAAAATGGGCAGGGAGATGTTCATCTCGGATCGCCACAGCACACACCCGGGTATAGTAATGATGAAAGCAATAGCCAGATCCCACGTGTGGTAGCCCAGTATCGACTCTGACTTAGAGTCCTGTGTACGGCAATGCAGCATGTGTGCTCAGTTGAGCAACGCGCCCAGAGAGGCACCACTAAGTTTGTGGTCCTGGCCCTCCAGACCATGGTCGAGGATCCATGTCGACTATGCGGGCCCGTTTCTCGGTAAAATGTTCCTGGTGGTGGTGGATGCTTTTTCAAAATGGATTGAATGTGAAATAATGTTGGGAAGCACCGCCACCGCCACCATTGAAAGCCTGAGGGCCATGTTTGCCACCTACGGCCTGCCTGACATACTGGTCAGTGACAACGGGTCATGTTTCACCAGTGTCGAATTTAAAGAATTCATGACCCGCAATAGGATCAAACATGTCACCTCGGCCCCGTTTAAACCAGCCTCCAATGGGCAGGCAGAGTGGGCAGTACAAACAATCAAACAGAGCCTCAAACGAGTCACAGAAGGCTCACTCCAAACCCGCCTGTCCCGAATAGTGCTCAGCTACCACACGAGACCCCACTTGCTCACAGGGGTGCCCCCGGCTGAGCTACTCATGAAAAGGACACTTAAAACCCGACTCTTGCTGGTTCACCCCAACCTGCATGATCAGGTAGAGAGCAGGCGGCAGCAACAAAATGTAAACGGTGGTCGCCCCACTGTGTCACGGGTAATTGATCTGAATGACCCTGTTTATGTGCTAAACTATGGACATGGTCCCAAGTGGATCACGGGCACGGTGATAGCTAAAGAAGGGAGTTGTAGTCAAACTAGACAATGGACAAATTTGCAGAAAGCACCTGGACCAAACGAGGCTGCGGTTCACAGACTGCCCTGAACAACCCACAGCAGAACCACCTTTTTCGAGCCCACAACGCACACCCAAAGATTTGTACCGAGGCGGTCCATCGGGTAAAGCAAGGCTCCCGACTGCCTCACCTTGTAAATAGTTTTCTCTTTGACTTTGCGGGGGGGAGTGATGTTGTGTATCTGTAAAGCATGCACTCCCATGTTCCGCCACCAGAGAGCGCATCCCCTGAAGTCCCAAGGGATCCCAGCATCCCTTGGGAGCACTGTATATAAGCCGGCCCCTCAGGCCCGTTCCTCACTCTGGAGTGTCTTAATAAAGACTGAGGTCACTGTTACTTTAACCTCCCTGTGTGCAGTCTCATCTGTGTTAGGAACACAACAGATTGGGTGATCGCTTTTCAGTCCATAAGTGTGACCCTGAGCTTCTGGTCACCTGTCAATTTAATTCTCCTCTCCACTCCCGCTCTGATATCTCCATCCTCGGACTCCTGCACTGTTCCAATAAAGCTCAACGCAAGCTCGAGGGACAGCACCTCATCTTTCGTTTCGGCATATTACAACCTTCTGGACTCAACATCAAGATTACCAATTTCAGAGCATTATCTCTGCCCATCTTTGGCCCCCCCCCCCGGCCAATCACGGCTTGGATTTTCTCTCTTTGTCTCCAGTGACAGCTGGTCATTATTCCACCATTCACATCCTATCTGGATTAATCTTTTTCTAACTCTGGCCATTACCATTTCAATTTGGCCCATGATCCCTTTTATCTCTCATCTCCTACCTATCGCAGACTTTCCCTTTTGTTCTTCCCTTGCCCCTTTCAGTGCTTTTCAAGAATGTGTTCGTCAGAACTGGCAAATGTTCAAAAAAAAGGGTCATCGACCTGAAATATTAACTCTGTTTTTCTCTCCATAGGTACGACCTGACCCGCTGAGTTTTCCAGCATTTTCTGGTTTTTATTTCAGATTCCAGCATCCGCAGTATTTTGCTTTTGCATATACAGATTGTCGGGCACCATTTGGAGAAAGCTGACCTAAAATCACATTGTTTGTGAAGCAATTGAGGAAATAAAGCTTTTGAGTTGTGCAGTGGTATAATTAATGATTCGGTTTATATATTTTAAAAATCCCTTAGACCTTCTGATTACTGCAAATAACTGTTTTAGAGATTTCTGATTACTTTTCTTCATAGCTGAAATGTTTATCACTATCTTGTTCAATATATTGGCTGTATAAGAAGCATGCTTATGTTTTAAATAATGTATTCTATATCTCGCTCTTGTACTATCCTGATACTTAAAATATATTTCATGCTATTCGTTGACTGTTCATGGATTAAATTAGTTAGTTTAAATTTTTAAACTACAATGTTCCATAAGCTTTTAATTTTTTTCCAGTCCATTAGTTTTCCTTTTTGTTGCTTGTACTACCATTCTTCTAGTATTCACATCAGTGCAGTAATGGCGTAGTGCTGCCTTGACAGATGAATAATAAAATAAGGTATATATAAGCAAAATACTCCGGATACTGGAATCTGAAACAAAAACAGAAAATGCTGGAAATCTCAGTGGGTCAGGCAGCATCTGTGGAGAGAAAAACAGTTAATGTTTCGGGTCGATGACATTCTTGAGCACTGAAAGGGGGAGGGGACGAAAGAATAAAAGGGAAGGTCTGTGATAGGGTGGGAGGCAGGAGAGATTAGAGAGACAAAAGAGATGATGGGCCACATTGAAATGGTAATGATAGAGGTTAGAAAAAGGTTATTCTGGATTGGGTGTGAATGGCGTAGAAATGACCAGTTGCCATTATAGACAGAGTAACAAAGGAGAAGAAGAAAACAAAACATGGCCGGGGGTGGTGAATGAAGAAAAAGATGGCCAGAGGTTAAGCTCTGAATTTGTTGAACTCTATGTTGAGAAGGCTATATCTCCTTTAGTTGGACATAAAAGATCCCATGGCATTATTTGAAGAGCAGAGGGTTGTCCTGACCAACATTTATCACTTAATACACTTTGTTTCCTATTTGTGGGACCTTGTGCAGAAATTCATTGCAGACTTTGCCTACGTGATGATGGTAACTACACCAAAATAATTCATCAGCAGTGACACGAAAGGCTGTATATAGATGCAGTTTTTTCCCATCGTTGTATGCATCAAAGGTACTGTGTAGGTGGAATCCTGTAAGTTCTATCTTTGGCAGCAGAAGTACCCAAAATTCATCAATGTGACCAAAGATATTGGGGTGGAAATTCCGACGTCCTGGTCCCGTATGAAGTTTCTATGGATCCGGGAAAGCATCGTACAAGCCGGTTTTCAGCGCGCAATGCGCATGCGCTGAAAACTGGCTCTTCGATCTGTCAAGCTGGAGCTTGACAGATCGTGGACATCTCTGGAGTGAGGACATTTGTACGGGCAAGATTGCGGGATTTACGCATATCTTGCCCGACAAATGTCCTCAAAGCTCTTGCGCCTGATAAAAAAACAGGCACATAGCCTACTTTTACAGGCGTAAGAGTTTTAAAAACCTTTAAAAAACATGATGATTAAAATAAAATTTTATAAAACAGTTATGTTAAAACCCTGTCCACTCAGGTAATGTTATTTTAAACCCTAACCCTAACTTTTTTTAAATCGGCAAATTTTTTTCCTTTTTTTTAAAAAAAAACATGTATCACAACTTTAATTTCTATTCGTGTATTGTGTGAGGTGTTTTTTAAATTTTTATGCGTTTTGGGGTTTTTCTCATTCATAATAATAGGAGATTCGTAACTTACGAATCTCCTATTGCTATGAATGAGAAAATACTTACCTGTGATTTGGTGTCCAGGCCCACGTGACTCCTGCGGATGTCCTGATGTAAACATGCTGTGACGCACAGTCACGAGAGGCCTCTGGACCGGGAACTCGAGCGGGCGCAGCAACTTCAGGTAAGTGCGCATTTTATGTCCATTATTTAGTGCTTTGCCTGCGGGAAGTCCTGGAGAGGAATTTCTGCTGCAATATAAGCTGATGGGCGATCAGGATTTTAACAGTTCAAAATAATTATTTTCAAATAATCTTCTGTTGAGTAGTGAAGAATTCATTCTTATGGTTATAATAATTTTTTATGTTAAAATAGAAAAAATAATCTAAATCTGAGTATAATTTCTTTAGAATATAACGCAGTTTACAAGCGGAGTTTTGACTAATTTTGAACGTAGGCATGCGCTCAATTCTTCTCAAACGTAACACACATAGGCTCTTTTTTGTACACTATTCTCTTTGTCCAACTGGAAGTGGCCTTGCCACCTTTGGTAGTCACCGGTCTTCACCGATTCTTGTGCACATAAGTTTATATTTCTCTTTCATGAAGGTTGCAATGGGATGTTTATCGTATGGCATGATTATAAACAGCCCAAGGCCTTACACAGTCTTGAACACTGGCTGTTGCTCGGGTGATCTGTAATTATTTTCTCTCTCTCGACTGTTACTAGGCTAGAGTATCTTTCTCTGTCTCGTGTAACAACAATAATGGTCTAGCAATTTAGCAAAAACACTGGGGCTTTTGTATGTTAATAAGAAACTCGGAAATGTAGTAAACTGTGAGGAGGATAGTAACAGAGGAGAAAGACTGGTGAAATGGGCAGACGCATGGCAGATGAAATTTAAAGCAGAGAACTGTGAAGTGATTCATTTTGGTCGGAAGAATGAAGAGAGGCAATGCAAACTAAATGGTACAATTTTAAAGGGGCTGTTGAAACTGAAAGACCTGGGGGTATACTTACACAAATCATTTGAAGGTGGCCGGACAAGTTGTGAAAGCTATTGAAAAGGCATATGGGATCCTTGACTTTATAGAGGCATCGAATACAGAAACAAGGAGTTTATACTAAACCTTTATAAAACACTGGTTAGGTCCCAGCTGGAGTACTGTGTTCAATTCTGGACACCACACTTTAGGAAGAATGTTAAGCCTGAGAGGTGTTACAGATGAGATTTACCAGAATGATACCAGGGATGAAAGACTTCAGTTAAGTGGAGAGACGAGAGAAACTCGGTTGTTCTTCTTAGAGCAGATAAGGTTAAGGGGAGATTTAAGAACATAAGCAATAGGAGTAGGAATAGGCCATATGGCCCCTCAAGCCTGCTCCACCATTCAATAAGATTATGGCTGATCTTCGACCTCGACTCTACTTTCTCGCCCAATCTCCATATCGTTTGCTTCACCTAGAGTCCAAAAATCTACACCTCAGCCTTGAATATACTCAACGATTCAGCATCCAGAGCCCTTTGAGGTCGAGCATTCCAGAGATTCGCAACCCTCTAAATGCTTCCTCCTGTTAGTCGCAAATGGCTGACCCCTTATCCTAAGACTATGCCTTCCTAGTTCTAGACTCTCCAGGCAAGAGAAACAACCTCTCCTCATCTACCCTGTCAAGCCCTCTCAGAATCTTGTATGTTTCAATGAGATCACCTCTCATTCTTTTAAACTCCAGAGACTATAGGTCCATTCTACTCAATCTCTCATTATAGGACAACCCTGTCATCCCAGGAATCAATCTAGTGATCTCTGTTGCACCGTCTCCAAGACAAGTATATCCCTCCTTGGATAAGGAGACCAAAACTCTGCACAGCACTCCCAGTGTGGTCTCCCAAAAGCCCTGTACAATTGTAGCGAGACTTCCTTAGTCTTGAACTCCAACACCCTTGTAATAAAAGGCCAACATGCCATTTGCCTTCCTAATTGCTTGGTGTACCTGCATGCTAACTTTCTATGTTTATTTGATAAAGGAGTTCAAAATCCTGAAATGTTTAAGGAGAAACTGTTGCCAGTGGCAGAAGGATCAGTAACCAAAGGACATAAATTTAAGGTGATTGGCAAAAGAACTAGAGGCAACATGACAAAAAAGGTACTTACGCAGTGAGTAATGATCTGGAATGCACTGCCTGAAAGTGTGATGGAAGCAGATTCAATAATAACTTTCAAAAATAAATTGGATAACTACTTGGAAATATTTGCAGTGTTATGAGGAAAGATCAGGGGAATAGGACTAATTGGATAGCTTTCAAAGAGCCGGCATAGGCACGATAGGCTGAATGGCCTCTTTCTATGCTGTTATCATTCTGTAATAATGCTCCTCAGATGATGATTGCAGCATTCAATGCACACCTGCTCCTGTAGCCATAATACACAAATGACATTGATATGAAACGATTTCCACTCTGCACTGGCAATGTACATCTACATTTCTGTCCAGATCGGGTCCTGACTCGAGTGAGACTGTCTGAAGGGGATATACTTGCATTGGAGGCAGTTCAGAGAAGGTTCATGAGGTTGATTCCTGAGATGAAGGGGTTGTCATATGAAGAAAGGTTGAGCAAGTTGGGTCTATTCTCTCTGGAATTTAGAAGAATGAGAGGTGATCTTATTGAAACGTATAAGATTCTGAGGGGGCTTGACAAGGCAGATGCAGAGAGGATGTTGCCCCTCATGGGGGAATCTAGAACTAGGGGAATAGCTTCAGAATAAGGGGTCGCCCATTTAAAATGGAAATGAGGAGGAATTTCTTTGGAATTTTCTATCCAGAGAGCTGTGGAGGCTGGGTCATTGAATATATTTAAAGTGGAAATAGACAGATTTTTGAACGATAAGGGAGTCTAGGGTTATGGGGAGCGAGCGGGGAAGTGGAGCTGAGGCTAAGATCAGATTAGCCATGATATTGAATGGGAGAGCAGGCTCGAGAGGCCAAATGGCCTGCTCCTGCTCCTATTTCTTGTGTTGCACAGCTTTGGTTCACATGTGAGCATAAATACCATGGTGTGATACCTGGTTGGTCTAGTGCTCAGGGGTCTTGGTGATTAGGTCTGAAAATAAACATTTAGGCCCCAAGTTTCCACACGCTACAAAATGGGCGCCCCTCCGAGCTGGGCGCCCGTTTTTCGTGCCGAAAAAAAACCGCGCGATTCTGGAGCGCCCTGCAGCTCCATGGCAGCTTGGCGTGGCGCGCAGGGGGGCGGAGCCTACCACTCGTGCCGATTTTGTAAGTGGGAGGGGGTGGGTACCATTTAAATTAGTTTTTTTCCTGCCAGAAACCCTGCGCATGCGCGTTGGAGCGTTCGCGCATGCGCAGTGTGAAGGAAACATTGGCAATCGGCCATTTTTGTAGTTCTTTGTAGCTGTTTAATTTTTGAACATTTTTTAATAAAAGCACATTGCCCTTCCATGATCAGCACTGAGGCTTCTTGCAGCAGTGAGAAGGCTGCAGGAAGCCTCAAAGTTGAGGCAGCCGTTTCCCGACGGCATCCACCACCCCCCCCCCCTCCCCCCCCACTGCCGTCAGGAATGGCTGCCTCAACTTCTGAGGCTTCCTGCAGCCTTCTCACTGCCTCCTTTCCCCCCCCCCCCCCCCCCCCCCCGGCTGCGGTCGGGCCCTCACTCCCTCCCGCCCGCCGTCTGGAACGGCTGCCTTCCCCCCCGCCCCAGCTGCGGTCGGGCCCTTCCTCCCTCCCTCCCTCCCTCCCTCCCGCCGTCAGGAACGGCTGCCTCCCTCCCCCCCCCCCCCCCCCCCCCCTGCTGCGGTCGGTCGGGCCCTCACTCCCTCCCCGCCCGCCCGCCGTCGGGAACGGCTGCCTCCCCCCCCCGCTGCAGTCGGTTGGTCGGTCCCTCGGTCCCTCACTCCCTCCTGCCCGCCCGCCGTCGGGAACGGCTGCCTCCCCCCCCCCCGCCCCCCCAGCTTTGGTCGGGCCCGCCCGCCCGCCGTCGGGAACAGCTGCCTCCCCCCCCCAGCTGTGGTCGGTCGGGCCCTCAAGGTTTTTTCAATTCTACAAAAATCTTCACTTGCTCCATTCTAAGTTAGTTTGGAGTACGTTTTCACTGTGGAAACTTTGAATTCTGTTCCAAAGTGAAACTGTTCTAACTGACTAGAACTGCAGAAAAAAAAATGTGGAGAATTGCGATTTCTAAGGTAGTCCGTTCTCCACCAGTTGCTCCTAAAAATCAGGCGCAAATCATGTGGAAACTTGGGGCCTTAGAGAGGAGGCTTTCTTTCCTCCTGGTTCTTGGAATGTGCAAGTTTCTAGCTTTTGGGAGATAAATCTCTGCATGACTATGTTGAGGTCTGAACAGAGCTCTATACTAAATAGGGCAGTTAAAGTTCCACCCAAGTAGGAGCCCACAGTATAAACGGGATCTGCCTGACTGGTGTCTGAGCTGCAGCTACTGGTCTCAGACTAGTTGAAGCAATGTCATTGCAGCCTAAGTCAGCAAATTTACATATAACTATGAAACAAAATCGGAGCATGCTGGAAAAAAAATAATGTGGTAGGTCAGTGTCTCTAGAGAACCGATGAGTTAATGTTCCAGGTGTTCCCTGTTTTGCTTTTAGATTCCTAGCAGGTTTAAAAAAAAACATTTTGTGGATGTATAAATATTTTTAGAACACAAATTATGTGCAGCAGAGATTGAATAGACATATAGCAGAATCAACATTCTGTTACTGCAGAAATTGGCCTTGAAATGTACAGAATTCTAGATCCTGCAACTATCGGCAGTTAAAAGTCACAATACCAAAGTTATACACAGTGCCCAGCATCGAAGCACTGACCACACTCGACCAGCTCAGATGGGTGGGCCACATCATCCGCAAGCTCAATACGAGACTCCCAAAACAAGTGCTCTACTCTGAACTCCTACACGGCAAGCGAGCCCCAGGTGGACAGAGGAAACGTTTCAAGGACACCCTCAAAGCCTCCTTGATAAAGTGCAACATCCCCACCGGCACCTGGGAATCCCTGGCCCAAGACTGCCCTAAGTGGAGGAAGAGCATCCGGGAGGGCGCTGAGCACCTCGAATCTTGTCGCTGAGAGCATGCAGAAAACAAATGCAGAAGTGGAAGAAGCGTGTGGAAAACCAGACTACCCACCCACCCTTTTCTTCAACTACTGTCTGTCCCACCTGTGGCAGAGACTGTAATTCTCGAATTGGACTGTACAGTCACCTGAGAACTTAATTTTAGAGTGGAAGCAAGTCTTGCTCGATTTCGAGAGACTGCCTATGATGATGATACATCTCTTGAGTAATACTTAAGCCTCTTGGACTATGGAGACATCCTTTATCGATGGATTGTGAGCAAAATTGCATAACTGAGGCCCGATGCCTTTTCCTGATGACTTTCATCCAGCAAATACCATTGTTACTCTTCACCTGAAAAATTATCATTGAACAGGTCAAAAATACCTTGAACACCATACCTTTTTAAGAGTTTTTCTCTGCTTTTATGAGGTGATCTTCCCCATCTCTATATTTGATGTTTTGTTGTGAGCTGCTGTTGTCTTTGCACAGTGGAAATTGGTCCTGCTACCTTCAGTGATGTTTGGTAGTTTGTAAAAAAGATTAGATTTTTTTGTTCAGTTCAACAGAAAACGTGGACTACTCTTGATGTTGGTTGTTTTGATCCATTGGTATGAGCAAATGTGCATAAATTCAGCAACACAGCAACCCCTGACGCTGCAATTATTTGTAATATCAACCCTGGCCTAAAAGTTCCATTAGGGATTTTGTAGCTATCTGGAATGTAACACCAATATGTCTTGACACCATTGCACCAGCGAGGAGCTGCTGCCAACAAGAGCTGTGTGTTCCTTGCTGAATTTAATGGGAAGTGGAGTGTTTCCATAGTAACCCTGGCACTTGTTTTAGTGTTTGGTATTTACTGTTTATTTTTATAGTAAAGCCCATGTAATTATGAATACCTAAGAATGGTTACATTTAAGTTGCAGTTGCTTAGTTCTTTTGAAATTATTGAAACAGGATCTTGTCAAGATTATGCTGGCTGCATGGTGGGAGACTGTCCTAGCCATAGGGTTGGGAGGGGGTCAACAATAAAAGTGTATTTTTTTTAAAAACCTGCGTATATGGCTACCTTATTTTCGATTCTCATTCCCACCCTTCCTGCCTCAGTAAAACTTCTTGCTTGCCTCTCTGCAGCTGAAATTGAATGGGACATTTGATCCCACATCTCTGCCAATGCAACCTTTTGGCCAAAGAACCAGATGGCACATAGCTGTGGTCTTGTGATATTTCTTTCCAACCCTTTGAGGAGGACCCTGGCCTTCACCTTCCGCAGCAGCACAATTGAGATGAGATAATCCATGATGTGGGGTCAAATCATTTTAAAAACCTTATTTTAATGTTAAATGCTGAGTTTTTAAGATTTTTTTTCATCTTAATTCAGACAGTTTTTGTCAAGTTGTTTGATTGCTTGAACAGCAGTTGCAGCACAAGGTCTATTAAATCCTTCCATTATTTTAGAACTACCCTTGATTTTTAGAAGGGGATACATATTTTTTTTAATTGTTAGTGCTATCAGTGCCAGCAGCCCTCAGTGAAGATAAAATGATATGACTAATACATGCATTAAATGGGGGGAAAATATCCCTATGGGCTCACTTGCTATATGTGATTTTCTTTGCTGCTGCTTTCACGCTATCATAGGCCAGCTTATGATTGTCGGCATGTCACTGAATGATCAATAAAGCAGAGGACTGGGCTATATTGCCAAATAAAATCTGTAGCGTACAAACCTGACACCATCATGCTGAAGCTGTATAATGCTCTGACCAAGTGACAGCTCACATAATGTGTTCAGGTCCAGTTACTAAGGTACAAAGAAACATCCACTGGAAGCAGTGCAGAGGAAGACCACTAGATTGATTCATTGATTCAAAGGACTGAATCGTGAGCCAAGGTTAGAAAAACTCAGTCTTCAAAAAGAAGCTGAAGCAGAGTGAATCTAAAATGGTTAAACAAGCTGAAATTCAGGACAATGGGGCATACTGCCAAAAAGGTAAATTTAGAAATGATTTCAGGAAGTGCTTCTTCACTGAATAATACTTGAATAAGTTTTTCAGGGAGCTGTTCTTTTCAACAAGGGAAGTATGGAAGATGGGTCCATCTGGCAAATCTAGCACAGCCTTTCACAGAACCCCTCCTTGTATTAAAGCATCTTAACTATCCATTGAATGGTTACACCAACAATAAATTAGTGTAGAAAAACATCCCAAGACATCACAGAAGCGAAATCAGACAAAAATCAATGACAAACCAAAGGAGGAGATATTAAGAGTGACTAAAAGCTGTTGATGAGGTGGGCTTTAAGAAGTGTCTTCAAGAAGGCAAGGGAGGTGGAGAGGTTAAGAACCTAGATTCCAGAATTTTTGCCTTTACTATTTTACCTTAAAAATGATTCTAAGTATTATTCACTCAGTGAACAACTGCTTCCTGACATTCCTGACTTAGCTTTTTTGACAATATGTCCCATTGTCCTGCATTTCAGCTCTTGTTTAACCGTTTTACATTCCCTCTGATTCAGCTCCTTTTTGAAGACTCTGAATTTGTCTAACCGTGGCTCATAATCCAGTCCTTTGAATCAATGGATCAATCTAGTGGCCTTCCTCTGCACTGCTTCCAGAACTTGGAAGTTTCTTTATACCTTAGTAACTGAACCAAGATGCATTATGTGAGCTGTCACTTGGCCTGAACATTATACAGCTTCAGAATGATGGTGTTAGGTTTGTACTCTACTGATTTGGTAATACATTTCAGTGCTCTGCTTAATTGATCACTCACACTGACATGCTGAGTGTTGAATGCACGATCAATACCCGATCTCTTTCACCCTCTTCGAGTAGTATGCCCCCCCCCCCCGCTCATTTCTTTTTCCAGTGTGTAACAACTTGCACTCAACTGTGTTGAATTTAATTTCCCATAGTTTTGTCCACTTCCAGATTTTGTCTAAGATTTTGTTTTGTACTTCCTTGGTTCTTTTTAAAGGCTTCTTTGCCTCCTGCCCTCTCTGTTTTGTATTATCTGTAAATTTGACCACCTTGTATTGCGTTTCTGAATCCAGATCACTCTATGCACAAATGATAGAAGCTCAGCACTGATTCCTGGGGCTCTCGACTCCATGCATCTGACTTTATCCAAACTAGTACATGGTGTGGCAAAAGTGTAAGTTTTTTGTCCATGGTTTATTTGGTTACCATTTAGATTTTAAATGCAGTTTTAAACGCTATGCTCAAAAAAAGTTTTAGTTCATTAAAAGTCAGCATGTTTTCACATAGATGGAATGACTGGTTTACTGCCACTTTTGCAGGGGACAAAGTAATCAGCAAAAAAACTTACATTGATATTCCTTTTAATGTAGATAAGTGGCCCACGGTGCTTCTGAGGAATAAAAATGAATATGGAGCAAGGTGGAAAAGTTAGTAAAGGTGATCAATGGCATGGATTTATGAAAGGGAAATCATGCTTGACAAATCTTCTAGAATTTTTTGAGAATGTAACTAGTAGAGTGGACAAAGGGGAGCCAGTGGATGTGGTGTATTTAGACTTTCAAAAGGCTTTTGACAAGGTCCTACATAAGAGATTGGTGTGCAAAATTAAAGTATATGGTATTGGGGGTAATGTACTGACATGGATAGAGAACTGGTTGGCAGACCGGAAGCAGAGAGTAGGAATAAACGAGTCCTTTTCAGAATGGCAGGCAGTGACTAGTGGGGTGGCGCAGGGTTCAGTGCTGGAACCCCAGCTATTTATAATATACATGAATGATTTAGACGAAGGAATTGAATGTAATATCTCCCAAGTTTGCAGATGACACTAAGACGGGTGGCAGTGTGAGCTGTGAGGAGGATGCTAAGAGGCTGCAGGGTGACTTGAACAGTGAGTGGGCATATACATGGCAGATGCAGTATACAGGGTTGGCATACAGGTGCAGCAGGCGGTGAAGAAGGCAAATGGCATGTTGGCCTTCATAGAGAGAGAATTTGAGTATAGGAGCAGGGAGGTCTTACTACAGTTGTACAGGGCCTTGGTAAGGCCACACGTTGAATATTGTGTACAGTTTTGGTCTCCTAATCTGAGGAAGGACATTCTTGCTATTGAGGGAGTGCAGCGAAGATTCACCAGACAGATTCCCGGGATGATCGACTGACATATGAGGAAAGAATGGATCGACAAGGCTTGTATTCAATGGAATTTTGAAGAATGAGAGGGGATCTCATAGAAACATATAAAATTCTGATGGGATTGGACAGGTTAGATAAAGGAAGAATGTTCCCGATGTTGGGGAAGTCCAGAACCAGGGGTCACAGTCTAAGGATAAGGGGTCAGCCATTTAGGACCGAGATGAGGAGAAATTTCTTCACTGAGTTGTGGGCATGTGGAATTCTCTACCACAAAGTTTTGGGGCCAGTTCATTAAATATATTCAAAAGGGAGTTAGATGTGGCCCCCACGGCTAAAGGGATCAAGAGGTATGGAGAGAAAGCAGGAATGGGGTACTTCCATGAGATATAGTCCACTCTTCTCCTATGCAGTGCATTGGTGACCTGCCGGATGGAGCGATGGGCAGAGAGCTGTGAAATGTTGGAAATGTCTGCAATCTCCGACTGAATAGACCTCGTAGCATAAAAGGTCAGAGCTATAGTGACCTTGGTTTCAACAGTCAGAGCGGTCCAGAGCCTTGTGTGTGGCTCCTGATCTTGGTGCAGGACATTGCAGATCTCCCTCAGAATGTCCTTTTCTAAATCTGAGCCGTCACAAGCATTGCTCATCACTGAGCTCCAAGAAAGAGAACTGATGTCTATAGACCCTTTGATGGTTGGGCCTCCTTCCCCCAGGTCTGTGTTGGCCACCTCCCTCTCCCTGTTCCTCATGGTCGGGAGCCTCTGCAGGCTGTTGCTGGAAAGGCTCCTGGCCCAGTATGTGGTGCAGAGGGTCAGCATACCTGACCCTCCTCATGATGCCATCACCCTCCTGGCCACCCTCTATGTGGAGGCCTGCGCATATCTGCAAGCCCTTCTGGATGTTGGGCAGCCATGGCTGTTGCCTCCCTTGCCCGCTGCCTCTCTACACATTGCTGACGAAGCCGCCCTCTATTGCATGCTGCCCTGTGTCTGACGAGGTGTACAACGTGTTCCCCGCCAACACTGATCCCATTGTGCATGAAGGCTACACCCTGACGCGCAGGCCCCCGTGGAGCATAGAATGAGGTGTACGGGCCTCCACTAATCAGTCAGAGCTGAAAGTCCTGAAAACTCTCGCAAAAGTGATAATCAGAACTCAGCAGCTTACACAAATGCACAAAAGCACCAGCAAAAGTTTGCACCAAAAATACCCCCAGTCGCGGGAAACTTTCAGTGTTCCTCCTCCAGCGGTGTTGAGCAGCACGGCAAAGTGTACCGACCCAAAAAGCTAGCGGAGGTGCTGTCCAAGAAAAACCCCTCATTTTATACCTGAATATAGGTGGCATGGCTTTGTAGCAGCGGTGTGCACCCTGAAGATGTCACCGCGGCCGCAAGCCCCTTACCGTGGCGGAAGTCGACGGATTACGGCGGAAGTCCTCGCCGTTGCAAAAACCTGCCGTGCTGAAGATGAGTCGCGGGGGCCAATCAACCGATACGCGGCGGCCAATCGATTTTGCAGAATGGCCGCCGAAAAACCCGTGGTAACGGTCCTTCCCAGGATCCTGAATTTCAGCCCCATCATCTTAAGGAGAGGTAGAAAATTTGATAATGAATGTAATCAGTTTCTCTTATAGTTTGACTCATGAATAATCTACGTTGAGGCTCTCTGGAAGGATTAACCACAAAGAATATTAGTTATTTCACTTTGTTTTCCTGAGTCTTCCATTGACAACATAAGGAAACAGTTCATTAAAAAAAATCCCAATCATGTAAAAATCCCAGCCCCAGCTGCCAGAATATGTTGGGTTAATAAATTTGAAGTATTGGAGTTAATAACCTATTTGCACCAAGTGCTGATCCACCTGTGTTGGTGGGTGATTGCCTAATTTCCACATGTTGAAAATAAGTGCTTTTTAAAAAAAAAAATCCAAGTACAGACGTAGCAGACTTCAATTACAATAATAAAATTTATATCTCCATATGACAATGCATTGAAATGTGCTTTGTTAAGATTGTTGTTGGCTTGATGAATTGAACTGACCCAAGAATTGAACAATGCAGTGACTCCTGAGTATAACAGGCCACCAAAGGAAAAATTGAATAATGTATCCTCGCTGATTTAAAATGTGCCTGCCAATGATGTCCTTAAGCTTCCGGGGTTGGCGTTTATTAGAGTGGAGAGTCCAGGAGGCATTTGATAGGTGGTCACATCCTGGCATTTTATTGAAAAGTAAAATACCTTTTCAGTTGATCAAATGGGAAAGCTAAAGTTGGGCCAGGAATGTATCTAGCGTGACAGTTGTTGTATACGGTAGTCTATGGTTATACTGCACCATTTTGTAATGATTGAGATCTGTGTGCCTTACTGCCATGTTACAAATACAAGTTGAATATAAAATTAGTTGCTGTGTATAATGTACCTTTTTATGTTTGTATTTTTTTGTTGAATACCCTTTTCACTCAGGTAAATGTTAAGTAGACTGTGTTCTTGATCCTGCTTTTCAATAAGTTTTCAAGGCATAAAATATTGAATCTTAAGACCTATACATTGCTGACTGACTCATATTAAAAGTGTATCTCGGGAATTAGAGTTCCTGTTTTTTCAGGTATTAGCTGTGGCTTGGTGGTAGCACTCTTATCTCTGAGTTGGAAAGGAGTGGATTCAAGCCCAATAATACCAGTAAAGACTAGATCCAGAAATCTGAGCACATAGTCTAGGCTGACATTTGAGCACAGTGCTGAGGAAGTGCTCCACTATTGGAGGTGTTGTCTTTCAGATGAGAAATTAAACTAAAACCCCAACTGCCCTTTTCAAGTGTAATCAAATGATTACAAGTACTATCTGAAGAGTAGGAGAGTTCTTTGGTGTTCGGCCAACATTTATTCCTTAACCAACACCACTTAAAAACAGGCTATCTGGTAACTTATCTAGTTTGTTTGTTCAAATTGGTGTATATTTCAATAGTGCCTGCACTTCAAAAAATGACAAGTGCTTGGGGATGTGAAAAACATTATTTAAATGCAAGTTCATAAGGTGCTGACTGTTGTTTCGGAAGGAAAAATGGGTGACATACATTATTGAGTGGTGTTGAAATAGCTAAGGATGAAGTTGAAAAAGATGAGGAGCTGGATTTTTGGATTTTTGCAAAAATAGTAATTTTCTGCCAAAATTACCGTTTTCAGGGCTAACTTTCACCCTTTACATTGGTAAAATTGGCGTTGCACGAGGATTCACGGCGCAAACTGCGAATTTCAACAACTTTAATCTGAGGCCAGTAGCTCTGTGAGAGAGGCCTTGGGATGGGGGAGAAACAAAAATAAAATTGCAAAAAACAAAATAAAAACATTCTCAAAACCTTTACCTACTAAATCGCTGCAAAATAATTAAAAAAAAAAATAAAAACTTTAACATACCTTTTTTCAGGTGTTCATACTTACCGCTGCTGGAAGGGTTGTACTGACAGGTTTGACCCCATCGGTATTCTGGGCGTGGTGTACGGGTCCCAAGAAAGTGCAACGCAAACCCAATCTGCGGCGTTGCACGTTGGCGCTCCTCTCCTGGCGGTACGTGGAAGAAGTCACCGAGGATCCCACTGACCAGGTTTTCGTCGTGGTGGGTCAAATCTCGACGAAAACCCGGTCGCAAAATCTGGCCCGAGGAGTCTTTGTAAAGTCAACGGGGCCAAAATTGCCCACCACTGGAAATGAGGCGCATCAACCGTCTTTGTGCTCTGGCTGTCCCAATGCATAAGGTGGCCTAGCTGTCAAAATTCAGCACTCTGGGGATTTCTTTCAGGCGAGGCGGAAGTGGGAGCCTCGGATACTCCACCCTGCCATCAGTCATAAGTGCCGCGCTGATGACGTCATTGCACTGGCACGTCACAAAGTCTCTCCCCTTCAGTTAAAGGGGAGGGCCGCTGCGAACCATGCAAAATGGTGGCCTCTGCGCCGCCCTTTGGCCGCCGCTTTCAGGCGGCCAGAGGCCTTATCGGAACTGGGAAATTCTGGCTCCAACATGTCCAATCAACAAATCCAATAGAATGTTGTATTGAATAGCCAAAAGTAGAATGCAAAAGCAAACTGTGCGGTGCTCTGGTCAGACTGCACCTTGAGCACTGTGTCTCGTTTTGGGTGCTCATAAATGAGAAATATTCAAATACCTGGAGGCAGTGAAGAGAAAAAGCCACAAGGCTGACCCCCAATGTCGAGTCTGAGTTATGAGGAAAGACTGGGTACACTTTGACATTTCAGTGTGAAATGATTTTATAGAAGTATGTGATGGACAAGAGTATGGAAAAGGTGTTTAATCTGGAATACAATACTTTCAATTAAATTATGGGTGTCGGATAAAGGGATATGGGTTCAAACTACTCGTAATCTGTAACTTTATGTTCTCTTTTTTTTATGCAGAAAGCGATCAACAATTGAAATGAACTTCTGGGTGGTGGAGGCACAAGCCCTGAAATTATTTAAGAAGCAATTAGATGTCATAATGATAGGCAGTGTAAGGTTGTTCTGGATGGATGAATTAAGACCAGTCGAATGGCCTTCCTCACCTGCAACTATCATCCTTATGATGCATTGACCTGCATTCGTAGATCTCTGTGCTCATGGTATAGTGTGTTCCACTGAGTATACTTGGTTTGTAAACATTCTTGGAAACTGATTCTGGGTACTATGATTGGTGTTGATATGTACGATGTATTCATTCTTTTTGAAGTGAAGTTTCAAAACCTGGAGTGAAAAATGAGAAACGATTGAAGATGGAGCTTTTTTTAAAAGTCAGTGATGGAAAATGCTTGGAATTTTTTTTAATTATTGGGGTAAAGTAAGTTTTCAGTAATTCAGTAAATTTTTGATCCTTGAGTTGGTAGATATTGATTAAAATACTTAAGAAATTAAGAGGTGGAAGAAGGCAGACAAATATAGATTTGGGAAGCAAATATAGATTTACAAATTAAAAAGCACAAATGCTGGAAATACTCAGAACATTTGTGGCGAGAGAAACGGAGTTAATGTTTGAGATCATTGACCTTCCATCAGAACTAACCATTTCTGACGAAAGGTCATCGACCTGAAACTTTAACTGTTTCTTTCTCCACAGATGCTACCTGACTGGCTGAGTATTTACTGTGTTTTTGTTTTTTATTTCAGGTTTCCAGCATCTGTTGTATTTTGTTTTTGTTTTAGTGTACATTTACAAAAGTTAGGTTGTTCAGAGATTCACCATTACAATATCATATTGTAAGCCTGCAGTTTCTCTGCTTTGTACATTTCTACTCGACAGTTTTTATCCTGTTACCTTAACATTGACTTAGTGAACTTCTGTGTAATGCACCACTGTTGCTTAAGATGTACCTGAATTTGGCAGCATTGCTATAATAATGAACCAATGGTTGCTGCTGTCAGAGGAATGGGCAACCACCTAAAGTTTATTTTCTAACCAACTGCGCATTCAGCCTACATTTACAGCCCAGCAATGCAGTTTCCTTGGGTCAAGTTTCGGCCTGAGTTGCTCCAATTTTTTTGGAGCAACTGGTTTAGAATGGAGTATCTTAGAAATTGCAATTCTCGGCATTTAGTTTGCTCCAGTTCTAGTCAGTTAGAACAGTTTCATTTTGGAACAGATTTTTTTTCAAAAGGGGGCGTGTCCGGCCACTTACGCCTGTTTTGAAAATTTAGACAGTGAAAATGTACTCCAAACTAACTTAGAATGGAGTAAGTCTAGATTTTTGTATGCTCAGAAAAACCTTGCCTACACTTCAGAAATCAGGCGTAGGGAACGAGTGGGGGGGGAAGTATAGTAATTAAATTTTACAAGCATTCAACAGTCTTGCTTATACAAATAAAGAGCCATCCTGAATAAAAAATTATAAACAAAGCAAATACAAAATATTGAATATTCCTACCTGTGTGAAGCAGCAGCAGTCTTCGAGCTGCGGTGCTTCAGGCAGGCTTTCCATGTAGGAGACAGGGGTGGAGCCAGTGACTCGACGGCAGCCAACAACAACGGCAGCAAGCAGCCTTCGAGCTGTGGTGCTTCAGGCAGGCTTTCCTTCCATGTAGGGGACAGGGGCGGCGGCAGTGGCTGACGTCAGCCGAAGACACAGCAAACAGCCTTCGAGCTGCGAGGGAGGCTGAGGCCATTCGGACAGGGAGAGGCAGCCAGATAGCCAAACTTAAATTTGTAATTGCAGAATGGGTGCTGCATTGTCTACACCACGGATTATGGAATGTTTCGCCAGCACTTCACTGCATAGGAGAGAATTGATTAGAGCTCACCGCACCAGGAACGTTATAGCCCGTAGGCTGATGGGTAGGAGACCTTACCCATGTCGGCAATATCAAGCCAGGCACTCGTACCTGGACATGAGCGAGGCTGATTGTGTCAAAAGGCTGTGTTTCCGCAGAGAAGTTGTCGTTGAGATCTGTGATATGCTGAGAGCAGATTTGCAGCCCAGAAGCAGAACGCCGACTGCCTTGTCTGTTGAAGTGAAGGTAACAGCTGCACTTGCCTTCTATGCCTCAGGATCGTTTCAGGCTACAACTGGAGATGTGTGCACCATCTCTCAACGTGCAATACATGCCTGTGTTTACCAGGTCACGGCTGCACTGTATGCGTGAAGGAATGACTTAATCAATTTCCCAATGACCGCACAAGCGATCCATGACAGGGCTGAGATTCTTCAGGATTGCCGGCTTCCCAAAGGTACAGGGCTGCATTGCTTGTACCCACATCGCCTTGCGAGCATCTGTGGAGGATTCCGAGCAGTACAGGAATAGAAAAGGTTTCCACTCCATCAATGTGCAGCTTGTGTGTGACGACAAGCAGAGCATCATGTCAGTCAATGCGAGATACCTTGGCAGCACCCACGATGCGTTCATCCTACGCAACTGCGTTATATCTGACATGTTTGAGCAGCAGCCAGAAGGGCAGAGCTGGCTACTGAGACAAAAGGTACGGCCTGACCACCTGGCTCATGACGCCTGTACGTGCGACATGGATGGAAGCTGACCGTCAATACAACATGGCGCACATTGCGACGCGCAGCATCATTGAGAGGACCATTGGCATATTGAAACAGTGTTCCCGATGCCTGGATCATTTCGGAGGCCACTTGCAACACTCTCCTCAGATTGTCGGTCACTTCAGTGTTGTATGCTGCATGCTCCATAACGTAGCCATCATGAGGCAGCAGGAGCTGGTAGTGGAACCAGAAGACCCACGTGAGGGTCCAGTGCCTGATGATAGTAATTTGGAAGAGCAGGATGAGGATGATGACAACGATCAGGAAAGCATGCAAGTGCCTGATGCTGGCGCACGAGGCCGGAGGAGGGCCGTCCATCGTGCTCCTTTAACAATTGCTCGAGCCCTGCACCAGCAGCTCATCCGTGAACGCTTCAATTACTGATGCCTGAGGGTTCTGCGACCACTGTTGCGCATGGACATGTTTATTCTTTGGAGTTGTTCCTACGTTGTGTTTTGTTAATGGAAGATGATTCAGTTTTAATGAAAAAATATTTTATTGAAAAGTTAACGTCACTGTAATAAAATATTTGTTGTATCAAACTTTACTTTTTAATATGACTCTTGAAGATCACTTAAAAACTTTAAGATCACTTAACTTGTAAAGTTACAGAACAATTTCAATGTGAAAAATCTTACACTCAAGATCACTTAAACTTCAAGATCACTTTTAGGTGCAAAATAAAATAAGTTACAAAAAGTAAGAGCATTTACACTATAAGATCACTTAAGTTGTAAAGTTACAAAACTTTCAAAACAATTTCAATTCAAAATCGCTACTACAGCTACATCAAGAACAAGAACAAAAGCAGCAAAGAAAGGCTGCAACCATCTCTCATCCACATCTCGGTGAATGTTCACTTCTTCATGGGGGTGTCATTTGATTGGCCGGGCTGTGTGCTCTTATTGCAGCAGCTACCTCCGACGGCCTGTGCCGTCAATTGCACTCCCTCGGACATTCCCTCCCTAAGTTCCCGTGTCATTGCTGCTATTTCTCCCGTCAGGACCACCACCTCTTCACCCACTGCATTGACGCTACCGATGAGTGATCGGGTAAGCTCATTGGTCTCCATACTCAATGCCACAACCTGAGCCGCATCTGTGCACGCTGCATCTCGGGATAGCGTGTCTCCAATCTCCTTCTCCTCTGCCTGGGTCTGCCTCGCGGCACCACTGCACTGGGAGGCGCGGGCAGGGACGGTGGGACGGTCTGTGTTCCAGACGGCAGTATTCAGGAGAGAGGCGCGGCTGGGACGGTGGGGCGCTCGGTGTTCCAGACGACAGCACTCGACTGCGAGCCGTGGGCTGGGATGGCGAGTGAATGGGTGTAAACTGCTCCATTATATCACCAGCACCACTGGGACCCGCATCGTCGGAATCAAAACCATGGAAGGTGGAACCAGAACCTATGCGAGTGGGAAGCGCAGGCTCGGATGGTGGTGCACTGTCTGTAAACTGCTGCATTACACTAGCAGCACCACTGGGACCCGCAACATCGGAATCAAAACCATGGAAGGTGAAACCAGAACCTATGCAAGGGGTTGAAACTCTGATGCCTCTTAATGGGGGCTCATAAACATTAATTTGGAAGCTCTCCCCTGTAGACATTTCAGTCATCGCCGCCATCATCCAGTCTGGATCGTCCGCATCTGGTTGTACTGGTTCTTGTTCTGTATCTTCAGGATCCTCAGGGTTGGCAGCAGCAGCATCATCATCATGTTCTGCAAAATACATCAGAACAGTCAAATGTTTAACAGCAAGGGAGGGGGCAGGATGGGTGGCATGAGTACTCTCACACATAGCAGGCCAGGCAGCAGGTTTATTTAAAGGGCCACGATGCATTTTCAGGACTTGCCCTCTTCCTCGCGTGCGGGCCCAGCTTGTGCTGTACTGATTGCTTTTCTCCATGTACGACTCATCATGGCAGCTACCCTCTGTTCCAAGGGTGTCAGTGGTTGCAGATTGGGCGTGCCTCCTCCTGTTCGAGTTGCTTCCCTTTTGTTGTGAGCCAATTTCTTCTGCAAAGAATAAAATGTAACTTTTTACAGAGTGCGTCTTTCTGCAGGGTGGGACATACAGAAAGTCACGTTACGATTACATTAAAAAATGAAAATATTACTTGCACTAACTACTTGACCAAGGTCGTGCCATTTCTTTTTACACTGGCTTCCAGATCTCATGGTATGCACCACTGTGCAGTAATCTTCTGCAACTTGGTTCCAATGTTTCTTCATTTCTTTAGGTGGCACTTTTATGCGACCTCTGTTGCTGGTATCTAGCTCCTGCCATCTCTGCTCAATAACGTTGACTAATATCTCCACTTCCTCATGCAAGAAATTCTTTGTTCTTGGTGGATGTTGTTCCATTGCTGTATTGAATTGACACTTATTTTTCAAAAAACACAGTCCTTAATTTGCATGCACCTATGCAGCACCTGTTCTGGAAGTTTAGCAGTGAAAAGCAGCACTCACTAATTTCAGCAGGTGATTTATTCAACAGTGCTGCTAAAAGCACTCCTTCAGACACCAAAAAAATCACCAAAATTCAATCCCATGTTGTTCCAGAGGTCCACGAGACAAATCAGCACTTTTCTTTAAGTTCCTTTAAAAATGGCCGCGTGCCAATGTTTCTGGGCTACTGCGCGTGCACGTGCACTCCGACGCATCTAGCATCTACCCGACAATATGGAAAATTGCCCAGGTATGCCAAGGGATTGTGGATGCATTGGTTGTAAATTATCCAAAATTCCCTGGATTCTGGGGTCCCAGCACATTGGAAAACGGCAAATGTGACTTACCTATTTTTTTTTTAAAAAAGGAGACAGACAAAAAAACAGGAAACTATAGACCAGTTAGCCTAACATCTGTGGTTGGGAAAATGTCGGGAGTCCATTATTTAAGAAGTAGTAGCAGGACATTTGGAAAAGCATAATTCGGTCAGGCAGATTTAACATGGAGTTATGAAGAGGGAAGTCCGGTTTGACATTTGCTGGAATTCTTTGAGGATGTAATGAACAGAGTGGATAAAGGGGAACCAGTATTTGGACTTCCAGAAGGCATTTGACAAGGTGCCATATAAAAGGTTACTGCACAAGATAAAAGTTCACGGGGTTGGTGGTAATATATTAGCATGGATAGAGGATTGGCTAACTAACAGAAAACAGAGAGTCGGGATAAATGGTTCATTCTCTGGTTAGCAATCAGTAACTAGTGGGGTGCCGCAGGGATCAGTGCTGGGAACCCAACTATTTACAATCTATATCAATGACTTGGAAGAAGAGACTGAGTGTAATGTAGCCAAGTTTGCAGACGATACAAAGATGGGAGGAAAAGCAATGTGTGAGGAGGACACAAAATCTGCAAAAGGACATAGACAGGCTAAGTGAGTGGACAAAAATTTGGCAGATGGAATATAATGTTGGCAAGTGCAAGGTCATGCACTTTGGCAGAAAAAATCAAAGAGCAAGTTATTATTTTAATGGAGAAAGATTGCAAAGTGCTGCGGTACTTGTGCATAAAACACAAAAGGATAGTATACAGGTACAGCAAGTGATCAGGAAGGCCAATGGAATCTTGGCTTATATTGCAAAGGGGATGGAGTATAAAAGCAGGGAAGTCTTGCTACAGCTTTATATAGGGTTGGTGAGGCCACACCTGGAATACTGCGTACAGTTTTGGTTTCCATATTTACGAAAGGATATGCTTGCTTTGGAGACAGTTCAGAGAAGGTACACTAAGTTGATTCCGGGGATGAGGGGGTTGACTTATGAGGAAAGGTTGAGTAGGTTGGGCCTCTACTCATTGGAATTCAGAAGAATGAGCAGTGATCTTATCAAAACGTATAAGATTATGAGGGGGCTTGACGAGGTGGATGCAGAGAAGATGTTTCCACTGATGGGGAGACTAGAACAAGAGGGCATGATCTTAGAATAAGGGGCTGCCCATTTAAAACTGAGATGAGAAGAAATTTCTTCTCTGAGGGTTGTAAATCTGTGGAATTCACTGCCTCAGAGAGCTGTGGAAGCTGGGACATTAAATAAATTTAAGACCGAAATAGGCAGTTTCTTAAATGATAAAGGATTAAGGGGTTATGGGGAGCGGGCAGGGAGGTGGAGCTGAGTCCATGATTCGATCAGCCATGATCTTCTTGAATCGCAGAGCAGGCTCGAGGGGCAGTATGGCCTACTCCTGTTCCTATTTCTTATGTTCTTGTGTCCTGTCCACAAAATGCAGGACAAATCCAATCTGGCCAATTACCGCCCATCAGTCTACTCTCAATCATCCGCAATGTGATGGAAGGTGTTGTCGACTGTGCTAACATGTGGCACTTACTCACCAATAACCTGCTCACTGATGCTCAGTTTGGGTTCTACCAGAACCAATTGGCTCCAGACTTCATTACAGCCTTGGTCCAAATGTGGAAAAAAAGCTGAATTCCAGAGGTGAGATGAGAGTGACCGTCCTTGACATCAAGGGACATTTGTGTGGCACCAAGAAGCCCTAGTAAAATGGAAGTCAGTAGGAATTGGGGGAAATTCCCTGCTGGCTGGAGTCATACCTAGCACAAAAGAAGATAGTTGTGATTATTGGAGGCCAATCATCTCCACCCCAGGACATCGCTGCAAGAGTTCCTCAGGGCAGTGTCCTGAGCCCAACCATCTTCAGCTGCTTCATCAGTGATCTTCCCTCCATCATAAGGTCAGAAGTGGGGATGTTCACTGATGATTCCACAGTGTTCAGTTGCATTCACAACTCTTCAGATAATTAAGCAGTCCATGCTCACATGCAGCAAGACCTGGATGATGTTCAGTCTTGGGCTGATAAGTGGCAAGTAACATTTGCACCACACAAGTGCCAGGCAATGACCATCTCCAATAAGCAAGAGTCAAACCACCATTCCTTGATATTCAACAGCATTACCATCGCCGAATCCCCCACCATTAGCATCCTGGGCATCACCATTAACCAGAAACGCAACTATACTAGCCACATAAATACTGTGGCTACAAGAGCAGATCAGAGACTGGGTATTATGTGGCGAGTATCTCACCACCTGACTCCCCAAAGCTTTTCCACCATCTACAAGGCACAAGTGTAATGGAATACTTTCTACTTTTCGGGATGAGTGCTGCTTCAACAAATCTGAATAAGCTCAACACCATCCAGGACAAAGCAGCCCATTTGGCACCCCATCCACCACCTTAAACATTCACTCCCTCCACCATGGGCGCACTGGCTGCAGTGTGTACCACCTACAGGATGCACTGTAGCAACTTGCCAAAGCTTTTTTGACAGCACCTCCCAAACGTGTGATCTCTACCACCTAGAAGGACGAGGGCAACAAGCGCATGGGAGCACCACCACCTGTACATTCCTCTCCAAGTCGCACACCATCCGGACTTGGCACTATATCGCCGTGCCTTCATAGTCGCTGAGTAAAAATCCTTGAACTCCCTCCCTCACAGCACTGTGAGAGTACCTTCACCACATGGACTGCAGCATTTCAAGGAGGTGGCTCACCACCATGTTCTCGAGGGCAATTGAAGATGGGCAATAAATGCTGATCTTGTCAACAACGCCCACATCCAGTGAACGAATTTAAAAAAGAAAACGAGCCCAGCATATTGCTAAACTGCTTAAAGTTGAGGCAGATCTGCACTGTAAAGGGAGCATTGATATATTTTTTCCAACTCAGTCCCTAGACATCCTTTTTAGTTGCTGCTTTAAATTTCAAGTTTCTTGAGAAATTCCGTGTTGAGATTTTTTTCGTGCACCACACCAGTTTGCATAAATTTTAGGATGTCGAAGCTGAAAAGTGTAGATTTTACTGCATAGCTATTCTTGGAACTCTTGAGTACTATACCAGTGGAATCAACTATTCATTGAAGTAATTTAATTTGGGGATTATTATCATTATCAAGCAGTCGATTGAGTTGTTAATTAATAAGCCAGCATTCACCAGGCAAAGCAAAAGTTGATTCTTCATCATCTTGCGTTATGGTCAACTTGATGTTAGGATGTGGTTCCTTCATGATCCTTCCCAAAATTGGGTAGATTAATAATGGAAAGCAGGAAAGAATTGGACAACAAAGTGTAGTGCCACCTCTCAGACCTGAGTTCCTCCTCCTCCCATCCTTATTGGGACTGCTGCTGGCTGCCCATTTCCTGCTGCCATGTGTAAATGACTTGCAACCCATTGCCATGGAGCCATTTATTGCAAGCTGGAGGTAGGTCAAGTGTAGTAGTGCTAACGGCTCCAAATTTTGCAAATGGAGGGAGAGGGACTAGGTGAGGCTACTTCTTGAAGGTCATTGAAGGTTGGCATGCAGGTACAGCAGGCGGTGAAGAAGGAAAATGGTATGATGGCCTTCATAACTAGGGGATTTGAGTATAGGAGCAGGGAGGTCTTACTGCAGTTGTACAGGGCCTTAGTGAGGCCTCATCTGGAATATTGTGTTCAGTTTTGGTCTCCCAATCTGAGGAAGGACATTTTTGCTATTGAGGGAGTGCAGACTAATTCCAGGGATGGCTGGACTGTCACATGAGAGACTGGATCAACTGGGCCTTTATTCACTGGAGTTTAGAAGGATGAGAGGGGATCTCATAGAAACTTATAAGATTCTGACGGGACTGAACAGATTAGATGTGGGAAGAATGTTCCCAATGTTGGGGAACTCCAGAACCAGGGGACATAGTCTTAGGATAAGGGGTAGGCCATTTAGGACTGAGATGAGGAGAAACTTCTTCACTCAGAGAGTTGTTAACTTGTGGAATTCCCTGCCGCAGAGAGTTATTGATGCCAGTTCATTGGATATATTCACGAGGGAGTTAGATATGGCCCTTACGGCTAAGGGGATCAAGGGGTATGGAGAGAAAGCAGGAAAGGGGTACTGAGGGAATGATCAGCCATGATCTTATTGAATGGCGGTGCAGGCTCGAAGGGCCGAATGGCCTACTCCTGCTTCATATGTTTCAATGTTTCTCCCTTCATTTCAATCCATGTACCTACCTGCTGATGGTCTTGGCTGACATCTTCAGGGGTCTTTTAAACTGGCCTCTTGCCTCTTTGAGTGCTGCAATGGTGGTCCCACTGTAGCACTGCCAGGATTTCCCTCAGCCACTGCAGGGAGACCATAACAATCTTATTTTGTTAGCTTTAGTAATGTAATGGGTGTGAAATGTAGGGTTGTATGATGTGACTAAATTACTTTTTGGCTACCAGATCTCTCCTGTTGGTGCTTGACCTACACATTAAAACATACCTTGTGCCCTTGCTATACTCTCAGTGCTTCTTCCAAGTGGTGTTCAACATGGAGTACTGATTCATCAGCTGAGGGAGGGCGGTAGATGGTAATCAGCAAGAGGTTTCCTTGCCCATGCTTGACCTGAAGTCATGAGACTTCATGGGGACCAGAGTCAAATGTTGAGGACTCCCAGGGCCACTTCCTCCCAACTGTTCACTGTGCCGCCATCTCGGGTGGGTCTGTCCTGCTGAGTCAGGACAAACCCAAGGATGGTAATGGAGGAATTTGGGACTTTGGCTTAAAGGTATGATTCTGTGAGTATGACTGGGTCAGGCTGCTGCTTGACTAGTTTGTGGGACAGCTCTCCCATTTTTGGCACAGGTACCCAGATGTTAGTGAGGAGGATTTTGCAGGGACGACTTGGCTGGGTGTGCCGTTGTCGTGTCTGAAACCGGTCCCGAGGTCGATGCTGGGACTTTAGAGTTTCAGCCTTAACATTGAGTTTAGATCTTAATCACTGCTCCCATTTTCTCTTGGACATTTTGTAACCATTTATACCTCTTCTGGACCCATCATGTTACTATGTCTGTCCCACTATCACCTCCTTTTGTAATTTAATCACCCTTTCCCTCTACCCTATCACAGATCTTTCCCCAGGCTCTGCATTTGTTTAAAATTTGTTCATCGCCAGCACCTCCCATTTCTGACGAAAGGTCATCGATCTGAAACGTTAACTCTGTTTTTCTCTCCACAGATGCTCTCTGACCTGCCGAGTGTTTGCGCAGTTTTTACTCTTTTTTTTTTTCCGATTTCCAGCATCCGCAGAATATTGCTTTTGTTATATTTAAATCTGGTCAGCGCCATGTGTACAAAAGCTGATTTCAGATTTCCTTGGCTTTTGAGTAAAAACAATTTTAACACTGGAGTTCTAAAACTACTGCTGAACTTTTGCTAGATTCTATGGTAAACACCAGATTAAAATCTTTTGATCAGGAATCTATTGTGCAACAATGTTCAGATTTAACACCGTCCAAATTATGAAGTCTACTGAAGCTTTGTTATTTCAGTAGCCAACAAGTACAACGCTAGCAACCTGTTGTTGTGATTTGCTATTGTAAACAGATTGAAGTCTTTTTTTAAAAAAAGTACGTCTTATTACTTTTTCAAGATAGACTAGACAGAGTGAATGTCGAGCAATCACACATTGCAGGCTAGTATTTATGTAACGTTGGCACCAAACCAGTTTGCAATGACAATTATGGACAGAGCAAATTGTGCATTCCGCTGTGATCCAGGCACCGAGGTTTCATGCTGTAATAATTTGAGTTTTTGTGTAAACTGCTGAACTGCGTCTGTCTCTTTTTTTCCTCTCGTACACATTTTTACTGGGATAGTGACAGAATGAATACTGGCATTTCTGTGAAGAGTGAAGCAAGGAAAAGTCCTGACGAGACAGGTGACCTTCGCTAACATAAGATTTTGGGTGCAGGAGGCAAATTGGGCTGTACCTTAATGCCACAAAGTTTCAAGTTGGTGGTTGTGTTTGCAGAATACAGATGTCTTATAGTCCCTTGAGCTAGAGTTACTTTAGGCTTATCTGTCTGTGTATGTGTGTGTGGTAAGAATCCTGACATTCTGATTTTGTTTTGTTTAATTGTTAGAAATGGATCAGCTTATACTGACATATGTAGTATTCAGTGGCTCTATTTTCTGGTTATGTAAAATAAAATCCTTTCCTTAAGGTGCATGCAGACATGAGGCACGAGTTCATCGAAAGACATCGTGCTCCCGCTGTGAATAGCACTCTCTAGTATAAAGCTGAGGGCCTTTACAGCAGCTGGTTATACTTATGCAATGAAAAAGCAAAGGTTCAAGAAGTTTGTGCTCTTATTGGGCAGGGTCTTGGGATTTTGAGGATGCTGCTAGCTCCAAGTCATGTATGGCACACGATTGGAGCATGGGCAGGTACTGCAACAGCAGCGAGGTCAGGGCGAAGGAGCGGCGAGAGATTGTAGAGGGACATGATCGGGGCCAAGGAGAGGTGTGAGTTCGGGGCCCAGAAAAGGCGAGGCCCAGGAGCAGTATGGGCCAACCCACACTGCGATATGTGTGCGCACTAGGTCCTTACAGCAGAGCTGGTCTCCAGTCATCTTGGATAATCCTTGCTACTGGACCAAGACCTAGCTCTGTCAAGCCTGTGTGGTGGCTGGTGTGCAACGGCCACCATACGTTTAAAAAAAAATCTTCGCATAGGCATCTTCCACCCTTCAAGATTTAGTTCGGGACCTGGAATATTTGGTCCTTCATTGAAACACCTGTGAACGTTTTGGCATGGAAGCAAGATATCCTCGATTTGAGGGGCTGCCTATGATGATGATGATAAAAGGTGTGCTTGTAATTGAAGTGAAAAATATTTTTGATTTTAATCTGCACAGTTGTAGAACTGCTATACTTGACTTGTTTAATGGTTACTTTACCAAATTTGTTATTTGGGTTCAGTGGAGACATCTGTAGTAGTTGTAATATGTGGTAACTAATGTGACTAAGTACTGTATTTATTTGGGTCCCGTTTAAGTCATTCTAGTTGGTTGACAAAGTGAGTTCTCAACTCTACACGTGTGTGTATGCACTGATCGAATGGTCGATGTAGCATATTAAAATATTTTAGATGCATTTCAGATGTTGCAACAAGATGTCTAATCTTCATTGAGCAGCCATGATAACACCTCACCAGGAAAATTGAAGTTGGGGTGTTCATATGGATATTAAGTGCAATAAAAACATGCCAAATGGGAAACGTGTTGGTTTATCTGCCCCATGAAATGTACTGATATGCAATGCTGAAGAGTTAATTGGTAACAATTTTCAACTTTGTCATTGACAAAGTGCAAAGAAATAAGACTCCGTTTCGCACTAGTCTGCAAAGATGACGGAAAAGTATGAGTTAATATGGTCTGAATAAACAGTAGTAAATCTTTACAAAGGTTCTTAATTAATAAAGATGATTAACTCCTAATGTTTAACTGCAGTAAAGTGCACTTATAAAATCTGCAGGTAATTAATACCATTGGCATAGCTTATTATATAAGAAAGTTTAGTGGCCCATGGTCTTATTGCTGACTTATTTTTCTAAAATTAATATAAAACTTACTTCAGGTAGCACATTACATCTATTTCTGCTGTGGTCATTAATAATTTTACATTGTTAACTTCTGTGACCTATAATTCCTATAGAATTAAAAGTGTTACTTTGCTCCACTGATGGCATTATTAATAAACACACAGCCCATTGTGGGAACCGAGCTTTATAGACTCTAGCTCCCAGGTATGAATACAGTTCTGTGTTGTAAGTTGATCTCGGTTATGTTGGTGGTGAAGGCAGTACAATTGACCTCCCTGATCCCGACTTAAGTATCAGAATAATCAGCTAAAGTTCGTGCTCCTATTTGCTACCCATTGACCTTTGTTGCAAAGAGCACTTGTATGGACATTAGATGAGGACAGGATTGGACGAAGTACTGGAGGATGACTGGCAACCATGGTCCTAACTCTAGCTTTCAGGGGAAGAGCAAATAAATAAACTACCACTATACTTGGATGGACAATAATCTAGAACTATCCCAATTTGTATTGGAAATCTGGTGTTGCAGAAAACATTCTGCCATTTGGGAAGCATCATCATCGTAGGCAGTCCCTCGGAATTGAGGAAGACTTGCTTCCATTCCCAAAGTGAGTTCTTTGATGGCTGAACAGTCCGATACGAGAGCCACAGACCCTGTCACAGGTGGGACAAACATTCATCGAGGGAAGGGGTTGGTGGGGCTGGTTTGCCGCACGCTCCTTCCGCTGCCTGCGCTTGGCTCTTCACGCTCTTTGCGTTGAGACTCGAGGAGCTCAACGCCCTCCAGGATGCACTTTCTCCACCTCGGGTGGTCTTCGGCCAGGATCTCCCAGGTGTCAGTGGTGATGTCGCACTTTACCAGGGAGACTTTGAGGGTGTCCTTATAACGTTTCCGCTGTCCTCCTTCGGCTCGTTTACCATGAAGGAGCGCCGCATAAAGCATTTGCTTAGCGAGTCTTGTATCTAGCATGCATAAGTATGTGGCCTGCCCAGCGAAGCTGATTGAGTGTGGTCAGTGCTTCAATACTGGGGATGTTAGTCTAGTCGAGGACACTGATGTTGGTGCGCTTGTCCTCCCAGGGGATTTGCAGGATCTTGCGGAGACATTGTTGTTGATATATCTCCAGCGATTTGAGGTGCCTTCTATATAGTCCACATGCTCTGAGGGAACTGTTGAGAATCTTGCACTTCTCCATAGCTGTAATCTCTTGGATGGTGATTTTGCCCTCTAGGCATGCGAGGGAGAATACTGTGAAATCCCTTGAGTTTGTTTTTGGTTTGTTACGTTGTTTGACCATGAGTAGCGAATAAATATCTGGGGCTAGAAATTGATCAAAGGCTGCCACCGCCCGTTTACTGCCCCAAAAAACGCTAAGATTCTGCAATTAATGCCGGTGGAAAATTGAGCAAAAAAAAAAGGAAAAAATAAACGCCTGGTGGGAAAAATGGGCATTGCACATGGATTCTCCGCGATAAACGCGATTCTGGTCAAATTAAGTCCGAGGCTAGAGTCAGGCCTAGGGAGGGGGGAAAACATGAAAAATATTTTTTCAAAGAATAAAACATCAGAAAACATTCATGGGTCCCTTTTCCACTGAATTGCTGCAAAATAATTAAATAAAAAAACCTTCACTTATCTTTTTCTGCAGGGTTTCATACCTACTGTCCATCGAAAGGCTGTTCCGACTGGGCGTTTTTTTTTCAAGAAGTAAAACTCTAACGGGAGTGGTTTTCTCAGCGTTGCACGCCGGCGGTCTGCTCCCCAGCGATATTTTGCAACCGCCAATGTAAGGCTTTGATGAAATTCCCACCAATGAAACACCGCCCAAAACCAGGAAATACTGCCGAGAAACGTGCCGGTAGCCAGATATATATATATATATTAAAACATTAACATTTAAAGGGTGCAGTGTTGGTTTATGATGCAAGTGATGTACAGGGTGTATAGAATATTGATTGCAGCCTAAAGCTGTGCTGTACTCTTTCCACATGTGTGGGATTGACACCGATTGGGTGCAGATAGTTGATGTTTTTGTTGATTTTTTAAATTATTAAATAGAAATATTTTGCCCATGTAGAAAGTGATTGGGAATAGCACAACAGCAAGGAATATATTTTCAGTTCTAAATCTTTTACGGAACTTGGTGGATTGAGTTGAAATATAGCCCAGACTGTTGGGCAGAAAGTTTAGTCTGCCTGATCTAAGGGCACATATCTAATGGCATGCATTGAGTATGGGCAATATCATTTGCAGTTCCATCCACAGCATTAAAGTGCCCCAAAATGAGCACAGAATTATTACTTGCTAAGTGTTCGCAGGATGGCTGGTGTGGGAAATGAGAAAATACCATACTTGTGTAGTCGTGGGGGATTTCAGAATTTGTGCTGAGGTACATTGTTGCAAAAGAGCAGTGGGAGCTTTACTGTGCCTGTCATTCCAAGCTGTGGTGACTGATTAACTAGACAGATTCAATCAATGAGCATCAAAAGAATTGTGTTGAATCTGAAAGGGATGATGTGTGAAATGGAGAAAGCTTGGGGGGAGGGGTGGGATGACCATAAATGCATTTAATGGATGTGTCCTCTTGCATTGTGTGTGAGCACAAAGAAAAATTCTTCCTCAGTTTCGTACATGTACCACAGTTGCATTGTCATCACCAGTTCTCTGTTCCTGGTGCCAGTATCCGTTCTTCTTGACCCTCCTGTAGGAAAAGTTTTTAAGTCTTCCTCTTTCAGAATTAATTGTTCAGTTCTTGTAGTTTCGGTATTGTCTTAACGCCAGTCAAAGAAGTTGTACAACTGTATTTCTTAGAGGATTGTTTTATCTTTTTGTAAACCAAAATACATGAAAGTAATAGTATAGGTTTCTGGAATAAGTTCTGATCTGATTCTTGTGCATCAGTGGGCGACCCCTTCATGGAGTCTGTCTTCCATTACTTGGATTTGACAATGCTCAGCATTGGTCATTCATCACTTTATAAACTTAAGCAAAGTTTCAAAAACCTTTTGAGAATGTGTACGCTTCTATCTGTGCTCTTCACTACTGAGACACTTCATGGTGATGGAAGTGTGATTTGCAGCCAGAGGTGGAATACTCTCCACTTGCCCTGCACTCAAGAAGCTTGACACCATCCAGGACAAAGCAGCCCGCTTGATTGGCACCCCATCCACCATCTTCAACATTCACTCCCACCGGCGCACCATGGCTGCAGTGTGTATCATCTACAAGATGCACTGTAGTAACTAGCCAAGGTTTCTTCGACTGCCAAGACCAGTGTAGCATAATCTGACATACAATTTCTTTATTGGTTGAAGGAACATGTAAATCAACAGAACAGTGAAGAAAATTCAAAACGCAACCCTACTTTACATTACCTTTTTTAATTTGCTTAAATTGGTTCAGTTCAATTCATGCTCCCAAACCTGCGACCTCTACCACCTAGAAAGGCAAGGGCAGCAGGTGCATGGGAACACCATCACCTGCACGTTTCCGTCCAAGTGACACACCATCCTCACTTGGATATTGCCGTTCCTTCATCGTCGCTGGCTCAAAATCCTGGAACTTCCTCTCTAACAGCACTGTGGGAGTTTCTTCACCACAAGGACTGCAGCGGTTCAAGAAGGTGGCTCACCACCACCTTCTCATGGGCAATTAGGGATGGGCAATAAATGCTGGCCTTGCTAGCAAAGCCCACATCCCAGAATGAATTTTTAAAGTTTTTCCTGTGCGCAGATCTCATATATTTCTATGTATACGAGTGAGCAAGAATCATCCAATGGCAAAGTCTAATTGTGAAATTTATGTTGCTCGGGGTGATTAACAGAACTAAAATTCATTTTAGCACATTCATGGGGTCCCTTTTCCATAATTGTTATATTACTGATAAGTTATTAACGCAAAATACCTAACCAGACGTAAACTATACTTTCAATAGCATGTTGCTATGCAAACCAGCTGAGCTGTACAGGGGGTGAGGGAAGTGGGACAGAAGCAAACTTGAGATTCCATTCTCCCATGCTGAGGATGCCTCTTTTAATGTAATGATGAGTGATGTGAATTCCATAGTACAAACTATCTCCTATTCCCAGCTTGGAGCAAGAAGCAAGCATAGGTGGGAATGATTTAAATGATTTTCTCTTTCTCTTAACCCACCCCCCCCCCCGCTCTGACTCGCTCACCCTTCCTCTCAAGCTCCCACTTGGCAAAGATTATTTATTGTTCTATAACCAGGTATAATAAGGTGTGCATAAATAAAACCATATGGTTCTGTTCAGTGAGTTATGTGCAGTTCTATTTGGAAACAAGAATGTTATTGCCAATTATAAATACAACTTTTTTTTTAACGATGTTTTGTTAGTGCATGCAGTACCTTTTTATAGTTTAAAGTTAACAGCTGCGATTGTATACTTCATGTATTGCTCTTAGCTTCAAAGTTTTACAGTAAAGAATAAAGTTAAGAAAACTGACAGGAAAATGCAACCATCTGTTCACATTATTTAATATATACACTTGTGAACAGATTTTAGCTTGATTAAATTACTGACTTTCATGTTAATTGAAAAAATGTTTTATTTGGCTGTGCCGTGTGGTAGAGAAAGTAATCAGTCTCCCAATGAAAAACTGATTTTCCAAGCTATGGTGAGACGAGAGAAAGGGATAGACTGAGCTGCCATTTTCTTTCATGGGATTAATCAGCAAGAAAAAGTGATTAATCTGGTTGCAAGTATTTTTTTGCAGCTGTATAAAGTCCCTTGTGAAAGTTTATTAGTATATGAAAAAAACTAATAACCACAGCATTTTGCAGCGATTGTATGACTTCATAGAAACAACAATTTAATCCCACGCACTCAATCAAAATTGTTGGAAACTATTTCTGTATATTGTGAGCCAAATGCACTGGCTAATATCGGTTGTTCATGTCTTAAGTACTGTTGGAGTCGTGTCCAGGAATTTATTATATTAAATTTTAATTGGTGTAATTGGATGCATAGTTAAATTACTGTAAAATATCTGCGGCAAAACTTTTCTATACTCCCTGTTGTACAAGGGGCAAAAAGGCCTACAAGTAAATGGAGAGCATTAGTTAACAATGATACATCATGTATTGCTTCTAAAAGAACATAAAGCATGAGATGACAAAAGGCAATCAAATTCACTCCTTTCATAGAACAAGTATAGTTTGCTATATTATGGATTTTACCTCCAGTATTTAATCTCAAGACAATTTTCTGCAAAATTTCTGCTGGTCTCCCAAATATAATTGAGTAATACTGCAGAATATTTATACAAAAGCAAAATACTGCAGATGCTGGAAAACATTTTTTGTTGCATAATATTTATCCTTGTACCTCAAAAGCTGGCTGCATTCTCCAAGTGACACTTCTACAGTCTCAGCCATATGGTAATTATTGTGTTCCATGGAGTATTTGATCTCTCTGTCTAGTCATATCGCTATAACCTTCATCTCCCATGCTAATGAGATATCTATCCAGCTGTCTTTTGAAGTAATTAATCGAACCTTTGCTTGGTTTCTGTTCCCTGTGTCCATGACTCCATGGAGAGGGGGAATTTCTAATCTCAAGTTTTGTTTTTGAGACTCTCAGGTTTGTGCTTGTATCTTTTTCTTGCTGACAATCTAAATTGGTAACTTGATGGTGTATGTGTCTGTCAGTACTATAAAGACCTGGTTTACAATCCAATTTGTGCTGTTCTATGATCCAGGCAAGTTTGGAGCTATGAGTATTTCTTTATACCTTGGAGTCTTGCGTCTTGGAATCCTCTTTCTTACTTTTTTTCTAAACATTATCTTTTTGAAAGTTCCACAAATAGCAATGAGATAAGGACTAGATAATCTGTTTATGATGTTGATTGAGGGTTAAATATTGGCCAGGATACTGGGGGAAACTCCCCTGCTCTTGAAAATAATGCTATGGCATCTCTTACACCCACCTGAGAGAGCAGACGGGGCCTCAGTTTAATGACTCATCCAAAAGACGGCACCTCTAAGAGTACAGCATTTCCACAGTGTTGCACTGGAGTGTTGACCTAGATTTGTGCTGCAGTCTCTGAACCCACAACCTTCTGGCTAGGACCAGAAAGCTACCACTGAGCCACGGCTGACGTTTGATTCCGTGGATATCGCTTTAAAACTTTCATTGTGCTTAGGGAATTTCACAGCCAGCCATGTCAGATTCTTGTATCAGGCTTATCCTAATACAATATTGCAAAGTTTGATAGTCTCCCTGGTAACCGGCTTGAGAGAGAATCTAACAATTGATTTTCCAATATATCATCACCACTAATATATACAGATGGAAGATTCTGTTTTAATTTGAGAGGTCGCATATTGAAAATCGAGGAAATCCCGGTAACTCCTTTCCAGAATACAGAAATAAGTAGGCAGTTGGAAAATGTCTTGAGAGGGCAGTTTAAAAAATTTGAGGTAAGCTACCTGTTGTAAAGCATGCACTCCCATGTTCCGCCACCAGGGAGCGCATCCCCTGAAGTCCCAAGGGATCCTAGCATCCCTTGGGAGCACTGAATATAAGCCAGCCCCTAAGGCCTGTTCCTCATTCTGGAGTGTCTTAATAAAGACTGAGGTCACTGTTACTTTAACCTCCCTGTGTGCAGTCTCATCTGTGTTAGGAACACAATAACTGGTGATGAGTATACGAATCCAATGCAAAGATACAGCAAACTGTGGGCATCCTGGAGAAGTTCTCAGAGGGTGAGGACTGGGAAACCTATGTTGAATGGCTCGACCAGTACTTTGTAGCCAACGAGCTGGATGGAGAAGGAAGCACTGCAAAACTCAAAGAGTCCGCAACAAAGGATGAATGCAAGGCAATTCACACCTTGTTGGCGTTGTGGAGGCTTCCATTCAGCCTATTCATGTCGCTTCAAAGGGTATGCTTGCAAGAGCTATGGAACAATGGGGCACCTCCGACGAGCTGCAAGCTCTGCAAAGCCTGCTAGCCACCACGTGGCAGAGGAAGATTGGTCCATGGTGGATCAAAGCAATTTCGAGCCTCAGAGGAGGCAGATGCTGAAGTACACTGCACACATTTTTGATGAAATGTCCACCTATAATGCTAAACGTAAAATTGAATGGCTTACCCGTAGCCATGGAACAGGACACTGGCGCTAGCCAATCCATCATGAGTAAAAAGATGTTTGAGAGACTGTGGTGCAACAAGGCACTCAGACCAGCCCTGAGCCCCATCCACACGAAACTGAGAACGTACACCAAAGAGCTTATCACTGTCCTGGGCAGCGCCATGGTCACAGCACCTACAAGGGCACGGTGCACGAACTGCCACTCTGGATTGTCCCGGGCGATGGCCCCACACTGCTTGGAAGAAGCGGGCTGGGCAAAATCTGTTGGAACTGGTATGACATCTGAGTGCTGTCACATGTCAATGAGGCCTCATATACCAAGGTTCTTAACAAATTTCCTTCCCTTTTTGAGCCAGGCATTGGAAACTTTTCTGGGACGAAGGTGCAGATCTACTTGGTCCCAGAGGCATGACCCATTCACCACAAGGCGTGAGCGGTACCTCACATGATGAGGGAGAGAGTGGAAATTGAGCTGGACAGGCTGCAACGCGAGGGCATCATCTCCCCAGTGGAATTCAGCGAGTGGGCCAGCCCGATTGTTCCAGTACTCAAAAGTGATGGCACGGTCAGGATTTGCGGCGATTATGAAGTTACTATTTATCGTTTTTCGCTATAGGATAAATACCTGCTACCCAAGGCAGACGACCTATTTGCGACACTGGCAGGAGGCAAGATGTTCACCAAGCTCGACCTGACTTCGGCCTACATGACGCAGGAGTCTTTTGAAGGGCCTCACCTGCATCAACACACACAAGGGACTGTTCATCTACAACAGATGCCTGTTTGGAATTCAGTCGGCTGCAGCGATCTTCCAGAGAAACATGGAGAGCCTACTCAAGTCGGTACCACGCACGGTGGTTTTTCAGGACGACATATTGGTCACGGGTCAGGACACCGTCGAGCACCTACAAAACCTGGAGGAGGTCCTCCAGCGACTGGATCGCGTAGGGCTGCGGCTGAAGAGGTTGAAATGCGTCTTCATGGCAACAGAAGTGAAGGTTTTGGGGAGAAAGATCACGGCGAATGGCATTCGGCCCACAGACGGCAAGACAGAGGCTATCAGGAACGCGCCCAGGCCACAGAACGTCACGGAGCTGCGGTCGTTCCTGGGACTCCAACTATTTTGGTAACTTCCTTCTGGGGTTAAGCCCCGACACGTGTTATTGCGTAAAGGTGAGAACTGGGTATGGGGAAAAAACCAAGTAATTGCTTTTGAGAAAGCCAGAAACATTTTATGCTCCAACAAGCTGCTTGTATTGTCTAACCCATGTAAAAGACTCGTGCTAGCGTGTGATGCGTTGTTGTACGGAGTCGGGTGTGTATTACAACAAACTAATGTTGCGGGGAAGTTGCAACGTGTCGCCTATGCCTCCAGGATCTTGTCTAAGGCCGAGACGGCCTACATCATGATTGAGAAAGAGGCATTAGCGTGTGTGTTCGGGGTAAAGAAAATGTATCAGTACCTGTTTGGCCTCAAATTTGAGCTGGAAACTGATCACAAGCCCCTCATATCCCTGTTTGCTGAAAACAAGGGGATAATTACTAATGCCTCAGCCCGCATACAAAGGTGGGCACTCGCACTATCAGTGTATAACTATACCATCCGCCACAGGCCAGGCACCGAGAACTGTGTGGATGCTCTGTCGCCTACCATTGCCCACCACGGGGTGGAAATGGCGCAGCCTGCAAACTTGTTCTCGGTGCCTGGCCTATGGCGGATGGTATAGTTATACGCTGATGGTGGCGCAGCCCACAGACTTGTTGATGATCATGGAAGCATTTGAAAATGATAAGTCACCTGTCACGGCCTGCCAGATTAGGATTTGGACCAGCCGAGATCCTCTGCTATCCCTCGGGGGAAAAAAACTGTGTACTGCATGGGAGCTGGGCCAGCATCCCCATTGAAATGCAAGAGCTAATCAAGCTGTTCCAGCGGCGAAAGGACGAGCTGAGCATTCAGGCAGACTGCCTGTTGTGGGGTAACCGTGTAGTGCTACCCAAAATGGGCAGGGAGATGTTCATCTCGGATCTCCACAGCACACACCCTGGTATAGTAATGATGAAAGCGATAGCCAGATTCCACATGTGGTGGCCCGGTATTGACTCTGATTTCGAGTCCTGTGTACGGCAATGCCGTGTGTGTGCTCAGTTGAGCAACGCGCCCAGAGAGGCACCACTAAGTTTGGGGTCCTGGCCCTCCAGACCATGGTCGAGGATCCATGTCGACTATGCGGGCCCGTTTCACGGTAAAATATTCCTGGTGGTGGTGGATGCTTTTTCAAAATGGATTGAATGTGAAATAATGTCGGGAAGCACCGCCACCGCCACCATTGAAAGCCTGAGGGTCATGTTTGCCACCCACGGCCTGCCTGACATACTGTTCAGTGACAACGGGCTATGCTTCACCAGTGCCGAATTTAAAGAATTCATGACCTGCAATGGGATCAAACCTGTCACCTCGGCCCCGTTTAAACAAGCCTCCAATGGGCAGGCAGAGCAGGCAGTACAAACAATCAAACAGAGCCTTAAACGAGTCACAGAAAGCTCACTCCAAACCTGCCTGTCCCGAGTACTGCTCAGCTACCGCACGAGACCCCACTCACTCACAGGGGTGCCCCCGGCTGAGCTACTCATGAAAAGGACACTTAAAACCAGACTCTTGCTGGTTCACCTCAACCTGCATGATCAGGTAGAGAGCAGGCGACAGCAACAAAATGTAAATGGTGGTTGCCCCACTGTGTCACGGATAATTGATCTGAATGACCCTGTGTATGTGCTAAACTATGGACATGGTCCCAAGTGGATCGCGGGCACGGTGATAGCTAAAGAAGGGAGTTGGGTGTTTGTAGTCAAACTAGACAATGGACAAATTTGCAGAAAGCACCTGGACCAAACGAGGCTGCGGTTCACAGACTGCCCTGAACAACCCACAGCAGACACCACCTTTTACGAGCCCACAACACACACCCAAAGGATCAACGACACCACCCCGGACCAGGAAATCGAACCCATCACGCCCAACAGCTCAGCAAGGCCAAGCTCACTCAGCAGCCCTGCAGGGCCAACAACACGCCAGCCCAGCGAGGGCACAGCCAACACACCAGAACAGACATTTGTACCGAGGCGGTCCACCAGGGAAAGAAAGACTCCCGACCACCTCACCTTGTAAATAGTTTTCATTTTGACTTTGGCGGGGGGGGTGGTGGAGGAGTGATGTTGTATATCTGTAAAGCATGCACTCCCATGTTCCGCCAGCAGGGAGTGCATCCCCTGAAGTCCCAAGGGATCCCAGCATCCCTTGGGAGCACTGTATATAAGCTGGCCCCTAAGGCCTGTTCCTCACTCTGGAGTGTCTTAATAAAGACTGAGGTCACTGTTACTTTAACCTCCCTGTGTGCAGTCTCATCTGTGTTAGGAACACAACACTACCAAAGGACATTTTGCAAAGAACTGAAAGGCTGATTTATCCAGAAAGAAAAGGGAAATGCAGTGTAACCTGTTGGACACTTATTGTAATAGACACAAATTGCACCTTGAAACCTCGGCCAGTTGAAAATGACAAACTATGGACTGTCCTCAATGTACCAAGTCCTCTTAGACATAGGATACGCAGGTAAGTGCAAGGCAGCATCCACCTTTTGTGGAATGGAGATCTCTTTACCCAGCATCCATACTGGCAGAGAAACTGCTCTATCCCTGGGATTGAATGTTCCATGGCTCTATCCCAGGGATGGAGCCATTTCTCTGTCGCTATATATGCTGGATTAGGAATTCTGTATTCCACAAAAGTCGAGGGGGAAGTCCGAAATCAAGGCACTGAAATCTTCTGGGGTGGGTTTGGGGGGAGGCTCTGAAATCAAGATTTGGGAGAGGGAGACTGGGGACTTGTAAAGAAAGGGAGACAGGAATGGGGAGCAGGGGAGCGGGGGGAGTGGGTGGAATCTCCTCGGGTGGGGATGGGGGGAGGCCCTGAAATCAAGATTTAGAAGACTGGAAATGGAGGCTGGGCAAGAGGGAGACTGGGGTCCCGTGGGAGAGATGGAGAGAATGGTTTTCCCTTTCCCTTTCCCTGCCTTCAGTTTCCACTCCTCGCCTGCTCACAGGTGGCCTTCTGGTTCTTAGAACTTCGCTCAGCAGCTGCTAGCGCGAAACCACAAATAAAGATACTCAACTACAGGTGACCCAAACGCTAAGGTAAATCCAATAACATTTGTAGATGTCACATGGTCAGAACATCACATGATCAAATCTCCAGGCATGCCTACAACCAGAGTAGGCAACTCGACTCCGTCAGTACATCAGGTACTGATGAGCTACAACAGCTCACTACCCCCCACTACTTCAAACATTAGCAGCTTAAGCACACAGAGGGAGGGGGATCCAGACAGGGGTCTGCAGAACATTAATATCCCTCAATTTGGCTGTGATCTCCCAGGTACTCTGGCCCTACAGCAGCCATTTTGCCCTGGCAGATTGGCACTGTAGCAGATCCCAGTATCAGGGCATCCCTCCCTCAATGGAAAAGGACCCCGGGATGGTAATGAACTAGGAAACCTAACAAATGGAAAATGAACTGAAATCACATTCCGCCGGCAGGGCTGCAGAATTGGGCATGAACTCAGGAGAGGGCGAATAATAGAAGGAATGTTACAGGAGATGCATCCAATCCTGGAATATTTGACTTATTCAGTTTACAATGACCATTTTGAAAATAAGGACACCTGAAACTAAAGGATACCTGATGCAGGACCCTTAGATGTACCTAATTTATGTGCTTAACTGTACTGTACTGTGTGAATTAAGGGATATGGGGATAGTCCAGGAAGGTGGAGTTGAGGTAGAAGATCAGCTGTGATCTTGTTGATTGGCGGAGCAGGCTCGAAGAGCCAAATGGTTTATTCCTGCTCCGATTATGTTCTTATTTAAGCTATCTCTGTAAGTTTAGTTTAGTTCTTAAAGTGGTACTCTTATTTTATCTACTGGAGTTGGATAACATTTATAATTATTGCATAACTTAATTATTTTCTTAATTCATTTAAATCTGCTTCAAAATATGCTTTCAACATAGTCTGTTGTGACGCTCAACCACGTTTTACAGACTAAAGAGGAGGTGTAGGATAGTCCAGTACCTGTACCTAAAAGCAATTACCGAATGGAATTTGTTATTTATTTACCCAGGGACATTACTGAAAGCTTACCTGGATCTCAAGGCAAGGTTTCACATTCTCAAAGGTGTAGGCAGTTGAAACTTCAAGTGATCCAAAATACAAAAGCTGTAATAATGTAGGATAATTGCATTTCAGGTTCTTTTTTAAAACTTATCAATGGCATATGATTTTCCAAGTGTGGCTTCCCCAGTCCACTATACAAAATTAAAGTGCAGGTATACATTTTCCATTGCTGCAAAGTTGTTTCTGCCTTGAAGTGAAATAATCACAGTATAACTGCAGCCAAACCAACATGAGTTTGGCATTCAGTGTCGAGGGATATACCAGTTGAGGTGCTGTGGTGTCACTTCAGCTTTGAAAAAGCACTGGCTGCAATATAAATAGACTTATCTTTTTAAGTTTCACATATTAGAAAGGAAACCACTTTCACATTTGCCTCTTTTCTAGAATTGATGTTTCACTGGCAAGTGGAGGCTTGTGGGGAGAACTCTGCACAGACATTTAAATAAACCAGTTCAAAAGTTTGCGTTTATTGACTGGAGAGATGAGAGAACATAGCAAAATGTAGTGTTGCTGAGTCCCATCACAGGATAGCTGCAAAATTTAGAATAACTTGTTTTGACTTATAATTGGGACTCCTTGAGATCCATCCCACTATGTCAGTAGCTGTGTTAACACTGCTGTTCTGACTGGAAACTTTCAGTAAATGATTAACAATCACAAACATATAAACAGAGAGTCAGGAGTAGGCCATTCAACCACTTGAGCTTGTTCTGCCATTCAATCCGATCAGGATGTTCTGTACTGCAATTCCATTTACCCGCCTATGCTCCACATCCTTTACTACCATTGCCTAACAAAAATCTATCTGTCTCTGTTTTGAATTTTTCAATTGACCTAGTCTCAGAAGCTTTTTGAGGGGGGAAGAGTTCCAGATTTTCACTACCTGTTGAGTGAAGAAGTACTTCCTGACGGCACCCTTGAATGGCGGCGCACTAATTTTAAGATTATGCTCCCTTGTTATGGATTCCCCCACAGAGGAATAGTTTATCTCTACCCTATATCATCCGTTTAATTATCTTGAACACCTCCATTAGATTATGCCTTGATCTTCTATATTCAAGGGAATACAAAGCTAGTTTATGCAACTAATCCTCATAATTTAACCATTTTAGCCCTGATATCATTCTGGTAAATTTACACGAACTCCTCCAAGGCCAATATATCGTTCCTGAGGTGCGGTACCCAGAACTGAACACAGTATTCCAGATGTGGTCTAACCAGAGCTTTACACAAGTGTAGCATAACTTCCACCCATTTGTATCTCAGCCCCCTTGAGATAAAAGCTAATATTCCATTATCCATTCAATTATTTTTGTACCTATCCACTAGCTTTGTGATTTCTGTACATGGACTCTCATATTCTTGACTTCCGATTTAGCTTTGTGTCCATAGTGGATGACCCCTCCCTTCCCCATATTGAACTCCATCTGTCACAGTTTTGCCCACTCACTATCTCTCGCAATGTCCCTTTTGTTATGTTCTGTTCTCATCTACACTACTAACTGTGCCACCTAAATTAGTGCCGTCAGCAAACTTGGACATACAGCTCTCTCTCTGTACATTCATCTAAGTCTCAATTCAGGTACCATTACTTGAGATTGGAAAATTGCACATGTCACTTTTTAAGAAAGGTGAGGGGGGGAAACCAGGAAATTGTCCACCAGTTAACCCAACAACGCTTGTTGTCTGGAAATTACTGGAGTCTATAATTAAGGATAGGGTAACTGAACACCTTGAAAATTTTTCGCTGCTCAGAGAGCCAGCATGGATTTTTAACGGGTGGGTCATGCCTGACGAACCTGATTTAATTTTTTGAAGAGGTGATTAAAGTGGTGGACAGGGGAATGTCTATAGATATTATTTATGTTATCTTCCAGAAGCCTTTGATAAAAGTCCCTCAAAGTTAGCTAAAGTTTAAGCTCATGGAATTGAAGGGAAATTATTGACCTGGTTAGGAAATTGGCTGAGCAGCAGGAGACAGAGTAGGGATGATGTACAGGTACTCTTGGTAGGATGTGACTAGTTGTGTCCCACAGGAATCTGTGTTGGGGCCTCAACTAGTCACTGTATTTATTATGTGGGATAGAAAGCCACATATGCAAGTTTGCTGATGAGACAAAGGTAGGTGACATTGTAAGCAGTGTAGATGGAAGCATAAAATGGCGAGATATTGGGCCTGAAATTCCGGCCTCACCAAGTCCGTACGGGGTAAGAGGCCCCGCAAAAGCTGGTTTTCAGCACGCGATGGCTTGACAGATCCCTCCGCATCCTCGTAGCCAGGACATTCGCATGGGCAAGATTGCGCTATTTGCCCATCTCTTGCCCAGCGAATATCCTTAAACTCTTGTGCCTGGTAAAAGCAGGCACATAACCTACTTTTACCAGCATAAGAGTTTTAAAACATAAAAATAACATTTTAAAACACATTTTTATGTTTAAAAACCCTGTCCACTAAGGTAAGTTTATTTTAAACCCTAATTACAACACTTTTTTTAAATCAGAAAAATATATTTTGTTCTAACATTTCATTAACTTTAATTTAAATTAAAGTTAATGAGGTGTTTTTAAAATTCTTTGTGTTTGGGTAGGGGTTTCTCATTCATAATAATGGGAACTCCTACTTACCGAGTTCCCACTTTTATAAATCAAAATAATTTACCTTCATTGGCTGTCCAGTGCCACGTAACTCCAACTTCTCCCTCCGCATCTCCAAGACGTGGATGCGCTGTGATGCACAGGAAGAAGAGGCCTCTGACCGGAATCACTGGAGGGCGCAGGAGCAAAAGGTAGGTGTGGATTATTTCCTTATTTTCGGGCGAATGCCCGTGGGAAGCCCAGAACCGGGATTTCAGGCCCATTAATAGATTAAGTGGGCAAAACTGTAGCAAATGATTTCAGTGTACGCAAGTGTGAGGTCATCCACTTTGGACCTAAAAATGATAGATCAGAGTACTTCCTAAATGGTGAAAAGTTAGAAACTGTAGAGGTTCAAAGAGACTTGGCAGTCTATGTACCTAGATCATTAAAATGATCAAAAGGCTAATGGGATTCTGGGCTTTATTTCTAGAGGACTCATATACAAGGGGGTAGAAGTTATGTTAGTTATACAAAGCCCTGGTTAGACTATACCTAGACTACTGTGTGCAGTTCTGGGCATCACACCCTGGAAAGAATATATTGGCCTTGGAGGGAGTGCAGTGTAGATTTACCAGAAGTATACCTGGAATCCAAGAGTTAAATTATGAGGCGAGATTACGCAAACTAAGAATGTATTCCCTGGAATTTAGAAGGTTAAGGGGCGCATTGATTGAAGTTTTCAAGATATTAAAGGGAACTGTTGTGGCAGATAGTGAGAAATTATTGCTGCAGCTTGGGCAGCCTAGGACTAGGGGACATAGCCTAAAAATTAGAGCCAGGTTTTTTCAGGAGTGAAGTTAGGAAACACTTCTACATGCATATGTTGGTAGAAGTTTGGAACTCTCTTCTGCAAACAGAGATTGAAAGATCTTTGTTAACCAAAGGTCATAGAATCATAGAATGGTTACAGCACTGAAGAAAGCCCGTCGAGCCCGTGCTGGCTTTCTGCAAGAGCACCTCTGCTAGTCCCACTCCCCTGCCATTTCCCTATAGCCCTGCAAATGTTTTTCTTTCAGGTACTTATCAAACACCCTTTTGAATGCAGTGATTGAGTCTGCCTCCATCACTGTTTCAGGCAGTGCAGTGCAGATCCTAACCACTCACTGTGTAAAAAGGTTTTTTCTTATGTTGCCTTTGGCGATTAAAGGATATGGGGCATAGGCGGGTTTATGGATTTGGGTCACAGATCAAGCATGATCTTGTTGAATTGCGAAACAGGCTCAAGGGGCGTGTTCCTATGATAAATATAGTGAAAAGCTTATGCCCGGAATACCGATCCCTGAGGGATACCACTAGTAATAATCTGCCAATTGAAGTGCATAGCCATTATCCCCTCGCTCTGTCTCATGTCTCCTAACCATTCCCTAGCTCTACCCATGTCAAGTGGTTGCCCTCCAATTCCATGTGCTTTAATTTTGGCTAAATTTCTATCTTTTCTATCTTTTTGATAATGAACAGAGTTTACAATAGAACTCAAAAAGCAATAATATTGCATATCCTGGTAATCTGAAACAAAAACAGAAAATAATAAACACTAAACAGGTCAGTCAGCATCTGTGACGAGAACAGATTAGTTGATGTTTCAGGTGTAGTCCTTTCTTTGATTCTAGTGAAATGTTAATGTGTCTGTTCTGCGCAGGTGCTGACTGACCTCATAAATGTTTCTGGCATTTTCTGTTGTTTCTAAGTAGATCCCCTTTCTTCTGGTCACTTATTTTACATTTGGCATTTGGCATTTGAACACCAGAAAAATCCCATTGAAAGCCAGTAACTCACACATATTAAAGTTTTGTCCTGTAGCAGATAGATTATGTGGTGCGCAAACTTTTGCTGGTAACCAATGTCACAGTTCCTGGACCTGGCTGAATTGAGTTGCCGTAGCAACCTTGTACCACTACTGCTCGGTGTTTTTTTTTAATTCATTCAACACAATAGTACATAGTTCTCCAGGGCAGCAGATTCATTAAAAACATTATCTTAAGTGTGCTTTTTAAAAAAAAAACACATGCAACATTGGAATCGGCACAGCAGTAAAGGTATCAGTGCAAATTTCTAAGTTTGTTTCAAATTTGAAATGCTTATTCTAGCATGTGGCAGTATTTAGTTAGAGATTGAAAGTGATGAAATAATTGGCAAGAGTTCTTGGGAAGAAAAGGCATAGAATTGGAGTTGAAATATAATGAGCATAGAATTATAGTTGAAGTATAATGAATAGTCAGAGGTTTTAAAAAGGAGCTTGATAGAATTACTTGGAAGCAAAGTTTATACTTAATATTCTGAAGTTTAACATTACACCGAAGAAAAAGCGTCTCAGCTAATGAAATTTTCTGATCCAGCATTAGTGTGGTTTTGATTAGTTGGCATTGTATGCTTTTTAAGTTCTGTTTCCGTTCATCTCACAAAGACATTCTCCACTAGCTCACATCTGATTCCAATTTACTTTTTCTGTTTATTGACATACATATACAGCTATCTGAAATTGATATTTTGGCGGCGCTGTTTCTTGACTTGTACTTAAAGCTGGCTTTTTAAGCCAGTCTGTGCTTTTGAATGCTATGTAGCACTCCATTCAAATGTTCTGGTTCAAATTCTTGAAATGCTGGAGATAGAAATGAAATTGAGCACTCCAGAGACCATATGCATCTGGCTTTCTGTCTCTGCTAAATGGATACAAATGTTAAATTGTCACATGTCATATAGTTGTAGATCTGTGTGCACTTTTGCAAACTTTTAATTTTTTTAATACAACAGCTCTGTAAAAAGATTAGACTAAATAGATGAATGGAAGATTTGTGAGGAAAAACAGGTTTACATCCTGTTTACTGCTGAGTAAAACTGCATAGATTTGCTGTAGATGTTGATCTAATTATAAACTAGAGGGATAGGACTGTTTCATAAGGCTCTGTACCTTCAACCTAAATTTTGCCTTGTAATTAAGGAACATCTGAAAACCATAGAAATGCAACCATGTTGGTAAAGTTCCAATTGGTGTACAAAAACAATTTTTCATTAAACTATAAATTCCTAGACTATAATTAATTACTAAGAAAATATTGTGAATTGTTTTCTAATTTAAGATTATTCCAGATTTCTCTGGTTTATATGCAACAATATTTTTGATATGAAAATGAGTATTTTGACTCTTTGATATTTCAATATAGTATTGAAGGAATGCTGCACTGTCCGAAGTGCTGTGTTTTGTCTGCCAGTTCAGGCGGATGTAAAAGATCCCACTGCACTATTTGAAGAGCAGAGAATTCTCCTGGTATCGTGGCCAACATCAATCTCTCAATCAACACCACTAAACAGATTATCTGGTCATTTTACACATTGCTATTTGTAGGACCTTGCTGTCCGCAAATTGGCTTCCATGTTCAGTTATAAGTATTTATTGGCTTTGAAAGACTTTAGGATTGCCTGACGACATAAATTTTATATAAATGAAAGCATTCTTTCTTTCACTGAATTTCACTGGAATAAGTGCAGCAGTAACTAGTTAAGCTGTCAAGTTAATTGCACCTTTTTGAATTGATGCCCTCTTTGGCATATGATGTCTGAAATCCTTTTCTTTTGATAGTGAATGTAATTTTTGTGTGAATGTTGCAGTTGTGTTGAGATTATTAATGTCTATTGCTTTATTGATATAACTTTTACCAAACTTTATTATGAAGTAATGGACCAAGTTTCAGTAACTTTTTTTAACAAAAAAAGATTAGAGATCATGCATCAAAGATCAGAAAATGAATGGGTAGCAAATCAGGTTTGTGGCCCACAGGGTTTTCCTGTTTGTAATGGCAATATCAGGAGGCCTGCTAAATTACCACCAGGTCGTCCTCGTGATTGCAGATTTGGAAATTATTCCTACTAGAGTCTCTCGTATGAATGCAATAGCATATGAGCTCAGAGATTGCACAGATCTTACCCACTGCTATCTAGTCTAAACATTCATAAGAACTTAAGAAATAGGAGCAGGAGTAGGCCATTTGGCCCCTCGAGCCTGCTCCGCCATTTAATAAAAAGATCATGGCTGATCTGATCATGGACTCAGTTGCACTTCCCTGCCTGTTCCCCATGAACCTTTATTCCCTCAAAAATCTGTCTATCTCTGCCTTAAATATATTCAATCACCCAGCCTCCAGCTCTCTGGAGCAGAAAATTCCATAGATTTACAACCTTCTGAGAAGAAATTCCTCCTCATCTCAATTTTAAATGGGCGGCCCCTTATTCTGAGACAATAACCCCGAGTTTTAGTTCCCCCTATGAGTGAAAATATCCTCTCTGCATCCACCTTGTCGAGCCCCCTCATTATCTTGCATGTTTCGATAAGATCACCCCTCATTCTTCTGAACTCCAATGAGGACAGGCCCAAGCTACTCAACCTATCTTCATAAGTCAACCCCCTCATCTTCGGGATCACCCTAATGAACCTTCTCTGAACAGCCTCCAATGCAAGTATATATTTCCTTAAATACGGAGACCAAAACTGCACGCAGTACTCCAGGTTTGGCCTCACCAATACCCTGTACAGTTGTAGCAGGACTTCTCTGCTTTTGTACTCTATCCCCCTTGTAATAAAAGCCAACATTCAATTTGTCTTCCTGATTACTTGCTGTACCTACATACTAACTTTTTGTGTTTCATGCACAAGGACCCCCAGGTCCCTCTGTAATGCAGCACTTGCTTTTTTTCTCCATTTAAATTATAATTTGCTTTTCTATTTTTTCTGCCAAAGTGTATAACCTCACATTTTCCCACATTGTATTCCATCTGCCAATTTTTTGCCCACTCACTTAGCCTGTCTCTATCCCTTTGCAGATTTTTTATGTCCTCCTCAAAGTTTACTTTCCCACCCATCTTTGTATCATCAGCAAACTTGGCTACATTACACTTGGTCCCTTCATCCAAGTCATTAATATAGATTGTAAATAGTTGAGGCCCCAGCACCGATCCCTGTGGCACCCCACTAGTTACTGTTTGCCAACCGGAAATAACCCATTTATCCCGACTCTCTGTTTTCTGTTAGTTTGCCAATCCTCTTTCCATGCTCATCTATTACCCCCAACCCTGTGAGCTTTAATCTTGTGCAGTAACATTTTATGTGGCACCTTATCGAATGCCTTCTGGAAATCCAAATATGCCACATCCACTGGTTCCCCCTTATCCACCCTACTCGTTACATCCTCAAAGAACTCCAGCAAATTTGTCAAACATGATTTCCCTTTCATAAAGCCATGCTGACTCTGCTTGATTGAATTATGCTTTTCCAAATGTCCTGCTACTGCTTCCTTAATAATGGACTCCAGCATTTTCCCAATAGCCGATTCAAATGCTGTTGATTTCAAAAATGTACTCGGCAATATTTAGTCTTGATGAATAACTTTCAGAATTGTAAGCATTTCATTATCTACTGATACTGCTTGCATTTGAGTGAGTATCCAATTCAGTTACCCTTCTGTTAAATTGCAAACTGTTTGGTTTTCATATCCAATTGCGTTTTTTGTTTGACATTTTGCCAACATGGCCCATTTTTCACGAGTATGAAGCTACAGTAGCACATTGCCCGTTTCATGATGTATTTTCTCATTTGTTCAGTCAACCACGTGATCTAATGAATGGACAAAAAAAATCTGTCCAAAGATGGGTGGGTGTGTTCCTCACACTTTTCCTTACTTTCATTTATCACTATGTAGTTAAATGCTTGGCTAGTGTTACTAAACCACTTTTTTTTTCTTATTACAAATACAGTACATTTGAATCTGTCCCTAATGGATACCTTTTATAAGTGACTTCAGGTGTTCTTTCTTAATTGGTTTCACACAGTTTCAGTGCAATTCTGAATCCATTACTATAACAAACCTTGGCATCATAACAGGGTTTTCACAGCTGAATACCTCATGAATGCCCTACTATGAAAGTAACCAGTTGTAAGGGATACTAGGAGCCAAGGCTAGGTTACTGTTGTCAAATATATGTGGCTAATTGGGAATCCGGATGTAACTAATTGCATTTTTAATTGATTTCAAAAAATAATAGACACAGTTATTGGGCATATGATCTCAATATTCAAATTCGCACAGTGTATAACATGTATACTTTAACCTTTTTGTGGGTTTGTTAAAATGGAAAGCTGAGCATGTGAGTGTTTTGGTCGGTGTGTATGCTTTACTTCCTTGGTTACTGCTAATTGATTATCTGCTAAAATGGTATGTAATATGGATGAAAACGCCCTCCTTTAGCACCATGAATATCCAACAACAATGTATGCTGAGGGGAGCTGTCATTGTGGTCAATTCGACCAATTAGAATAACTGCTCCAGGCCAGCAGATGAAAGCAAGTCCAACCAATAACAAACAGTTCCAGTGAGGTCAAGCAGCATTTAACCGCATTCTGGATAACGAGCAAGGGCAGGTCTAGCAAGTCTCGTTGTGCAAATGAACATTTAGCAATTACTTTGAAGACACAGTACTGCTCGCACCTGCGAGACAAAGTCCTAGAAGCTGCACTAATGTGCTGATTCTGGTAAATTCAGGTTACAATACTAAACTTTGAAAGCGAAAGCCTGCAAGTTTCACAGTGAACTATATACTTGTTAAAGTAAATATACACATGAAGTACATTTACCTGTATTGTACATAAGGCATTCTCTATTAAAATTAGTGCATGTGGCTAAGGTTGTGTTGCCATAGCCGTGCCTGTGGCTCATCAGTGATTTCTGTTGGACAACACTGGGCTAGGTAAAGAATGTCTTGGTCTTGAAATGCTGAGCAAATGACACTTTTGATTAAGGTACATGGTATTTTTATATATTTAGAATTTTCTTTCATATTTTACAGATTGATTAAAGATAAGGAAAATGTAGGGTCCTAATTTATAATATGTGTGCCCTGGTTTGATTCCCCCCCCCCCCCACTTCCCCATGGAATGGAGGGAAAATCTATATGTAGAATTTGAATTATTCTTCAAGACTATAAGGAATACTGTACTTATGGCAAGTAGTCAACAGTTTGTTACATCTCGCAAGTTGAAAATGAATAGGTTGGCATTTGCAACAAAAATGTTCTTCACCACAGGAATTTAAAAAAAAAGTCATTATTTAATGACAGAATTGCATTTATGTGTAATGCAGCTTTTACAGGAGGAATTTGCAAAGTAAAAAGTAACTAAATAGTAGGTCAAGAGAGGTGCCTCAGGAGATAAGTGAAAACCTGAATGAATTGAAAGACTTCATTTCTTGGCAGGATGAAATTGAGAACAAATTGAATGAGGACATCAAGTGACAACCCTGATATTTACATTTTATGGTCATGACTCTTATTATTATTCATTGAGATATTTGCTACACAAGATGAATTCTCATTGGAAACAGAAATTGCAAGATTTTTTACAATATTTATCCAAAGTTTGTGAATTAATCTGAAATCTACTGAATTTTTAAAGAAAACTGAGGTATGTATCTTATATTGATAGAATACTTGAGGACACAATTTTGCTTTTGAAATTGGATTCTCAAAAGTATGTAAAGGGTATAATAAATTTACATAGAAATACTCTTTTGATACAGATACTGTGATTGAGGCAGACCAGTCATCCGAGTGGGATATTAATTGCATGTTCTTTTTAAGCCACTGTTTACTTTTAATTTTTTTTTAAAAAACATTTTGTTTAGGCAACATGTGAAAATTTTCAGCTGCAATTTGCTCCGATTTATTTTAAAAAAAAGATTGTTACTGATTTCATTGATACCAATTAAGGTAAACATTGCCTTTTGAAAATTTTGCTTACAAATGTTTTCTATTCCAGGGCCATGGAATAAAAAAAAACCAGCCCAGGTTTTGGTTTCCAGTGATCTGTGCTGGAAAGTATGCCTTTGAGATGAGGATAGCTTTAGGTTCATCCTTGTTTTCAAATCCCTCCATGGCCTTGTCCCTCCCTATCTCTGTAATCTCCTTCAGCCCCACAACTAGAGTACTGCGTGCTGTTGTGGTCACCACAATACAGGAAAGATGTGATTGCACTAGAGAGGGTACAGGGGAGGTTTACAAGGATGTTGCCTGGACTGGAGAATTTTAGCTATGAGGAAAGATTGGATAGGCTGGGGTTGTTTTCTTTGGAACAGAAGAGGCTGAGGGGAGACCTTATTTAGGTATATAAAATTATGAGGGGCCTAGATAGCGTGGATAGGAAGGATCTATTCCCCTTAGCAGAGGAGTCAACAACCAGGGGCATAGATTTAAAGTAATTGGTAAGAGGTTTAGAGATGATTTGAGGGGAATTTCATCACACAGAAGGTTACGGGGCGTCTGGAACTCACTGCCTGAAAGGGTTTAAAAAGTACTTGGATGTGCACTTGAAGTGCTGTAAACTACAAGGCTACGGACCAAGAGCTGGAAAGTGGGATTAGGCTGGATAGCTCTTTGTCGGCTGGCGCAGACATGGGGGGCCGAAATGGCCTCTTTCCATGCTGTAAATTTCTGATTTTTTTTTTAAACACCCCCGCCCACCCGAAAGATATCTGCGCTTCTCTAATTGAGCCTTCTTGAGCATCCTGATTATAATCGCTCAACCATTCTGTTGCTTCGAACCTAAGCTCTGGAATTCCCTGCCTAAACCTCCCCGCCTCTCCACCGCTCCTCCTTTAAGATGCTCCTTAAAACCTACCTCTTTGGCTAAGCTTTTGGTTATCTGCCCTAATTTCTCATGTGGCTCGGAGTCAAATTTTCTGTCTTATAATATTCCTGTGCAGTGCCCTGGGACGCTTTACTACGTTAAAGGCGCTATATAAATACAAGTTGTTGGCTCAACTGTGAAGTACCTGTTGTTGAATAGCATGGTAAAAGTCACTGCAAAGCCTTGCAATGAAGAGTGGGTACTCAAGTGAGCTATTGCAGGGTTCTTGGGACTTGTTGAATTCATGCCATTTGGACAGGAGGTGGAAGAAAATTGGGAGATAAAAAATGAATTCTGCATTCCTTATACAAAGCAAAATTGGTAGGGTTGACTTTGAGACTTGTGGGTCATACTAATGTTTTTCCCCCTGTTCCTTGTTGAATGTAATGTTTTTATATCAACTTTGAATTTTAGAATTACAATACATTCCTGATCATTCAAAGTCATATTTAGTGCATGAATTAAATTTAAGTGGAAGTTCGTATTTAAGAAAATTGAATTATCTATTAAATTGAATTAAATAACTTTGAATTAAGAGGAACAGACTGTACATACAAGTTAATACTAATCATACTGTTAGAGATACAGTTTTGTGAGCATGAATTCAGGTTTGGTATATTCTACTGGAAAAACTTCAAGTTATGGGACAATTTAAATGGGTTGTGGATTAAGATTATGGGCTGGAAATTCGGCAACCTTGTGCTGGGTATTTTGGTGGATTTTTTTGCCATTTTGGCGGCATTTCGCTGTTTTGGGCAGAAAATGGTGTGGCGGGAAATTCCCTGAAGTCTTGCACTGGCGGTTTTGAAATACTGATGGGGAGCAGACCACCGGCGTGCAAGACTGGAAAAAGTGCTTTCACCTGATATTTGGCTCAGCGGTGATCCGTGGATGGGAAAAAATTGCCAAGGAAAAACCTGTCTGAGCAGCCCTTGAAACGGCGGTAGGTATGAAACCCTGCAAAAAGGTAAGTTCAAGTTTTTATTTTTTTAATCCTTTTGCAGCGATTCGCTAGAAAAGGGTCTTATGAATGTTTGTTTTTTTGGGGAAAAAGCATGTTGGGTTTTCCCCCCCTCCCAAGGCCCAACTTGGCCATGGAGAAAAGTTGCAGAAAATTTGCAGTTTGCGCCGCAAATCTTCGTGCAACGCCAATTTTGTTTTTTCTCCCTCCCTCCCCCTCCCCCCACCGGGCGCATTTTGTTTCCCCATTTTTTCCCCCCGAATGTTCGACTCGAAATTATAGCAGAGTCAGAGTGAATTTTTTCCGCCAAAAAGAATGCTATGACCCAAAGTCGAATCTCTTGCCCATGGTGCAATTGCACTGCAACTGATTCATTGTTGAATTAGAAGACACAAAAGAACTGTTTATATTTCCACTTCATACACATCCTGTAACCAACTTGTTTCCAATATGTGCAAGTGCTGCTTTGAGCCAGTCACTAGGGTATAAGTGCAATTGACTGGCGTTGACCCTTCCATACTCTGAAGCTCTCTGCAGCATACCTGAGACTGGAAACTTGGCTGCTTAACTAGTTACTGCTGCACTTATTCCAGTGGAGTTCAGTGAAAGAAAGCTTTCATTTATATAAAACCTTTTTGGGCGGTCCCAAAGTGTTTCAAAGCCAATAAATACTTTTGTAGGCATAGATGATTGGCAATTTGCGCACAACAAGGTTCTACAAAGCAATGTTAAAAACAAACAGATAATGGCCCTGAAATCCCGCTTTCTTTTTTCCCCGCGGGCATTCGGCTAAAAATAGGAGAAAAGATGTGCACTTACCTTTTGGTCGAACACTCACCAGAGATCCCGGACTCGAGGCCTTCTTGCGCAACGGAACGCGTTCACGTTGGGACATCCGTAGGAGTTGCATGGGCCTGGACACCCAGTCACAGTAAAGTATTTTCTCATTCATAGCAATAGGAGTTTCGAAGTTCCTATTACTAAGTCCGAAACTCCTATTACTATGAATAAGAAACACCCCCAAACACAACATAAAACATTTAAAAAAAACACCTCACGTAAATACATTATAGAAATTAAAGTTGATAGAAATGTTTTTGAAAAAAAATATTTGATTTTTTAAAAAGTTTTAATTACGGTTTAAAATAAAATTACCTGAGTGGGCAGGGTTGTTAACATAAATATGTCTTTTTAAATTTTATTTTAATGTTTTTGATGTGTTTTTAAACTCTTACGCTGGTAAAAGTAGGCTTAGGCTGTGCGTCTGCTTTTACCAGGCGCAAGAGTTTTAAGGACATTCGCAGGGCAAGAGATGGGCAAATAGCGCAATCTCTGCCGCGGGAATGTCCTCACTCCCGAGATGTGGCCATCTGTCAAGCCAGAAACTTGACAGATCGGAAAAGCCGATTTTCAGCGCATACGCATTGCACGCCAAAAAATGGCTTTTCCGATGCCTTCCCGGGTCCGTGTACACTCCGTACGGACCCAGGAAGGCCGGAATTTCAGGACCAATCTGTTTTACTTGTGTTGATAGAGGGATAGATGTTGGCCAGGACACCAGGAGAATTCTCTGCTCTTCAAATAGTGCAGTGGAATCTTTCACATCCACCTGAACTGGCAGACAAAAGACTGCGCAGCACTCCTTCGGTACTGCATTGAAATGTCAGCCTAGATTATATGCTCAAGTATCCAGAGTAGGGATGGAACCCCCACAACCTTTTGGCTCGGCTGATACCAGTGGGTCATTTTGCAATGTCTTTTGCCCAATAGTTTTAATGATGGGGTTAATAGCGCATTTTTTTCCTTGCTCATTAATAGGAGAAATTGCCTTAAATGTGAGACCAGAAAATCTAATTGCAGCATATGGAATGATTTGATAGAGCACATATTTAAGTAGATCTATTCCATTGTGTTCATTATGTTTCATCTTGTAACTTAATGCTAGTCATTTCAATAGAGAACTGTTTTATAGGACTACCTCCATTGCTTGATATATGTAATGTAATTGACAGTCTATTGTGTTCTACTTTCTTCTCTCTCTCTTTTCTATCACCATGTTCCAATGGCTTTTGGAGTTTAAAATTCTTAATCTGAGTCTGCATTTCTCGTCCTCCTTCTTTACTCTTTATCATGTCTTTTGAATGACTTCTGCCAGTGCCCTTATACTTCACTAAGCTAATTTTCAGCAAGTGACACAGCAACATATTAGGCACAGTTTTGAATTTCTTGAATATTGTTGACCTGTGCAGTAACCCCCTCAATAGTTCTGAAAAATTGATGCTGGCCTAGTTCCCATCATAAAACAAATTGAAGCAACACAATAACAAAAAACAACAGCTTGCATTTATATAGCGCTTTAACATAGGAAAATGTCTCGAACTGCTTCAGTTATTGAGACAAAAATTGACGAGCAAAGAGAAATTAGGACAGGTAACTAAAAGCTTGGTCAAACGTATGTTTTTGGGAGGGGCTTGGAGGGAGGTAGAGAAGAGGGAGGCGGAGTGATTAAGGGAGGGAATTCCAAAGCATGGGGCTTAAAAGGTTAAATGTACAGCCACCAATGGTGCGGTAAATGAAGTGGGGATACACAAGAAGCCAGAAGTGTAGCAACATAGGACTAGACTTTCGGCACATCATCGTCCATATAAACGCTGAGATGCAGGCTATCTCCTGTATTTGCTGAAAAGTGGAAACTAGCGCCCGATTATAGCCCATTTATCGCCAGCCCAACTTTCAGCATACCTGAATGAGCTGCATCGCTCGGCCTATTTATTAAAAAAAATGACGTCATCCTCGTGCAAGGCTGAGAATAGTGTCTATAATGGAAACTTGCGCCTGATTATGGCCCAGATTATCGCTGAGTGCTACTTCTGGCATTTTACTCACAATTTGCCCAAATGATCGCTGGCCCAAAAAGACGCTGAAGAAAAGCTGCAATTATTTGGCACTACGGGGAGGATCTGTGGTAAAAGGCTGTCAGGCGAATCAATTTGTGAGTGATTTTAAGGGCCTTTTTGACTCTTGCCAATCATTTAATCACATTTGTATTTGTTGAGGACAAATTAAGGGCATTTGTAGTGATGGGGCCTGTAATTTCTCAACCAGTATTGATCACTAATCACATGCTGCAGAATAGAGATGGGAGAATAAAATGAGAGAAGTTACATACAAGTACATTGCTGTAATGTCAGGGTTAATATTAATCATGAATTTTTTCCCCCTCTGGTCCACAGTACAAGTAGAAGCAGAACTAGGGTGCATCATCCCATGAGGAAGGAAATGGAGTTCACCTGGCTGATAAATGTTATTTTATAAACCAACAGGGCCTAGAATAAAAGAAAGATTCATTATGTTATTGATGGGGACCAGGTCCCCTGTTCTCTCTGTCAACCCCCGCAGGAATGGTTCTTTGCCTGAAAAAAAACGTGCATGCACTGAATGGCCATTGCTATGGACGCCAGCCTTACACGACTGAATACATCGCTAAGGCCCATTTCACATCGCTAAGGCTTTCACCCAAATTAGAAAGGCGAAACTTGAGGTTTTTAAAATGGGCGATATTCCAGCGATCCTGAAAAATAAAAAAGCACTAAGGCCGGAAATATTGCCCATTTTTGGGCGATAGTGACCATAGTGGAAAGTCTAGCCCTATAGGGTTCTTTGAGGATTGTAGGACTGCAGAAGGTTACAGTGATAGAGGGGCAAGGCCATGGAAGGATTTGAACACAAGGATGAGAATTTTTTTGAATCATTGATGGACCGGGAGCCACTGTAGATCTGCAAGCACAGGGTTGATGGGCAGGACTTGGTGTTGGTTAGAATATGGGCAGCAGAGTTTTGGATGAGCTTACGTTTATGGAAGATGGGAGGCCAGCCAGGAGATCATTGGAATAGTTGAGTCTGGAGGTAACCGAAGCATGGATGAGCATTTCAGCAGCAGATCGACCTGAAGCAGGGTTGGAGACAAGCTACGTTACGGAGGTGGAAGTAGACGTCTTTGTGATGGAAAGGATATGGGATTGGAAGCTCAGCCGAGGGTCAAATAGGATGCCAAGGGAGTGAACAGTCTGATTCAGTCTAAAACAGTGGCTAAAGTGGTGGATGGATTCTGTGGCGTGGGAACAGAGTTGGTGGTGAGGGCTGAAGATAATGGCCTTGTTCTTCCCATACAGGGCAGGAAGCAAAGCCATTGCAGGAGATTTTCTGGCTACAACTGGATAGGTAAGAATAAAACCAGGCAAGGGCACTCTCACTCAACTGGACAAGAGACCAGAGACGTTTTAGGAGGATGGTGTGGTTGACCGTGTTAAAGGCTGCAGAGAAGTCAAGAAAGATGAAGAGGGATACTGCACAGTATTCACAGTGTCACATGATGTAATTTGTGACTTTGATTAGGGCCGTTTTAGTGCTGTGGCAGGGGCAAAAACCCAATTAGAAAGGTTCAAATATGGAGTTGCATGAAAGATGGGCATAGATTTGGGAGGTGACAGCGTGTTCAAGTATTTGGAGAGGAATGAGAGATTGGAGATCCCGCAGTCATTTGTAAGGACAGAGGAGTTAATGGGAGTTTTAACCATCCATCTATAAATAAATACTGGGGGCGGGATTTTTGAGAATGGGAGTGCTAACAACAGATTCGAAAGGGAGAGGGACATTATCTTCGCAGAGGAAACCATTTAAAATATCGGCTAACATGGAGGTCGGGAAGGGAAGATGGGTGGTCAGCAGGTTTTTGGGTATAGGGTCGAGAGAACAGGAGATGGGTCTCATGGAACACTTGAGTTCGGAGAGGGGAGATGGGAGAGAAAGTAGAGGAAGATAAATTGCAATTGCATAATTGAGGCTTGATTTTTTTTTAAATTTCTCCTCCACTCAAGACCAAGATGATGCCAAAGCAACACTTTTTCTTGTTTTTTCAGTCACAAGTACCAGTATGGTTTCTATTCTAATTCTTATGTATCAAATATGATAACCAGTAAGTAATTCATTTTTACAACATTAACTACACAATAACTTGTAAACCTCCTTATAGTGGTGATCAGAGACCGATTCAGCCCAACGATTGAATCAGTACAATTATCCATTATCCTTTCAGCGTTTTAGTCCAATTTCTAAAAGAAAAACAGCAATAAGATCCAGGGAACTTCTTCCACCCACTTTCCCATATCCATGCATCACTTTCTTCCTGTTGCACTTAAATGTATTCTCTTACCTACCATGAGCAATATCATGGGAGATCGGCTAGTAACCTTGTATTCATAATGCAGTGTACTCCACATTTTATCATTACAAATACTTGTAATGATGAACCAAAGCTCTTGCGTACATAGCTGAATACTAAATTTTTACAATGTAAATTATATGTATGTATTCATACTGTGGATAGTGTCTTTTCAAAATGTACTTGTAGAAATTTATAGTTCTGCCATATTGTATTTCTGAAAGGGTACATTCCAAGTCATTTGTCATGTTATTGTGTAAATAAAGGCAAGAGACAATGTAAGGAAGGGCTAAATGTGTCGAACACTTAAGTAATCACCCATCAGATTGCACTCGCCCATCAGGTTACACGGAGTGTAGGTGTAACCTTTTGTTAAACCGAGCCCCAAGGCCTGTTTGTTTGAACGTTCCATGGATCCCATGACAGTATTTGAAGTGATGTGGGGAAATTCTCCTTGTCTTGGTCAATGTTAAATCCCCAGTCAATACCACTAAAACAGATTTGTCAGCTTTTAACTTGCCACCGTCATCTCCTCCCCCGCCCCCCTACCCCACACCACACACAGTTTGTTGAAGCAATTAAATCATTCAAAATGAATTTTGCAAAAAAAGACTACATTTTTTTTTGGCTCAGTAACTGCAATTTCTAATGCCCAAAATATTTTAAAATAGATTTAATATATTACCTATTTCACGATAACATGATTACATTTATTCACTTAATTCTGTTGTGTCTTTTCATAGTTTATTTAAAGTTTGTACTTCAAAACCTTAAAATAGGCAGTTGGAGAGTGATTTCAATCACATCTGTGCATACTGAACATGTGCATTTTGCAGAATTTTCCAGCATATAATCTGTATATCAACATAAGTTGAAGGGGAGAAATATATGTTGTCTTTCTGTGTCAGGAGTTGACGGTTGGCTTGCTTTTTACATAAGACTTTGACAGAAAATGGGAGAATAAATTTTCAAAGCTTTATTTCCGACCAGTCTAGAAATTATTTAAATTAATTTACCAATACTGTTTTCAGTTATGAACTGCTCAAACAAACTAAACATGTGATCAACAGCACTGGTGATTTTGGTTTCTTTAGTGATGGTTAGGTTCTTTATGGAATGGAGTAATTTTTAGCTACTCTTTCTCTTTTAGTTGTACATTCAATTTCAAAAGTCTCCTGAATAATTTTTGAAGTTTGTAGAAAATTTAGACGTTTTAAAAAGATGAAATTTTCAAAGTTTGAGGTCTCGTTTATAGAACTTGGCTAATTTAAGACTGTTTAAGCTGGCAAACTTAGTGCACTAAAGAGCAAATTTTTTGCATCTGTAGTACAGGGTACTACACACTCCAGGAACACATCAGGAAATTGTGCACTGTTGTTTTCCATCTATTAATTTTCAGCAGCGGAAAATTTACACAAGTGCTTTCAGGCAGAAGTGTAAAGATAGGAACTGACTGCAAAGTATTTACAGCACAGAAACAGGCCATTCGGCCCAACAGTTCCAGCCGGTATTTATGCGCTAAATTAGCCTCCTCCCACCTGTCTTCATCCCACCCATCAACATATCCTTCTATTCCTTTCTCCCTTATGTGCTAATCTAGCTTCCCCTTAAATGCATCTATGTTATGTGCTGCAAGTGTTCCCTGTGGTAGTGAGTTCCACATTTTAATCACTCTCTGGGTAAATAAGTTTCTCCTGAATTTCCTATTGGATTTATTAATGACTATCTTTTATATTTATTTCCCCTAGTTCTGGTCTCGCCTGCAAGTGGCAACATCTTTATGTCCAGTCTATCAAATCCTTTCATATTCTTGAAGACCTCTATCAAGTCATCCCTCAGTCTATTTTCGAGAGAAAAGAACCCCAGCTTATTCAATCTTTCCTGATAGTTATAACCTCTCAGTTCTGGTATAGAAACATAGAAAATAGGTGCAGGAGTAGGCCATTCGGCCTTTCGAGCCTGCACCGCCATTCAATGAGTTCATGGCTGAACATGTAACTTCAGTACCCCATTCCTGCTTTCTCGCCATACTCCTTGATCCCCCGAGTAGTAAGGACTACATCTAACTCCTTTTTGAATATATTTAGTGAATTGGCTGCAACAACTTTCTGTGGTAGAGAATTCCACAGGTTCACCACTCTCTGGGTGAAGAAGTTTCTCCTCATCTCGGTCCTAAATGGCTTACCCCTTATCCTTAGACTGTGACCTCTGGTTCTGGACTTCACCAACATTGGGAACATTCTTCCTGCATCTAATCTGCCTAAACCCGTCAGAATTTTAAACGTTTCTATGAGATCCCCTCTCATTCTTCTGAACTCCAGTGAATACAAGCCCAGTTGATCCAGTCTTTCTTGATATGTCAGTCCCGCTATCCCGGGAATCAGTCTGGTGAACCTTCGCTGCATTCCCTCAATAGCAATAATGTCCTTCCTCAAGTTAGGAGACCAAAACTGTACACAATACTCCAGGTGTGGCCTCACCAAGACCCTGTACAACTGTAGTAACACCTCCCTGCCCCTGTACTCAAATCCCCTCGCTATGAAGGCCAACATGCCATTTGCTTTCTTAACCGCCTGCTGTACCTGCATGCTAACCTTCAATGACTGATGTACCATGACACCCAGGTCTCGTTGCAACTCCCCTTTTCCTAATCTGTCACCATTCAGATAATAGTCTGTCTCTCTGTTTTTACCACCAAAGTGGATAGCCTCACATTTATCCACATTAGGGGCCCAAGTTTCGGGCAGCGCCTAAAACGGCACAGTTTTTCGCGCCACAAAGTGCGCCTAAAAAAAACTTACCTATTCTCTGGCTCCCTGCAGGCTCTCTGGAACTGGGCGCGGCGCAGCACGAGCTGTAGGGGGCGGAGCCAGTTCCCTGCGCTGAAAACAGTGCCGGGACCTCTGCACATGCGCGCTACAGTGGCTCCAGGTGTCCAAAACTGTGGGAGGGGCCCGAAGCATGCAGCCCCTAGCCCTGGCCGAATGGCTTCACTGGGACTGCGTGGATAAGGCTCCTCCCACCCGACCCGACCTCTGCTTCCCCCCATGCCCCCCCCCCCCCAGACCTCCGCAACTCTTCCCCCCCCCTGCCCCAGGACCTCCGCGACAACCCCCCCCCCCCCCGCCCCCCGAGACCCGACGCCACCTACCTGTAAATCCAGCCCGAAGTCTTGGGCCCGGCCGTTCAGCCTCCTTCTCTTCCTCCCTCCCCCTCCCCCTCCTCCGGTCTATAATTCCCTGTTATCTCCCTCCCTCCTTTGTTAAAAAGTGGGGTTACATTGGCTACCCTCCACTCGATAGGAACTGATCCAGAGTCTATGGAATGTTGGAAAATGACTGTCAATGCATCCGCTATTTCCAAGGCCACCTCCTTAAGTACTCTGGGATCCCATCAATTTTCCCAACACAATTTCCCGACTAATAAGGATTTCCCTCAGTTCCTCCTTCTTACTAGACCCTCTGACCCCTTTTATATCCGGAAGGTTGTTTGTGTCCTCCTTAGTGAATACCGAACCAAAGTACTTGTTCAATTGGTCTGCCATTTCTTTGTTCCCCGTTATGACTTCCCCTGATTCTGATTGCAGGGGACCTACGTTTGTCTTTACTAACCTTTTTCTCTTTACATATCTATAGAAGCTTTTGCAGTCCGTTTTAATGTTCCCTGCAAGCTTTCTTTCGTACTCTATTTTCCCTGCCCTAATCAAACCCTTTGTCCTCCTCTGCTGAGTTCTAAATTTCTCCCAGTCCCCGGGTTCATTGCTATTTTTGGCCAATTTGTATGCCACTTCCTTGGCTTTAATACTATCCCTGATTTCCCTTGATAGCCACGTTGAGCCACCTTCCCTTTTTTATTTTTACGCCAGACAGGGATGTACAATTGTTGTAGTTCATCCATGCGGTCTCTAAATGTCTGCCATTGCCCATCCACTGTCAACCCCTTAAGTATCATTCGCCAATCTATCCTAGCCAATTCTCGCCTCATACCTTCAAAGTTACCCTTCTTTAAGTTCTGGACCATGGTCTCTGAATTAACTGTTTCCTTCTCCATCCTAGTGTAGAATTCCACCATATTATGGTCACTCTTCCCCAAGGGGCCTCGCACAACGAGATTGATAATTAATCCTCTCTCATTACACAACACCCAGTCTAAGATGGCCTCCCCCCTATTAGTCTAGAAAACCATCCCTTATGCACTTCAGGAAATCCTCCTCCACCATATTGCTTCCAGTTTGGTTAGCACCTTCTCCAGTGCCCCTATATCCTTTTTGTAATATGGAGGCTAGAACTGTGCCTTTCTCTAGGCAGTCACAGGATGGGCATACTGGGGAACTTGAGAGTAAATCAAATGCAGACCCTTGCTGGAGCCATACCAAAAGTTCAGCCAGGGTTTTTATTGTGTATTCCCCAAAACATTGGACTGCCTTTGACTAGTCTTGAATTGCATATTTTACAACCAGGAGTCTGGCTTGCTGTTTTTTTAAAGACTTGAAGGGATCAAAATGATTGAAGCATGTATCTGAGGCTCAGTAAGAGGTGCCCTTTGAAGGTATTACCATTCAGCTAACATTAGTATTGAGGGAATCTACCAAATGCCAAGCAGTGATGGTTGCTCTTCTGTTGAATTGTACTTGTGTGGATAACTGTTCAATACGAGTTTATTCTAGCCATTGACAGCACATGCTGTCTCTTCTAGAAGGTTTTGGGGTCGTCGCCAATTGTGAGAATTCCCAATTGCAACCAGCTTAGCAGCAATAATTCATAGTTCCTCCTCCTTCTCGAGAGAACATTTTCTTAATCACAGTGGGAAAACTTGTGGTCAGCTCTGTCTTCTGTATGGACCCAGGAGCTGATAATGCAGTGATGAGCATGTAGTGCCAGCTCCCTATGTTATTGCATGTGGAGGCCTGAGGCCTATGGTCTGCCTGATGGGCTTGATGTAACTCAGTGTGATCACTTTTTGCAAAGGGCTCGAGGTGCCTGCGCATAAACTATTTTCAAGGATCATTCAGGTTATTTTCTATCAATAAAAAAAATTACATGGTGGGGGAGGGGCTCCCCATAATATGGTTGGAGCATTCCACTGAAGGGGAAGCTCAGAAATTTTTTTTTTTCCTGAATGGCCCCAAACTTTCTTTCGGATTATCCAGTTTGTAACCTTTTGCATTTTGGCCTCATGGTTAAATTGTTCCACTGCAGTCCTCCCTCTTCACCTACCATAAAATGTTGGTGATGCTTGGACAACCAGTATCCCTTCGCTGGTTGCTGTCGCCTGAAATTCCAACCCTATCCTCCCTGACACTTAATGAATCACCAGGAGCTCTAGATAAATATTTGTGAGCTGACCTTGCATTATGGGATAAGGTCAACTTATTCTTGTGCAGATGCAGACAGTGTCTGAATTGTGCTAATGCTCCAGATGATTTCATTGTTAACTCTCAAAAGTCTTAGGCTTATTTGATTCTGGCATGTATCATAGCTGACATCCATCTGATCACATACATAAACTTTTCCAGAAAGGGTCACTGGATAAGGAAGCCATTTGATTTTTCTTTTAGCATTTCTTAGCTCAGTGGACCTGGTTCTAATTCTAGTTGTCATGGTCGAAATTAGCTTGGACCGGAGACCTACATGTCCAGAATGGCTTTGTACCACATTGGATATTTACCTACTGAACCAGAGGGGGAGCTCATCAATAAGTTTTTAATGCTGTAAGCTTTGAGCAAACTCAAAAAGGAACAAAAACAGTTTTGTTTGCAGCACTGAGAAAAGGCCATGCCAGCACACTGCAGAAGTGTGTGTTCTGAACAGTCATTGATTCTTAATTAAAAGCCACGTGCCAAGATGTATTCCAAAGCTGTGTTCTGGAGCATAGACCATTGTCCTTTGCTTGACTGTAAATGGCGATGTACATCACTTCTGTCTTTCAAGTTAAATATTTGATTTAAAGTTCATTTATAATGTGTACTTACCGTCACTTGTAAATTGAAGCTTTATTTTATTGGAATAAAAGTCATTGGAATAAAAGTCATATATATATCTCATCCACCTATAAATAAATACTGGGGGTGGGCTTTTGTCATATTTTGATCTTTTGGCAAGAGTAGATTTTTCTTCAGTCACAATCTTCAAGGCTATGCGCATTATGTTTTACTACGTTAAAGGCGCTATATAAATGGAAGTAGTTGTTGCGTTTACCCAGAAATTTAAGGAGACAACTGACGGCAGAAAGGAAATTGTATTTTGTTGCTATATATGCTAGTCAATCACCTATGGCAGTGCTCACTTCAGTCTATATCTGCAACATGGTAACGACCTGCGAAGGGTGGGGGGGGAGGGGAATATTTTTATATTTGCAAATTTCAAATTGTGATGGCTGCGGAGTAGATTTGATTCCACACTGTGGCAGTGAATGCATTTATACTTTTTGCACATCGTCGGGAGTTGGCCAGTTACTTTTGTTTTATTTCTGCCTGCAGCCTTTGAGGGTGTGGGGAATTTTTTACATTCTCCGTTAACTCTGTTAGAAGGCCAAGAAGGAAAGGATTTGATCCTGCACTAATGGGTTCCATTTAATTACTTGCACTGTGTGGGATTATTCTTCCTGCAGACTAGCACTAGTTTATTTATTTTGCTGGATACGGAATGACAATTTTTATTTACTTAAGGTTATATGTATCTGAAATTATAAATCATGAACAGGAAGACACCTACAATTTCAATGTAAGAAAAATAAATCCAGATTAAATAGAATCATAGAATCTTACAGCACAGAAATGGGACATTTAGCCTGTCGTGCCTCTACTGGCTCTTTAAAAGAGCGGTCCTATTTAGTCCAACACCCCAACTTTTTCCCCATAACCCTGCAAATTAGCTCTCATCAAGTACATATCCAGTTCCCTTTTGAAAGTTCCTGTGGAATCCGCTTCCACCACTCTCAATTTTTGTATCCTCTGCAAACTTCTTAATCATACCCACTCAGGGAGTGCATGCCAGATCTTCATAGCCCTTTGTGTGGAAAAATGTCTCCTCAATTCCCTTCTGGTTTGTTTGCCAATTATTTTAAATCTATGACCTCATCACTGACGCTCTTGTCAGAGGAAACAGTTTCTCCCTACTTATTCTATCAAAACCCCTCATAATTTTGAATACCTCTATTAGATCTCTTCTTAACCTTCTCTGCTCTAAGGAGAACAATCCCAGCTTCTCTAATCTCTCCACATAACTGAAGTCCCTCATCCCTGGTATCATCCTGGTAAACCTCCTCTGTACCCTCTCCAAGGTCTTGACATCCTTTCTAAAGTGTGGTTCCCAAATTTGTTAAGATTTAGCATAGAATCATAGACATTTACAGCATGGAAGGAGGCCATTTGGTCCATTGTGTCCGTGCCAGCTGACAAAGAGCTATGCAGCCTAATCTCACTTTCCACCTCTTGGTCTGTAGCCTTGTAGGTTACGGCACTTCAAGTGTACATCCAAGTACTTTTTAAATGTGGCAAGGGTTTCTGTCTCTACCATCCTTTCAAACAGTGAGTTCCAGACCCAACGCCCATTGGTGAAACAATTTCCCCTCAAATCCCCTCTAAACCCAATTACTTTAAATCTGGGCCCCTGGTTGTTGACCCCTCTGCTTGGTCCTTCCTATCCACCCTATCTAGGCCCCTCATAATTTTATACACCTCAATAAGGTCTCCCCACAGCCTCCTCTGTTCCGAAGAAAACAACCTCAGCCTATCCAATCTTTCCTCATGGCTAAAATTCTCCAGTCCAGGCAACATCCTCGTAAATCTCCTCTGTGCCCTCTCTAGTGCAATCATATCATATCTTGTAATGTGGTCACCAGAACTGCACGCAGTACTCTAGCTGTGGCCTAACTAGCGTCTTATACAGTTCAAGCTTAACCTCCCTGCTCTTTTATTCTATGCCTCGGCTAAAAAGGCAAGTATCCCGTATGCCTTCTTAACCACCTTATCTACCTGTCCTGCTACCTTCATGGGTCTGTGGTCATGCACTCCAAGGTCCCTTTGTTCCTCTACTTCTCAGTGTCCAACTATTTATTTTGTATTCCCTTGCCTTCTTAGCCCTTCCTAAATGCACTACCCTCACTTCTCCGGATTGAATTCCATTTGCCACTGTTTTGCCCACCTGACCAGTTCATTGATATCTTCCTGCGGTCTACAGCTTTCTTCTTCATTATCAACCACATGGCCAATTTTTGTATCCTCTGCAAAATTCTTAATCATACTCCCTACATTCAAGTCTAAATCTTTTATATATACCACAAAAAGCAAGGGACTTAGTACTGAGCCCTGTGGAACCCCACTGGAAACAGCCTTCCAATCACAAAAACATTTATGACCATTACCGTTTGCTTCCTGCCATTGAGCCAATTTTGGATCCAACTTGCCACTTTGCCTTGGATCCCATGGGTTTTTACTTTCATGACCAGTCTGCCATGTGGGATCTTATCAAAAGCCTTGCTAAAATCCATATACACTACATCAAATGCACTACCCTCATCAACCCACCTCGTTACCTCCTCAAAATTCAATCAAGTTAGTCAGACCTGACCTTCCCTTAATAAATCCATGCTGACAGTCCTTGATTAATCCATGTCTTTCTAAATGAAGATTTATCCTGTCCCTCAAAATTTTTTCCAATAATTTTCCCACCACTGAGGTAAGGCTGACTAGCCCGTAATTACTCGGTCTATCCCTGTCTCCCTTTTTCAACAGCAATATATTGTTAGCCGTCCTCCGGCATCACACCTGTAGCCAGAGAGGATTGGAAAATGATGGTCAGAGCCTCTGCTATTTCTTCTCTTCTCAACAGCCTGGGATTCATTTCATCCGGGCCTGGTGATTTATCCACTTTCAAAGATGCTAAACCCCTTAATACTTCCCCGCTCACTGTTTATTTCATCTAATATTTCGCACTCCTCTCTGATGGCAATGTCTGCTTCGCCCCTCTCTGTGAAAACAGACACACAGTATTCATTAAGAACCATACCCATGTCTTCCGCCTCCACACACACATTACCTTATTCTCAATAGGCTGTACTCTTTCTTTAGTTATCCTCTTGCTCTTAATGTATTTATAAAACATCTTTGGATTTTACTTTCTTTTTGTATCCCATATGCTTTCTTAACTGCGATATCACTTGCCCTAAATGCAATGGGGTTTTTCCGCAATTAATCAATTTAATAAGATGTGTGGAGTGGGCTTGTCCTGACTTCAGGATGGTGCAAACTGACTGAGAGAAGCAGTAATGAAAGTTTGTGGAATTAAATAAAAGTCAATGTATAGAAGGACATTTTTTTTTTAAAAAGCACATATGCATTCTGCGCAGCAATGGTTAGGATGGTACTGCAAGCAGTGTGTCCTCTAACAGGCATGATACAACTTTCATTTAGTTACCAGTGGGCACCTTGCTTTATTAACTTAATAACTTATACTAATTTAACAGCAGGGTAAGCAGGCAGCAGCATTAAAGAGCTGCAGAGCACATTCTCAACAAACATTCGCAAATTAACGAGGCAGCATCAAGGCAGGTGCCATGGAGTTTATTCGTTCTTTTCCCTCTGAACATCAGTGATTCTAAGCATTCAAACAGTGGGAGAGAGATACGTTTCAAGTAGAAACCTTGAGTGTGAGATGTTTTACCTCTGGAGTATTAAAAATACCATTTAAGCAGGCAGATTTTAGCAGGAGTCATCGACTTTGGGCGAAAAGTGACATCAGGAGAGAAGTTGAGGGGCCGCAATGAGGGAAGTTTGACTAGTAAGTGTTACTTGTTATGCAATACCTACTGAAATATATGGAGAGAAGTGTGACCCAGTCTCTCAAAAGCCATACATAGGAAATGAGTGTGACAAATAGTAGAGCTGGATTAAGAACTCTTTGGGTAGGGGGGAGGGGTGGGGAAGGGGGTGCCTAGGCATTAAGAACATTTGGGGTGCCTATTCCCTGCACAAAATCTCCCCCCCCCCCCCTTAAAATAGAAACTCTTAACTGTAATGATAAACGTCATTACTTACATTGTCGTGAACCTGCCTACTCTGCCTTGCCAACTTCTAGCAGCATTTTTAGATGCTAGAATATTTTGATCGAGCAGCTCTATGCAGTTTTTCTGTTTATGGTGAGTTTTGGCATGGCCCCTGTAATGCCACACATTAATCCTTTCCGACAAATACGGAGCTGTATTTTATTAATAACAACTTCCGTTTATATATAGCACCATTAAGAGAAAAACATCCCAAGGCATTTCACAGGAGCATAAAAAAAATAATGGATTCCAAGCAAAGATATTGGGAGGGGTGACCATAAATTTAGTCAAATAGGTATGTTTTAAGGAGGGCATTAAAGGAGAAGAGGGGCGGTATGCAGATTGTGAATAGGATTGCCTGTGATTGGGGACAGAACCATTGAAGAATATATATTTTTTATATATTGCTGCTGTTAACTGAAAACTGAACTCTTGTTTAAGTATGTTGGCGTTATCTTCATGCAACTCCAGTAGGATAGGAACCAGAACAGCTGACCTTTGGTTATGCACTTTTTGGTAATCGTCTGTTAACCTATCATGCCCAGTGCATCCACGGACCTGTGTAAATTTCCCTACCCCTTCCTGAAGGAGTTGATGATCCACAGATAACATTTATATGGTGATTTTTTAAAAACTCATAATAGAAGGGATATTCTTTCAAATCAAAAGGGAAAAATACGCTAAATTTTTTGAGTAACTCCAAAAGTATGCATCGTAGCCGTTATGCAGCTAACTGGTAATTGAGGCAAATCAACATTATTCTTGGCACCTCTGACATACAAGAATAGGAAAATAAATTAAGCCCACCTTACTTATCCAGTCAATGTTGCAACCTCGTACACCATTTACTCATCCTCTAATCACTCTATCTCCTGGGAAAGGCAATAAGGTAGAGGAAAGAATCCTGCCGTCTTCAGGAAAACTCTCAGAAATTCCCTTCTCATACTCACTAAGGCAATCAAACAAGCACCAAGAGATTTCAGCAGACCATGACTCATCACAACCACAGCCAATTTGCTACCAAACTCCTATAATTGGAAATGTTTTCTTTCAGAAACTTGTCATGTTCTTTTATAGTACTGTAACGACTCCATACTCGTCACATCTGAGCATTTATTCCAGCGAATGATGACTCTTTTTTAAAAAAAAACATGCATTTATATAGCACCGTTCAGGATGTCCCAAAGCACTTTACAGCCAATAAAGTACTTTCTGAAGTGTAGACGCTGTTGTAATGTAGGAAACACAGCAGCCAATTTTTGCACAGCAAGGTCCCACAAACAGCCATGAGATAATGACCAGATAATCTGTTTAAGTGATGTTGATAGAAGGATAGTTATTGGCCAGGACAACAGGGAGAACTCCCCTGCTCCTCTTGGAAACAGTAAATCGGAATAGAAAGATCTAGCATCTAAAGTAGCACTTTGCCGACAGGTTTTAGAGCTACAGGGGCCGAAATTCAGCCTCCCGATAAGGCCTGTTATTGCCGGAAAGTGGCAGCCATGCGGTGGTGTTGAATGGCCGCCGATTTGTAGCGAATAGCTACCGCTCGCTGCTGCTGAACCCTCCTAAGTGTGTCATTAAAGCGCACACCGCTGATGTCCTGCCCCACAAGCAAAATTCACCTTAGAAAATCTGACGGTCGTCGGTGAACTGTGTTTGCACTGTGCGTAAAAAGGCTGTGTGGCCTCCATTAAAGGGGAGGGCGCACTGCCGCGGCCTCCATCTTTTTTTTTTGTCGGCTGACTGCTATGTCGGCCCGACAATTATGCCCCTGGGTTCGGCTGGGCCGCTAACAGGCAACCTGGCACCCCCTGTTCGGTGCCAGGCTGCTAGCCCGACCCAAACCCACCCTGGTGGCTCAGTGGACATAACTTAAAAAGCTGCTGAGCTCACAGTGGCTCTCCCCTTTAAGTGAATGGGAGCGATGTGTTGACGTGCCAGCGCGATGACGTCATCAGCGCTACGCTGATGAGTGATGGCAGAGGACAGTCCACCTGCCCCCAACTTCCGCCCCTCCAGTGTCTGAACTTATGCTCACCACCACACATCTGCCCCCATTATGACCGAATTCCAGGCCGCTGGGGGGGAAAAAGGCGAAGAGCAGAATTTCGCTTGAGGCCACGGCATGAACATGTGCAAGGATTAAAATTGGACACACTACTCAAAATGCAGATATACTAAAACCTTGTATCATCTGAGCATATTGCTGTATAACTAGTTTTAAATGCAGTGAGAATTCAAAGACCCCATAATGCAGACATGTAATTGTCAAACAGTTTGCTTTTTTGTGAACATTGTCATCTAGCAGCATGATTTTTTTTAATAGTTCTCCCAAATCAAGGAGAACCAAAGGACTAATGTAGTAATGCTATTTCCAGCGCTGCCTCCGCAAGATCCTACAAATACACTGGGAGGATAGAGGCACCAACGTCCATGTCCTCGCCCAGGCCAACATCCCCAGTATTGAAGCGCTGACCACACTTGAACAGCTCCGTTGGTAGGGCCGCATCATCTGCATGCCCAACATGAGACTCCCTAAGCAAGTGCTCTACTCGAAACTCTTGTACGGCAAGCGATCCCCAGGTGAGCAGAGGAAATGCTTCAAGTACACCCTCAAAGCCTCTTTGACAAAGTGTAATAACCCCACTGGCACCTGGTAATCCCTGGCCAAGACTACTCAAAGTGGAGGAAGAGCATCCGAGAGGCTGCTGAGCACCTCGAGTCTCGTTGCCGAGAGCATGCAGAAACAAAACACAGACAGCGGAAGGAGCGTGCGGCAAACCAGGCTCCCCAACCATCCTTTCCTTCAATCACTGTCTGCCCCACCTGTGACAGAGACTGTAATTCCTATATTGGACTGTTCAACTACCTGAGAACTCACTTTGAGTGGAAGCAAGTCTTCCTCGATTTCGAGGGCTGCCTATAATGATGATGCTATCTATAGTGCAACAAGGTGTCATGCAGTTATATTAAAATTAAAGTGGATTTAAAAAAAAAAAGACACGTGCAAATAAAAGGAATTAAAAAAAATTATATATAAAAGTAAAAGGCACTGATACCATGCATGCTAACCAAAAAACATGCTTCTGCTGATGGGTTTCCCCTTTCAATTTGGCTGGCTGCAGGTGGGAATTCGAGGCCTCACATTTAAATCAGGTAGCAGGGATGGCGGGAAACCTGGTCTCCTGAGTTTCCCTCCTGCCTTGGAGGCCCCTCTGCCTCCAACCCATCTCCCTTGAGAAAATTCCGGCCATGATCTCACCAGGCAGTATTCACTGGTAAACAGGTGACTAAAAACAGAGTAATTTAGACCTTGGTCTTGTTACCTTCCAAAAATATGTCTCCATGATAAACTAATAGTTATACTAAATTAATTTTCATGTCAACCTGACTTGGTTGGGGCTTTGCTGACGACCATTGTGATTAATTTGACTGTTTCTGATAGTTATTATTAGTCTTCCAGCTATTCCATCTACTGGATGTCTGGATGTGTTTTGGCACAGCACTGGTCATGTTCCGGCAGACTAATGGACAAGTACCTCATCTGTTATTGTCTGTTCAGCTTGGCCTTTCTTCACATTTGTCTACATTAACATTCTTTTTAAAATCATGTAGTTAAAAATCATTAAAGAATAATGAGGTTTGGAATTTTGTATCCATTCCTAGGATATTTTTTAACTAAGTGGTCTATGTAATCGTGTTATCTTTGGACAGTAAACTTAAGTTTGGATATATAGGGGAAGTGTTTAAGGGCAGATAACTAATTTATCCACACAGAATTAGCAATCTGTTTGCTGAAACATGGAAACTCTGGATACAATGTTACCTGTGCTAAGGGGTAAATCTGTGTCCATTATCATGGGCTGTAAATCCTCTGATGTCACCCCGCTCATAAATGGGCAATTACCATCAGGCACGAGACAGTTACTTTTTTGAGTTTTAACTGAAAAAAGCGGCTGTCTTTAATTCAAGAGACCATTTGGTGCTGTTTGAAATTGTTCACTTGAAAATGTTTGGAGGCCTAGCTGTCAACTTAAAAGGGCGGTGTTCATATTGGCTCAGATTTTGCACTTGGGAAGTACATTACACTTACACTTGTCCACAGACATTCTGTTGGCTTTTGCACTGGAATTTGGGGTAATTAAAAATTCAAAACAACGCAACACTCTCTACAGCGTAGACGGAACCTGTGAACAGGACAAGCAACTGTGCATCTCCTTAACTAATCAGACTGAAGAATCCTTACTGTGATGTGCAGAGTCTGAACCAGAAGTTATTTTATTCATTCGTTCATGGGATGTGGGTGTCGTTGATGAGGTCAGCATTTATTGCCCTTCAGAAGGTGGTGCTTAGCTGTCTTCTTGAACCTCTGCAGTCCGTGTGGTGAAGGTACTCCCACAATGCTGTTAGGGAGGGAGTTCCAGTAATTTGATCTAGCGACTATGAAGGAAAGGTGATATATTTCCAAGTCAGGATGGTGTGTCTCTTGGAGGGCAATTGGAAGTGGTGGTGTTCTCATGCGCCTGCTGCCCATGTCCTTCTAGGTGGTAGAGGTCGTGGGTTTAGGATATGATGTCGAAAAAGTTTTGGCGAGTTGCTGTACTACACCTTGCAGATGGTACACATTGCATCCAAGGTGTACCGATAGTAGAGGGAATGCATGTTTAAGGTGGTGGATGGGGTGCCAATCAAGCGGGCTGCTTTGTCCTGGATGGTGTTCAGCTTCTTGAGTGTTGTTGAAGCTGCACTCATCCAGGCAAGTAGTATTGAGAGTATTCCATCACACTCTTGACTTGTGCCTTGTAGATAGCTTTGGGAAGTCAGGAGGTGAGACACTCGCCACAGAGTACCCAACCTCTGACCTGCTCTTGTTGCCACAGTATTTATATGGCTGGTCCAGTTAAGTTTCTGGTCAATGGTGTTGATGGGGGGATTCAGGGACGGTAATGCTGTTGAATGTCAAGGAGTGGAGGTTAGACTCTTACTTGTTGGATATGGTCATTGCCTGGCACTGTGTGGTGTGAATGTTACTTGCCACTTATCAGCCTAAGCCTGATTGTTGTCCAGGTCTTTCTGCATGCGGGCATGGACTGCTTCATTATCTGAGGAGTTGCGAATGGAACTTAACACTGTGGAATCATCAGCGAACATCCCCACTTTTCTGACCTTATGACGGAGGGAAGGTCATTGATGAAGCAGCTAAAGATGGTTGGGCTTAGGACACTGCCCTGACGAACTCCTGCAGTGATGTCCTGGGGCTAAGATGATTGACTTCCAACAGCCACAACTATCTTCCTTTGTGCTAGGTATGACTCCAGCCAGTGGAGAGTTTCTCCCCGATTCGCATTGACTTCAATTTTACTCGGGTTCCTTGATGCCACACTCTGTCAAAAGCTGGCCTTGATGCCAAGGGCAGTCACTCTAGCCTTGCCTCTGTAATTCAGCTCCTTTTGTCCATGTTTGAACCAAGGTCGTAATGAGACCTGGAGCTGTGTGGTTCTGGCGGAACCCAAACTGAGCATCGTGAGCAGGTTATTGGTGAGTAGATGCCAGCTGATAACACTGTCGACGGCACCTTCTATCAGCCGGGATGTTGTCGGGAGCCATATCCTTTGCTGTATCCAGTGCGCTCAACCGTTTCTTGATATCACGTGGAGTGAATCGAATTGGCTGAAGACTGGCATCTGTGATGGTGGGGACCTTCAGGAGGAGGCCGAGATGGATCATCCACTCGGCACTTCTGGCTGAAGATGGTAGCGAGCGCATCAGCCTTGTCTTTTGCACTCCTGGTGGGCTCCGCCATCATTGAGGATGGGGATTTTCATGGAGCCGACTTCTCCCGTTAGTTTAATTGTCCACCAGCATTTGCCACTGGATGTGGCAAAACTGCAGAGCTTTGATGTGTCCGTTGGTTGTGGGGATCATTTAGCTCTGTCTATAGCATGCTGTTTCCGCTGTTTAGCATGTATGTAGTCCTGTGTTGTAGCTTCACCAGGCTAGCACTTTTTTTTTAAGTATATGTGGTGCTGCTCCTGGATTGCTTTTCTACACTGCTCATTGAACCAGGATTGGTCGCCTGGCTTGATGGTAATGGTAGAATGAGGGATATGCCGGACCATGAGGTTACAAATTATGGTGGAATACAATTGTTCTGCTGCTGATGGCCCACAGTTGCCTCATGGATGCCCAGTTTTGAGCTGCTAAATCTGTTCTGAATCTATCCCATTTAGCATGGTGGTAGTGCCACACAATATGATGGGGAGTTTCCTCCGTGTAAGTTAGAATAGTCAATTCAATGTCAAATCGTGTACAGAAAGCAAAATAAGGAGAGGGAAAGGAAAGAAAGATGGGATTCAGAGAGAGAGAGATGAGACAGAAAGAAGTACTACAAACAACATTTTAGTTATATTAATTTTTTTTCTAAATCTCCAACAATAATTAAAATCTGAAGGAATGAGACTCCACAGTTGAAAAAAATTATTTTTCTGTTCCAGAGAGGATGTTTGGCAGTAATTAAGACTCATCACACCATTAAAATTACTTGGGGCTAGACTTTCCTCTTCATTTTTGGCGGTTTTCTCGGCGGTACTGCTCTTTTTCGGTGGAAAACCATCCGCCGACATTTTAAAAATACTGCTGGGGAGCAGACTGCCCACGTACATCTGCGTACACCACCGAGAAAACCACCACGGTCCAAGTTTTGCCTCAACGGTGACCCACATGTAAGATTGAAAAAAACGCCCATGAAAAGCTGCCAGAAACAGGGCGGTAGGTAAGTACCCTGCAAACAAAGGTAACTTAAAGGTTTTTTAATATTTTTTAATTCTTTCATGACGATCAAGTTAAAAAGGGTCTTGAGAATGTGTTCTAAATTTTTATTTTTTGTTTCATTGAAAAAATATTTTGAGTCCCCCTCCTCCCCCCCCCCCCCCCCCCCCCCCAGGCCCAATTGCAGTCTCGGTCTACCATTCTGGTAAGAACCGCCCATTTGCCAAGTTTTGCGTTTAACCACTGAGAAGCTACATGTAAGACCAATTTTCTCGAGGATTATATTTTTTCCCTATTTTTTAATGGAATTTTTCGCCAGCGTTATTTGAAGAATTTTAGCAGTCTTTTTGGGCGGCAATCCGGCGGTGGGGAGCTTTAGGGAAAGTCTAGACCTCCAAACTTTTTCTGGCGTGATTAATGGGTATCAGTCATGCAAAGAATGCAACTTCATGCCATTGCATGTGTTTCAATGCCGAGTCTCTCAGCGAGGTAATGTTCTACTGAAGCTTCTAAAGGAGCAGGGCAACTTCCTGGTTTCAGCACGCATTTCAGCAGCACGTTTAATTGCACGCATGCGGACACTGGGTGCCCATCCTGTTCATTTAGTGAATGTGCTTGCTACAGAGTCGGTGGCTAATATCAATTAAACAGGTTTTTAATGACTTGAAGTAAAGTCCAGTTTTCGTGTTTTTCAAAGTACAGCCTGAGTCCACGCTTTTGAGTGCTATGTTTGAGGCCAACATGCTGCACCACAAAGTGAAATCCTGATTTGTTCCCATGATTCTCTGTTCATGAATTTTCAAATCTCAGTTGTGTTGTTGAAGGTCATCCAAGGCAACTCTCTTGCATCCTCCTGATGACTTTGGCAGATACCCAGAGGCAGGTTGTCATGTAATGTAAGGGACCTATTAGAAAACATCCAAGCCAGATTTTCTCCTGTTTGTGTATCTAAGCTTTTTAAATGGGAAATACCTTCAATGAAAAGTTCTTCCTTCTAGAAATATTCTTGTAAATAAAGCACTGTTGAACCATGCATAATTTCAGAATGATTTATCAAATGGAGGTTGTTTTTAGCCTATTTGCCTATCAATCTATTTGTACTCCAAACCATCGTCAACACGTTCACCATTAGCGTATGAAAGCATGGGCCTTACACTAAACATCCATAAAACAAAGGTCCTCTATCAACCTGCCCCCGCCACACAGCACTACCCCCCCAATTATCAAAATCCACGACGAGGCCTTGGACAATATGGACCATTTTCCATACCTCGGGAGCCTACTGTCAACAAGGATAGACATTGATGACTAGTCCAACACTGTCTTCAGTATGCCAGCGCAGCCTTCGGTCGCCTAAGGAAGAGAGTGTTTGAAAATCAGAGCGGTAAAACCGGCACAAAGCTCATACAGAGCCGTAGTGATACATGCCCTTCTATATGCTTCAGAGACATGGACTATATACAGCAGGCACCTCAAAGAACTGGCGAAGTACCACCAATGCTGCCTCCGCAAGATTCTGTGAATCCATTGGCAGGTTAGGTGCACCAACATCGGTGTTCTCACTCGGGCCAACATCCTCAGCATTGAAGCATTGACGACGCTCGATCAGCTCCAATGGATGAGCCACATCGTCTGCATGCCCGATATGAGACTCCCGGAAGAAGCGGTCTATTTGGAGCTCCAACACGGCAAACGAGCCCCTGGTGAGCAGAGGAAATGCTTCAAGGACACCCAGAAGGCCTCCTTGAAGTGCAACATCCCCACCAACAAGATCGCTCAAAGTGGAAGAGAATAATCTGAGAAGGCGCCGAACACCTCGTCTCTTCGCCGGGAACAAGTGGAGACCAAGTGCAAACGGTGGAAGGAGCGCATGACAACCCAAGCACTTCAACAAACCGGCACCTCAACCAACGTCCTTTCAGCCACCATCTGCCCAACCTGTGACTGAGATTATAGTTCCCGCATCAGACTTAATCAGTCTCCTGAGAACTCATTTTTAGTGTGGAAGCAAGTCATCCTTGATTCCTGATGGACTGCCCAAGAGAGAGAGACTTTGAAAAATAATGCATTGGTGACACCTATCACTAGCATGGAACAAACCAATGTTAATGCAACTTTCCCAAAAGTTCAGTTGATTTTGATTTTGAAGGTTTAAGCCATTCAAATGAGGAAGGTCCAAAGTTATAATTTTCTGTGCTGAATTAGCTGACTTCAGCTGGAACATCTGGGGATGCTGCAATTGCCTCAGTGTCCCAGGTTTGTGGCGGATGAAATCAGTAAGGACCTCGGATCCTGATTGTTCTCCAGGATGTGGATGCAGTATAAACAGAGAATTAGGCTCAGACATAAATAATGGCCATTTAAAGAAAAGAAACAAAGACTTGCATAATTTATATAACTCCCTTCACAACTACCAGACATTCCAAAGTGCTTTACAGCCAATGAAGTACTTTTTGAAGTGTAATCACTATTGTAAGCTAGGAAACACGGCAGCCAATTTGCGCAAAGCAGGCTCTCACAAACAGCTAATCTGTTTTAATGATGTTGTTTGAGGGATAAATATTGGCCAGGACACCGGGGATAGCTCCCCTGCTCTTTTTTGAAATAGTGCAATGGTATCGTTTATATCCACCTGAGAGAGCGGACAGAGCCTTGGTTTAAAGTCTCACCCGAAAGACGGCACCTCCGACAGTGCAGCAGCCCTTCAGTACTGCACTGGAGTATCAGCTGAGATTTTTGTGCTCAAGTCTCTGGAGTGGGACTTGAACCCACAATTTTCTGAACTCTGAGGCGAGGGAGCTATCAATTGAGCCACAGCCACTTGGACAACAAGCACCTGTGAAACCATATTGCACTGAGGAAAGTGGAGGAAGGTAAGTTACATTCTCCCACACTAACTTGCCTCTACTACTCTTGCCCCTCCCCTTTTCATGACACAAATGATCCACACGCTGGTGTGACCTAAGTACCAGATTCTATGATGATTTCAAATTTCCGTAAAATGTTAGAAGTCTCTAAAATTGAATCTTAAGTTTCAAAATTGTAAAGTCTTTCTGTAATGAGCAGTGAAAAAATGCACAGGTTTATATTTAATCATATTTGGATTTATAAAAATAGTTGGTATCCTCTGCGTTTGCAAATTCTAGAAATAGAGTTGCCTTTAAGTACATTCTCTGGAAATTATACTATATTCATTCATATATGTTGCTTTTGGAGTAATTACAAACCACATAAATATGTTTGTTTATTTAGCCCAATAGAATTAATGGATTTAAATATGTTGCATCCAAATTCAACTCCAATGTTTCTTAAATACAAACACCTCAAAGTTTTATGAATTTGCAATTCTGATTGATTAAGCTATGAAGACTTTAAGTAACTTGAGGTCACACGGTCATCCATGTTTATTGCTGGTTGCCATAGCAGCAAAAGTCACAGGACGTTGGACATTTGCAATTACTGTGACATTTTATTCTTTGACCCTTAATTTGCTTTACCGTGCTCTTAAATGCACAATTTCCGATTGTCCTTGACTGCATTTTCCCTGTTTGATGATCCATGAATAGTGACCATATACTATAATGTGTTTACTCACTGTGCAGAGATCTCCTAATGAGCTGTTCAGTTCCAGATGGGATTCTTTTGAAGTTTACTTTTTCATTTCGAAAATGTGGTATGATGTTATGTGCAAACTTTTTTGTTTTTTTTATGACAAATGGAACAAAATGGATCTGATTCAGCAGCATATATTGCCTTTTAAATTGGTCCTGGCATGAACTCTACTTCAGAGTGCACTTATGTGCTGCTGCTAGTTTTTGGAGCACAGAATTTGATTCCACTTTTAGTTGGAGGTCAGACTTGAGTAGATCTCAGTTGTGATGCCTGATCTTAGATGGAGAGAGTATTCTACAGTGAAAATGCATGAACTCATTTCTATGGAGAAATATGAACTTATTACCAAAGTCAATAGATTTTGTTCTCATGTTCCATAAGGTATGTGACAGTAAAATGATACTTTAATATTAATAAAGATTTGTAATATCCAATTGTGATGTTATCAGGGTTTAATTGTATGATATGCAAGAATACAGATGGTTAGCTCAGAGTAATATCCTTTTCCTAAATTGAAAATCTAAAATTACTTGCATTAGACAATGTATTCAATTTTTGAGTATATGAAGTTGACCAACTTGTTTTATTTTGATAGAAATATTTTATAGTCAAGTACTTAGAATTTGAAAACAATGATTGATTGAGGAATTATTTTATTTCATTTTATTCTTGGTGTCTTTCTTGAACATTTTATCCCAAACAAAAAGCTAACTGGAATAAAATTTTAAAAGCTTTCCAGGTAAATATTTCAGAGGCACTGACTGAATCTAGGCATCAGTACTTTGTTTTTACTTTTGAATTGAAAACATTCAAATTAATGCAGCTGTAATTGTAAGGAAAAGCTAGGGAATGCATTTTGGAACCTTCTTTCAAACAAATGAAAATTATAAACTCCCTACTGCAAATGCTGGCAAGCTCCAAGACCTACACTCCAGTTCTGCTAAACACTTTAGGACTACCCAAAGTCCAGTCTTCCTGTCCCTCTGTTTACTTGGGGGTCAGATTTCAATCCTCGACAATTTATGCATGCAAACAGTTCCCTTAGCAATGTGGCTGCGGCTTGTTGATTTGGTGGGATATACGATCTAGGATTACTGGCAAACCAGCCATGAGACTGAATTTTCAGTTCAGCATCATGAATAGCCAAATTCTGGAATTTTTGAAGCTGGGACCTGAAGCAGAACCTAAATTCGCAATCCTGTATGACCATTTTGTAAACTCTCTAGCTTTGGAAATTATATTGAACTGGGAACAAATGCTCCTTTCAGAACTCGCACTACACAGATTATTTCTGGTTTTCTACCAAATGTGGTCGTGAAGTAGAAAAACACAGAATATTTACATTTTACTTGAAAATAAATTGGCTTTTTTAAGCTAAATTATTCAACAAATGTCCTTTTAAGCACCTCGGGCAACTTTATTTGTTCTTTCAATCACTATAAAAAAAGCTCCAGAAAAGTGGATGAAGTGCAAATCATATGATATTCAAACCGTTAAATATATTTTAACATAAAACACAACAAAATGCTCTTGCAGTATTTTACTCTTCTTTTGCTAAAGTTGGGTGTTTTTTTTAAAGCTGTAAGGTTTGTAAGGTTAGGAGCATGCATTCATGTGTCCTGGTTTTGTTACAACTATCTTGCATTGATGGTGGTAGTTTCAAAATTGAGTTTCAACTACTGATGAGCAAAATGAAAACACCGTGAACTGTAAGATGCTGGTAGCTGAGTATCCCTGCTTGTTGCCTTTCATTCCTGAGATCCTGGTGTTTGACTTGCACTTTCAAACATTGTGCAAGAGGACCCCTTTTTACTAAAATCATTGTTTGTCTGTGTTTTTGGGGGTGAAGGGGGAGGATGATATATGTTGTGTTAATCACAAAGTTAGAGACCATCTGTTTAGCTGCTCCTGCTGTTTCTCTGCCCCTCTCCTTGCCCACTAAAGTAACCCTGACCCCCAATCCTCATCCACTTCAGCCCCGAATCTTCATATCTCGCTTGTTTCTACCCACAACTTGTTCACCTCTCCTGCCCACCCCTGCTTTCTGCAAGCTCATCCTTTCCATGAGAGCGACTGGCCAAACCTGCTTCCTTGAGCCTATTCCAACTAGACTTCTGACCATCCAACTTCCTTTTCTGGCCCACGTTATTTGACATTGTAACTGGTTTTCCCTTTTCAAAATCGCTGTCATCGCCCTGCCCTTAAAAAAAAAACTGAACTTCTGCATCATCCCTAACCTCACTTTCCTTTCCAAGGTCTTTGAATGTGTTGCATGTTATCTCTAATTCCCTGCAATCCCCATCCCAGAACACACACTCCCTCTGATTCCTGCCTTTTGTGCATTCCCCTCCCTTAACCTCAACCATTACCAGCTGTGCCTTCAACTGCTTTGATTCTATATGCTGGGTTTTGGGAGCAAATTCCTTCATCTCAACACCTGTCTCTCCCTTTAAGATCCTCCTTAAATAATTTACCTTTTTAAACTAGGTTTTGTTCACCCCTTCTAATCTTTCCTTCAGTTCAATGTCAATTTTTCTTGTGCCTCTTTGATGCACCTTGCAATGTGAAAGATGCTATATGCATGCAAGTTGTTACCATGCAGGGATTTGTAGATCTTGAAATTCCATTAAGGATATTATCTTTAATATTAGAGCTTGTTTGTGTTTCACTTTTATTCCATAATTGTGTGTCCTTCCTTTAGTTATTTCTCTGCACCTCGTTCCCTGAAGATGATTGTTACTCACGTCTGTCCATTGGAAATTGTGGCCCTGATGTACCTTTCCCGTATGGGCTTCTGTGTTTTACAATTATGTTGCACATCTTTGTTGCACTCTACTCTGAACTCCTTCATGGCAAGTGAGCCAAAGGTGGACAGAGGAACCGTTACAAGGACACCCTCAAAGCCTCCCTGACATCCCCAACATCCCCTCCGATACCTGGGAGTCCCTGGCCAAAGACCGCCCTAAGTGGAGGAAGTGCATCCGGGAGGGCGCTGAGCACCTAGAGTCTCATCACCGAGAGCATGCAGAAATCAAGTGCAGGCAGCGGAAAGAGCGTGTGGCAAACCTGTCCCACCCACCCTTTCCCTCAACGACACTCTATCCCACCTGTGACAGGGACTGTGGCTCTCATATTGGACTGTTCAGCCACCCAAGGACTCATTTTTAGAGTGGAAGCAAGTCTTCCTCGATTCCGAGGAACTACCTATGATGATGGTCTTTATGTTGGCCCCATCTGCAGGACTTGAAGTTATAACTTGTTGCTTTGGAAGCTGTTGTTCAGATGAAATGCTAAGTCTCATCTACGGCTTTATTGACTCAAACCTCGAGGAGATCATCGAGCTAACAGTGACCACAACATAATTTGGTTTAAAGTAATTATGGAAAGAGACCAGAAAATATCAATGGTAAAATTGCTCAACTGGGGAAGAGCCAATTTCGGTGACTTTAAAAAGGGACCTAGCACAGGTAGGTTGCAAAAGGCTGCATTAACTGAGCAGCAATGGCTGGCATTCAGAGAAGAGAGAGTTCAAGTACAAACTACTTTTCTTTTCTCTTTTTTCTTATCGTTTTCTTTCTTTCCTTTTTTTCTCTTCTTTCTTCTTTTCTCTTTTTTTTCTCTCTCTCCTCTCTTTCTCCCCCTTTATCTTCATTTCTCCTTTTCCCTTTCCTTTTTTCTTTCTTTCCTTTCTTTCTCATTTTCTTTCTCTCTCTCTCTCTCTCTCTCTCTCTCTCTCTCTCTCTCTCTCTCTCTCTCTCTCTCTCTCTCTCTCTCTCTCTCTCTCTCCTCCCTATTTCTCTCTTTGCATTTGTCTTCACGAAGGTTACACTAAAAGAGGAGAGGGACATTATGGAGAGGATAATAATAGAGAAGACGTACTAAAACGATTAGCATTACAGAAAGTCGATAAGTCACCTGGTCCAGATGGAATTCATCTGAGGTTGCTGAAAGAAACAAAGGTAGAACTAGCAGAGGCATTGGTCACAATCTTTTAATCCTCATTGGATACAGGAGTAGTGCTAGAGGACTGGAGGGTTGCTAATGTTATACCACTATTCAAGAAAGGGGAGAGGGATAAACCAGAAACAACAGGCCAGTCAGCCTAACATCAGTGGTGGAGAAGTTATTGAAAACCATTATCAGGGACAAAATAAAAACTTTCATTTGGAAAGGCTTAGGTTCATTGAGGAGAGCCAGCATGAATATATTAAAGGTAAATCGTGTCTGACATTCTTGATTGAATTCTTTGACGAGGTAACAGAAGGTTGATCAAGGTAGTGCAGTAGATTTTGTGTAATATAGACCTTTGTAAGCAATTTGACAAAGGCTTATTAAGAAGATGGAAATCTATGGAATTAAAGAGAAAATAGCAATATGGATACAAAATTGGCTCGGTGATGGATAGATGTTTTTCAGACTCGGAGGTTGACAGACAGGAAGCAAAGGGTAGGAATAAACGGGTCCTTTTCAGAATGGCAGGCAGTGACTAATGGGGTACCGTAAGGTTCAGTGCTGGGACCCCAGCTATTTACAATATACATTAATGACTTAGATGAAGGAATTGAATGTAATATCTCCAAGTTTGCGGATGATGCTAAGCTGGGTGGCAGTGTGAGCTGTGAGGAGGATGCTAAGAGGCTGCAGGGTGGCTTGGACAGATTAGGTGAGTGGGTAAATACATGGCAGATGCGTTATAATGTAGATAAATGTGAGGTTATCCACTTTGGTGGTTAAAAACAGGAAAGCAGTTTATTATCTGAATGGTGACAGATTAGTAAAAGGCAAGGTGCAACGAGACCAGGCTATCATGGTACATCAGTCATTGAAAGCTGGCATACAGGTACAGCAGGTGGTGAAAAAGGCAAATGGCATGTTGGCCTTCATAGCGAGAGGATTTGAGTATAGGAGCAGGGAGGTCTTACTACAGTTGTACAGGGCCTTGGTGAGGCCACACCTTGAGTATTGTGTACAGTCTTGGTTTCCTGATCTGAGGAAGGACATTCTTGCTATTGAGGGAGTGCAGCGAAGGTTCACCAGACTGATTCCCGGGATGACAGGACTGACATATGAAGAAAGACTGGATCGACTAGGCTTATATTCACTGGAATTTAGAAGAATGAGAGGGGGATCTCATAGAAACATATAAAATTCTGACTGGATTGGACAGGTTCGATGCAGGAAGAATGTTCCCGATGTTGGGGAAGTCCAGAACCAGGGATCACAGTCCAAAGGATAAGGGGTAAGCCATTTAGGACCGAGATGAGGAGAAAGTTCTTCACTCAGAGAATTGTGAACCTGTGGAATTCTCTCCCACAGAAAGTTGTTGAGGCCAGTTCGTTATATATATTCAAAAGGGAGTTAGATGTGGCCCTTACTGCTAAGGGGATCAAGGGGTATGGAGAGAAAGCAGGAACGGGGTACTGAAGTTGCATGATCAACCATGATCATATTGAATGGTGCAGGCTTGAAGGGCCGAATGGCCTACTCCACTGATTTTCTATGTTTCTATTGCCTTTATAATCTTTCCTGAAATGTGGTGCCCAGAATTGTCCACAATACTCCAACTGAGGCCTAACCAGAAATGTATAAGGTTCTAGCATGATCGCTTGGCTTTTATATTCTATCCCTCTATTTATCAACCCATGCTTTTCTGACCAACTTATCAACTTGCCCTGCCACCTTTATGGATTTGCGTTTATGGACATCAAAGTCTCTCTGTTCATCTACACTTTTCAAAAACATGCCATTTATTCTATACGGTCTTTCCATACTAGTCCTCCCAAAGTGCATCACTTCACATTTCTCTGCATTGAATTCCATTTGCCATGCTTTTGCCCATTTTACCATCCTGTCTATGCTAGCCTGAAGCCTGTAACTATCCTCATCATGAGCCAAGTTTTGTATCCACTGCAAACGTTATAATGCTGCTCCCTACACCCAAGTTTAGGTTGTTTAAACATAAAAACATACTTCGAGCCTGCACCACCATTCAATATGATCATGGCTGATCATGCAACTTCAGTACCCCTTATCCTTAGACTGTGACCCCTGGTTCTGGATTTCCCTAACATTGGGAACATTCTTCCTGCATCTAACCGTCCAGTCCCATCAAGAGTTTTATATGTAGGGTACGGAAAAGGTTTACCAGACTGTTACCAGGGATGAGGGACTTCAGTTATGTGGAGAGGTTGGAAAAGTTAGGACTGTTCTCCTCGAAGCAAAAAAGATTAATGAGTGATCTAAAAGATTTTCAAGATGAGTAAATGGGGAAAAATTCCCTCTGGCGAATTGGTCAATAACTTGAGGTCATGGGCTAGAAATTTGGTTCTCGGCCATAATTGTTTTTTTTTCACCCAAATTATCGCTATGACAATGCTACGGCTATGAGGCAATAAATTCGTGCTTCAATTTGGGCAGCGGTAAAAATCGGCATTGCACGAGGATTCGTGGTGTGAACCGAGATCCTCGGCAACTTTACTCCGAGGCCGATACCGCTGTGAGTTGAGCCTAGGGAGAGGGAAAAACACCAAAAAAAAAGCAAAATTTTTTTTAAAAATCACAAAACATTCACGACGCTTAACTAGCAAATCACTGCAAAATAATTAAAAAATAAAAGTTTTAACTTACCTTTTTTGCAGGTCTTCATACTGACCACTGATCCAAGGGCTGCAACGCAGCTTTTTCCTTGCCGTTATTTTTTGTCCCAAATACAGGTGCGTTCAGAGCCAAATTTTTTGGTGAAAGCGATATTTTGAGTCTTGCTCAGCGGTGCTCCTCTCTCCAGCGGTACTTGAAAAGCGCCAGCGCAGGATTTCTACGAAAATGGTGAAATATCGGCGAGAAAACGGTCGCAAGGCCGGTGAATCTTTAGCCCCATAGATTAAAAATCATTGGAAAAAGATCTAGAAGGGAGATAAGATGTTTTCACTGAGTTGTAAGGATCTGGAACGTTCCGCCTGAAAAGGTGGTGGAAGCTGATTGCATAAATCATTTTAAAACCGAGTTGGATAGGTATTTGAGGATGAGCAATTTACAGGATTACAGACAAAAAGTGGGGATGTGTGAGTAAGCCTGACTGCTCTTTCAAAGAGCCAACACAGGCATCATGGGCCGAATGGCTGGCTTCTGTTCTGCAAGTTTCTATGGGCCCAAGTTTCGGACCCCCGGTAGAACGGCGCACCTCGGAGAGGCCCGCCTAATCTGTAGAACTGAAAAAGCGCCGAATACTTACCTCACGATTCTCCGATATCTTTAGGTCCGTTTGCAGCTCAGCGCGGCACAGCAGGAGCTGCTGGGGGCGGAGCTACAGCCCTGCGCCAAAAAGTGCTGGTAGCTGCGCGTGCCCAGTAGCTCCTGGCCCTCCCAGCGTGTCCTGTCTCTGGGCGACAACTCTATCCCTGGCCGAAGGGACGTCGCCCCTATCCCGGGCCAAGTAGCCTGCCTGCCCTTACCTCCTAGGGGGCGGGCCCCGCCCGAACTCCTCCTCGGCGGTGGAGCCTCTCGGGGGCGGGCCCCACCCGAACTCCTCTTCGGCGGGGCCCGCCCAATCGGCATCTCGTCGGCGGCAGGCCCTGCCCGAGCAGCTCTTCAGCAGGCTGTTGGAGGGCTCCCGGTGCTGCAGTGGATGAGTAGAAACTTTTAATATTTTATTTATTGGTTGATTTAAAACATTTCTTTTTTGATTGATTTATTGATCATTTATTATTGATGATGGCTCTTTATTGGTAAAAGTGAAGTATTTAATGCTTGTAAAATCCCCTAACTTCCCTTCCCCCCCCTGCTATCCCTCACTCCCCATGCCTAATTCCTAAAATGTAGGCAAGGTTTTTCTAAATTAGTTTGGAGTCAGTTTTCGCTGCCTAAACTTGCAAAACAGGCGTAGGTGGTTGGTAATGCCCGCTTTTGAAAAAAGAACTGTTCTGAAACAAAACTATTCTAACTAAATGCCGACAATTGCAATTTCTAAGATACTCCATACTAAACTAGTTGCTCCTAAAAAAAAAAAAAATAGGAGCAACTCGAGCTGAAACTTGAGCCCATTCTATATGAAATAAAAATAAAAAGATGCTGGAAATCTGAAAGAAATATCGAACTGCTGGAAATGCTCAGCAAGTTAGTCAGCATCTGTAAGAGAAAGATTGGTTAACTGCTTAAAGTGACATCCTTCACCGTTCACTTGAGGTCTAACCTGAAACTATTTTTGTTTTCAGATACTGACAGACTTGTCCAACTCCAACACTTTGCTTTTATTGTGAATATGGATATTAAGATCAAGCTTACCTGCTCCTTTTACTTAGTACCATTTTTGTAGCTTCAAGTATTGAATGGCGCTTCATGTAGTGAATGACTGAATTATTTTTGCCCTGGGTTTAAAATCCCTCTTATCTTTCAGTCAATCTTGTGGAGAAATAACTGAGACTTTTGAGCAAATTATCTTTGTTCACGTGGGTTTAGGGTGTTGACGGTGATGCTCATAACCTTATTCAGAGATGGTCAGTGAGAATCACTAGAATGCTCTTTGGCTCCAAAATACTACATTATGTAAGTTCTCACATTAATTTCAGCATGTTGGAGCACTAATGTACAGCACCATGCAGTGGTGGAACATGGATAAGTCCCTTGTTCCCCAGAGTTGCTGATCTCAACTGTGCTGAATGGAGCCCAGGAGGAGGACATGAAGATTAAAAGGAGAGTTGTCCCTTGACTATGTTTGTGGACAGCTTATATTACACTGGCAGAGACCTGGGAGCAATCTGCTTGTGGACTGATGGCCTGCAGAAAGTGAGGAAAATCAGGAAGGGTCACGTTTGTGCAATCCCGGGCACTTACTGGTAGTTGGCTAAAGGAGCTTTGATATTGGCTGGAGAGCTAGGCAGATGGAGAAATAAAAGAGAGAATTACAGAAAAAGTACACATGGAAAAAAAACACTAAATCACAGGTATCTTGTAGATGATTTGGGAAGCTGGTTTTCATGAGCTACAAACATTGGGATGTGAATTGTGCATCAGTCTGAGCTATTTTCATTTTTTGTTAACTCACTTATATTTATACTCACTTCAATTTTAGCGCGAATCTTAATAACTGAAATCTTACCAATTTGGCAAATATCTTCATTTATTTATTGATCTTTGTAATACTCAGTGACTACTTTTTGATAGTTTAATATATAATGTAACTAGTTTATTACGATTATTTTGAGATTACAATAGCTGCAGCTCAGCATCACAGTGGTCAAGATGTCTTTTTGCGACAAGAAATGCAATTTGCTATGGTTAATTTAATGTACCTGAATCATACTGCTGCAGTGTATGTGTGTAAATGTGTGCTCTTGCATGTCTCACTCTGATTGCAAAATAAAGCTGCTTTTATATTGACTCCGCTTTAATTTGCATTCAGAGCTCAATGTGTCTGAGTGAGTTCTGAGCATTTACAGGACCAAATCCAATTCACTTATCCTGATGGTATGCCTATGGACCTGCAAAAATCTGGGTCTAAGTCAGCTGCTGGAAAAGGATTTAGTAGATGGAGCTGGATTTAGTAGTGTTCATATCCAGAATGAAATGTGAATTAAAATAAGATCAGGATAAAAGTGGTTAAGATCACTTCTCTTTGAACAACATACAGTGCAGAAGAATTTCCAGTGCACTTATGTTTGATTTCCTTGAATTTCTTTTTAAGCACTGCTGTCTACTGCAGTTGACCGAGAAAGTTAAATGTGATTCCGTAACAGCAATAGAAGGTCGTCTCCACATCATGTTCTGCCAGATCCGCCTTTCCGACTGGAACCCACTAATTAATAACAGATGTGCAAAGGGTTTGGGGAGACCTTCCATGGGAGATGGCCAACTTTTTGGATTGCGTTTGATCTGAAATTCTGAAGGGTTTATGTGTATGAAAGAGCTAAAATATCGCACTAGTATTATCCTTGAATCCTCAGGCGTTGACTGAACACACATACTGGATTAATTTAAGTGACCAAAATAATTTTGTCTACATTTAATAAGTGCATATTACTGGCTAAAATGCTCATCAACAAATCTTGATTTTTTTTTGAACGTAAGAACATAAGGGTTAGGAGCAGGAGTAGGCCATTCGGCCCCTTGATATTGCTTCGCCATTCAATGAGATCATGGCTGATCTTCGAGATCTAACACTGCCTTCAGTGTGCCAGCACAGCCTTCAGTCGCCTGAGGAAGAGAGTGTTTGAAGATGATGACCTCAAATTTGGCACCAAGCTTATGGTCTACAGGGCAGTAGCGATAGTCCACGTCTGAGCCATACAGGAGCATGTACAGCAGGCACCTCAAAACACTGGAGAAGTACCACCAGCGCAACCTCCAAGATCCTGCAAATCCATTGGCAGGATAGATGCACCAATGTCAGTGTTCTCGCTCAGGCCAACATCCCCAGCATTGATCATGCTCGATCAGCTCTATTGGGCGGACCACATCATCCACATGCCCGACCCGAGACTCCCAAAGCAAGCGCTCTACTTGGAGCTCCGACACATCAAGCGAGCCCCAGTTGGGCAGAGGAAGCACTTCAAGGACACCTTCAAAGCCTCCTTGATAAAGTACAACATCTCCAGCGACACCTGGGAATCCCTGGCCCAAGACCACCAAAAGTGGAGGAAGAGCATCCAGGAGGGCGCTGAGCACGTCAAATCTCATTGCCGAGAGCAAGCTGAAACCAAGCGTAGACAGCGGAAGGAGTGTGCGTCAACCCAGGCTCCCCACTTACCCTTTCCTTCAACCACTGTCTGCCCCACCTGCGAGAGACTGTAGTTCCCGTATTGAGCTCCTCAGTCACCTGAGAACTCACTTTCAAAGTGGAAGCAAGTCATCCTCGACTCCGAGGGACTGCCTATGATGATAGGTGATCTTCTACCTCAACTCCACTTTCCTGCACTATCCCCATATCCCTTGATTCCCTTAATATCAAAAAATCTATCGATCTCTGTCTTGAATATACTCAAAGACTGAGCCTCCACAGCCCTCTGGGGTAGAGAATTCCAAAGATTCACCACACTCAGAGTGAAGAGGTTTCTCCTCATCTCAGTCCTAAATGGCTGATCCCTTATTCTGAGACTCTGACCCCTGGTTCTAGACTCCTCAGCCAGAGGAAACGTTCAACCTGCATCAACCCTGTCAAGCCCTGTAAGTATTTTATATATTTCAATGAGATCACCTCTCATTCTTCTAAACTCTAGAGAATATAGGCATCCTCTACTCAATCTCTCCTCATAGAACAACCACCCCCCCATCCCAGGAATCGGTCTGGTGAACCTTCATTGCGCTCCCTCAATAGCAAGTATATCCTTCCTTTGGTAAGGAGACCAAAACTGCACACAATACTCCAGGTGAAGTCTCTGCAGGTCCCTATACAATTGTAGTAAGAGGTCTTTACTCTTATACTCAAATCCTCTTAAAATAAAGGCCAATATACCTTTTGCTTTCTTAATTGCTTGCTGTAGCTGCATGTTAACTTTCAGTGATTTGTGTACAAGGACACCCAGGTCCATCTGAACACCAACATTTCTCAATCTCTCACCATTAAAAAAATACTCTGCTTTTCTGTTTTTCCTATCAAAGTGGATAACTTCATATGTTTCCACATTATATTCAATTTGCCATGTTCTTGCCCACTCACTTAGCCTGCCTATATCCCCTTGAAGTCTCTTTGTATCCTCCTCACAATTTACATTCCCACCTAGCTTTGTATCATCAGTAAACTTGGATACATTACATTTGGTCCCCTCATCCAAATCATTGATCTAGATTGTGAATAGTTGGTGCCCAAGCACCGATCCTTGCGATACCCCACCAGTTACAGCCTACCAACCCGAAAATGACCCGTTTATTCGTACTCTCTGTTTTCTGTCCGTTAGCCAATCCTCAGTCCATGCTAGTATATTACCCCCAATCCCATGAGCCCTAATTTTGTTTAATAACTTGTTGTGTGGCACCTTATCGAATGCCTTCTGAAAATCCAAATACACCACATCCACTGACCCCCACCCCTTATATATTCTGCGAGTTACAACCTCAAATCACTAACAGCTTTGTCAAACATGATTTGCCTTTCATAAATCCGTGTTGACTGCCCAATTCTATTATTATTTTCTAAGTAGATTGTTGCCACATCCTTAATAATAGATTCTAGCATTTTCCCTACTACTGATGTCGGGCAAACTGGTCTGTAGTTCCCCGTTTTCTCTCCCTCCTTTATTAAATAGCGGTGTTACATTAGCTACCTTCCACTCTACGGGAACCGTTCTAGAATCTATGGAATTTTGGAAAATGACCAATGCATCCATTATTTCTATAACCACCTCTTTTCAAAACCCTAGAATGTAGGCCATTAGGTGCAGGGGATTTATTGACTTTCAGTCCCATTAATTTCTCCAGTACTATTTTTTTACTAATACTAATTTCTATCAGTTTCTCATTCTTGCTAGACCCTTGGTACTCCACTATTTCCGGGAGATTTTTGTGTGTCTTCTTCCGACACACACAAGACAGGCACAAAATATTTGCTTAATTTCTCTGCCATTTCCTATTTCCCATTATAATTTCTCCTATCTTGGCCTGTAGGGGACCCACATTTACTTTTGCTAATCTCTTCCTTTTTACATACCTATAGAAGCTTTTATAGCCTGTTTTTATATGTCTCGCTTGTTTACTCTCATTCTATTTTCCCTTTCTTTAACAATTTCTTGGTCCTCCTTTTGCTGAATTCTAAAATCCTCCCAATCAGCAGACTTCCTGCTCTCTTGGCAACATTATATGCCTCTTCCTTTGATCTAATACTATCTTTAACTTCTCTTGTAAGCTACGGTTGGACCACTTTTCCTTTAGGGTTTTTGTACCTAAAAGGAATGTATGTTTGTTGTAAATTATGTATTAATTCTTTAAATGCTAGCCATTGCTTGACTACTGTCATACCTTTTAATGTATTCCCAATCTACCGTGGCCAACTCTCCCCTCATACCTACGTAGTTTCCTTTATTTAGATTTAAGACTCTAGTTTCTGATTTAACAGAATTTTACATTAAGTTTGAAAGTGATTCAATCGTATTATGGTCACTCTTCCCTCAGGGCCCCTTTTACTACAGGGTTATTAATTAACCCTTTCTCCTTGCACAATAAAGGGTAATTTTATCAGGTAAATTGTGTTGTAAGGCATATTACCACTTAATGGAGGACAATGTAATATAAGGCGATATTTCATAACTTGTTATTGAGGGAGTGCGGAGTTCACCAGACTGATTCCCGGGATGGCGGGACTGACACATCAAGAAAGACTGGATCAATTGGGCTTGTATTCACTGAAGTTCAGAAGAATGAGAGGGGATCTCATAGAAACGTTTAAAATTCTGACGGGTTTGGACAGGTTAGATGCAGGAAGAATGTTCCCAATGTTGGGGAAGTCCAGAACCAGGGGTCACAGTCTAAAGATAAGGGGTAAGCCATTTAGGACCGAGATGAGGAGAAACTTCTTCACCCAGAGAGTGGTGAACCTATGGAATTCTCTACCACAGAAAGTTGTTGAGACCAATTCACTAAATATATTCAAAAAGGAGTTAGATGTAGTCCTTACTACTAGGGGGATCAAGGGGTATGGTGAGAAAGCAGGAATGGGGTACTGAAGTTGCATGTTCAGCCATGAACTCATTGAATGGCGGTGCAGGCTCAAAGGGCCGAATGGCCTACTCCTGCACCTGTTTTCTATGTTTCTAACTCTCAACAAAAATATATTCCAATGAGAAGGAAAGACTGTGTTTGAGACAATGGCTGACTAAGGAAATAAGGAATGGTATCAAATTGAAAACAATGGCATACAAAGTGGCCAAGGTTAGTGGGAGGCCAGAGGATTGGGAAACTTTTTAAAAACCAACAAAGAGCGATTTAAAAAAAATAATAGAGGGAAGAAAGATTATGAAAGTAAACTAGCAAGAAGTATAAAACGGAGAATAAGAGTTTCTACAGGTATATAGAAAGGAAGCGAGTGGCTAAAGTAAATGTTGGTCCCATAGAGGATGAGACTGGGGAATAATGGGAAACAGGGAAATGGCATAGACTTGGAACAAATATTTTGTATCGATCTTCACAGTAGAAGACACTCCAAGCATTCCAATAATGGATAATTAAGGTGGCTTTAGGGAGGGAGGAACTTAAAACAATCAACATCACTAAAGAAGTAGTACTTGGAAAAATAATGGGACTAAAGATGGACACGCCTCTGGACCTGATGGCTCGCATCCTAGGGCCTTAAAAGAAGTGGCTGCAGAAATACTGGATGCATTGGTTGCCTGGATTCTGGGGAGGTCCCAGCGGATTGGAAAACCGCAAATGTAATGCTATTTAAAAAAAAAAGGAGGCAGACAGAAAGCAGGAAACTATAGACCAATTAGCCTAACATCTGTCATTGGGGAAATTGCTGGAGTCTATTATTAAGGAAGCAGTTGCGGGACATTTGGAAAAGCATAATTCAGTCAAGCAGAGTCGGCATGGTTTTATGAAAGGGAAATCATGTTTGACAAGTTTGCTGGAGTTCTTTGAGGATGTAACGAGCAGGGTGGATAAGGGGGAACCAGTGGATGTGGTGTATTTGGATTTCCAGAAGGCATTCAATAAGGTGCCACATAAAAGGATACTGTACAAGATTAAAAGTTCACGGAGTTGGGGATAATATATTAGCATGGATAGAGGATTGGCTAACTAACAGAAAACAGAGTTGTGATAAATGGATCATTTTCCAGTTGGCAAACAGTAACTAGTGGGGTGCCGCAAGGATTGGTGCTGGGGCCTCAACTATTTACAATCTATATTCATGATTTGGATGAAGGGACCGAGTGTAATGTACCCAAGTTTGCTGATGATACAAAGATGCGTGGGAAAGCCAGTTATGAGGAGAGGACACAAAATCTGCAAAGGGATATAGACAGGCTAAGTGAGTGGGCAAACATTTGGCAGATGGAGTATAATGTGGGAAAGTGTGAAGTTATCCACTTTGGCAGAAAAAATAAAAAAGCAAATTATTATTTAAATGGAGAAAAATTACAAAATGCTGCAGTACAGAGAGACCTGGGGGCACTTGTGCATGAAACACAAAGTTAGTATATAGGTACAGCAAGTAATCAGGAAAGCAAATGGAATGTTGGCCTTTATTGCAAGCAGGATAGAGTATAAAAGCAGAGAAGTCCTGCTACATCTATACAGGGTATTGGGTGAGGCCACACCTAGAGTACTGCGTACAATTTTGGTGTCCTTATTTAAGGAGGGATATACTTGCATTGGAGGCAATTCCAAGAAGGTTCACTAGGTTGATTCCTGAGATGAAGGGGTTGACTTATGAAGAAAGGTTGAGTGGGCCGATACTCATTGGAGTTCAGAAGAATGAGAGGTGATCTTATTGTAACATATAAGATAATGAGGGGGCTCGACAAGGTAGATGCAGAGAGGATGTTTCTACTCTTAGGGGAATCTAGAACTAAGGGGCATAGTTTCAGAATAAGGGGCTGCCCATTTAAAACTGAGGTGAGGAGGAATGTCTACTCTGAGGGTTGCAAATCTGTGGAATTCTCTGCCCCAGAGAGCTGTGGAGGCTGGGTCATTGAATAGATTTAGGGCAGAGATACAGATTTTTGAGTGAAAGGGAGTCAAGGGTTATGGGGACGGGGCAGGTAAGTGGAGCTGAGCCCTTGATCAGATCAGCCATGATCTTATTGAATGGTGGAGCAGGCTCGAGGGGCCAAATGGCCTGCTCTAATTCTTATGTTCTATGTAATAAAATGATTGATCAGATTTGCTTCTCAAAACAAAATGGTTATCTTGAGATTTTGTGCATATGTTTAGAAAAAACAACGTGTTCGTTACTAGGGAATTTAATGAAGCTCTTGGACCAAATGTTACTAAACTTTTAGTTTATGACTCCCTTAAAATATATACGTGAAAAAAATATTCAAAGCGTAGATTTGATTGTCCATTTATTTATATCGGAAACCATTTTATTGCCTGACCTGGTTGCAGCATTGGTTAATGACTTGAAATAGCTAAACTTTTCTGGTCATTTGTTTGTTATGCTTTTTTAACTCGGTCAACAACTTTCCTAAATTGATGAGGCAGTGTAATGTACTTAAAAATAACAATACTGGATAAACTCCCAGTTACAAATGAAAGGGATACATGTGTTTTTGCTCATTCCCTAAACCTGGATTTATATTGTACCTCATGTACAGGCCAGTTATACTGCACAGTTTGAAAATATATTGATGGAATGCCAACTTTGGCTTTGGATCAAGACAAACTGTGCAGTATAATTTGGGAGTGAAGTTGACCAAATTCAGTTCTGGAAAGTAACAGGATGTAGTGTCCTACGTTTGCAGCTTTGCACCAATTGCAGTACAACTAGTTCAAAGCAAATTTTACATAGTTTGACAATTAACACCCAATCATCAATCTGCTCCCTCTCCACAACAGTCTCCGAAACTTGTCACTTGTTCGTGGATGCTCCAAGCTGAGTGCACCCTGCTTACAAATTAGCTTCATTCCACCAAAAGGACTTTGGGCATTAACTGGACTCTTTTCATATTGTCTCTTCTCTGTCCTCTGTCTACATTAATTTCTGCTAGGCCTGAAATCCCTTTGTGTCCATATGCGTGTGTATCTTGGCTGCTGCTTCAGATCCCAAGCAAGCCCTTTATATTTTTCTCTTGGGCCCTTCTCTCTTGTTTTTTTTTCCTGTCACCCAGTCATTCTACCATTTTTATTTCTCCACTTTCGGGTACTTTGTCCTCCTTCCCCTCCCCACCACCACCCCCAATTCCTGCCGCAACCCATCACTCCTCCTCTGCCTACCTACCGAATCGCGGGAAAAAGAAGGAAAAAAAACGTGCATGCGCAGTAAGGCCGTTGCCAAGGACGCCAGCCTTACACGAGGAAAAAATACCGTTCCTGCCCGACCGCTACTGCCGTGGGAAAAAGCCGAAACTAGTGGCTTTGAATGTTAGCGGTATTCCGACGGTATTGAAAAGTCGAAGTGTATACCACAGAAATATGGGCGGTAGTCGTAAAAATGGAAAGTCTAGCCCTTAAAAGCGTGAGGGAAAAGACTAGTAGGACATATTGGCAGTGTGGGGACAGATACTCAAATAGACATAGCATAAAAAATAATACAAGTAAGTTAGAAGCATAAATTCAGCTTAACTGGTATAATTTAGTAGCCATTAGAGACCTGGCTTTAAGCTGGGCATGATTGAGAGCAGGAAGTTCCAAAGGGATAAAGACAGACTATGTGAGTTGGCAAAACTGTAGTCAGTGGCATTCAATGTGGTGGTGTGAGGCCAAAGTCAAATCCACATATTTTGTTAATGTTGAGAGACTATGACCTGAGCAGAGTTTGTGGCAGAGACTTAAGACGATGGCTTCAGTCTTCCTCATGCTGAGCTGAAAGACTCGAACAAGCAGTCTTCTAGCATGACTGTATTCAAAGGATCAAAACAGGTGGAAGGTAGAGCTGAGTGTCATCAGCTGTTCAGATGACATCATCAAGGCAAAGCATGAGGATGACTGGGCCAAGGTTAAATCCTTGGGTGACTCCAAAGTTGCTAGTGTTGGTCAGCAAAAGGAAGCCATTATGGGGCATGCATTGGCTACATTTGACTAGATAGGAATGGAACCATGTGACGGCAGTCCTGCCAAGCTAGACATTGGAGGAGGGTGGTGTGGTTATCCATGGTGAATAAGAATTTAAGAAATAGGAGCAGGGGTAGGCCATTTGACCCCTTGATCCTGCACCGCCATTTAATAAGATCATGGCTGATCTGATCATGGACCCAGCTCCACTTGCCTTCCCGCTCCCCATAATCCTTTATTCTCTTAATGCTCAAAATTCTGTCGATCTCCACCTTAAATATATTCAATGACCCAGCCTCCACAGCTCTCTGGGCAGAGAATTCCACAGATTTACAACCCTCTGAGAGAAAAAATTTGTCCTCATCAATTTTAAACGAGCAGCCCCTTATTCTGAGACTGTCCCCTAGTTTTAGTTCCCCTATGAGTGGAAATATCCTCTCTGCATCCACCTTGTCGAGCCCCCTCATTATCTTATCCCCTCATTATCTTATATGTTTTGATAAGATCACCTCTCATTTTTCTGAACTCCAGTAAGTATAGGCCCAACCTATCTTCATAAGTCGACCCCCTCATCTCTGGAATCAATCTAGTGAACCTTCTCTGAACAGTCCTTCCTTAAATACGGAGACCAAAACTGTATGTAGTATTGTAGGTGTGACCTCACCAATATCCTGTATAGTTGTAGCAGGACTTCTCTGCTTTTATACTCTATCCCCTTGCAATGCTGCAGAGAGATCAAGAGGGATAATGGGCTAGAATTTCCCTAACCTGTTTTTCTGGTGCCCTCGCCCAAGGTGCACCGTTTTTTGTCCGCCTCCAAGTGTGCCAAAAAAAAGTCTGTATTCTGGCCGCTCCCCAGCCTCTTCAGTCGTCGTGGTGCAGCGTGGCCCAATGGATTGGGGGCAGAGCCAGGTCCCGGCGCTGAAAACAGTGCCGGGACCTCTCTACATGCGCGCTAGAGACTGCGCGCATGTGCAGTAGCTCCTGGCAGGCCGTTTCTGCAAACGTGCACTGCAGGCTGTGTGGGAGGGGCCCGAAGCACGCTGTCCCTAACCCTGGCTGAATGGGCTCCCTCATCAGCAGCCAGAATGTGCTCTGTAGCCTGTGTCAACGCTGACCTGATTGTAAAACTCCTGAAGAGTTTCTGGGGGTCTAGGTTTGTAACGCTTGACCAGATGAACCGAGGATTCATGCGGGTGTTTGATGCCATGCCGGACATCAGTCTAGACGTGTCAAACTCTTACAGGACTCTGAAGGGGTTTGTGGACCATTGTCATCAGCAAGCGGTCATCACCAAAGCCCTCCAAGATCGGTGCCCCAAACATGAAGCGAGGACGGGAGTAACAGCGTTGCGCAGGCAGCCCAGTAAGCGGCCCCGACAGTTAAGGAAAACTAACTTCGATGGCATGAGGCGTGAATTGGCTAGAATAGACTGGCAAATGATACTTAAAGGGTTGATGGTGGATAGGCAATGGCAGACATTTATAGATTATATGGATGAACTTCAACAGTTGTACATCGCTGTCGAGAGTAAAAATAAAACAGGGAAGATGGCTGAACCGTGGCTAACAAGGGAAATTAAGGATAGTGTTAGATCCAAGGAAGAGGCATATAAATTGGCCAGAAAAAGTAGCAAACCTGAGGACTGGGAGAAATTTAGAATTCAGCAGAGGAGGACTAAGGGTTTAATTAAGAGGGGGAAAATAGAGTACGAGAGGAAGCTTGCCAGGAACATAAAAAACTGACTGCAAAAGCTTCTATAGATATGTGAAGAGAAAAAGATTGGTGAAAACAAACGTAGGTCACTTGCAGTCAGACTCTGTTGAATTAATAACGGGGAACAAAGAAATGGCAGACCAATTGAACAAATACTTTGGTTCTGCCTTCACGAAGGAAGACACAAATGACCTTCCAGATGTACTAGGGGACCGAGGGTCGAGTGAGAAGGAGGAACTGAAGGATATCCTTATTAGGCGGGAAATTGTGTTGGGGAAATAGATGGGATTGAAAGCCGATAAATTCCCAGGGCCTGATTGTCTGCATCCCAGAGTACTTAAGGAGGTGGCCCTAGAAATAGTGGATGCATTGGTAATCATTTTCCAGCAGTCTATCGAGTCTGGATCAGTTCCTATGGACTGGAGGGTAGCGAATGTAACATCACTTTTTAAAAAAGAAGGGAGAGAGAAAATGGGTCATTATCGACCGGTTAGCCTGACATCAGTAGTGGGGAAAATGTTGGAATCTATTAATAAGGATGAAATAGCAGCGCATTTGGAAAGCGGTGACAGGATCGGTCCAAGTCAGCCTGGATTTATGAAAGGGAAATCCTGCTTGACAAATCTTCTGGAATTTTTTGAGGATGTAACTAGTAGAGTGGACAAAGGAGAACCAATGGATGTGATGTATTTGGACTTTCAAAAAGGCTTTTGACAAGGCTTCACACAAGAGATTGTGTGCAAAATTAAAGCACATGGTATTGGAGGTAATGTACTGGCGTGGATAGAGAATTGGTTGGCAGGCAGGAAGCAGAGAGTCGGATCCTTTTCGGAATGGGAGGCAGTAACTAGTGGAGTACCGCAGGGCTCAGTGCTGGGACCCCAGCTCTTCACAATATACATTAATGATTTAGATGAAGGAATTGAGGGTAATATCTCCCAAGTTTGCAGATGACACTAAACTGGGTGGCGGTGTGAGCTGTGAGGAGGATGCTAAGAGGCTGCAGGGTGATTTGGACAGGTTAGGAGAATGGGCAAATGCATGGCAGATGCAGTATAATGTGGATAAATGTGAGGTTATCCACTTTGGTGGCAAAAACACGAAGGCAGAATATTATCTGAATGGCGGCAGATTAGGAAAAGGGGAGGTGCAACGAGACCTGGGTGTCATGGTTCATCAGTTATTGAAAGTTGTCATGCAGGTACAGCAGGCGGTGAAGAAGGAAAATGGCATGTTGGCCTTCATAGCTAGTGGATTTGAGTATAGGAGCAGGGAGGTCTTACTGCAGTTGTACAGGGCCTTGGTGAGGCCTCATCTGGAATATTGTGTTCAGTTTTGGTCTCCTAATCTGAGGAAGGACGTTCTTGCTATTGAGGGAATGCAGCGAAGGTTCCAGGGATGGCTGGACTGACACATGAGGAGAGAATGGACCAACTGGGCCTTTATACACTGGAGTTTAGAAGGATGAGAGGGGATCTCATAGAAACGTATAAGATTCTGACGGGACGGGACAGGTTAGATGCGGGAAGAATGTTCCCGATGTTGGGGAAGTCCGGAACCAGGGGACACAGTCTAAGGATAAGGGGCAGGCCATTTAGGACTGAGATGAGGAGAAACTTCCTTCACTCAGAGAGTTATTAACCTGTGGAATTCCCTGCCGCAGAGAGTCGTTGATGCCAGTTCATTGGATATATTCAAGAGGGAGTTAGATGTGGCCCTTACGGCTAAAGGGATCGAGGGGTATAGCGGGAAAGGGTTACTGAGGTGAATGATCAGCCATGATCATATTGAATGGTGGTGCAGGCTTGAAGGGCCGAATGGCCTACTCCGGCACCTATTTTCTATGTTTCTATGAACAGATGCTGTGCGGAGGGAACGTCCACCGTATCTCGGGTGAACAAGATCCTCAGGATACTGAAGTCCAAGGGGCTGGCTCCAGACATTCCAGAGGATTTGTACCATTTGATCAAGAGGGTACTTCCATCTTCTCCCCCCAACCGCCCTGCCCCCCCTTCCCCAGCCATGGCTGAATGGGCTCCTCATCGGCGGCCCGCTGCGTTCCCCAAGATTGGATTTTTATTTTTTATTTGTTATTTACTGATTGATTTTGGTGCTTTAGGGGCAGGGTTCCTCATATTTTATTAATTAATTGCTTATTACTTTTTGTGCTTTGCTTGGTGCTTTAAATGTAGTTACTTGCGCCAATTCCTTAACTGTAAGTAAGGTCTTTCTGTGTGGACAAAAGTGGACACATACGCTGCCCTAAGTTAGTTTAGTACAACTTTTTTCTGGCCAAATTGACATAAATGGTGTAAGTGGGTGGGAACGCTCCCTTTTGGGGAAAAAAAAACTGATCTAACAAAAAACCTAACTAACTCACTTACATTGGTGCAAATTAAATGGCAATATTTGCAACTAAAAAGATACACCAGAAAAATCAAGTTACACCAAAAAAAAATGATGCAACTCATGGGGAAATTTGGGCCCAATGACCCCAATTTTGCCCTGCACTGGGCGTCGTTTTTTTCAGCGCCTAGCAATTTTTCTGGCGCTGAAGGTTAGTTTGAAGATTCCACAATGTCAGGGTGCCAGCGTCGACTACCAGCACCAAAATGTTTGGCACAATACATTCTGGCACTGGTGTACGTTGAAATGCAGCTTACCTGTCCTTTCTTGCCATAAGGCCAACTTTCCCCTCTCGATTTTTTAAAAATCGCGCACAGACACAAGCAACACCATAGGAAAAATCCTTGCCTCCAATTAAGGAAATCCGCGATGGCCCGCTCCTTACCCCGGCCGAAGGGCCTCCCTGGCTATTTTAAATCAACTTTATGGAACTTTAAACATAAATCAGATAAAAGAAAACTTACCATTAATGCTCCTCCTTCGTTGCGAGAACTGTAGGCAGGCAAATTAAATATAAATCTTCACCACTCGCCTTTTCCATCGAAGTTCCAAGTGGCCCAAAATTTTCTCTCATGTTCCTGAAGTACCTGGAAGCCGTCTAAATTCACACGGCAGGCAAAATCACCAGATTAACAGGAGTCTTCTCACCAAAAATACCAAGGGCAGCCTTCTCCAAATCCCCCACGCAGCCGACTCGACCCGCTGCTGTCCCCGGCCGTAGGTCCTCCACGCATGCGGCCCACTGCTATCCTAGGCCAAAGTTCCTCCACACAAGACAGTGCAACACACTCCAGGTGTTATGTTTGAATAGTGTTGGAATGCTTAGGTGGACAAAAATAAATAATATATTTTGAAGGGATATTAAATTAGCGTAAAACTGTCTCTGCACATCATCATCATCATCATCATCATCATCATAGGCAGTCCCTCTAAACGAGGATGACTTGCTTCCACGCCAAAAAAGGATGAGATCACAGGTGTTTCAATGAAGGACCCGAACTACATCCTGAAGGGTGGAAGATGCCTGTGCGTGGAATTTTTTTAATGTGTGGTGACCGTTTGCACCCCAGCCACCACACAGGCTTGACAGAGTTAGGTCTTGGTCCAGTGGCAAGGATTAAACAAGGCGACTGGAGACCAGCTCTGCTGCACGGACGTAGTGCGCACACATATCAGTGTGGGCTGGCCCATGCTGCCCCTGGCCCCGAACTCACGCCTCCCCTGGGCCCCGATCAAGTCCCTCTACGGTCTCTCCCCGCTTCTTCGCCCCGACCTCGCCGCTCCTGCTGTGTCTGCCCACGCTCCAATCATCAACCTGGACCTTGATGACGTCACCCTTCGCTGCCATCTCCCTCCTGCACCAGCTCGCGCTGCTCCCTATAGTATGCCTCCACGCTGCTCCCCCAGGCCTCCACAATGCTTCTTTTATGGCCCCGACTTGCCGCTGTTGTTCTCTTGCAGGTTGGGGCCTCCACGCTGTCTTTATACAATGGAATAGGGTCTGATCAACCTCGTATGTATGTTTAGTACCTTGTTTTGAAGCCTACCTCCACTCTTGCCATAGCCCATCAGCTGAAACTCTAATGTGTACCTTGTTCAAGTCCCGACTCAACTATTACAATGTTCTTCTAGATGGGCTTGTAACCTCCACCTCCCTGAAACTTTAGCTCATCCAAAACTCAGCTGCATATAGGCCCGCTGACCCTCACCCCTGTACTCACTGCCCTCCATTGGCTCCTGGTCCAGAAACGCCTCCAATTTATAACTCTCGGCCCTATTTTTAAATGTCTTCATGACCTCTGCCACCCTAACACTCTAACCTCCTCCAGCTCTAAAATTCCCACCAGAACTCTACATTCTTTTCTCCCTTGATTCACCATTGGCAGCCGTGCCTTCAGCCGTTTAGGCCCCATATTCTGGAATTTATTCCCTGAAACTCTTCGCCTCCCTCTCTTTCTTCTTTAAGACCCTCGCAAACCCATCTCTTTGACCCTGATTTTCATCACCCCTCCTAATAGCCCCTTCCTCGGCTGGGTGTCCTTTTAAAGTCTGAGTACACTTTGGTGAATCACCTTGAGACATTTTTCAATGTTAAAGGCATAATATAAAAGCTGATTGCTGCATTTAAAGCTCCTTAACAATTTGATTCCAAATTGGATGTTCTTGCCGATCTCAGCATGTCAACGGATTCAACATGTGAACATGTCGAATAGCCTCATTCTTTGTAATCTATATGTTTAAATGAAACCGGGGCATGTTCCTGTACTAAGGTGTTCATGGATCGAGACTGGTTCAGGGTCACTGATACATGCACCATGGTCCTGCTTTGCATGAATCAGTGACCCAGAACAAATCAAGATCCATGAACACTGTAGTACTGGAACCTGCTCCTATATCATTTACACTTATAGGTTACAAGGAATGAGGCCATTTGATATGTTGAGTCCGTTCCATTATCCAAAAATATTTAGCTGCCCACAAAGATTTATTGGGCTATAGAGCATAGATTTCTTGTTTTCCAACTTCAGTTTCAACTTTGCGCTTTCTGCAAGGGATCTATGCCGTCCAGCAGCAGGGCAGGCAGGCGGATAAGGGAATTTAAATCATTGTACAGAAAGTGAAATAAAGATTGGGACATGCACATGGGTTAACGGTGAAATACAAATATCAGAACAAGAACTTAAATTTTTTTACATTTTATTTTATTACAAATCTGCAGTTTTTAAATGTTTTTCTGAGGAAATGAGACTTCACATGTACAATTAGTTTTTCAGGGCCAGAGAGGTTGTTCAGCAGTAATTATGACCTAGTATTTCATTTTAAAAATTCAGTTACTCCTGATTAAACAAGGCTTAACTTTATTATTGCTTCTTACAGCGAGAATAGTATGTAAATAGTTTGAATTTCATGACAAATCGGTGATTTCTAAATGATTCCATAGGCAAGGACTGCATCAGTGCACCCTGTCGAGGAGTGGGGTATCTTTGACAGCAACTTCCGGATTTCCGGCTTTAACTACACATGTGTGAACAATAGAAGTTGCTGTCTGTTGTTACTACCACCACAAGTTCCAGGCCTATATCTTAACATTCAATCCCTTTTAAAGATGAGCTAACTCTCAAAATCAGGAATCTGTCAGATAAACAATATACTGTAAAGCTAAAGAACTTATTCATCTGATAACAGGAATAACTCTTAAATAAAAAAGACATGCTACCCTTTTTCAATTCATAGTAGATTTCTACATTTTCATTATACCTTTACTAGCTTCCGAAAGATCATTGGTCACACAGTAATGTCATATACTCGTACAGAAACCCCTCTAAACCATATGGGGGTTGTATGTCTTTCATATTTCCCTTTCATGCTGCTTCCTTTCACCGAGGAATGTTTGTTTTCATCTGTTTGACAACACGCAGGTTAGAACCAATAAAACACTTTTCAAATATTATTTTGATGTGCGGGTTAACAAACTTTTCACTTGATATGCCTTCTGCATCAACCTCTCATGAACTTGTTAAACAAGTTTCATTAGGTTGGTGGTTACAGAAAGTACATTTATTATTTCATTTTATGAGTCTCTAAAAAGAAAGAGAAATTAAATGTAGGCGTTTTGAATTTATTCAGAAATCAAAGAGCCAAATATTTGTTTTTAATTAAAACCAGCAATGAAGATAACTTCTAAACTTTATTTCAAAAGATAAATTTTGAGCAACATTGAATTCAACAACATTCCTAAGATTCTAGCTTTTACTTTTTTAAAAAAAAGCTGCCTTTGAAACATAAATCTAAGTTTAAATAGCCTAATACGGGCATGGTGTTCTATCAAGGAAGTAAAACACTAATTTGTACCAGACGGTATAGAAACAAGCCTGAGGGGGTCTTAACTTTTAGTGACCTGGAATGAGAACTACCAATCCATACAGCTGCTCCTGATAACAAGAATCTGCTCGGGGATCAAAGAATGATTTTCAAATCACTCTGAAATTCGTTGAGCATTTCCTATTTAACTAAAATGGAAAGCTCCAAAATACATTATAACTTTCTTCTGACACAAGTATCTTTTAAGACATGTTTGTTTTTGTTGTCTTTTTAATGTGAGCTGTAAAAGTTTCACTTTTGGAGCAACACACATACTGCTGGACAATTTGTCTTCCAAAAGCTACAGTCTTTATCTGAAGTACAGACAGATACTTTTTTGTATATAACAAACCTGTTTTACAGGAAATTTTTCAATTAAAAAAAAAATATATAATTTTACCTTTTAAAAGACTTTCTTATGCTCCAAGAACAGCATCTATAATTTTCTCACTGAATTAAATTGCCTACTACACCTCTATTATTTTTTTTCCACCAGTCTGGATCCTACTTCAATCTAAACTGAAGGACCATTTTAATATTCAACAGCAGTTTGTATTTATATAGCGCCTTTAGCATAGTAAAATGTCCCAAGGCGCTTACATGAGCATTAACAAAAAAAACAGAGATACAAGACCACATTTTAAAATTATTTAATTTGCAAATTGAAGAAAATATTGTTTGCTTCATAACATTTAAAAGCTTGCAGTTTTGAGATTGCAAAAGAAGTCTATCCCTCTGGTAGTATGCTCAAAACAATGAGTTAATGATTTTGTTCGGGAGTAAATATTGATAGAGAATGAGAACACTCGGTTTGCAAGGTTTACACCGCACGCATATACGCAACTCTGATATTGCTACGCATTGCACACGGCCCTCCTAGTTGCTGTTCTCAAACTGTAGTTTGAGAGCCCTGCACCTGAAACGAAACCATGCGGTTGGCAAAGGGGTGGAGAGTGGGGTAAGAAGAGTGGGTGCGGCTGGTGAAGGAACAGAGCATGGGCTGTTAGGGGTGGGGAGGGGAGAGAAGGCAGGAGGCCGGGATGGGGTGCAAGAAATCAGGATGTCAACCTTCTACAAATGCCGGGCCAGCCGATGAAAACACACTTTGCAGGTGCTTAAAAAGCTACATCTCGACTACTGCCATCACTTGCAATGATGTCACCCTCGCCTGTTCTCATTGAATGAAATGCACCTCTAGCAACCTTGCAGCTTAAATTATATAAAACAGTCAGGGCTAGAATTTCAGTTTTCAGTTAACCGCCAAGATTACCGTTTTCGCTTCGCTACCGTTTTTAGGCTTGCTTTTCGGCCTTTAATTTGCACAGCGATTTTTTTTTTTTAAATCGCGTTGCACGAGAATTCACAGCGTAAACTGTGAATTTTGGCAACTTTAATCCAGGGCTGATAGCGCTGCAGGAGACGCCTTGGGAGGGGGGAAAAACAACACAAAATTGCAAAAAAACGAAAGAAATTCACACACTATTCACAAACCCCTTACCTACTAAATCACTGAAAGAGAATTAAACAATAAAAACTTTAACTTACTTTTTTTGCAGGTCTTCATACTTGCCACTGCTGGCAGGGCTGCACCACAGGTTTTACCCTGTCGGTATTCTGGGCACAGAATACAGGTCCCGAGAGAGCCAAAAATCGATCACAAACGCTATTTCCTGTGTTGCACGTCAGTGCTCCTCTCCCTAGCGATACGCGGCAGCGCCACCACAAAAAGGTCACCGACGATCCTGCCGACCGGGTTTTCGCCGTGGTAGGTCAAATCGCGGCGAAAACCCGCACCCAAATTCACCGAAATTCTAGTCCTATATATTGTGGTTTTGCAAATTTAGCCTCCGAGAAATGAACACAGCACCCCGCATGATCTTGCAGTATCCATTCATGGGGTTATACATTTGAAGGGGCCCACAAGTCAATTTCTGGATTGGCCAGACGTGGAAGGTTTTCAGAGTTCAAGGGGCGGGAGGCTGCTCAATATGGGAGGCCTCACTTCCCCAGCAAACGTGAGTTTTTTGGGACTTTTTATAGATCATGCTAATAATGTGCAGATATTACTGGGTGGATCAATGAATAGGCGAAGCTGGTGGGTAACTTTTGAGGAGACATCTGTCTCTCCCCAGAGGCCTCAGCTGAGGATTCCAAAACCAAGATCTCGGGCCTCGGCTGTTAAAGGTCAATGATTCAGGAGCAGTGGTCTCACATGCAGGTAGTGGAGACGGTCTCTTGTGGTGCTGATGACTGGACAGTTGGAAGAGTTGCATCTGCAATGCAACAAAGTAGGTAGGACTGAAGTGACTGTGGCAGTCCAGGAGATCAATGTAGGCACCGGGTATAAAAGCTGTTGTCACTTCTGTAGTGGCAGTAGTTATTGCTTCCATAAATGGTCGTCTTAAAAGTAGCCTTGACGACTCAAACACTGCAGTTTCAACATAGTAAACGTTAACACTAAGCATTCTCTGAACTCGGTAGTGTTAGTGCTGCCCAGTCTCTGAACTCGGTAGTGTTAGAGCTGTGCATTTTCTGAACTTGGTAGTGATGGCGCTGTACGTTCTTCGAACTGTGTAGCCTTCCTGACAATGACTGGATTAAATTACACATTGCAGAGAATTTAAATTACTCTACAGAAGACGAGATTGAATTGCACATTCCAGACAAAGTGTTGGGTGAATATTGTCCTCTCGTATTTTGACGGTGAGAAAAAGAAGTCTACTGGTTCCAACACACTGGTGGAAATAGATGCAGCCAATTTCTTCACTCCTTTGAGGAGTCTGTGTGGCCTAAGGGAATTCAACTACAAACAAGACAGTTGTTAACTGCTGTTGTTTTGGGATTATACACTGAGAACAAGGAATGCCGCAGGTCGGGAGTATAAAGAGCTGGACGCAAGGCCCCTGCAACAGCGTGGGCCACTCCGACCTGCGAGAGGACACCACCACCGGCCGAGAGTATAAGAGCTGGAGCATGCCACTACAGTTTCCAGCATGAGTCGTCCCAAGTGTGCGACAACCTTGAGCTGGGTGAGGTCATCAAGACCCAGGTTGCCGGTTAGAGCGTGAGCTGGAACATTGGCGGGGCCCAGGCACAGCGGAGGAACAGGAAGGTCGTAGCGGAGGTGCGGCAAATGAGGGTACGGGGCCCAGAAGAGCCGAGGACCCAGGGGCAGCACGGGCCAGCCCACACTGCAATTTGTGTGCGCACTAGGTCCGTGCAGCAGAGCAGGTCTCCAGTCATCCTGGTTAACCACTGGATAAAGGCCTAGCTCTGTCAAGCCCGTGTGGTGGCTGATGTGCAACGGTCACCACACATCAAAAAAATCCACACACAGGCATCTTCCACCCCTGGAGTTCAGGACTGGAATATCTGGTCCCTCATTGAAACACCTATGAACTTATGCCTTTTGGTGTGGAAGCAAGTCATCCTCCTTCGAGGGACCGCCGATGATGAGAATGATTAGTTTGATGCTGCATTAAGAATGTTTGATTATGATGATCAAGCAAGATTGCATTCAACTCACATGTAGTAATAGAATAAAACTCATTCTAAAAGTTTAACATCGTGCAAAAGTAAATATTGAGGCAGTATTGTTCCTATTACACATGAAAATATTGTTTCAGGAAAAATTGAGAGCTCCAATTATGGTGCAGCGATCATGCCTTCCTGCCGGTTTTTATGACCTGCAAAGTTGATGCACGTCGATGCTCAAACTATAGAGTTAATCCAGAGTCAGTACCTGATTCGAGAGCAAAGAAGGATGCGGCCTCACTCTGCTTCCCTCGAGTCAGGTAACCCCTGACTAGATGATATAACTTTATTTCTGTGCCTATTTTCCTTATGCTGTGGCACTTTTTTAACATTAAAGATGCTGTATAAAAATGTAAACTATTTTTGTAATTGTGTATGTTCTCACATGGATTTGAGGTTCATCATTTGTTTTAATTTTGGATTGTCCATTTTTGTCAACCTCGTGTAGTCTAGCAGAGCTGATGGATCATTAGTGTGTTGTCAGCCCTCATATTTTGGAGGATACAAATAGAAACATTAAAGGAACTGCTCCAAGAACTAATATACTTTTGTTGCATTGGCAGCGTCAAGGCTGATCAACATTGAGACCAACACTTACACAACTCACAATTGTTGTTATAATAATCATCATCATCATAAGCGGTCCCTCGAAACGAGGATGACTTGCTTCCACGCCAAAAAAAGGATAAGTTCACAGGTGTTCCAATGAAGGACCTAAAATTCCAGGTCCTGAACTATATCCTGAAGGATGGAAGATGCCTGTGCGTGGATTTTTTTAACGTGTGGTGGTCGTTGCACACCAGCCACCACACGGGCTTGACAGAGCTAGGTCTTGGTCCAGTGGCAAGGATTACCCGAGATGACTGGGACCTGCTCTGCTGCACGGACCTAGCGCGCATACACATCGCAGTGTGGGCTGGCCCGTGCTGCCCCTGGCCCAGAACTCACGCCTCTCCCGGGCCCCGATCACGTCCCTCCACAGTCTCTCGCCGCTCCTTCGCCTCAACCTCGCTGCTCCTGCTGATCGGCCCACGCTCCAATCACTGACCTGGACCTTGATGATGTCACTCTTCGCTGTTGTCGCAGCTCGCGCAGTATCTTGCAGTGGTACGCCTCTGCGCTGCTCCCTGGGCCTCCGTACGGCGCTCCTTTTTATGGCTCTGACCTACCGCTGGTGTTCTCCCGCAGGTCGGGGCCTCCATGCTGCTCCAATAGCGATGCACCAACACTGGATTTGTTGCCATGCCTATGGCAGAATTGCCCGATACTTCAATTTAAAAACATTACTAAAAAGTTAAAAGTAAAATTTTTTATAATTTAACCTAATTATTTCTAGCGTTGCCTCTTGCAATAATTATGATCTGATCACTGCTGTTTCATCAACAAATCAATGCTGTTGTCATCAACAACTTGGTTCCAGTCTCAAAACAAATCAATTTTATAATGAGCCTTTATTGTTGGGAGACTCGTATTTAAAAAAAAAAAGTTGTAACCATCCACTGTCAAAATATTGATATTAAAAAAAAAACTAGATCTCTTCTAAACCTACGTTTTTAAAATATACAACAATTACATCATTGCCATCTTTAAAAATGATACACAATGTACAGTGTCTGTGACTTTCGTATTGTTTCTGTGCAAGAAAAGCTGTACATAGTGTTGATTAGAACCACGTGGTCCTATTTTTCTAAACATGCCAATATAGATTGCTTCAATTTCTCAAATAAGCCTTGCCATATTGAAGATATTCCTGGTATCAATTACTATAATTTATGGGCTGGAGAGAAGGAAAAGAGGGATACTGTCAATGTACAGTTCAAGACGGAATATAGAACTGGTTACTGAGTGTGAGGGGTAAGCAGTTGGATGATCTGTTCACGTGTACAATTTCAATTTACCAGATTTAAGTAACCAGAAAGTAACATTTTTCATAGCCTCCATGTCTTCCACCACCACCCTTGACACCCTTGATCTTGCTGAATCCCCTCATCTTCTCCCTAGCTTTTTTGCCAGTTATCTTAAATCTGTGCCTTCTGGTTACCAACACTCCTGTTATGGGAAACAGTTTCTTCCTAACTACTCTATCAAATCACCACATAATTTTCAACACCTCTATTTAAATCTCTCCTTAAACTACAGGTTGGACCTCCCTTATCTGGGACTCCCATATCCGGCATCACCCCTCGTCCGGCATAATTCTGATGGCCGGGGGCACATGTGCAGAACGCAGCCAACCTCCACTCCGACTTTGGGGCTGGGCTGATGCCCGCTGGGGCCTGCCGACATTTGGCCCGCCAGCACTTTGGGTCCGCCCGGGGCACCGACCTCCTCCTTCCCCCACCCCCCGTCTCCCTCCCTGACCTCAGGCCGCCTCCCCCTCATCCCCACCCCCCCCTTGGGCTGACCTCCGTTTATCCGGCAAAATCCCTTATTTGGCACAGGCCAAGTACCGAGGGTGCCGGCTAAGGGAGATTCGACCTCTACTCTGCTCTAAGGAGAACAATCCCAGCTTCTCTAGTCTCTCCACATATCTGAATTACCTCATCCCTGATACCTCATCCCTCATCCATTTGATTAAATTGTTAGAATAAGAATTGTTATTATAATAGCAGTGTACCAACACAGGATTTGTTGCCACACCTATGGCAGAATTGCCCTATACTTCAATTTAAAAATATTACAAGAATTAACCATGTATAAAAAGTTAAGATGACCAATGGCGAAATGCTCAGAAGAATTGCAACACATGGAATGGCTTCCTTACAGAGGACTCCACAGTAGAACATGTAGGATCAAACCTTCCTTGCAAACAATGGACAACCATCAACCACCTCAGAACTGGTAATGCAGACACCTTTTCCATAGGTGGAAGATTAAAGCACCCCCATCATGCAACTGTGAAGCTCCTAATCAGATCCTGGGCACATTATTGAGCACTGCCCTCAGAGGAAATTTGCAGGCAGCTTACAAAATATCCACGCTGTTACACCGGAAGCTTTGGCTTGGATATTGACGTTTGATTTGCTCTGCTACTACGACAAGAAAGATGATTCAATTAAATCACCAAATCACCTCTGCACCTTTTGCCAAAGCCTTGGACATCTTTTCTAAAATGTGATGCCCAGAATTAGACACACTAACCAAGGAAGTGATATCTAACCAGTGATTTTTAAAGGTTTACTATCAGCTAGTGTATTGTGCTCTAATATCAAAACTAAAATTAGTATTTGCGGAAGTCAGTTGTTAAAAGTAAATTGTTTCCGTGCTTAGAGTCACACAGTTGGCAAGCAAATAAAACTTTAGACACAAAATCAGATGACTTGCAGAACTGAATGTAACCTTATTCCAAATTCTGCATGTGGCCTAATATTGACCAAAGCATTTTTGATGAATAGAAAACTGTCATCATCATAGGCAGTCCCTTGAAACAAGGATAACTTGCTTCCACGCCAAAAAATGGATGAGTTCACAGGTGTTTCAATGAAGGACCTAATAATCCAGGTCCCAAACTACATCTTGAAGGGTGGAAGATGCCTGTGTGTGGAATTTGTTTAACGTGTGGTGGCCGTTGCACACCAGCCACAACACTTGGTCCAATGGCAATGATTAACCAAGACGACTGGAAACCAGCTCTGCTGCATGCACCTAGCATGCACACATCGCAGTGTGGGCAGGCCTGTGCTGCCCCTGGGCCCACGCCTCTTCTGGGTCCCGAACTCGCGCCTCTCCTGGGCCAAATCCAGGTCATAACATAAGAATTAGGAACAGGAGTAGGCCATCTAGCCCCTTGAGCCTGCTCCGCCATTCAACAAGATCATGGCTGATCTGGCCGTGAACTCGGCTCCACTTACCCTCCCGCTCCCCGTAACCCTTAATTCCCTGATTGGTTAAAAATCTATCTATCTGTGATTTGAATACATTCAATGAGCTAGCCTCAACTGCTTCCTTGGGCAGAGAATTCCACAGATTCACAACCCTCTGGGAGAAGAAATTCCTTCTCAACTCAGTTTTAAATTGGCTCCCCCGTATTTTGAGGCTGTGCCCCCGAGTTCTAGTCTCCCCGACCAGTGGAAACAACCTCTCTGCCTCTATCTTGTCGATCTCTTTCATTATTTTAAATGTTTCTACAAGATCACCCCTCATCCTTCTGAACTCCAATGAGTAAAGACCCAGTCTGCTCAATCTATCATCATAAGGTAACCCTCTCATCTCCGGAATCAGCCTAGTGAATCGTCTCTGTACCCCCTCCAAAGCTAGTATATCCTTCCTTAAGTAAGGTGACCAAAACTGTACACACTACTCCAGGTGCGGCCTCACCAATATTCTGTACAGTTGCAGCAGGACCTCCCTGCTTTTGTACTCCATCCCTCTTGCAATGAAGGCCAACATTCCATTCGCCTTCCTGATTACCTGCTGCACCTGCATACTAACTTTTTGGGATACATGCACAATGACCCCCAGGTCCCTCTGCACCGCAGCATGTTGTAATTTCTCCCCATTCAAATAATATTCCCTATTACTGTTTTTTTTTTTCCAAGGTGGATGACCTCACATTTTCCGACATAGTATTCCATCTGCCAAACCTTAGCCCATTCACTTAACCTATCTAAATCTCTTTGCAGCCTCTCTGTGTCCTCTACACAACCCGCTTTCCCACTAATCTTTGTGTCATCTGCAAATTTTGTTACACTACACTCTGTCCCCTCTTCCAGGTCATCTATGTATATTGTAAACAGTTGTGGTCCCAGCACCGATCCCTGTGGCACACCACTAACCACCGATTTCCAACCTGAAAAGGACCCATTTATCCCGACTCTCTGCTTTCTGTTAGCCAGCCAATTCTCGATCCATGCTAATACATTTTCTCTGACTCCGCGTACCTTTATCTTCTGCAGTAACCTTTTGTGTGGCACCTTATCGAATGCCTTTTGGAAATCTAAATACACCACATCCATCGGTACACCTCTATCCACCATGCTCGTTATATCCTCAAAGAATTCCAGGAAATTAGTTAAACATGATTTCCCCTTCATGAATCCATGTTGCGTCTGCTTGATTGCACTATTCTTATCTAGATGTCCCGCTATTTCTTCCTTAATGATAGCTTCAAGCATTTTGGCCACTACAGATGTTAAACTAACTGGCCTATAGTTACCTGCCTTTTGTCTGCCCCCTTTTTTAAACAGAGGCGTTAAATTAGCTGCTTTCCAATCCGCTGGTACCTCCCCAGAGTCCAGAGAATTTTGGTAGATTATAACGAATGCAACTGCTATAACTTCCGCCCTCTCTTTTAATACCCTGGGATGCATTTCATCAGGACCAGGGGACTTGTCTACCTTGAGTCCCATTAGCCTATCCAGCACTACCCCCCTAGTGATAGTGATTATCTCAAGATTCTCCCTTCCCACATTCCCGTGACCAGCAATTTTTGGCATGGTTTCTGTGTCTTCCACTGTGAAGACCGAAGCAAAATAATTGTTTACGGTCTCAGCCATTTCCACATTTCCCATTATTAAATCCACCTTATCATCATCTAATGGACCAACATTTACTTTAGTCACTCTCTTCTGTTTTATATATCGGTAAAAGCTTTTACTATCGGTTTTTATGTTTTGCGCAAGTTTACATTCGTAATCTATCTTTCCTTTCTTTATTGCTTTCTTAGTCATTCTTTGCTGTCGTTTAAAATTTTCCCAATCTTCTAGTTTCCCACTAACCTTGGCCACCTTATACGCATTGGTTTTTAATTTGATACTCTTCTTTATTTCCTTGGTTATCCACGGCTGGTTACCCCTTCTCTTACCGCCCTTCTTTTGTTGAGCACTACGAAAGAGCTCCTTAAAAGTCCTCCACTGTTCCTCAATTGTGCCACCATTTAGTCTGTGGTTCCAGTCTACTTTAGCCAACTCTGCCCTCATCCCACTGTAGTCCTCTTTGTTTAAGCATGGTACGCTCGTTTGAGACACTACTTCCTCACCCTCAATCTGTATTACAAATTCAACCATACTGTGATCACTCATTCCGAGAGGATCTTTCACTAGGAGATCATTTATTATTCCTGTCTCATTACACAGGACCAGATCTAAGATAGCTTGCTCCCTTGTAGGTTCTGTAACATACTGTTCTAAGAAACAATCCCGTATGCATTCTATGAATTCCTCCTCCAGGCTACCCCGTGCGATTTGATTTGACCAATCGATATGTCGGTTAAAATCCCCCATGATTACTCCCGTTCCTTTTTCACATGCCTCCATTATTCCCTTGATTATTGCCCGCCCCACCGTGAAGTTATTATTTGGGGGCCTATAAACTATGCCCACCAGTGACTTTTTCCCCTTACTATCTCTAATCTCCACCCATAATGATTCAACATTTTGTTCATTAGAGCCAATATCGTCTCTCACAACTGCCCTGATATCATCCTTTATTAACAGAGCTACCCCACCACCTTTCCCTTCTTGTCTATCTTTCCGAATTGTCAGATACCCCTGTATGTTTAATTCCCAGTCTTGGCCCCCCTGCAACCACGTTTCTGTAATGGCCACCAAATCATACCCATTTGTAATGATTTGTGCCGTCAACTCATTTACTTTATTTCGAATTGTGCGTGCGTTTAGGTAGAGTGTTTTAATACTAGTTTTTAAACCACGATTTTTAGTTTTGACCCCTCCTGCAGCCCCTTTATATTCATACATATTGTCCCTTCCTATCACCTTGTGGTTTGCACTTACCCCAGTGCCACTCTGCTCTGTTGCCTCCTGCCTTTTGCATTCTTTCTTGGGGTCCTGTTCATCTGAGCGCTCACCCACTCTAACTAGCTCATAGCCCTCTCCTGGGTTCCGAATACTCCTTGCATTGAGGCACCGAGCTTTCATGCTTGCCTTTTTATTACACTTTGACCCTTTAGAATTCTGCTGTACAGTGGCCCTTTTTGTTTTTTGCCTTGGGTTCCTCTGCCCTCCACTTTTACTCATCTCCTTTCTGTCTTTTGCTTTTGTCTCCATTTTGTTTCCCTCTGTCTCCCTGCATTGGTTCCCATCCCCCTGCCATATTAGTTTAACTCCTCCCCAACAGCACTAGCAAATACTCCCCCTGGGACATTGGTTCCGGTCCTGCCCAGGTGCAGACCGTCCGGTTTATGCTGGTCCCACCTCCCCCAGAACCTGATTGGAGTGCGGGCAGTTATAGAAAGGGCAGCAAGGTCGGGCGGAGGAACGGCGAGAGTTCGTAGAGGGACGTGATCATGTGGTATGAGAACCATTAAACCACAAAGGCAAATCATGATGATCTGTTCATGTACTTGGCAAACAAATAAATGATAATTGTTTGTAATTACTACTAACCCTAAAAACATCTCGGAAGCTTCCTCTCAGGAGTAATTTTTAAAATTTGATTTGTCTCTCAAAAATCTTATTTAATCACTGCATTACGAGCTTATTTCTATGCCTGGTTAGAGAACTATGTGATGAGATAATCAGGCACCATAAGGCTATACTTTAATCCTTTTATGTGGGAACAATAGAGTTCAGCTCAGTAATTTTTGAAAAAAGAACTGCATTGCAAGCGTGATGAAATAATGAAGCGAGCTGAATACAAGTTTATGAACCGAAGAAGCCACAAAAAAACACATCCTATTTTGATGAATCTCATTTACCTTCTTGCTATATTTTTCTATCCTTCGTCTCGCTAGGTCTTGTATTGTGGACCTATTATTCATTTTAGGCTGCTTTTATCTTGTATTGGCCCAGAATTTACAGTTGGAGGCATACCTCTGGAGTACGCTTCCGTCCCGCTAAAATTATATGCACTTACTTTCAGGCTGCGGAGACTTCGGGTCCTGCGCCTGCAGGCATACACCTGCGTAAAGGCCTACGGATCTGAGCGAAGCTTGCGGTTCGGAAGCATCCGTGGGCTCACATGGGCCAGGTCATCCAATCAGACAGGAGGATTCCTGATATGCTTATGGGGATTCCATTTACGAACGGAATTACCAAATAATTAAATAATTAAGACAACTGCAATAAAAATAAATGTTTTCATTTTCAAATTTAATTAAAAGTCCTTTCAATAAAGCAAATACAATAAGTTTTTAAAAAATAATTTTAAACATTTTAATCTGGGCCAAAATTAATTTTAAGTGTGTATAATTTTTTATTAAATTTAAAATTTAAGATTTATATTAACCCTTACGCTGGTGAAGGCAGCCTACTTTTGGGTTTTGTGGGCATTTGCTGGGCAGTAGTTGGGCAAATAGCGAAAGTGATTTTCTCGTCACTGCGATAAATCTGTCGAGGTGAACCTTGACTGATCGCAGGTTCTGGGTTTTCGCATATGCGGAGAACTTGCGGGGCCTTTCTGAAAGCTTACGAATACTGTCATCAGAACCACAAATTCTGAGCTATTATGATTTGCAGGCTTGGAGCCAATGCCACTTAACACAAGTCCTGCACAATGTAAAGCAACCTCACTGAGTCAATGTAGCTTTAGCAGTGCTACCAGAAGCTGATTTTATTTTAGCTTTGTGATGTGCCTGTGCTGCTGGCTTCTGCCACATGGTTCTCGTCAAAACCAGAGTAAACATTGCTGGATTTGCTAAGAATGGCTGCCTGGAATGGGGTCATCCTGATGGCTGACCTTAACAAATCTAACGAGTTTACTTTAGGGCTGCTGCTGGCTGTGAGACCCACACATCAGGAACAGGCAGCACAGGCATGGTACAAAACAATGTATAAAAGCATCTAGAGTTTTGTAGTTTGGATCTATATGAACTTTGAAAATGGAAAATCGTTAATTGAATAGGACCAGTTTGTGCATGTAAATTAGGTTAACACCTCCCTAATGGAAAAATAATTATCTTGGAATTTAGCAGAAAAAATATCAACACTTTCTCCTGTAAATTTTGTGCATTTTTTTCTCTTCATTGAATCAAGCCTTTGGTGACAAAACGGCGTCTCACGAGCCACATACACCTCTGTGGTTGAATTGAAGCAAGAACAAGGGTGTCAAACATATGGCCCGTGGAACAGTTCCATCCAAGCCGCAGTGCGCCATCTCTGGGCAGGAGCTTTCTTCCCTCCGGCAGAGAGATTCAGCCCTCAGGAGTGACTGAAAATGGGGCCATCTTGTGCTGTGGAGATGTGTAGGGCTGGTCTGAAGTAGAAGAGGGTGAACAGGGATTAGGGGTCGGGCGATTGGAACTCTGGGGCAGGGGGCGGTGGTGGAAGATGTAAACTGGGACCTTTTTTTTTGCAGTCAAGATTGGTAATCCTGAGCAGTTATGTTGCCTCATTGGTGCCAAGGTGAAGGACATCACAGAACTGGGGGTGGGGCCAGTGGGGGGGGTAAACCTCTAGAAAGGACAGCAGAGCCGTTGAAAGTCGTGGTTCCTGTTGGAATCAATGATTTGGATAGAAGTCGGTTTGAGGGCTTGCAGGAGTTTAAAAAGTGAGGCATAATATTGAAAAGCAAGACCTCAGGCATTGTAATCACCAGATTATTTCCTGTGCCACATCCTGAACAGATTAAAGAGGGAGATTAGGAAGGTGAACGTGTGGCTGCAGAAGGGGAGTAGGTATTGGGGTGTATTCTAGTACTGTCCAGTAGAAATTGATGCCTAGACACAGATGATTTTTTTTTATTAGATGATGCTACAGTTGGGCACATGCACTCATTTTAGCCTTACATGCACACACATTATCTGTACTGGTAAATGTACTTCAAATGATTGTTTAGTTAATAAACAACTATTACCATTTCAGTAACCAAGGAACTAAAGCACTCACAATGATCAAACAATACTTGCTCACTCTGCTTTTTGTCTTAACCATTTTGCCAACAAATGCACAGAAAGGTTAAAGTGCACAAGCATGCAGCATGCAAATAAGTATTCAGATTACATTCCCCCTGCCCAATGTCTGTTGCTCATTTTTTAATTTTGCTATTAGATATGCAGCTAGTCACATCTGGATTCCCAATTATTGGACAGCACTGTTCCAGAACCACTGAAGACTGTACTTTGGGGTCGTGAGGGTAAATAGAGTAGCGAGGGACAATTAAAACATATATAGCAGGTAGTTAGGGAAAGTCTAGGTTTTGAGATCAGAGGGGAGCAAAACTAATAAAACTGTTGCAATAAAAGCAGAAGGCTTAGCTGAAATAGTGGGAAAATATTATTGGAGAAGAAAGGAAAAGTGAAGAGAAATAAAAACATACATATAGGGGCTTGGGATATCGTAAAGTAAAATAGGAAAGCGGGTATGGATCAACACTCCTAAAATGGTAAGGCGAGTGCACAAAGCATTCAAAAACAATTGGAGATTTAAAAACTTCAATAACTATTGAGGAATATTACAAAGTAGTTATAATGGCTTAGATTTGGACAGGACTGGAAACTTAATATTCCTGGTTATAACATTTTCAACCGGGACAGAGAGGGGTTAAGTGTGAGGATTAAACTGCTTCACACTGATGCTAAACTTGTAACATGAATGCACTGCAAGCCAAATTCTGACTCTTAACATATCTGAATTCTGGTCATACTCCAATCAGATTGCTGTTCAATAACAGAAAATTCTGCAAATACTCAGCATGTTGATAAGCATCTGAAGGAGAAAGCTAGATTAATGTTTCCCTATGGTCGATTCTGATGAAAGGACTGCTGTAAATTTCCAACATTTTCTTTCTATTTCCGATTTCTAATATTGAGTTCTTATTATCCTTACTACTTGGTGTTTATCTCTTCTTAAGGATCAAAGTATAAGGTCATTTTAAGTGGGTATTTTTAAACATTTTCTTCACATGATCTTAAAATTGTTCTTTAAAGAATTTACTTGCTGATGTGAAAATGCACTGTACGTAGTGTATTCTTGGGCAGCTGCTGTGCAGGCTGCGATTATAAGGAACTTAATTTGAAGAAGGAAATTGCATGTGACTGTGCATATAAAGGGGATAAATTAGGCAGTTAATATGGTGAAATAACAAGCTCAGTCGGTTCAGTAGCTTGTGATACTGAGCTTGTCTGATAATCTTTGATAGTACTGTACCAGTTTCTCCAGTTCACTTTCTGGCTTGCAGCAATCACTGTTTATTTATACTTTCTATACTGGGGTATTGATCATGACTTTATATGTGTCGCAATGTTACTTCTGCTCTGCTGCTAGTGGATGTTGCTAGTCCTATGAGAATCTGCAGTGCCAGAACTGACATGATAGAAAGGCATTTGTGTGTCTCCTTTGTTTTTGAACAGCTGTTTGTGGTTTGGAGCTGGGAGGGAAGGGAGTAGGAGCGGCTATGCCTTAAGGTTGAGATGTACCCCACTGAAGGCTGGATGGTCTTCCAGAGCCATTTATGTATCTGAAAGCTGCTATAGCATTCGTGTGAAAGAGAAACTGGAACTGGGGGATAGAAACTAGGTCCTAGTGCTTAGGGGAGGAGGGAGCAGAGGGCCCAAGATCTGTGTTTGAAACTGTGAGGTGGATCAAATAAAAATTAGAATTTTGAAAATCACTAAGCTACACTCTGAACAATGCTGCCATTCTTTTCAGATCATGATACAACTCTGCAAAAAGTCATTTTTAATTCGAGTTCAGTCTTCCTATGAGAGTTTGGACATATCACAAAATTGATCGCAAATAAAGCACCACTTTCAATAACAGCAACAATAACTTTAATTTATATAGTGCCTTTAACATAATAAAACATCCCAAGGTGCTTTACTGGACCATTGTCAGACAAAATTTGACAGAGTCAAAGAGCTCTAAGGAATGTCATAAAAGAGGAGAGAGAGATAGAGAGGCAGAGAGGTTTAGGGAGGGAATTCTAGAGCTTAGGGCCAAGGCAGCTGAAGGCACGGCTGCCGATATAAATCTGAGGTGCAGAAGAGGCCTGAATTGGAAGAACTCAAATTATACAAAGTCAATCTTCTTTTAAATATCAACAATCATCATCGTAGACAGCCCCTTGGAATCGAGGAAGACTTGCTTCCATTCTAAAAATGAGTCCTTAGGTGGCTGAACAATCCAATACATGAACCACACTCCCTGTTACAGGTGGGACAGATAGTCGTTGAGGGAAAGGGTGGGTGGGACTGGTTTGCCACACGCTCTTTCCGCTGCCTGCGCTTGATTTCTGCATGCTCTCGGCGATGAGACTATAACTCTTTGATAATGCGCACATTATAACTTGATAGCAGAAACAATTCAGTTATATATGTGCTGGCTCTGCCCCAGTTCTGACAAAAGGTCATGGACCTGAAAAGCTAACTTTTGTTTCTCTCTCCACCGATGCTGCCTGAACTGCTGAGCACTTCCAGCATTTTCTGTTTTTATTTCAGATTTCCAACATCCGCTATATCTTGCTTTTGTAAAAGAAAACATTGTGGATGCAACTGTAACTGTGTATGAAGGTTTTGCTTAACAGATACTGATTTATTATGTGATGGTTAGGACTGAAATAGCTGGACATTAAGCGATAGCAGGGTTATATTTTTTAATTGACATGACCGTGGTGGCCCACACATTGCCCCTCTGCTATAGAAGTCACATAATTCATATCTCATTATAATAAATATAGCTGCATATGAATATAACATAACCTATTTTACAAAAACCAGAAGTTTTTTTGGGGTGAGGGAAAACCGTCATGGTGACAGTGTTGAATGTGATTGGTCATATTTTTTTACTCCAAAATGTGAGAAATGAACAGGTAATGGTCAGTTAGAATGCAGAACATCATACTCACCACAGATACTTAACTAATCAGGGGCAGATTAAATAGCATCCAATCCCAGGAATTTGAGCCCTTTTGAGTGTACGTAGAATTTCTGTCTCATTTATATTATCCATTAAATACTTCCTTGAAATATTGAGGGAGGAGATGTTACTCATGTCGAAGAAAATATTTGAATAAAGGAGGAAGTAATCATTCAGTATATGAACAAGATTCTGCTCATCCTCTCTTGGTCCCATCAGCATTTTTTAGGGTTCAAATCTCTCTCCTGGCTGCCAGTTGTCGCACTGAAATAATGACATATAATTTTTTTAATCTGCAATCATGCTTTTTCTTCAGGATCTCTATCTTCTGACCATTCCTTTACCCTGTTTCTATGTGTTCTTGTACTCATTCCACTGAACCCCTTCAACTTTCTTTCTCCAGGAAGAGGTCTTTTTTTCCTCCTAGTTTTGCCTCTGAGTTAATCCTTTTTGCTAGGTGTGTATTTATCCTGCATACTTAGCATTATGCCTTGAAAGGTGTGCTACTTTCACTAATAAAATGTTATTGAACAAACCACCACACTCCTTTTATTTTCTTGATTAGCCTTATTAAATTTATATGCTTGTTTTCGAATAGTTGCACCCCCCCCCCCCCCCCCCAACCTTGCTTTACAGCTGCTAATTATAATTTCCCACAATGCATAAGTTAGATCAAATTTGTTTAAGTACACTTTATGGCCATTGTACACATACTTGATCTGACTGTTCAGATCCTTTTCATCAGAATATTGTTGGCATTGCACAAATAAAATAAATGCTTATATTTTTACCAATTTACTAACTGGACAATCGGCATATAATATCTGTAGGGAGAAAATAAAACCGGTATATCAATCTGAAAAGGTGTAATTGAACGATCAGCAAGAGATGCAACTGTACAATATGCAGAATACCCAGTAAACACAAGTTCTGAGTGTGCAGTTAATCATGGAGTGTTAGAGCTATGGCAGGCGTTACTGGGTTGTAATAAAACTTTTGATACCATAAACCACATAAGCAGGGGTCTAAGTAGTTTGAATGTAAGCAAAATCTTGGGATTAAATTACAGCCTTCAATGTCGTTCAAAGCATCTGGTATTTGGTTTTAATAATCAAAGTAATTTGATAAAACTCAACTGTGCCACTTGATGGTGGTGTGAGTTAAATGTTAATGGCTGCCACTATTGATCTTGTAATGTCCAAAAGAGAGTGTAACAGTTCTTGCCCCAAATGAGTACTTGAACTGTCAATTGTAATGGTTTAAAGAGTAATTTTTTGTATGTACTGTGTCTGGCTATTTTTGATCCAATGAATCCAGCCTTTATTGCAGTTATCTTAAATGCATTGTAACAGATGTTTACTGACCATCCATCTAATGTTCCTTTTCATAGAATCATAAAATAGTACAGCACAGAAGGAGGCCATTCAGCTCATCGAGTCACCACTGACTCTTTTGAAGAGCAATCCAATTAGTCCCACTCCCTGGCTTTTTCCTCATCCCTTCAAAATGTTCTACTTCAAGTATTTGTCCAATTCCCTTTTGAAGGCTACTAATCTGTTTCCAACACCCACAATGTTGAATCATTGTGGGTGGAGATTAGAGATAGTAAGGGGAAAAAGTCACTGGTGGGCATGGTTTATAGGCCCCCAAATAATAACTTCACGGTGGGGCGGGCAATAATCAAGGGAATAATGGAGGCATGTGAAAAAGGAACGGCAGTAATCATGGGGGATTTTAACCTACATATCGATTGGTCAAATTAAATCGCACAGGGTAGCCTGGAGGAGGAATTCATAGAATGCATACGGGATTGTTTCTTAGAACAGTATGTTACAGAACCTACAAGGGAGCAAGCTATCTTAGATCTGGTCCTGTGTAATGAGACAGGAATAATAAACAATCTCCTCGTAAAAGATCCTCTCGAAATGAGTGATCACAGTATGGTTGAATTTGTAATACAGATTGAGGGAGAGGAAGTAGTGTCTCAAACGAGCGTACTATGATTAAACAAAGGGGACTACAGCGGGATGAGGGCAGAGTTAGCTAAAGTAGACTGGGAACACAGACTAAATGGTGGCACAATTGAGGAACAGTGAAGGACTTTTAAGGAGCTCTTTCATAGTGCTTAACAAAAATATATTCCAGTGAAAAAGAAGGGCGGTAAGAGAAGGGATAACCAGCCGTGGATAACCAAGGAAATAAAGGAGAGTATCAAATTAAAAACCAATGCGTATAAGGTGGCCAAGGTTAGTGGGAAACTAGAAGATTGGGAAAATTTTAAACGACAGCAAAGAATGACTAAGAAAGCAATAAAGAAAGGAAAGATAGATTATGAAAGTAAACTTGCGCAAAACATAAAAACAGATAGTAAAAGCTTTTACCGAAAAATAAAACAGAAGAGAGTGACTAAAGTAAATGTTGGTCCCTTAGAAGATGAGAAGGTGGATTTAATAATGGGAAATGTGGAAATGGCTGAGACCTTAAACAATTATTTTGCTTCGGTCTTCACAGTGGAAGACACAAAAACCATGCCAAAAGTTGCTGGTCACAGGAATGTGGAAAGGGAGGACCTTGAGACAATCACTATCACTAGGGGGGTAGTGCTGGACAGGCTAATGGGAGTCGAGGTAGACAAGTCCCCTGGTCCTGATGAAATGCATCCCAGGGTATTAAAAGAGATGGCGGAAGTTATAGCAGATGCATTCGTTATAATCTACCAAAATTCTCTGGACTCTGGGAAGGTACCAGCGGATTGGAAAGCAGCTAATGTAACGCCTCTGTTTAAAAAAGGGGGCAGACAAAAGGCAAGTAACTATAGGCTGTTTAGTTTAACATCTGTAGTGGGGAAAATGCTTGAAGCTATCATTAAGGAAGAAATAGCGGGACATTTAGATAGGAATAGTGCAATCAAGCAAACGCAGCATGGATTCATGAAGGGGAAATCATGTTTAACTAATTTACTGGAATTCTTTGAGGATATAACGAGCATGCTGGATAGAGGTGTACCGATGGATGTGGTGTATTTAGATTTCCAAAAGGCATTCGATAAGGTGCCACACAAAAGGTTACTGCAGAAGATAAAGGTACACGGAGTCAGAGGAAATGTATTAGCATGGCTAGAGAATTGGCTGGCTAACAGAAAGCAGAGAGTCAGGATAAATGGTTCCTTTTCGGTTTGGAAATCGGTGGTTAGTGGTGTGCCACAGGGATTGGTGCTGGGACCACAACTGTTTACAATATACATCGATGACCTGGAAGAGGGGATAGAGTGTCATGTAACAAAATTTGCAGATGACACAAAGATTAGTGGGAAAGCGGGTTGTGTAGAGGACACAGAGAGGCTGCAAAGAGATTTAGATAGGTTAAGCGATTCGGCTAAGGTTTGGCAGATGGAATACAATGTCAGAAAATGTGAGGTCATCCACCTTGGAAAGAAAAACAGTAAAAGGGAATATTATTTGAATGGGGAGAAATTACAACATGCTGCAGTGAGAGGGACCTTGGGGTCCTTTGCATGGATCCCAAAAAGTTAGTTTGCAGGTGCAGCAGGTAATCAGGAAGGCGAATGGAATGTTGGCCTTCATTGCGAGAGGGATGGAGTACAAAAGCAGGGAGGTCCTGCTGCAACTGTACAGGGTATTGGTGAGGCCGCACCTGGAGTACTGCGTGCAGTTTTGGTCACCTTACTTAAGGAAGGATATACTAGCTTTGGAGGGGGTACAGAGATGATTCACTAGGCTGATTGCGGAGATGAGGGGGTTACCTTATGATGATAGATTGAGTAGACTGGGTCTTTACTCGTTGGAGTTCAGAAGGATGAGAGATGATCTTATAGAAACATTTAAAATAATGAAAGGGATAGACAAGATAGAGGCAGAGAGGTCGGGGAGACTAGAACTAGGGGGCACAGCCTCAAAATACGGGGGAGCCAATTTAAAACCGTGTTGAGAAGGAATTTCTTCTCCCAGAAGGTTGTGAATCTGTGGAATTCTCTGCCCAAGGAAACAGTTGAGGCTAGCTCATTGAATGTATTCAAATCACAGATAGATAGATTTTTAACCAATAAGGGAATTAAGGGTTATGGGGAGTGGGCGGGTAAGTGGAGCTGAGTCCACGGCCAGATCAGCCATGATCTTTTTGAATGGCGGAGCAGGCTCGAGGGGCTAGATGGCCTACTCCTGTTCCTAATTCTTATGTTCAGCCAGTGCATTTCAAATCCGAACCACTCATTGTGTAAAAAAAAAAAGGTTTTCCTCATGTCGTCTCTGGTTCTTTTGCCAATCACATTAAATCTGTGCCCTCTGGCTAGATACGGACAAGGTAGGTAAAGACCATTTGGTCCATCAAACCTGTCCAATGAGGTATCGACCTTTCAGCCATTGTTTTTTTATTTACCCTGTCGAAACCCTTCATGATTTTAAACATCTGTCAAATCTTCTCTTAGCCTACTTTGCTCTAACGAGAACAACCCCAGCTTCTCTAGCCTATCCGCATAATTTTAATCCCTCATTCCAGGAACCATTCTAGTAAATCTATTCTACTCTCTCCAAAGCCTTCAAATGTTTAAAGTGCGATGGCCAGAATTGCACTCTATACTCCAGCTGGGGCCAAACTAGTGTTTTATAGAGGTTTGGCATAACTTCCTGGCTTTTATACTCTCTGCCTCTATTTAGGAAGCCCAGGATCCCATTTGTTAACCTTTCCTGCCACCTTCAAAGATTTGTGCACAAGTACCCCTGGGTCTCTCTAAAATTATATCATTTAGCTTGTATTTTGTCTCCTCATCGACCAAAATGCATCCTCACAGTTTACTACATTGAATTTCATCTGCCATGTGTCCACCCATTACACCAGCCTGGCTATGTCCTCTTGAAGTCTATTACTAGCTCCTTCATTGTTTACTACAGTTACTACACTTCCAAATTTCGTGTCCTCTGCAAATTTGAAAATTGTGCCCTATGGCCCCAAGTCCAAGTCATGAATGGATATCAAAAACCACAGTGGTCCTGGTACTGAGCCCCGAGGAGCACCACTGTATATCCCCCTCCTGTCTGGAAAAACAGCTAGTCGTCACAATTCTCTTTTTCTCCCATAGCCGATTGTGCATACATGCTGCTACTGCCCCTTTTATCCCATGGTCTTTAATTTAGCTAACATGCCTATTATGTGGTACTTTATCAAGCGCCTCTTGAAAGTCCAGGTACACAGCATCAACTGCATTGCCCTCATCCATCCTCTCTGTCCCATCATCAAAAAATTCAATCAAGTTAATCAAACATGATTTTCTCTCAACAAATCTGTGCTGAGTCTCCTTTATTAGTCCAAGTGGCTGCTACTTTTGTCTGTGATTATTGTTTCATTGTTAGAATACCATGAACATAAAAGGGAATCCAGAAGTCTTATAGGCATATAAATAGTAAATGGGTAGTAAGAGGGGAGCTAGGGCTAGGGACCAAAAAGGAGACCTACGCATGGAGGCAGAGGGTATAGCTGAGGTACTAAATGAGTACTTTGCATCTGTTTTCAGCAAGGAGGAAGATGCTGCCAAAATCATAGTGAAAGAGGAGGTAGTGGAGATATTGGATGGGATGAAAATTGCTAGGAGGTACGAAAAAGGCTTGCTATACTTAAAGTAGATAAGTAATCAGGACTGAATGGAATGAATCTTAGAATGCTGAGGGAAGCTAAGGTGATACTGTCCATAATCTTCCGAATCCTCCTTGGATATAGGAGTGGTGCCAGAGGACTGGAGATTTGCAAATGTTTTGCACCCTTGTTCAAATGAGGGTGTAAGGATAAATCAAGCAACTACAGTCAGCTTAATCTTGGCAGTGGGGAAGCTTTTCGATATGATAATCTGGGACAAAATTAATTGTCACTTGGCCAAGTGTGAATTAATTAAGGAAAGTCCGCGTGGATTTGTTGAAGGCAAATCATGTTTAACTAACTTGATCGAGGTTTTTTGATGAGGTAACAGAGGGTTGATGAGGGCATAGTGGTTGACGTGGTGTATAGCCTTCCAAAAGGCATTTGATGAAGTGCTACATAATAAGCTTTCCAGCAAAGCTAAAGCCCATGGAATAAAAGGTACAGTGACAGCATGGATATAAAATTGGCTAAGTGACAAGAAACAGTAGTGGTGAACCGTTGTTTTTTGGACTGGAGGAAGGTATACAGTAGTGTTCCTCGGGGGTCGGTACTAGGACTGTTATGTATTTAACCTTTGGCAACCTATATCACACCACTACCAGAGGGCCTACCTGTTGGAATCCAAAGGGATCCCAGCATCCCTTGGGAGCACTGTATGTAAGCAGGCCTCCCACGCTGTATCTGCACTCTGGGGTCTAATAAAAGGAGCTAAGGTCACACTTACTCATTGCATACAGTACTCAGTTTCATCCTTTTATTATGAGCATAAAAAGGACCACTGCATTTCTTTATATTAACGACTTGGGTGTACAAGGCAGAATTTCAAAATTTGCAGATGACACAAAACTTGGAAGTATAGTGAACAGTGAGGAGGATAATGATAGACTTCAAGAGGACTTGGAGAGGCTGGTGAAATGGGTGGACAGGTGGCAGATAAAATTTAATGCAGAAAAGAGAGAAGTGATACATTTTGGTAGGAAGAACAAGGAGAGGCAATATAAGCTAAAGGGTCCAATTCTAGAGGGAGACCTGTGCGCACATCATTGAAGGTTTCAGGGCAGGTTGAGAAAGAGGTTAAAGCATATGGGATCCTGGGCTTCATAAATAGAGGCATAGAATACAAAAGCAAGGAAGTTATGATGAACCTTTATAAAACACTGGTTCGGCCCCCACTGGAGTATTGTGTCCAATTCTGGGCACCACAGTTGAGGAAGTATGTGAAGACCTTGGAGAAGGTGAAGAAAAGATTTACGAGAATGATTCCAGGTATGAGGGGCTTCAGTTATGTTGCTAGACTGGAGAAGCTGGGGTTGTTCTCCTTGGAGCAGAGAAGATTGAGAGGAGATTTGATGGAGGTGTTCAAAATCATGGGTCTGGGCAAGGTAGATAGAGAAATTGTTCCCATTGGTAGAAGGCTCCAGAACCAGAGGACACAGATTTAAGGTGATTAGCAAAAGAACCAAAGGCGACATGAGGAAAAGCTGTTTTTTTATGCACCGAGTGTTTAAGATCTGGAATGCACTGCCCGAGAGGGTGATGGAGGCAGGTTCAATCATGGCTTTCAAAAGGGAATTGGATAAGTACCTGAAAGAAAAATATTTGCAAGGCTACAGGGGAAGGGTGGGAGAGTGGGACTAGCTGAAGTATTCTTGCAGAGAGCCGGCATGGATTCGATGGGCCGAATGGCCTCCTTCTGTGCTGTAACCATTCTATGATTCTATAAAGCAACATTACTCCAATCTATTTCAAAAATTTATGACTCAAAATTATAGGTGTTACTTTGAAGTTGAACTACTTTTGAAAGTGCTTGTATTTGGGAACAAAAATGTTAATCGGCTTTTTATTTATTTTTAATCTTAGGATGTGGATGACGCTGGTAAGGCAGTATTTATTGCCCATCCCTAATTGTTCTGAGATAGTGGTGGTGGTGGGCTGTCTCTTTGAACTACTCCTTGTTGTGATGGCACTCCCACAATGGTGTTGGGTAGGGAATTTCAAAGTATTGATCCAGCCATAACTCTGAATTGTGCTTCAGGCTTGTGAACTGGGAAGAACCCATTTTCCAGGAATTTACAACACAATATGAATAATAATAGACATTTTATTAAAATGTAATTAAACATTTATGGGTGTCCTTTGTTATAAATGTTCCTTTTACCAGTAAAATTCAAGATGGTGCCTCAAAGCAACTTCAAAAAACGTGGAGCAATTTGATTGGTTCAGCTTCTCCTTTCTTTTATTACTGACTTTTGCTCACTGTTCATGCTTCATTTGTTATCATGCCAGTAGTAAACTCTCATTCAGTTTATCTGCCCACTTTTCTCTTTGACTAGTATATTCATTATCTGTTCAGTGCTGACTCGTAGCTGTTTTTTGAATATTAAATTTAAACCACTGAAGAACAAGTGTCATGCAGAAACTTGTATATAAATATCATGGCACGCAAAGTGTGATGGCTGAAATGCCATATGTACCATTTTGAGAGAGAGATGTGGAAAGAGAGAGAGAATCTACATTATTACCCTGTTGCTAATTCTGTGTTCGAAAGATATTGTACACTAGATAGATAATTCTGTAGTTGAAGGTTTATAATTAAAATATTTTTAAATAAATTGATGTCAGGGTAAGAGAAGGCAAAAAAGGGAAGCCTAGATTAGATATCATGAGCTCAATACTGCAGGAAGCCTAGAAGAGTATAGAAAGTGCAGGGTGAAATTAAGAAGGAAATTAGGAAAGCAAAAAGAGGGCATGAAAAAACATTTGAAAGTAGAATCAAAGAAAACCCAAAGATGTTTTATAATTACATAAAGAGCAAGAGGATAACTAAGGAAAGAGTCGGGTCTAAAATGGTGATCAATGGTTTACAATTACATAAAGAGCAAGAGGATAACTAAGGAAAGAGTCGGGCCTAAAATGGTGATCAATGTGTGGAGGCGGAGGAAGTGGGTAAGGTACTTAATGAATACTTTGCGGCTGTCTTCACAAAAAAGGGGGGCGATGCGGAAGTTCAGGAGGAAGATGGTGAAATATTGGATGGGATAAACCTTGTAAGAGAGGAAGTTAACATAAGAACATAAGACATAGGAGTAGGACTAGGCCATACAGCCCCTTGAGCCTGCTCTGCCATTTAATACGATCTTGGCTGATCCGATCATGGACTCGGGTCCACTTTCCTGCCTGTTCCCCATAACCCCTTATTCCCTTAGACAGTTTCTTAACTGATATCTTCAATTTATTCAATGTCCCAAATTCCACAGCTCTCTGAGAAAATAAATTTCTCCTCATCTCAGTTTTAAATGGGTGGCCCCTTATTCTAAGATTATGCACCTTAGTTCTAGTCTCCCCAATCAGTGGAAACATTCTCTCTGCATCCATCTTGTTATGCCCCCTCATAATCTTATACGTTTCGATAAGATCACCTCTCATTCTTCTGAATTCCAATGAGTAGAGGCCCAACCTACTCAGCCTTTCCTCATAGGTCAAACCCCTCATCTCCGGAATCAACCTAGTGAACCTTCTCTGAACTGCCTTCATAGCAAGTATATTCTTTTGTAAATATAGAAACCAAATCTGCAAGCAGTATTCCAGATGTGGCCTCACCAATACCCTGTACAACTGTAGCAAGACTTCCCTGCTTTTATACTCCATCCCCTTTGCAATAAAAGCCAAAATTCCATTGGCTTTCCTGATCACTTGCTGTACCTGCATACTAACCTTTTGTGTTTCATGCACAAGTACCCCCAGGTCCCGCTGTACTGCAGCACTTTGCAATCTTTCTCCATTTAAATAATAACTTGCTCTTTGATGTTTTTCTGCCAAAGTGCATGACTTCACACTTTCCAACATTATATTCCATCTGCCAAATTTTGCCCACTCACTTATCCTGTCTATGTCCTTTTGCAGATTTTTTGTGTCCTCCTCACACACTGCTTTTCCTCCCATCTTTGTATCGTCAGCAAACTTGGCTGCGTTACACTCGGTCCCTTCTTCCAAGTCGTTAATGTAGATTATAAATACTTGGGGTCCCAACACTGATCCCTGCGGCACCCCACTAGTTACTGATTGCCAACCCGCGAATGAACCATTTATCCCGACTCTCTGTTTTCTGTTTGTTAGCCAATCCTCTATCCATGCTAATATATTACCTCCAACCCCGTGAACTTTTATCTTGTGCAGTTTTAAGGGATTTAGCATCCTTGAAAGTAGATAAATCACCAGAACTGTGTGAAATATATCCGAGGCTACTAAAAGAAGCAAGGGAGGAAATTGTGGAAGCTCTGACCATTATTTTTCAATCCTCCCGGCTACAGGAGTGGTGCCACAGGATTGGAGAACTGTTAACGTGTAACATTGTTTAAAAAGGGAGGAAGGGATAAACAAAGCAATTACAGGCCAGTTAATTTAACCTCGGTGGTGAGCAAATTACTGGAATCAATTCTGAGGGATAGTATAAACCATTATTGAGAAAGGCACAGATTAATCAAGGGCAGTCAGCATGGATTTGTTAAGGGAAGGCCTGTCTGACTAACCTGATTGAGTTCTTTGAGGAGGTAACAAGAAGAGTCGATGAGGGCAGTTCATTTGATGTAGTCTACATGGATTTTAGCAAGGCTTTTGACAAGGTCCCACATGGTAGGCTGATAAAGTAAAAATCCAATGGAGAGTGGTAAATTAGATCCAAAATTGGCTCAGTGGCAGGAAGCAAAGGGTAATGGTTGAGGGGAATTTTTGTGACTGGAAGGCTGTTTCCAGTGGGTCAGTACTCGGCCCCTTACTTTTTGTAGTGTATATTAATGATTTAGACTTAAATGTAGGGGGCATGATAAATAAATTTGCAGATGATACAAAAATTGGCCGTGTGGTTGACAGTGAGGACTGCAGGAAGATATTGATGAACTGGTCAGTTCAGCAGAAAAGTGGCAAATGGAATTTATCCCTGAAAAGTGTGAGGTAATGCATTTGGGGAGGGGAAACAAGGGAACACACAATAAATGGGAGGATACTGAAGTGTGGAGGAGCAGAGGGACCTTGGAGTATATGTTTAGTTTCTTAAAGGAAGCAGGACAGGTCGATAAGGTAGTTAAAAAGGCATACGGAATGCTTTCCTTTTACTACCCAAGGCCTAAAATACAAGAGCAGGGAAGTTGTGCTAGAACTTCACACAACACTAGTTAGGCCACAGCTTGAGTACTGCGTGCAGTTCTGGTTACCTCATTACAGGAAGGATGTGATTGCACTAGAAAGGGTTCAGAGGAGATTTACGAGGATGTTGCCAGGACTGGAAAACTTTAGCTATGAGGAAAGATTGGATAGGCTGGGGTTGTTTTCCTTGGAACAGAGGACGTCTGAGTCGGCCGACATTTGAAATGAAATGGCGGCCGCGGTAGTGCACCCTCCCTTTTAAGGTGGACGTGCCACCCAGCCACAAGCAGCTTCCCGCAGGGGAAAGCTGTCGGGGGCACCAAGTGGAGGCTGAACTGCTCCCGCGGGGCAATTTCCCAAGGGGGGTGCGGGAAGGGGGTCGCCGGCAGTCGGTAAGGGATCGGCGCGTTCCTGACAGGATGGGAAGACGGCCAAGGCGGTCCCATACACTACTCCAAAACTAAAGGAGGGCAAATAACAAAATGTCGGCCCCATGCGCCAACCAAGCGGTGATTGCTTTCCGCACCGTAACGGCTCTTTTAAAAGGGACAATTTCAGCCCCACCGTATCTATATTTTAAAAAAATAATAATTTTGTAAAACAAAAAAAAATTCTCTTCAGCCTCTTACAATATCAATTAGGTTAACTAAATGTTTCTAATGCAATCTAGGAAACTTTGAGCATTGCCCATGCATAGATTACAGTATTTACTTTCAGCGAATTGTGCAAAAAATCTCAAGTCCAACCCAAGCTTTGAGTGTCTGACACCTTCAAGTAAAAAACTTTCAATAAAGACAGAAAAGACAATTCAGTGAGCAAATCTAATCATGTTATTGCGTAATATGTAATATTTGATTTAAAACCTTATTTCAGACATTAGAAATTTCAACTAAAGAAGAAATGGCACATTTAAAAAAAAAAAAAATTTGTTTGTACAATTTGGTTAATCTTTTTCATTTTTTAATGGTAGGCTCACCTGACTGGTCATTGTTTGCTTACATAAGTCCTTAGGCTGCCCAAGAAATGACTATCTTGCTTTTTCCCTGTACACATATGAACATACAAATAATGATGTACAGGTAAAGACCCTCTGGTCCATCAAGCCTGTCCCTTGTGCCTCACTATATATGTATTCTCCACCCCACCCAAAACTATGTGATCTCCTGGGAGAGTTGAAAAAACAGGTTAAAAAAAAAAACACAGGCCAGTGGGGTAGGGGTGGGGAGAGGGGGGAATTTGGGAAATTGCTCACCAACCCATCTAGGCAATCAAAACTAGTCCAGAAGATCACACTGACCTGAATTCACTGCAGCACCTACTGAGGTCAACTCTGTCCCAGCCAGAAACCTGTCCAGCTCTCGTTTGAAGGAGTTCAGCAAATCAGCATCCACCATCCGAGGCAGCAGCCTGTTCCAGAGGTCCACTATTCTCTGGGTAAAAGAACCACCTCCTGACATCTAACCTAGATCTGGCCTTGTACAACTTAAATTTGTGACCTGTGGTCCTCGTTAATCTATTTAATATCCATTATTGTATAGTTGGAATACTAACTGGGCTTTGTCACAAAACTAGACCTTCACAGTTTGGAAACGAGTACATTAGAATTAAATACATTCATACCCTGTCATAAATGTGATTAGAGTACACTTTTCATCCTCCCTCCCCAAAAGCAATGATGCATCCTGGGCTCCAGCTCTCAGTACATGCCCACTTTTCAATTCCTTTATTTACAAAGTAAGTTTACTGAATAAATTATTTTCGCATGTCACTAGTGTTAATGGCTTTCCTCATGAATAGAAAAAAAGTCTGATCTTAAGTCTGAAAATAAATTGTATAAGGCTCTCAATTACAGGTTTTTATGGAGGTTAGAATGGTGTTTAACTTTTGCTCTTTAGGGGTAAGAAATGCACCCATTATTAGTGCCAGGGGAAACTTAAACAGTGGGGGTGGGGGAGAATTTGGGGTAGAAAGAGGTGAAGTACGGCAACAGATGGCCAGGGATAAAGTTGTTCAGAGAGAGCTCCCTAAGGAGCTGCCACTCGCTCAATAGCAAGAACGTCCTTCCTCAGAATTTTTTATGTTTGTATGAGATCCCCTCTCATTCTTCTAAATTCCAGTGAATAAGCGTGTAGTCGATCCAGTCTTTCTTCATATGTCAGTCCTGCCATCCCCGGAATCAGTCTGGTGAACCTTCGCTGCATCCCCTCAATAGCAAGAATGTCCTTCCTCAAGTTAGGAGACCAAAACTGTACACAATATTCAAAGTGTGGCCTCGCCAAGGCCCTGTACAACTGCAGTAAGAGCTCCCTGCTCCAATACTCAAATCCTCTCGTTATGAATGCCAACATGCCATTTGCCGCCTTCACTGCCTGCTGTACCTGCATGCCAACTTTAAATGACTGATGTACCATGACACCCAGGTCTTGTTGCACCTCGCCTTTTCCTAATGTGTCACCATTCAGATGATATTCTGCCTTCCTGTTTTTACCACCAAAGTGAATAACCTCACATTTATCGACATTATACTGCATCTGCCATGCATTTGCCCACTCACCTAACCTGTCCAAGTTACCCTGCAGCCTCTTAGCATCCTCGTCACAGCTCACACTGCCACCCAGCTTAGTGTTATCTGCAAACTTGGAGATATTACATTCAATTCCTTCATCTAAATCATTAATGTATATTATAAATAGCTAGGTCCCAGAACAGCACGGAACCTTGCGGTACCCCACTATTCACTGCCTGCCATTCTGAAAAGAACCCGTTTATTCCTGCTCTTTGCTTCCTGTCTGCCAACCAGTTCTCTATCCATGTCAATACATTACCCCCAATAACATGTTAAAAGCCTTTTGAAAGTCTAAATACATCACATCCACTGGCTCCCCCTTGTCCACTCTACTAGTTACATCCTCAAAAGATTCTAGAAGATTTGTCAAGCATGATTTCCCTTTCATATATCTGCTGACTTAGACCGATCCTGTCACTGCTTTCCAAATGTGCTGCTATTACATCTTTAATAATTGATTCCAACATTTTCCCCACTACCGATGTCAGGCTGGACCAGTCTATAATTCCCTTCTTTTTTTAAAAGTGGGGTTACATTAGCTACCCTCCAATCCATAGGAACTCATCCAGAGTCTATAGAATGTTGGAAAATGACCACTAGTGCATCCACTATTTCTAGGGCCACTTCCTTAAGTACTCTGGGATGCAGATTATCAGGCCCTGAGGATTTATCAGCCTTCAATCCCATCAATTTCCCCAAACAATTTCCTGACTAATAAGGATTTTCTTCAGTTCCTCCTTCTCGCTAGACCCTCGGTCCCCTAGTATTTCTGGAAGGTTATTTGTGTCTTAGTGAAGACAGAACTAAAGTATTTGTTCAATTGGTCTGCCATTTCTTTGTTCCCCATTATAAACTCACCTGATTCTGACTGCAAGAGACCTACATTTGTCTACATTAATCTTTTTTTCTTCACATATCTATAGAAGCTTTTGCTGTCAGTTTTTATGTTCCCTGCAAACTCACTCTCATACTCTATTTTCCCCCTCCTAATTAAATCCTTTGTCCTTCTCTGCTGAAGTCTAAATTTCTCCCAGTCCTCAAGTTTGCTGCTTTTTCTGGCCAATTTATATGCCTCTTCCTTGGATTTAATACTATCCCTAATTTCTCTTGTTAGCCACGGTTGAGCCACCTTTCCCGTTTTATTTTTACACCAGACCGGGATGTAAAATTGTTGAAGTTCATCCATGTGATCTTTAAATGTCTGCCATTGCCTATCCACCATCAACCCTTGAAGTATCATTCTCCAGTCTATTCCAGCCAATTCACGTCTCATACCATCGAAGTTACCTTTCCTTAAGTTCAGGATCCTAGTCTCTGAATTAACTTTGTCACTCTCCGTCTTAAGAATTCTACCATATTATGGTCACTCTTCCCCAAGGGGCCTCGCACAACAAGATTGCTAATTAATCCTCTCATTACACAACACCAGTCTTGGATGGCCAGATCTCTAGTTGGTTCCTTGACATATTGGTCTAGAAAACCATCCCTTATACACTCCAGGAAATTCTCCTCCACCATATTGCTACCAGTTTGGTTAGCCCAATCTATATGTAGATTAAAGTCACCTATGATAACTGCTGTACCTTTATTGCACGCATCCCTAATTTCCTGTTTGATGCCATCCCCAACCTCACTATAACTGTTTGGTGGTCTGTACACAAGCGTTTTCTGCCCTTTTCCACTGTAAAAGTTTTCAGTCTAGCATAAAACATACCAGAAAGGGAAGTGAAGATTTATAACTGTGAAGAGTGGTGTGTCTGAGGAGCTGTCAGCGAAATACATCTCTGCCCTCTAAGAATTTAGCCATATTTCTGAAATGTTGCCCATAAAAACTTAGAAGCAGCAAAAAGTGAATGTATATTAACAAACCAAAAATGGGTTTATTTCTTCCTTTTAGAAGAAAAAGTCTTATTACAATTCAAGTTTTTCCTGCTTGTATAGCAAATCTTTCTATGTGCATATTTGTACATACTTCAAATCTGATTTAAATGGGTCTCTGTTTTTTGGTTGGATTTTACCTCTTTTAAACTTACACTGCTAATGGAGTAATGTCTTTGAACTCCAATGATCGGATGAATATATTTAGAGGATAGGATATGATTCTGCGATTAGAATAACAATTTTTGAAATACATTTTACACAGCAGAAATTATTTTTATAAACTTTTCCTGATTTAAAAGCTCAGATCGGTTTGTCTTCTTGGGAGATACTTGGATAAGGGTTTTCATCTAATAAATGTTACTCACTTTGGTCAATTAATAATTTCAGTACCAAGGTTGTGCATCATAAGATTTTAATTATTTGCTCAAAAGACTAATGAATTTGTATCTATCTATTGCAGACACAAATCTAACTCTCAGATAATTATGGTTGTTCATTCAGTAGGGTCAACTTTGACTTTTGGGCAGACGACCGACAAAGTGTGCCGGTCAGCTGCCCATTCGGGCGGCAAAGAGGTGGCCACAATTTCAAGGCCCCGGCATCGTTTACATCAGGTTGCTAAGCTTCAAGGCGTTAGTATGGATGTCTCGATGCAGTTCACGAGATTAAGGCTGGGAAGCATCGGTCATTCTGGCCACCAGCAAGTTAAGGGAGCGGGGTGTGGGTGGGCGGGGGAGGGGGTGGGACGGGGGTGTGATGTCTTGATAAGAGGGTGTGGGGGCTGTACAGGGGTGGCAGCTGCCCAGATTATTTTTGTGGGACATGGAAGAGCACTGTTGTTCCTTTGGGCCCCACAAAAATAATTTCTAATTTATCTTTGCGGTGCCTCTTCAGTTCTATTGCCTGTGGAACTGAATTCCTAGAGTTTTTTTTTAACAGCCTTATTAACCCAAGGTCCTGCCTTTAATATTCTGTAAACCTGTACCCTCAACCCTCTGCTCTTCTACAGCACTGAGCATACTTTCATTCACAGTATAATTACAGCTGTTTTTTTTTTACCAAAATACATCACTTGCTGACCAACCACTGAATCTTCCATTTTCCAGCCCATATTTACATCTTCTTAATATCCCTTTGCAGTATCATTTGGTTTTCTAAACAATTAGCTGTACCTCCCATTTTGGTAAAATCTATAAATGTTGATACCACTCCCTCTAGGCCTATATGCACAGTGAACAGAAGTGGCCCTAGAGAACCCTGAACTATCCACTTCCAGCATTCTGGAAACTCTCTCCTTCATTACTGTTCTCTGTTTTTTTTGTTTCCCTAATAACCAATTTTTAATCCAGTTTGCTATCCTTCCCCAATTACTTACACACATTACATGCACTGCAATTCCCCATCCATCAAGTCTGTACTTCCTCAAAAAATTCTGAGGTTGCTGAGCGCGTTCGTCTCTTTTGAAATCCGTTCTGGCTACTTCTAACTATTTTCTTAGTATCTACAAACATGCCAATTTAATCCTTAATTAAAGATTCGAAAATGTTCCCTACCACAGATGTTAAGCTAACTGGCCTGTAATTACCCGTATTAGCTCTCTCCCTTTTTAAAAATGAGTACTACATTGGCCACACTCCAATCCTCCAGTACATGTTCATACTCGAGACGCCTTGAAATAAATATCTAGCACCTCTGCAATTTTGTCCCTTAACTCCTTCAGGATCCTAGGATGTAACCTGTGGGCCCTGGCAGTTTGTCTTCTCTTAGCTTACATAACTTTTATTTTATCCATCAGAATATCGCTCATCTTGCTCTCAACCGCTTCAGGATTCACCTCCTCTCCAATATCTTTCTGTTCAGTAAAGACCGATGGGAAGTCCTTATAAATACCACTGCCATTTTTGATCATCCTCTACAAGGATCCTCTCCATTCAGGGATCCTACTTTGCTTTTACCAATTCTTTGTTCTACTATACTTTACTGTTAAATTTGTTTTTGAATTTTCTTTCCCATACTCCTTCTTAACTTTCCTTATCTTACTCATAATGTTTTCTCATTTTTCTTTTAGGTTTTACATTCTTATTATTCTTATACGCCTCATACACCCTTTTTTAAATTTGAAATGGTTTCTTACCTCTTTATCCATGGCATCCTAAAACTACTAGTAGTTTTCCTTTGTAATAGAATATACTTATTCTGTACTTTTGCAATTTCTTTAAGAAAGCATCCACTGTTGCTTTACAGTCCTGCGTGCCAATTTCCCCCTCCACCTTACCTCAATTGGCTTGTTCCTCTTTCAAAAATATGCCTAATCAATTATGGTGGTCTAGTTTTTGGACTGATTTTTTTTTCCCCCCCCTTTCTAGTTGGATCTTAAACCTTACCATATTGTGATCACTACTCCCAAGCAATGTTCCTTATAATTTTCTTTGCGCTGCAAGGCCCCTTTAAGGGGCTGCACAGGCCATTCAAAATATTGCGCATGCGCGGTTTTTGTATTAAAAAACTGGCTGCGTGGGATCCCTGGAGTATTTAGCTCATCTACTTGACCTCATTGGCAGTCCCACTCTAAAAGTGAGTTCTTAGGTGAGCGAACGGTCCAATATGGGAATTATAGTCTCTGTCACTGGTGGGGCAGACAGTGGTTGAAGGAAAGGTTGGGTGGGACTGGTTTTCCGCACGCTCCTTCCGCTGCCTGTGCTTGTTTTCTACATTCTCTCGGTGACTCAGCGCCCTCCCGGATGCATTTCCTCCACTTAGGGTGGTCATTGGCCAGGGACTCCCAGTATCGGCGGGGATGTTGCTTTTTATCAAGGAGGCTTTGAGGGTGTCCTTGAAACTTTTCCTCTGCCCACCTTGGGCTTGCTTGCTGTGTAGGAGTTCCGAGTAAAGCGCTTGCTTTGGGAGTCTTGTGTCGGGCATGCAAACAATGTGGCCCGCCCAATGGAGCTGGTCAAGTGTGGTCAGTGCTTTGATGCTGGGGATGTTGGCCTGATCGAGGACGCTAACGTTGGTGCGTCTGTCCTCGCAGGGAATTTGCAGGATCTTGCAGAGACTTGAGGTGTCTACTACTGTATATAGTCCACGTCTCTGAGCCATACAGGAGGACAGGCTGATCTACTTGATCTATTTCATTACTTGTAACCAGATCTTGCAATTCCTCTGCCCTTGTAGGCCTACTAACATATTGCTTGAGGATGGAGTCCTGTTCACATTTTAGCAATTGCATTCCTTTTTCTCCATTTTCTCACTCTTGTGTTCCCAATCGATAAATGAATAATTAAAATCTCCCCGAACAATAATTTGTTCTTGCTCATCTCTCTAATCTGATTGCAGATTTGCTCTATTTCCTTTCCACAATTTGGAAATCTGTAATACACCCTGATCACATAGCAAGCCATTTTGACATTAAATCTCCAACCATATTGATGCTGCTTGTACTCCTTCCTTGTCTTCTTCATCCCTCTCTGAAGCATTTATTTCCTCTTTAGCCAATATTAGCACTCCACCTTCTTTCTTATCTTTTCTATCCCTCCTAAATATATATCCTGATATCCCTGTCCTGTTTACAGACAAGTTTCTGTTAATGCTATTAAGTCTTGATCTAACTAAAATAATTGCTTCCAGTTCCCTCAATTTTTCGCACAGTCCATGAAACCAAGGTTCAGTCTGCCCCCTCAGTTGGTGTAAAAGATCCCATGGCATCATTTGAAGAAGAGAAGGAGTTCTTCCTGGTCTCCTGGCCAATATTCATCTGTCAACCACCACCGAAAATAGATGATCTAGTCATTCATATCATTGTTGTTTGGGGGGGACATTGCTGTGCGCAAATTGACTGCTGCTTATCCTACATTACAACATTTAAAAAATTTGTTCCTGGAATGAGATCCTCGCTGGCAAGGCCAGCAATTATTGTCCATCCCTAATTGCCCTTGAGAAGGTGGTGGTGAGCCGCCGCTTTGAACCGCTGCAGTCCTTGTAGTGGTGATGCTCCCACAGTGCTGTTGGGGAGGGAGTTCCAGGAATTTGAACCAGCGACGATGAAGGAACGGTGATCTATTTCCAAGTCAGGATGGTGTGTGACTTGGAAGGGGAACTTGGAAGTGGTAGTGTTCCCATTGTCCTAGGTGGTAGAGGTTGCGGGTTTGGGAGGTGCTGTCGAAGAAGCCTTGGCGAGTTGCTGCAGTGCATCTTGTAGATGGTACACACTGCAGCCACAGTGCGCCAGTGGTAGAGGGAGTGAATGTTAAGGATGGTGGATGGGGTGCCAATCAAATGGGCTGCTTTGTCCTGGATTGTGTCGAGCTTCTTGAGTGTTGTTAGAGCTGTACTCATCCATGCAAGTGGGGAGTATTCCATCACACTCCTGACTTGTGCCCTGCAGATGGTGGAAAGGCTTTGGGGAGTCAGGAGGTGAGACACTCACTGCAGAATATCCAGCCTCTGACATGCTCTTGTAGCCACAGTAATTGTGGCTGATTCAGTTAAGTTTCTGGTCAATGACGACCCCCGCGGGATGTTGATGGCAGGGGATTCGGGGATGGTAATGCCGTTGAATGTCAAGGGAGCGATGGTTAGACAATCTCTTGTTGGAGTTGGTCATTGCCTGGCACTTATGTCGTGTGAATGTTACTTACCATTTATCAGCCCAAACCTGAATGTCGTCCAGGTCGTGCTGCATGCGGGCAGAGACTGCTTCATTATCTGAGGAGTTGCGAATGGAACTGAACACTGCAATCATCAGTGAACATCTCCACATTGACTACACTTCAAAATTACTACATTGTTGGCAAAGCTCTTTGGCACATCTTAATGTGAAAAGTGCTCTATATTTTTATTGCAATATAGACTTTTTAACCTTACTTTGCTAACACATTATTTTCCCATGATTTTATGTCTAAGCTACAGCCTATCTTCATTCTAGTCTTTTCTAACATAATTAGTCCATCTGATTTTATTCCCCTACTCCATAATCCCTTTTTTGCATGAATATTACCTTCATCTATTTCTTCTTTCTTGATTAGCTGATGCTGGTTGTTTTTATTTTCGGAGTTCCCCTCCTCTCACCCTCCACACCCCCTCCACCTTCCTAGTTTAAAGACCTTGGCCTGAATTTTAATCCTTTGGCAGGTTGGGAGAGGAGGGTCTTGGAAGCGATCAGGAAACTCAGTAGAACGTGTTTCCCGCAGGCCCTGCTAAATTTAATGGCATTTGCCTTTCAAACCTCTTTTCCCACCCGCAACCAGCAAGATGGAGAGGCTGGCAGACTATGGGTGGATAGGCCACAGGGATGGGAGGGAGGGATCGAGTGGGGGTCGCGGGGAGGCTAGAAGATGGTTGGGGGCTGATGGGGAAGGAGGAGGTCTGATGGGGGTGGTAGTCAGGGGCTGATTGAGGGGCCGAAGGATGATTGCGGGGCCGGGGGGGGAGGGAACGGAGAGAGAGGAGACATGAGAACATCAGGGAGCTGGAGGAGCATGGGGGAGTGAGGTAGAAAACATGGGGCGATGGGAGGCAGAAAACATCAAGCGGCTGAACGAGCATAGAGGTGGTTGGCATAAATTATCAGTGGGGGGAGGGGGAGGCTTGAAGATCATTGGGCGGGGTGGGGTTGGTGTAACGGGAAGAGGATAGGCCAGGAAGGCAATTGAAGGCCTCGTGGGGTGGGGTGGGGGTGGGTGTCTCTGATCGTAGTGATGTGTTTGACAGGGGCATTGGATCTAGGAAGTAAGTATAAAGGCACTTACCTCCTAGATCCAGCAGTCCTCTCGTTCCATAAGCTATCGGGTTACCTGAGGCCGACAAAACCTGACCACCCACACCATTAAATTTAAAATGGTGGTTAAAGCTGAGACATGCCAGCCTCATTAGAATATTTGAATGGGCATCCCGCCTCATGGGAGCAGGTTGGATGCCTGGCATCCCCCCCCACCCCCCCCACCCACCAATCCGCATCCGTTTATACTGCAAGTAGACAGGCTTTACATTTTTAACATTTTAACATCCCACCCGATCCCAACTCAATGCATTTTGGGGGTTCAAATTCCCCCTTGTCACTTCCCTATTGAACCATTTTGCCAGAACATTAATACCCTGCCTGTTCACATATAGCCCGTTCTTGCAGAATATCTCCCATCTGTCGCAGAACTAGTGCTAAATCCCAGCAAAGTGGAATCTCTCTTCCTGACAGCACTCCTTTAGTAATGCATTGATTTTGCTAATCATCACATGATTGGAAAAAATTGCGCAAGAGGAGGGAGACAAACCAGACATCATGATCGATGTGGGATCGAAGGATATATATAGGTAAAGAAAAGCTTGAGGGTCATGAAAATTAATTTGAGATCAGGAAACAGATCAGGAAACAAGTGAGATTACCACCTGTGAAGTCCTACTCTTAACATTTGTTTCCTAATCTCATAAATCTGTATCCTTGGATCCCACACAGATCACGATGTCTGGTTTGTCTCCCTCCTCTTGCACAATTTTTTTACAGTTAATTCAGTGATGTCCTTTAACCTAGCACCTGGGAGGCAACAAAGCATCTGGACTGTCTGTGTCTGGACTGCAAAACAATTGTGTCAGATCTTCTATTGAATTCCCCATCACTGCTGCATTTCTAGCTGTGTTGCAAATCTCCCCCACTCCCCTCCTAGAGTATTGTTTGTTTGTGCCATTGATACTTTTTTGATGACCCTGCTCTGAGTCTTTGTATTTCCCACAAAAAGCTAGAGCTTTAAATCTGTTAAGAGCCTTAGTTGCTCTGGGTGCTTCTGTTCTTGCTGTTCCTTTCTGCCTTTCCCCACTCCTTGGATAGTCATCCATCTTTCCTCCTCCTCCACTTCCTGCTCCATCACGCTCATCGGTATGTCTACCCCCTCAAATTCTCGTTCCAGAAGCTACATTCCCTGCCTGATGTGTTGAATTGTCTCCTTCTCCATCTCAAGTTCTGAGATTTTGAGATTGATCAATGTGAGTTGAAGGCACTTCCCTCAGACATGATTGCCTGAGACAACACTACTTGAGACTCCCACCTCTTGCAGGAGTGAGGCATCACTGTCCCTTCTTGTACTGCCATTACTAGGTTTATTTAGTTTGTTGTACTCTAAAGTTTGTATTTGTCTATAATAATACTTAGCACCTCCTTCCCCTCTGAATCTTTGTTCCATTCTCACCATATTCCAGTTTTAGACATCTTTACTCTTATTTTGTTCCCAGCTCACTCCGTTACAACTCGCTCTGATATGGAAATACAAAAGGAGGGAATGACCCGGAATTTGCAGTGGGTAATAACTGCGAATGAACAGGTCCGACTGCATTGTGGCCCCTATCCCCCATCACACCCCACAACAGCGGGCAATCAGTGTAATCCTGGAAATCAATGAAACTGACAAACTTTGGCTTTTCCGTGATAATACCACTGTTCAAAGATCATTTAGGATTAGGTGTAATTAGGCTTTTAATAGTATATTGACTGTTAAGCAAACACTGGCTGTGAAAAGCTTATTTTAATTTTGTAGATTGTCAAATTTATCCATTAAAGATTACAAATTTTAAGGACATTTACATTTTTTTTTAAAGTGTGTTCATATTTATATCAGGTTTAACTTTTCCCCATGTGAGAGCCCCAAACTTTGTTTTGCTCCTTAACATTTTTTTAAAGTTAGAATCAAAGGAGCTTACTCACTTCCTGGTTCTCTGAGATTTCTGCATTGTGATTGGGCGCATAAACAGCTTGTTGACGTGACAGCAACTCGCACTATAGGATTCCCACTAAACTACGTTGATTTCAACTGCACGTCAGAAAAGCCGAACTTCTCGCCACAGAGATCGCAAGATCTTTATGGGAAACTTTCTTCGGGCCAACAGCAAGTGCCTCTGCTTCGTCGCTGACCGTGAATTACAAACCAATGTCTGGGTGCCTCTTTTTCACAGATGATATTGCAGGCATCCTGAGCCGAAGTAACTTGTGAAGTTGTTGGAGCCTTCTTTTTAACCTTTCTTAAAGCATGGTGTCAATTCATGCGCTATCTAAGCACCTTGGGAAGTTTTACTACATTAAAGGTGCTATATTAATTCACATTGTTCAATGACCACTGGTTCTAGTCTACATTCCGTGTAATGTTTTTGGCATTGTGCATCCCCTGTAAGGGACTAAGCGGGTTCCCTGGATGACTATGCGGCCGCGCACCTTGCAGGGAACACTGGTTCCAGTATTTTATACAGGTACTATGTTTGAAGAGAAAGTCAAACCAAAATGCCACTCTGCATGTTTTATAATTTTGATCATGCTGAGCTACTTGTAGCTTCTGCAGTAATGTTCATTACCCAGAGCTACTTCAGATGGTAGAAGATTTGAGTTTGGAATCAAAATACCAGAGTTTGTTGGAAAATATTTAGCCCAAAATTGCTTTGAGACTGAAATCTCTCAACATTGCTTGAAAACATTGCCACTGTATAGTTGCATGATTTTCAGGCACATTGTTCACAAGATACAACTGGAAATATTTTGTATAGTACTAGAATAGATGTGAACGAACCCATAATGAAGACCTCAAGCTACATTCAACCCAAAAAACTGACCAGAAGAGAATTTGTATCTGCCTCGATGCTCAAGTATACACTGTAATTTGTCTGCCTCTTTTTTTTTTTGAAAGGCTGATTGTAGAACAAACTCCAGTATCCAAATTTCTGTGCATGTAAGAAAGCCTTTCACCTATAATGTAGACCATCAAAACACCCAAAAATCCAGTGAAATCCTTTTCAAATAAAATAGAAATAAATCTGGTACGTACCCATTAATATCAGTAAGCAAAGAGAGGGCCTGGTGTAGTAAAGGGAGATTCTGGTAGAGCAGTATCAACTCTATATTTACAACAGATTTCATCCCAGGAAGTTTACATGGCATTTGTTAAGTATTGCTTCTACTATTGCTCAGATTTTGCTGTGAATAAGAATATTCAGTTTGGTGTAACTGTAGGACTTACCGACTTCAAAAGAGTTAACCATAGATTGTGGTGGATAAAAAGTGAAGAAAAATAGGTTATTCCTTGTGGCATGCTGTATTTGTTTGAGACAAATTGCCTTCCACATGATTTTTCTTTCCCACTGAATTTGTCTAGAGACAAACCTATACAACTGTGCTAAATATAGCAAAATAAAACAATTGTTCCTATTGCCGACTTATTCTCAATTAAGGATTATTTTGAAAATTCTATTCCATTCTGTTTTTCTTCCATTTAATCTACTTGGTCAAAAAATGGAGTAATCTATTGTTTACAGAGAAAATTAATTTGAAAGCTGAGTACTAACACAGCTAAAATGCATTTGTCTTTCAGATTTTCCTCCCATTTCTGACACTTTCTTTCCCTTGTCCAAATGATGCATATGATTTTCTAGCTAAAGGAATTAATACTGAATTAAATAGGAGGGTTCTCGTACAATTGATGAGTGCAGATTAGATTACAGCTGCATTTACATGATAACTTGAATACCAGTGCAACGTGATTTCATTTTGCACCAATGCTACAGTTGTAGTGTAAATCTGGATTCTGGGCCTGACCTGATTTCAGAGCAAAGTGAAGACGCGCTTGAGGAATCTCAAGTGCTTTTCACCTAGGTTACAGTTGTAGTATAAACGTGGCATGTCATTAAACGCGGCATGGGTTACGCGCAGTGTGACGTTCTGTTGATGAGAAATCAGAAAATGCTCACTGAAAGGCATAGGAGAGTGAAGTTGAATGAGTTGCAGCTAAACGTCTATAAAAGATGAGTATCTCTCATTTTACTGGCAAAATTGTACTTGTATGGCTCTTAACCTTTATATCTCTTGTATCTTCTGACCCTGAATTAATACAAATTTATAATTTTGCTAAATCATGTACAATTTAATATCATTGTAATGAAACAACAACAGAAAGTTCTTGGTGAACCTGTGTATGAACAAGTTTTTTAAAAACTATGAAAAATCCCACAATTTAGTTAAGTCTGAGGGAGGTTGAGACATTTGTATATTTTTCCTCCACTTTTAATGTAGGCATGTGATACTTTTGGCACTGTTTGAACCACAATCACAACAATGTCATTTATGAACAGATGGCGGTTAAACATACTGTTTTGCGCAGACTCCAATTGTGAATGGTGAGGTTATACCCACACATCAGATTTTCCTTTTATAATAAAATTCCAATAACGTTTTTAGGTATTGTTTTATAGATAAAGTACATTCTGGTTATAAAATGGATATAAACCTATTGGAAGAGATTTTTAACTGTCCTTGGTGTGTTTCCAATAATCTGGAATTACTAGGCATTGACATTTCAAAATTATCCATTTTTTCTTCGCATTTGCATTTGTGGTTGTTTAGTGTAGATAGGGGCGAACTGGCTCCCTTAAAAGGGCGCCAGATTCTTGTGTAAAGAGGGCCCCTTGGGGAAGAATGATCATAATATGGTAGAATTCTTTATCAAGATGGAGAGTGACACAGTTAATTCAGAGACTAGGGTGCTGAACTTAAGGAAAGGTAACTTTGATGGTATGAGATGTGAATTGGCTAGAACAGACTGGCAATTTATACTTAAAGGGTTGACGGTGGATAGGCAATGGCAAACATTTAAAGATCACATGGATGAACTTCAACAATTGTACATCCCTGTCTGGAGTAAAAATAAAACGGGGAAGGTGACTCAACCATGGCTAACAAGGGAAATTAAGGACTGTGTTAAATCCAAGGAAGAGGCATATAAATTGGCCAGAAAAAAACGCAAACCTGAGGACTGGGAGAAATTTAGAATTCAGCAGAGGAGGACAAAGGGTTTAATTAGGAGGGGGAAAATAGAGTATGAGAGGAAGCTTGCTGGGAACATAAAAACTGACTGCAAAAGCTCCCATAGATATGTGAAGAGAAAAAGATTAGTGAAGACAAATATCGGTCCCTTGCAGTCAGATTCAAGTGAATTTATAATGGGGAACAAAGAAATGGCGGACCAGTTAAAAAAATACTTTGGTTCTGTCTTCACGAAGGAAGACGCAAATAACCTTCCGGAAGTACTAGGGGACTGAGGGTCTCATGAGAAGGAGGAACTGAAGGATATCCTTATTAGGCGGGAAATTGTGTGAGGGAAATTGATGGGATTGAAGGCCGATAAATCCCCGGGGCCTGATAGTCTGCATTCCAGAGTACTTAAGGAAGTAGCCCTAGAAATAGTGGATGCATTGGTGATCATTTTCCAACAGTCTATTGATTCTGGATCGGTTCCTATGGACTAGAGGGTAGCTAATGTAACACCACTTTTTAAGAAGGGAGGGAGAGAGAAGGCGGGTAATTAAAGACCGGTTAGCCTGACATGAGTAGTGGGGAAAATGTTGGAATCAATTATTAAAGATGAAATAGCAGCACATTTGGAAAGCAGTGATGGGATCGGTCCAAGTCAGCATGGATTTATGAAAGGGAAATGCTGCTTGACAAATCTTCTAGAATTTATTGAGTAGAGTGAACAAGGGAGAACTGGTGGATGTGATTTATTTGGACTTTCAAAAGGCTTTTGATAAGGTCCCACACAAGAGATTTGTGTGCAAAATTAAAGCACATGGTATTGGGGGTAATGTACTGACTTGGATAGAGAACTGGTTGGCAGACAGGAAGCAGAAAGTCAGGATAAACGGGTCCTTTTCAGAATGGCAGGCAGTGACTAGTGGGGTGCCACAGGGCTCAGTGCTGGGACCCCAGCTATTTACAATATACATTAATGATTTGGATGAGGGAATTGAGTGTAATATCTCCAAGTTTGCAGATGACACTAAGCTGGGTGGCGGTGTGAGCTGTGAGGAGGATGCTAAAATGCTGCAGGGTGACTTGGACAGGTTAGGTGAATGGGCAAATGCATGGCAGATGCAATATAATGTGGATAAATGTGAGGTTATCCACTTAGGTGGCAAAAATACGAAGGCAGAATATTATCTGAATGGCGGTAGATTAGGAATGAGACCTGGGTGTCATGGTACATCAGTCATTCAAAGTTGGCATGCAGGTACAGCAGGCGGTGAAGAAGGCAAATGGTATATTGGCCTTCATAGCAAGGGGATTTGAGTATAGGAGCAGGGAGGTCTTACTGCAGTTGTACAGGCCTTAGTGAGGCCTCACCTGGAATATTGTGTTCAATTTTGGTCTCCTAATCTGAGGAAGGACTTTCTTGCTATTGAGGGAGTGCAGCGAAGGTTCACCAGACTGATTCCCAGGATGGCCGGACTGACATATGAGGAAAGACTGGCTCAACTGGGCCTGTATTCACTGGAGTTTAGAAGGATGAGAGAGGATCTCATAGAAACATATAAAATTCTGACGGGACTGGACAGGTTAGATGCAGGAAGAATGTTCCCGATGTTGGGGAAGTCCAGAACCAGGGGACAGAGTCGAAGGATAAGGGGTAGGCCATTTAGGACTGAGATGAGGAGAAACTTCTTCACTCAGAGTTGTTAACCTGTGGAATTCCCTGCCGCAGAGAGTTGTTGATACCAGTTTATTGGATGTATTCAAGAGGGAGTTAGATATAGCCCTTACGGCTAAAGGGATCAAAGGGTATGGAGAGAGAGCAGGAAAGGGGTACTGAGGTGAATGATCAGCCATGATCTTATTTGAATGGTGGTGCAGGCTCGAAGGGCCGAATGGCCTACTCCTGCACCTATTTTCTATGTTCTATGAGAGAAGCAAATAATACAGCGCTATGGAACCATTTACAGGGGCACTCGGGGAAATCTCTCAATCTTCCATTTGGGCAGTCTGGTGCCGAGTGTAGTATAAGGACATTTGAACCAATTTTACTGAAGGTATTGAACAATGACTATCTCTTCAGTGCTTCACATCAAACTTGTTTTAAAAGAGATATAAAAGATCACTATCTTCATGGACTTTGTAACCAGAATACTGTGTGTATTAACAGCATCTATGCAATGCATTGTTTTGGAAAACATATTAAAAAAAAATATATAATGTTGGAAATATAAGTGACTCGCTGCATTTATACTGAAGGGCAACTGACAAAATATGACCCGGTCAGTTCCTAAGCAAGATACTACCTCATCCCAACTCAAAATGGGATAGCAGCATGTCGGGCCTGTGTGGATGTCATGGCTCAATGTTAACTTACTGGAACTATACACAATTAAGGTACAATTTCAAAGGAAGAGTGGTGAATATATTGGAACCGCATACCCAGGGTTGTAGAGGATGTTACAAGTTTCAGAAGAGCTATAGATAAAGTTTTGGCAGCCATGACTCATGAAGTTAATGAGAAAGAAGGAGGAGTATAAAATCTGACCTTTAGGATTGATTTTCAATCTAAAATGACAAATTGAAAACTAAGATGTGCTGCACATACATATACATTTTGCATGCGTGCTGTCCATATTTAAAAATATTGTCCAATTTTCTCCCGCTCCCTCCCTGATTCTTGCTGAGGTGTGATTGCAGAAATGCCAGTCGCCGTCTGGTACCTCGTCCAAGAGAACATTATTTGTGTGTGACTCTAACAATGATAGTTTCAGCCATGCTGGATATCCTAGGTGAGCCCGACCAGCTGACAATGTTAACGGTTCTGTCTCCTCGGGTACTGTCCCCCTCTCCCTCAATTCTGCCTTCATCACCCCTCTCAAAAAAACAATCCTCGATCCCTCCATCCCTGCAAACTACCATCCCATCTCCAATCCCCCTTTCCTCTCCAAAGGCCTTGAACATGTTGTCACCTCCCAAATCCGTGCCCATCTTTCCTGCAATTCCATGTTTGAATCTCTCCAATCCAGATTCCGCCCCGCCACAGTACCGAAATGGCTCTCATCAAAGTCACAAATGACATCCTTTGTGACTGTGGCAAAGGCAAACTATCCCTCCTCATCCTTCTTGACTTGCCTGCAGCCTTTGACATGGCTGACCACTCTATCCTTCTCCAACACTTCTCCAGTGTCATCCAGCTGGGTGGGACTGCATTTGTCTGGTTTTATTCGTAGCTATCTAATTGTAGCCAGAGAATCACCTGCAATGGCTTCTCTTCCCGCCCTGCATCGTTAAATCTGGATCTATCCTTGACCCCCTCCTAGTTCTCATCTACATGTTGCTCCTTGGCGACATCACCCGGAAACACAGCGTCAGTTCCCACATGTACGCTGATGACACCCAGCTCTACCTCACTACCACTTCTTTTGACCCCTCCACGGTCTCTAAATTGTCTGACATCCAGTTCTGGATGAGCAGAAATTTTCCCCAATTGAATATATTGGAAGACCGAAGCCATTGTTTTCGTTCCCCGCCACAATCTCCGTTCCTTAGACACTGACTCCATCCCTCTCCCCAACTCCTATCTGAGGCTGAACCAGACTGTTTGCAACCTTGGTGTCATATTTGACCCTGAATTAAGCTTTCGACCACATATCCACAGCATAACTAAGACTGCCTATTTCCACCGCCGTAACATTGCCTGTCTCCACCCTTCCTCAGCTCATCCGCTGCTGAAGCCCTCATCCATGTTTTTGTTACCTCCTAGACTTGACTATTCCAATGCACTCCTGGCTGGCCTCCTCTCCTGTATGTATGCTTGGGTTTACTAGCCACCAGGTAGTGCCACTGTCGGAAGTCATTGGGCTGTGCGGCCCAGATATAAAAGGCAAACCATCTTGTATACATTTTGGACCCGAGACATCTAGCTGGACCGTGTAAGTTCGAAACTGCATTGGCAGACATGCTGCAGGACTTCTTTGTAATCGGTATCAACCCAAGCATAAGATACTGGCGGCAGAGATGCTGGATTTGAGCAAGGCCATCACAATTGCCCAATCGTGCATGACATTGGACAAAAGCTTAAAGCAGATATCATTTGAAAAATCGGAACTCGGCAAGTACTGTAAACAAGATAGTATCGTCGTTTGGCAGGGCTGCTTATGGCGGAGCCTACCCGACTGCATACACGAAACCTGTGGCTACTCAAAGTCCGCCAATGGGAATGAATCAGATATCACCGTGTTGACGTTGTGGGGGAAATTATCGGCATCATCAGTGTCGGTTTAAACAGTATATTTGTAAAGGTTGTTAGAGAGTGGGGCATTTCCAGCGCATGTGTCCGCAACTGAGCAAGCATGCTGCGGCACACCACATGGAGGATGATGACCAGTCTAACGCGTATCCGGATATGCAATCCGAGATACCAGAGGAGGAAGGAAGTGTATGGATTGTATTCATTCCAAACAAAGAGTCAACCGATAATGATTGATGTAAAACTTAATGGTGTGCCGGTATCGATGGAATTGGACACGGGTGCGAGTCAATCAATAATGAACCAGAGGACATTCGACAGGCTGTGGGATACTAAGGCCGTGAGGCCTAAGCTGAGTCCAGTCAATGCCAAGTTCCGTACGTACACTAAAGAACTCTTAACGGTGATTGACAGTGCAGTAATCAAGGTGTCGTATGATGGTGCGGTTCATGATTTACCTTGATGGATTGTTCCAGGCAATGGTCCAACGCTGTTCGGCAGGAACTGGTTAGAAAAAAATCAAATGGAACTGGAATGAGATCAAAGCATTGTGGTCGTCGGAGGATACTCCATGTACTCAACTGCTGAGCAAGTTCCCCTCGCTGTTCGAACCAGGCATCGGCAATTTCACGGGAGCCAAGTTGCAGATCCACGTGGACTCGGATGCAAGACACGTCCATCATAAAGCTCGGGCAGTTCTGTGCATGAGGGAGAAGGTCAAAATCGAACTAGACAGTCTCCAGTGTGAAAGGATCATATCACTGGTCAAGTTTAACGAATGGGCCAGCCCCATTGTTTCCGTGTTGAAAAGTGATGGCACTGTCAGGATTTGTGGAGACTACAAGGTTATGATCAACCGAGTTTTGAAACAGCATCAATACCCGTTACCGAAGGCTGATGACCTGTTTGCAACGCTAGCCAGGGGGAAGTCGTTCACAAAACAGGATGTGACGTCGGCCTTCATGACACAGGATCTGGTCGACACGTCGAAGAAACTTACGTGCATCAACACTCAAAAAGGACTGTTTATCTACAACAGATACCCTTTTGGAATTCGCTCAGCTGCAGCCATATTTCAGAGGAACATGGAGAGTCTACTGAAGTCCGTCCCTAGAACCAACGTGTTCCAAGATGACATACTGGTCACATGCTGTGACTCCGCCGAACATCTGAACAACCTGGAAGAGGTTTTACATCATCTGGACAAAGTGGGACTCAGACTGAAACGCTCGAAGTGGGTCTTCATGGCACCAGAAGTCGAATTCCTGGGGAGGAAAATTGCTGCTGACGGTATCAGGCCTACGGACTCGAACCAAGGCCATCACAAATGTACCCAAGCCTCAATGTGACGGAGCTACGTTCGTTCCTTGGTCTACTCAACTACTTCAGTAATTTCTTACCTAGATTGAGCACCTTATTAGAGCCACTGCACATGCTGCTAAGAAAAGGGGACAACTGCATTTGGGGTACGTCCCAAGATAGAGCTTTTGAGAAAGCTACCTATCTGCTTTGCTTTAACAAGCTGCTGGTACATTATGATCCATGTAAGAGTCTAGTATTGGTCTGTGATGCTTCATCATAGGAGGTGGTTGCATGCTCCAATAAGCTAATGAGTCGGGCAAGTTACAACCTGTTGCATATGCTTCAAAAAGTCTGTCAAAGGTGGAAAGAGCCTACAGCATGGTAGAGACAGAAGCACTAGCCTGTATGTATGGGGTTAAAAAGATGCATCAGTACCTGTTTGGTCTTCAGTTTAAACTGGAAACAGATCACAAGCCACTCATTTCATTGTTTTCGGAAAACAAAGGTATCCATACCAATGCATCGTCCCGCATCCAGAGGTGGGCGCTGACATCTGCCTATGATTATGTCATTCGCCATAGACCTGGCACTGAGAATTGTGTCGATGCATTGAACCGTCTGCCGTTGCCCACACCGGAGGTGGAAACTCCACAACCGGCAGACCTACTGTTAGTCATGGATGCTTTTGAAAGTGAAGGAAACCCTGTCACTGTCCAACAAGTTAAGACCTGGATCAGCCAGGACCTGATATTGTCAGTTGTGAAACGCAGTATCCTTAATGGTGATTGGTCTGCCATACCCAAACAAATGTGCGAGGAGACCAAACCTCACATCCGTCGCAAAGACTAACTATTCATTCAATCAGATTGTATACTGTGGGCAATCATGTTATGCCCAAGAAAGGCAGAGAGAAATTTGTGCATGATCTACATAGCACGCATCCCGGTATTGTCATGATGAAAGCCATTACCAGGTCTCTCGTGTATGGTGGCCTGGAATCATGTGTCCATCAGTGCAACACTTGCATGCAGCTTAGTAAAGCACCAGCGGAATCACTGCTGAGTCTGGACCATGGTCCAGGATCCACATCGACTTTGCAGGTCTCTTCCTGGGAAAGATGTTCTTAGTTGTGGTGGATGCTTATTCCAAGTGGATAAAGTGTACAATCATGTCATCCAGCACATCCGCAGCTACCATTGAGCCTTCATGTCATGTTTTTTACGCATGGTCTGCCTGACATCGATGTAAGCGCCAACGGATCTTGCTTCATCAGTATGGAGTTTCAAGAGTTCATGAAACTCAATGGTAACAAACTTGTGAGGTCAGCACCATTCAAACCTGCATCCAATGGACAAGCAAGAGCGTGCGGTCCAAACCATCAAACGAGTATGAAGCGTGTAACTCGAGGTTCACTGCAGACTCGCTTGTCACACACATTACTTAGTTACAGGACAAGACCCCATACGCTTACCGGGATCTCCCCTGCTGAACTATTGAAGAGAGGTCTCAAGACCAGGCTCTCTCTCGTCCACCCTGACTTGAATAATCTTGTTGAATACAGACGTCAAATTCAGCAAAAGTATCATGATCGCGCTACTGTGTCATACGACATTTCTATCAATGATCCTCTGTATGTACTGAATTATGGTCAAGGTTCCAAATGGATCGCCGGTACTGTTACAGCCAAGGAGGGTAACAGTGTGTTTATCGTTAGGCTCAAGAATGGGCAGACATGCAGGAAACATGTCGATCAGATAAAGCTGCGGCACACGGATGAACCAGAACAGTCTGAGGAAGACACAATCAATGACCAACCAACCTACCCTCAGTCATCAGAGGACTCCGCTGTCATCAATGAATCTGGACTTTCAATCCCTGACGTGGTCATTGCCACTCCCATCAGATCGGCGACCCAGCCCCCAGTTATAACAGACTCAGAACTTTTGCCCAAGGCTGGAGTTGAACTGAGATGTTCAACTCTAGAGCGGAAAGCCCCGGACCATCTCAATTTGTAAAAAGACCGTTACTAATATCTTAGAGAGGTACTGTCATGTATGTATGCATGTGTTTACTAGCCACCAGGTGGCGCCACTGTCTGAGGTCATTGAGCTGTGTGCATGTGTGTGCAGCCCAGGTATAAAAGGCCAGCCATCTTGTCATGTATACACTTTGGGCCCTAATAAAGTAGAGCCGGGTTTGTACCTGTTCGGAGTTTACTATATTCAATTCTATTGAGTTATTGCATACACAACACTTCCCACATTCTACCCTACGTAATCTAGAGGTGATCAAAACTCGGCTGCCCATGTCCTAACTCGCACCAAGTCCCGCTCACCCATCATCCCTGTGCTCGCTGACCTACATTGGCTTCCAGTTAAGTAACGCCTCGATTTCGAAACTCTCATTCTTATTTTCAAATCCCTCTGACATGTATGTAACCACAATGTAACGCCACTGTATTACTGTATATACTCAACCTAGATGCACACCTTGACCACAAGGGGTGAACTTGTGGGAGACACTCCTTACCTGATCACACAGGTATAAAAAGGGAGGTCCCACACAGGGTCATCGTCTTTGGAGTCCTGTAAATAGAGTTAAGGACACAGTGACCTTGTCCCCAGAATGTGTCTCGTGTGGTTTCATACTGTAGAGTAAGGACTTTACATTGGCGACGAGAAACGGGAATTCACGACCCACGAGAATGGCCACCGGTAGCACAGAGGCACGGTACTGTGTTGGGGAAGACTGGGACGATTTTGTCAAGAGGCTTCAGCAAAGCTTCGTTACCAAAGAATGGCTGGGGGATGCAGCGGCCGACAAGCGAAGGGCTCATCTTTTGACCAGCTGCGGACCAAAGACTTACGCGCTCATGAAGGACTTACTAGCACCCGAAAAGCCGGCGGACAAAACCTTTGAAGAACTTAGCAAATTGATCGGGGAGCACCTCAAACTGGCGAGTAGCATACACATGGCCCAACACAGATTCTACACCCACCGATGTCGTGAAGGACAGAGCATACCGGACTTCGTAGCGGACCTCCAGCGTTTGGCCAGCCTCTAAGTTCACACACGCCTGCAGGGGGGAGGTGCTAAGGGACTTCTTTATCGAGGGCATCGGTCATACGGGAATTTTCCGCAAATTAATTGAGACCAAGGATTTGACCTTGGAAGCAGCAGCGTTGTTAGCTCAAACTTTCATGGCGGGGGAGGAAGAGACGAAAATAATAGAGGCAGAATTGCGCGCGTATAACGCGGCGATGGATCAGTGATTCAACATCATCAATGCGACTCAGAGCCCCGCAGGCAGGCAGGGGCAGTCCGACACTCCCCAGGCAGCAATAGACCCCAGAGTAGGACTTCAACAGAGACAATGGCAGGCTGAACGAACATTCACGTCATCACAGTGGACAATGCAGCCCGGGATGGGGCCACTGACACCCACCAATAGAGTACTTAAGAGCAGTCAAAGGGACAGTCAGCGCAGAATGCCTGGCCTTTGTCCCTTTGTTCCCAACAATGGAAACTTTTAACTCATGCTGGAGGTGTGGGGGAAAACACCCAGCTAGATCTTGCAGATTTCAACAATTTGTCTGCAATCTCAGTGGCCACTTAACTCAAATGTGCAGGAAGTCTGCAACCAGACTTAATATATGAGGCGGATGGACCAGAAGAGGGTTCTTTGAGGCAGGATGACTTTTGGGGCAAATCGATTGACGCTGAGGTTCAGCGGGTCCATGCGGCGAATATTCACAGTTCATACACCAAAACGCCACCAATGATGATGAGGGTTTTATTAAACGGTATCCCAGTACACATGGGGCCAGCCAGTCACTCATGGGCGTTCAGCAATTTGAGAAGCTATGGCCACAAAGCCAGTAGATCCAAATTAGCACGTATTGAGACACAATTAAGGACTTACACTAAAGAAATCATTCCGGTGCTTGGCAGTGCAATGTTGGCTGTCACACACAATGGGGTAGTGAATCGGCTGCTGCTCTGGATTGTCCCGGGCAATGGTCCCGCACAGTTGGGGAGGAGCTGCTTAGCCGAGATGAACTGGAAATAGGGGGATGTTCACGCAATGTCATCTGTGGAGCGAAGTTCGTGCTCACAAGCCCTACAACAATTCAATTCACTATTCTAACCTGGCGTCGGGACTTTCAAAGGCACTAAAGTAGTGATACACATCACCCCGGACGCCAGGCCAGTGCACCACAAAGCCAGAGCGGTGCCGTATGTGATGCGGGAAAAGATCAAGAGCGAATTGGACCGGCTGTTGAGAGAGGGCATCATCTCGCCTGTTGAATTCAGCGACTGGGCGAACCCTGTCCTAAAAGCGGATGGCTCTGTCAGGATCTGTGGCGACTACAAGGCCACCATCAATCGGGTGTCCCTACAAGATCAATACCTGTTCCCGAGAGCGGAGGACCTCTTCGCCACGCTGGCAGGCGGCAAGCTGTTCACCAAGTTGGACCTCACTTCAGCCGATATGACCCAAGAACTGGACGACGAATCTAAACGACTGACCACCATCACCATGCTCAAGGGACTGTTCGTTTATAACAGGTGTCTGTTTGGCATTTAATCAGCGGCCGCAATTTTTCAACGAAACATGGAAAGCCTGCTTAAATCCATTCCTGGAACGATCGTATTCCAGGACGACATCCTCATCACGGGTCGAGACACCGACGAACACCTCCACAACCTGGAGGAGGTGCTACGCCGACTGGACCGGGTAGGCCTGCGACTCAAGAAGTCTAAATGTGTGTTCTTAGCTCCTGAAGTTGAGTTTCTGGGCAGAAGGGTTGCTGCAGATGGGGATTCGGCCTACCGAATCCAAAACAGGCGATTCGATGAGCATCCAGTCCCTGCAACACATCGGAGTTGCGTTCATTCCTGGGACTGTTTAATTATTTCGGGAACTTTCTGCCAAACTTGAGCACGTTGTTGGAGCCGCTACACGTGCTCCTGCATAAGGGTTGCGATTGGTTTTGGGGGGGACTGTCAGGAATGGGCGCGAAACCTACTTTGTTCAAACAAGTTGTTGGCCCTGTATGACCCCTGTAAAAGTTTAGTTCTGACATGTGATGCATCGTCCTATGGGGTTGGGTGCGTGTTGCAGTAGAGCAATGCTGAGGGTCAACTACAACCTGTGGCTTATGCCTCTAGGTCGCGCTCTCAAGCAGAACGGGGATATGGGATGGTCGCAAAGGAAGCGTTTGCATGTGTCTATGGTGTAAAAAAAAATGCATCAGTACCTTTTTGGTCGGAAGTTTGAAATTAGAGACGGACCACTAGCCATTAACATCCCTGTTGTCAGACAGCAAGGCTATCAATGCCAACGCAACAGCTCTCATACAGCGATGGGCTCTCACGCTGGCTGCTTATGACTACTCCATCCGGCACCGGCCTGGCACTGAAAATTGTGCTGATGCGCTCAGCAGGCTTCCACTGGCCACCACTGAGGGGGCAACGGAGCAAAGCGCCGAGATGGTCATGGCTGTTGATGCCTTTGACAGCGCAGGCTCCCCCATCATAGCCCGCCAGATCAAAATCTGGACAAACAGAGATCTAAGAAATGTGTCCTGACTGGGGATTGGGTGCCCGCACACGGAGCATGCCCTGCGGAGGTCAGACCATTCCACAGACGGATGGATGAGCTCTCCATCCAAGCCGACTGGCTACTATGGGGCAGCCGGGTAGTTATGTCCCAGAAGGGCAGGGAGGCATTCATCAGGGAACTCCACAGCGAGCACCCAGGCATTGTGCTGATGAAGACTATTGCCCGGTCACACATTTGGTGGCCTGGAATTGAATCAGACCTGGAACACTGTTCGCAGGTGCACGAAGTGTGCCCAGCTGGGTAATGCCCCCAGGGAGGCCCCGCTCAGCCCGTGGCCCTGGCCCATCAGGCCATGGTCACGCATTCATGTTGATTACGCGGGCCCGTTCATGGGTAAGATGTTCCTTATTGTGGTAGATGAGTACTCGAAATGGATCGAGTGCTTCATTCTGAATTCATGCACGTCAACCACCACCATGGAAAGCCTACGTGCGATCTTTGCAACCCATGGCTTGCCGGACATCCTGGTTAGTGATAATGGCCCATGTTTCACAAGCTACGAATTCCGAGAGTTTATGTCGGGCAATGGCATTGACCACGTCAGGACTGCGCCATTCAAGCCGGTCTCCAATGGCCAGGCGGAACGTGCAGTCCAAATCACTAAGCAAGGTATGCTCAAGATTCAAGGAACCTCCTTCCAATGCCGTCTATCGCGTCTCCTGCTGGCCTATAGATCCCGACTGCACTCGCTCACAGGGCTCCTGCCCGCAGAGCTACTAATGAAACGGACACTCAAAACTCGGTTGTCCCTCGTTCATCCAGTCCTGACCGACATAGTTGAGGGCAAGCGCAAGTCACAAAATGAGTACCATGACCGTAATTCGAGGGGGAGATATATAGAAATAAATGATCCTGTATTCGTCCTCAATCACGCCATGGGGCCCAAATGGCTTGAGGGCACTGTAATTGACAAAGAGGGGAATAGGGTCATTGTGGTAAAACTCAACAATGGTCAGATATGCCGTAAGCATCTGGACCAAGTAAAAAAAAAAAAGGTTCAGCATCGACACGGAGGAACCTGAAGAAGACCATGAGATGGAGCTCACAACACCGCCAGTGAACGAGCAACAAGAGCAATCAGAAGAACGCACAGTCCCTGCGGTCAGGCCGGAATCACCACAGGTGACAGACGCTCACATCAGTGTCCAACAACCAGAGCCCCAACTGCGGCGCTCCACGAGGGAGTGTAGACCACCTGAAAAACTAAACCTATGATCCCAATAAGACTTTTGGGGGGGGGGGAGGGGGGGGAAGGTGATATCATGTATGTAACCACAATGTAACACCACTGTATTACTGTATACACTCAACCTAGATGCACACCTTGACCACAAGGGATGAACTTGTGGGAGACACTCCTTACCTGATCACACAGGTATAAAAAGGGAGGTCCGACACAGGGTCATCGTCTTTGGAGTCCTGTAAATAAAGAGTTAAGGACACAGAGTGACCTTGTCCCCAGAATGTGCCTCGTGTGGTTTCATACTGTAGAGTAAGGACTTTACACCCTCCATGGCCTCATCCCTCCCGATCTCTGCAATCTCCTCCAGCCCCACAACCCTTCGAGATGTCTGCACTCCTCTAATTCTGCCCTCTTGAGCATACCTGATTGTAATCTCTCAACCATTGGTAGCCATGCCTTCTGTTGTCTAGGCCCCAAGCTCTGGAACTCCCTGCCTAAACCCCTCCACATCTCTACCTCTCTTCCTCCTTCAAGACGCTCCTTAAAACATACCTCTTTGACCAAGCATTTGGTCACCTGCGCTAATTTCTACTTATGCAGCTTGGTGTCAAATCTTTATCGCATAATACTCCTGTGAAGCACCTTAAGACGTTTCTCTGTTAAAGGCGCTATATAAATACAAGTTGCTGTTGATCATGTTGTGTCTCAATGTTCATACGTGCACACGTTCCAGCAATGTTAACTATGGTTGACCCCACCCCTCCCAAACTCACTAACCCAGTGACACAGAAGTACAGGCCAATTGTAAATACCAACTACAATAATTACTTTTGGGCAAGCTTTCCCCTAGTATTGCACTTAATCATCCCTTCTCTTGACCCAACACCTTGTCTTCTTATACCACAAATTGGGAAGGCATCATCAAATTTAAAATTTAAGCAAGGTAACTATTTAGATTACATTTAAAAGCAAAATACTGCTGATGTTGGAAATCTGAAATAAAACAGAAAATGTTGGAATTACTCAGCGGGTCAGGCAGCATCCGTGGAGAGAGAAACAGAGTTAATATTTAAGTCAATGAACTTTTGTCAGGAATTTACATTTACAGATTCAATTTACATATGCTCAACCTTAAAAACTTTGGCATTGCAAAAGGAAAAGAAGTGTCAATTAGTGTAATCATTTCTTATTTTTTGTAGTGTTATTTTGTCTTGCTATACCCTCTTTTTGTATTTCCATTCGACAATCGATGCTCAGCTGTGAATGACGTGGGCCTGTTTCTATGCCCCTGCCAATGCTGCTGTATTGTAAAACTAGCCCATATTGATTTTGTCCTTAATTTTTCAAATGCTCCTCATTGATCCTGCAGAATGTTCTATATCTTTATTTCTTTAACATACTGCCTAGTTATTTCTAACATTTATCATTAGTTATTTAATTCTTTTTGTGCTTGTGTTTTGTCAAGTTAGCAAGTAATGTGTGTGCTGGATAATGTTCCCATTTTTGGGGGAAAAAGCAAACCAGATGTTACTGATTCTGCAAATTCTTCAAACAGTTGTGATGGATTATTATTTTAAAACACTTAATAAGTGGAATAGTCGTGTGCTTTCATGCCATAAAGCAGATTTATTTCAGGCATCAAGTAGAGAGTTATTGATTTAATTAGTGTCTGCTAAACATATATCACACTTATGAGCTGCAGGTGCTGGTGTTTAATGAGGGCGAGATTTTCCAGGTGGTGACAGCTCTGGGGGAAGTGGATTGACTCATTGTCTCATACTAAATGAATATATTAAGTTAAGGTGCACTTCATCAATTATTCCCTTTTATGTCAGTAGACTTTTTTTCCAACCAGATTTCATTTGCCTCTTTACGGATGCTTTAGGTTACATTTTCTACAAGCATGGGAATGCACATAGATATGTCTAGAACTTGTTCGTATGCTATTTACATCTCAGCCATGGTAGTCCCAATACATACATACAAGTGCAATTTGTGTTTAATTCAATCAAGCTATTTGAGTTGAACTGTGCTCAGTTTAGAACTAAGGAACACTGGTCAATATAAGCTTCAAGTAAGACTGGAAATTAAAACATGCATTTTTCTCTTTTAGAGTAGTGGATATGTTGAACTTTCTTCTCTTCTCCCCGCACCCCAAAAAAAATTGATGTTGTGTCAAGTGACTCCTTCAAAAATGAGCTGGCTGAGTATCTGGTGGGGAAATGCCATGGGAACCTGTCGAGATAGCTGTAAACTGAGCTGATAAAATACTCCACAGGACACAATGATATTTGTGGTTGGATGTGCGGGGGGAATTTATGGGATGAGTAACGCACCTATGCCAAATGTTTCCATAGGATTTTAAGTTTGTGAAATAGAGTCCATAATGGGACAGATTTTGTTTGTAGAAAGAATAGGATTTCTTGTTCAAAGCTTGCTTCTGTTATCATTAGCTATGCATTCATTGAGAACATGGGCACTACTGTTTACAGTGACTCATGTCAGTTGGTAGTGATGTATAATAAGGGATCAGAATGCGCTTATCCACTAGGTTTAGCTTCAGGGCACCTAAATTCCTATACTTACGTAGTCAAAGGGATGGAAATTGGCCAGCCTTGCACCAGTTTTTTGGGCGATATTTCGCCGTTTGCGGCGGAAAAAGGTGATCAGGTAAATTGGCCAAAGTCTTGCGCCGGCGGTTTTGAAATAGCACTGAAAAGCGGATCGCCGGCGTGCACGATGAAAAAAAGTGCTATCGCTTTACATTGACCTCTCGGCGCACCCGTGTTCTGTGTGGAAAAAAAACGCCCGAGGAAAGCCTGTATTGCACCCCAAAAACGGCAGTACGTATGAAGATCTGCAAAAAAGATAAGTTAAATTTTTATTTTTTCATTCTTTTGCAGCGATTCCTTAGTTAAGGGTCTTGTAAATATTTTGTAATTAAAAAAAAAAAAAATGTTTTTGCAATTTTTTCTGTGTGTGCCCCCGCCCCCCAGGTCCAACTCGCAGCGGTAATCGGCCTCGGACTAAAGTTATCGAGGATCGCGGTTAGCGCCGCGAATCATTGTGCAACTCCGATTTTTACCGCTCGCCGCATTTTTGAACAAAACTTAAGCCTTTAAAAAAATGACGGTGTGATTAGCGGTATTTTTAGCGATAAATGCAAAAAAAAAATACCGAATTTCGAGTCCAAAGACTCAATTCAGCTGTTTTCTCTGTATCATCAGCAAATGTGGATGCATTCTCTCCTGAAGTATTGCTAATCGTGCCTCTTCACCACAAAGCATCAGGATCAGTTTCCCCCCCTCCCCTTTTCCTTTCCTTTTCCTTTCCTTTCCTTTCCTTTCCTTTCCTTTCCTTTCCCCCCTTTTAAATATAGATATATTCGCTGTCTGTCAGTCCTCTGTATGTTACAATGCCTCTGCTATCTCTTAAAATTCATGGATGCAATCCATCTGGACCATGGACTTTATCCTTTCTAAGTTTGGTTAGTTTATTAATTATCTCTCCCCTTTCTATCGTAAATGTCTTTGTAGCCTTATTGATCTCTTCTTCTAATGTCATGTCCACTTTGTTAATATCCCTGGTAAATAACTATTTCTACCATTTCTCTGTCATTACCTGTGAACTTATCTTGTGCATCCCTTAGTGGTCCTATCCATATCCTGATTTTTCTTTTAGTATTTATGTGCCTGTAGAATAATTTACTCTCTTTATAATTCCTAGTTCCATTCTCATGCCCTCAAAATCAGCATTTTCCAACCTATTACTTTGGTCTTTGACTTACTTATGTCTTTCTCAATCTTTATCTTAAACTTTATTATATTATGATCGCTATTGCCGAGATGTTCCATTATTTTTAATTCTCTTTTATCTGCTCTGATTCCATTTGCCATTACTAGATCCAGCAAAGATTATCCATACAATAACCTAATAAAAATTAACTTGTAAGTTTGACCTGTGGTGCCTTGTCCTACTCCAAAAGTTTATTTTAAAGTAGTAATCCTTTCCATACCATTTTACTATCTTATCCCTCTTTAAGATCACCTCTTATGCCTTTCTTTGCAGACTTTCCTCATAACTCAAACCCTGACACTCAAGATTAGTCTTATGGTGCTTATCTACACTGGCTCCAGAATTTGAATGTCTCCCTTATTTCTTGATGACAAACAGGAAACCTAGTACTCTAGGTATCATCTGATCAGAGTTCTATACAGTTTGCTCTTGACTTCTATGACTTATATTCTGCTGTTTTGACTATGTAGTGAAACATTCTATTGGCTTTGTTGATTGCTGATCTGCACTGGTCATTAAGTCTCTTTTTTAACTTTAGCCATTTTAACATCATTCAGGAAATACATAGGTTTTCCTTCTTTTGTGGGATACTTTACACTTGTCGTCTTAAAAGTTCATCTGCTATTGTCCACTAACATATTTTGTTTAACTCATTCTCTAATTTTTGGCCTGCCTCATATTCCAATGCCACTTTTAGTTTGATATCATTGCCTAGTTTTACCAATTTGCATTTAGTTCCTGAATTCAAGTCATTAATGTAAATTAGATCCTAACAATGAACCATGATGAAATACTTGCAGTGAGAGTAATTGCGCCTAAAGATTTGATAGATGATTGCTGCAATACTGACCCAATGGCTGATCAATTAGGCCTCTGTAATGTGATTGGATCAAACTGTGTGGAATCTGTTAATGCTGCCTCTTGCCTAATGGGAGCAGAAACAGCATTAGCTGCTGGCTGAGAAGTGTAGGGCTTTTTAAAGACATGTATAAACATAATTTCAGAACATTCTTGATTTTCGTTTGATGGAAATTGGAGGAGAATCAAACACAGTGCCACAACAACGTTTGGCTTTAACTATATTACACTGTTACAGATACGATTGCTGACCTAGTTTGAGGGACTTAATAGTAGATCCAGGCAAATAAAACACAGTAAAATGGATGAATTTAATGTGGAAGTTACCTATATTAAGTAGAAATTAACTGACTAATGGTAAGTTTAACCCAAACTGAAGCAGTTGCTGGAACATCTTGTTTTGTTGTCATGCCTAAACAATATTTGTATCAAGCATACAATCTTGAGATGATAAAGTAATTTATTTTGTGGGGTTCAAGCAAGTTTTTGTTTTTGAAGGGTTTAAGGAAGAATATATTCATGCTCATTGAAATAATTTGTTTAATTTGTGTTCAAACTGATTATCAAGATAAAAGCATTTTTAAAGAAATATCATCAACCTACAGTAAGTTATGACTCTACTTAACTCAGCACACAAACATTTAAAAAACAAGTCTTAGTTTAATAGTTTACGCAGATTAATAATGAATACGTTTTGAAATTATTAAAATTAATAACCAACAATTATTTTTTCAAATTTCTAAATGTATGTTTTGTGTATTGTTTTACATTGACATACAAAGACCTGGGTAGCAGTGGGAGGGCCATGCTTGCTAACCATTAACACTTCTTAACGAAAGTCAGTGTTATGGGGACTTGGTCAACATTCTGATGGTCCAGTCAGCAGTGAAGGGGGATGGAATGGATGGTAATGAAAGGATGGAGTTGATGGCAGTCAAAGGAGAAAATGCATGTTTGTGAAGGGAAGGTGAAAGAATCTGGTAGCAGTGCCTTGATGAGAGAAGAGGGGGAAGGCTGGGAGCAGAATTTCGGGGTACATTTATGTAGCACGGGTTCATGAACCCATGATATTCCAAAGTGCTTTCTAGCCAATAAATAGCTTTTGAAGTGGGTGGAGAACAGACACAGGGTGAGCTGACAAGGGAGAGGGGAAAGAGTGCCCTTGTGAACTGAGAAGGTTTGAGGAGAATGAAAGGGTGGGTAATTGAATGGGTTACATATCTCTCTGAATTGGGTCATGAGGGGATAAACTCCTTGGGATGGTAAGGATTGGATGTCGAACAGTAACTATTGGCTAGTTGGTTAGTAACTGGTTGGTCTATTGAAAATCTAAATGCTACTTTGCTTTGTCATTTTATTACAAAGATTAATGATCTATTGCGAAATATAAAACTGCTTAAAATAAATCAAAGCATAATATTTTCTGAGAAGCAGCTCCTTGCTTTTTTTCCAATGCAAGTGAAGAGATGTTGTGCATACATACTGCTTGAATTAAAATGCCTATGTGAGTACTTGGGGTCCAAATTTGCCCATCACTGGGTACTGTTTTTTCGGAGGCCAGTGAATATTTTAGCGCCAAAGCTCACTCCAAACCTTCCCCAGTGTTGGGGCGCTGGTGTGCCTGCAAAACAAGCTTCTGCATCATTTTCACATGAAGTCAAATTTTCCCCACCAAAATTTTTTTAAACCAGCGCACAGACCCCAGAAACACCGTAAGAAAAACCCTCACCTGCAGCTAGAGAATCCGTGTTGACCCGCTGCTATCCCTGGCCAAAGGGACTTTCATTTATTCGACAATGTAACTTACCTTACAGTTTAAGACAAAATTTAAACTATAAACAGGTTTAAATATAAACTCACCCATACTGATGATCCTGAGATGAAAAAGGAATGGTGGCAGAAAAAAATTCCATACATTTTTCCATAGATGTGCTCAAAATAATCCCAATAGTCCAAGGAAAGCATTGTGCATTTTTGGAACTTTTTAATCACCATACAAATCCTCCTCCTCCTTCTGGGATCCAGTGCAGCCTTCTCCACACTCTCCTCGACATCGAATGGAGCCGCTGCTAGTCCCTGGCTGAAGGTCCTCTTCACACGAGGCCTGCTGCTAGCCCAGGCTGAAGGTCTACACACAATGGACAGTGCAAGACACTCCAGGCTCAAAGGCATCAGCAGTAATCTCTAGTAAAGGTGGAACTTTAAATTTTAAAAGAAACATAATCCCACCACAAATATTTTCGATTTTTATGGAGTGTTGAAGTGCCTAAGTGGAAAATATATACATTATATTAAATGTTACAAGCATAAATTTTTTATGTTTCAAGGGAGTGTTGGGGGTGCTTAGGTGGTCATCACATAATAGCTATTAAATATTACCTCCACCAATCTTTTACGTTTTAAAGGAGTGTTGGAGTGCTTAGATAGAAACATAGAAAATAGGTGCAGGAGTAGGCCATTTGGCCCTTCAAGCCTGCACCACCATTCAATAACATGGCTGATCATTCACCTTAGTACCCCTTTCCTGCTTTCTCTCCATACCCCTTAATCCCTTTAGCCGTAAGGGCCATATCTAACTCCCTCTTGAATGTATCAAAGAACTGGCATCAACAAATCTCTGCGGTAGGGAATTCCACAGATTAACAACTCTCTGAGTGAAGAAGTTTCTCCTCATCTCGGTCCTAACTGGCTTACCCCTTATCCTTAGACTGTGTCCCCTGGTTCTGGACTTTCTCAACATTGGGAACATTCTTCCTGCATCTAACCTGTCTAAACCCATCAGAATTTTAAACGTTTCTATGAGATCCCCTCTCATTCTTCTGAAATTGCTCAATGTTCTTCCCGCTCATCCCCACAAGATGTCCTAAGTTCTCAGAGTCCACTGTTTCTGGATCAGGGTCTGGAGTTCGCCCCGCTACAACGTCTTGCCGGTGTGGCTTGCTGTGACACACTTGTACCCGCAGCCTCCGACGTCACACCACAAAGTCCTTTCACTTGATTCGCTCATGAAAGGACTTGGAATCCTCGAGGGGTTCAGCACCTCCAAATCCAGGGTGACCATCTCGTCGTCCATGACTTCTTGCTGCCCATCATTGTCCTGAGTTGGAATATCTGGTGTGCCGTTTCCATGAACATTCTCGCCTTCAGCTTCAGGTGTACCTTCGGTCTCCTCCTGATAATCACCCGCTGTGAAACAAGATAGATGCTTGGTTAACAGCATTGAGGAAGGAGAAGGGCAGGAAGCACACGCAGTACGTAACATTCAGCCAACCCAGACTGTGCAATTTGCAGGACTTGCCCTTCAATGGAAAACTGGGCCCAGCTTGCGCATTAATTGTTGGTCTTCTCCTGTGGCATTTAATCATTGATGCTATCCTCTGTTCCAGTGCTGTAAGTTGGGGCCGACTTGGCGGACCTCCTCCAGTTTGTGACCGTTCAGAGTTGATCTGTGACACCATCTTCTGCAAAGATGCAAATGCAACTCTTTAAAGAGAGGGTCCTTGTGAACATGCGCGCACGCACGCACACACACACGGATCACATTTACAGATGTTATTGCAGTGCATAAATATACATATATTTTAAAGCCCAAATAAATGTAATTTATCGTATTACTTACAGTCACTGCTTGTCCGAGGTCCTGCCACTACTTTTTCAGCTGCGCACCTATTCTCGGGGTCATGGACATTCCATTAAACTCGACTGCGACCTGGTCCCAAACTTTTGCAAGTGCAGATGGTTTAAGCTTATTTTTTCCAAAGCTCCTCTTGTTCTCAAGAACTCCCCATCCACTCTTGATTAAGTCGACCAGGTGCTCAATTTCATCCGCACAAAATCTCTTCGCCCTTAAGGTTTCCCCTTCTCCGTCCCTGGCCCTTTCGCCTTCTCTGCACTTTTCCATTGCAGCCATCTTGTGAACGAAGCTGTAGGACCAGTACAAACTGGTTTGCACCTGGGCAGGACCGGAACCAATGTCCTAGGACGAGTGTTTGTTAGTGCTGTTGGGGAGGGGTTAAACTAATGTGGCAGGGGTGTGAGAATCTATGCAGGGAGACAGGGAAATAAAATGGGGGCAGAAGCAAAAGATAAAAAGGAGAATAGTAACAGTGGAGGGCAGAGAAACCCAAGGCAAAAATCAAAAAGGGCCACATTACAGCAAAATTATAAAGGGACAAAGAGTGTTAAAAAGACAAACCTGAAAGCTCTGTGCATCAAAGCGAGGCGTTTTCGTAATAAGGTGGATGAATTAACTGCACAGGCAGCTATTAACGATTATGATATAATTGGGATTACGGAGATCTGGCTCCAGGGTGACCAAGGCTGGGAACTCAACATCCAGGGTATTCAACATTCAGGAAGCATAGAGAGAAAGGAAAAGAAGGTGGGGTAGCATTGCTGATTAAAGAGGAAACTAACGCAATAGTAAGAAAGGACATTAGCTTGGATGATGTAGAATCTGTATGGGTAGAGCTGCGGAATACCAAAGGGCAGAAAACGTGAGTGTACAGACCACCAAACAGTAGTAGTGAGGTTGGGGATAGCATCAAACAAAAAAATTAGGGATGCGTGCAATAAAGGTACAGCAGTTATCATGGGCGACTTTAATCTACATATAGATTGGGCTAACCAAGCTGGTAGCAATGCGGTTGAGGAGGATTTCCTGGAGTGTATTAGGGACGGCTTTCTAAACCAATATGTCGAGGAACCAACTAGAGAGCTGGCTATCCTAGACTTGGTGTTGTGTAATGAGAGGACTAATTAGCAATCTTGTTGTGCGAGGCCCCTTGGGGAAGAGTGACCATAATATGGTAGAATTCTTTATTAAGATGGAGAGTGACACAGTTAATTCAGAGACTAGGGTCCTGAACTTAAGGAAAGATAACTTCGATGGTATGAGACGTGAATTGGCTGGGATAGACTGGAAAATGATACTTTAAGGGTTGACAGTGGATAGGCAATGGCAGACATTTATAGATTACATGGATGAACTTCAACAATTGTACATCCCTGTCTGGAGTAAAAGTAAAACGGGGAAGGTAGTTCAACTGTGGCTGACAAGGGAAATTAGGGATAGTGTTAAATCCAAGGAAGAGGCATATAAATTGGCCAGAAAAAGCAGCAAACCTGAGGACTGGGAGAAATTTAGAATTCAGCAGAGGAGGACAAAGGGTCGAATTAGGAGGGAGGAAATAGAGTATGAGAGGAAGCTTGCAGGGAACATAAAAACTGACTGCAAAAGCTTCTACAGATATGTGAAGAGAAAAAGATTGGTGAAGACCAACATAGGTCCTTTGCAGTTAGAATCAGGTGAATTTATAATGGGGAACAAAGAAATGGCAGACCAGTGGAACAAATACTTTGGATCTGTCTTCACGAAGGAAGACGCAATTAACCTTCCGGAAATACTAGGGGTTCGAGGGTCTAGCGAAAAGGAGGAACTGAAGGAAATCCTTATTAGTCAGGAAATTGTGTTAGGAAAATTGATGGGATTGAAGACCGATAAATCCCTAGGGCCTGATAGGCTGCATCCCAGAGTATGTAAGGAAGTGGCCCTAGCAATAGTGGATGAATTGGTGATTATTTTCCAACAATCTATTGACTCTGGATCCGTTCCTGTGGACTGGAGGGTAGCTAATGTAACACCATTTTTTTTAAAAGGAGGAAGAAAGGAAACAGGGAATTATAGACTGGTAAGCCTGACATCGATGGTGGGGAAAATGTTGGAATCAATTATTAAAGATGGAATAACAGCGCATTTGGAAAGCAGTCCAAGTCAGCATGGGATTTATGAAAGGGAAATCATGCTTGACAAACCTTCTAGAATTTTTTGAGGATGTACCTAGTAGAGTGGACAAGGGAGAACCAGTGAATGTGGTGTATTTGGACTTTCAAAAGGCTTTTGACAAGGTCCCACTCCAGATTAGTGTGCAAAATTAAAGCACATGGTATTGGGGGTAATGTATTGACGTGGATAGAGAACTGGTTGGCAGACAGGAAGCAGAGAGTCAGAATAAATGGGTCCTTTTCAGAATGGCAGGCAGTGACCAGTGGGATGCCACAGGGCTGAGTGCTGGGACCCCAGCTATTTTCAATATACATCAATGATTTAGACGAAGGAATTGAATGTAATGTCTCCAAGTTTACAGATGACACTAAGCTGGGTGGCAGTGTGAGCTGTGAGGAGGATGCTAAGAGGCTGCAGGGTGATTTGGACAAGTTAGGTGAGTGTGCAAATGCATGGCAGATGCAGTATAATGTGCATAAATGTGAGGTTATCCACTTTGGTGGCAAAAACAGGAAAGCACAATATTATCTGAATGGTGATAGATTAGGAAAAGGGGAGGTACAATGGCATCATAGCTAGAGGATTTGAGTAGAGGAGCAGGGAGGTATTACTGCAGACGTACAGAGTCTTGGTGAGACCATACCTGGAATATTGTGTTCAGTTTTGGTCTCCTAATCTGAGGAAGGACGTTCTTGCCATTGAGGGAGTACAACGAAGGTTCACCAGACTGATTCCCGGGATGGCAAGACTGACATATGAGGAGAGACTGGATCAACTGGGGTTGTATCCACTGGAGTTTAGACGAATGAGAGGGGATCTCATCGAAACATAACATTCTGACAGGATTGGACAGGTTAGAGGCATGAAGAATGTTCCCGTTGCTGGGGAGTTCCAGAATCAGGGGTCACAGTCTAAGAATAAGGGTAAGCCATTTAGGACCGAGATGAGGAGAAACTTCTTCACTCTGAGAGTGGTTAATCTGTGGAATTCTCGACCGCAGAAAATTGTTGAGGCCAGTTCATTAGATATATTCAAAAGGGAGTTAGATATGGCCCTTACGGTCAAAGGGATCAAGGGGTATGGAGAGAAAGCAGGAAAGAGGTACTGAGATTGAGTGATCAGCCATAATCTTATTGAATGGCGGTGCAGGCTCGAGGGGCCGAATGGCCTGTTCCTGCACCTAATTTCTTTGTTTCTATTTCCTACCTGCGAAACTACCTCTGCCACCAAGGATTCTCAGTGGTGATCTACACAGTCCCCACACGTGCTGTGTTTTTTATACTTTGCACTGCGCATGTGCAGATGGGTCCTTTTTTTGGTGCGTATGCGCAGTGCGTTCACAGAATTTTTTTTTACATTTTTGCGCAACGCAGTTGGTTGGATTTTTTTTCTTGCATGCGCTGTGCCATTTCAGCGCACACTGGAGGCTCCACCCTGCAGAATCGAATCGAGTAGCGCCGGCGCCAGAGGGGTGCACACATGGTGCAGAAAATACGACTTTAATTTTTCAGCACTGATGGGTCGAAAAAGAAAACGGGTGTCCAGGTAAGTTAAGGGCATTTTTTATTTGGGGAAATTTTGGGCCTTGTTTTCACATGTTGGCCATTCTTGAGTTGCAAGTCTTATGGATGCTTGGTCGTTTTTTTAAAAAGCTGTTAGTTAGCTATTGTTAATTGTGTATATTGGCATGTATGGATGGCCGAGTACAAAATATCCCTCCCACTGCCACCGTCCCCCCCTCCCCCTCCTCCAAACCAACCATTCCCTTCATAATGATGCAGCTTTCAAATCTTTTGGGCAGTAAAATATATCATTGATTTTTATTTTATTGAAAAGGTTGGTGTGGACACAAAATGGGAGAGAAGTCACCAGTTTTTTTTATTAAAAAATGATCTACAGGTAGAATTAGAATAATTTGTAACCAGGGAGCTCTCTGGATGTAATAGATTTAGAATTTCTGTTTATCCGAGTGATTTGTGTTGCAGAAGAAATTATCCGAGTCAGTTTGTTAAAACTGTAAATTAAAAAGTAGGACCTCAAAAGTAGTAATCTCGGGATTGCTACCAGTGCCACGAGCTAGTCAGAGTAGCAATCGCAGGATAGCGCAGATGAATACGTGGCTTGAGCAGTGGTGCAGCAGGGAGGGATTCAAATTCCTGGCGCATTGGAACCGGTTCTGGGGGAGGTGGGACCAGTACAAGCCGGACGGTCTGCACCTTGGTAGGACCAGAACCAATGTCCAAGGGGGAGTGTTTGCGAGTGCTGTTAGGGAGGAGTTAAACTAATATGGCAGGGGGATGGGAACCAATGCAGGGAGACAGAGGGAAACAAAATGGAGACAGAAGCAAAAGACAGAAAGGAGATGAGTAAAAGTGGAGGGCAGAGAAACCCAAGGCAAAAAACAAAAAGGGCCACTGTACAGCAAAATTCTAAAGGGTCAAAGTGTAATAAAAAGGCAAGCCTGAAAGCTCGGTGCCTCAATGCGAGGAGTATTCGGAACCCAGGAGAGGGCTCTGAGCTAGTTAGAGTGGGTGAGAGCTCAGATGAACAGGACCCCAAGAAAGGATGAAAAAGGCAGGAGGCAACAGAGCAGTGTAGCACTGGGGTAAGTGTAAACCACAAGGTGATAGGAAGGGACAATATGTATGAATATAAAGGGGCTGCAGGAGGGGTCAAAACTAAAAATCATGGTTTAAAAACTAGTATTAAAACACTCTACCTAAACGCACGCAGCATTCGAAATAAAGTAAATGAGTTGACGGCACAAATCATTACAAATGGGTATGATTTGGTGGCCATTACAGAAACGTGGTTGCAGGGTGGCCAAGACTGGGAATTAAACATACAGGGGTATCTGACAATTCGGAAGGATAGACAAGAAGGGAACGGAGGTGGGGTAGCTCTGTTAATAATGGATGATATCAGGGCAGTTGTGAGAGATGATATTGGCTCCAATGAACAAAATGTTGAATCATTGTGGGTGGAGATTAGAGAAAGTAAGGGAAAAAAGTCACTGGTGGGCGTAGTTTATAGGCCCCGAAATAATAACTTCACGATGGGGTGGACAATAATCAAGGGAATAATGGAGGCATGTGAAAAAGGAACGGCAGTAGTCATGGGGGATTTTAACTTGCATATCAATTGGTCAAATCAAATCGCACGGGGTAGCCTGGAGGAGGAATTCATAGAATGCATTCGGGATTGTTTCTTAGAACAGTATGTTACAGAACCTACAAGGGAGCAAGCTATCTTAGATCTGGTCCTGTGTAATGAGACAGGAATAATAAACGGTCTCCTAGTAAAAGATCCTCTCGGAATGAGTGATCACAGTATGGTTGAATTTGTAATACAGATTGAGGGAGAGGAAGTAGTGTCTTAAACGAGCGTACTATGCTTAAACAAAGGGGACTACAGTGGGATGAGGGCAGAATTAGCTAAAGTAAACTGGGAACACAGACTAAACGGTGGCACAATTGAGGAGCAGTGGAGGACTTTTAAGGAGCTCTTTCATAGTGCTCAACAAAAATATATTCCAGTGAAAAAGAAGGGCGGTAAGCGAAGGGATAACCAGCCGTGGATAACCAAGGAAATAAAGGAGAGTATCAAATTAAAAACCAATGCATATAAGGTGGCCAAGATTAGTGGGAAACCAGAAGATTGGGAAAATTTTAAACGACAGCAAAGAATGACTAAGAAAGCAATAAAGAAAGGAGATAGATTATGAAAGTAAACTTGCGCAAAACATAAAAACAGATAGTTAAAGCTTTTACCGATATATAAAACAGAAGAGAGTGACTAAAGTAAATGTTGGTCCCTTAAAAGATAGGAAGAGGGATTTAATAATGGGAAATGTGGAAATGGCTGAGACCTTAAACAATTATTTTGCTTCGGTCTTCACAGTGGAAGACACAAAAACCATGCCAAAAATTGCTGGTCACGGGAATATGGGAAGGGAGGACCTTGAGACAATCACTATCACTAGGGAGGTAGTGCTGGACAGGCTAATGGGACTCAAGGTAGACAAGTCCCCTGGTCCTGATAAAATGCATCCCAGGGTATTAAAAGAGATGGCGGAAGTTATAGCAGATGCATTCGTTATAATCTACCAAAATTCTCTGGACTCTGGGGAGGTACCAGCGGATTGGAAAGCAGCTAATGTAACGCCTCTGTTTAGAAAAGGGGGCAGACAAAAGGCAGGTAACTATAGGCCGGTTAGTTTAACATCTGTAGTGGGGAAAATGCTTGAAGCTATCATTAAGGAAGAAATAGCGGGACATCTAGATAGGAATAGTGCAATCAAGCAGACGCAACATGGATTCATGAAGGGGAAATCATGTTTAACTAATTTCCTGGAATTCTTTGAGGATATAACGAGCATGGTGGATAGAGGTGTACCGATGGATGTGGTGTATTTAGATTTCCAAAAGGCATTCGATAAGGTGCCACACAAAAGGTTACTGCAGAAGATAAAGGTACGCGGAGTCAGAGAAAATGTATTAGCATGGATCGAGAATTGGCTGGCTGACAGAAAGCAGAGAGTCGGGATAAATGGGTCCTTTTCTGGTTGGAAATCGGTGGTTAGTGGTGTGCCACAGGGATCGGTGCTGGGACCACAACTATTTACAATATACATAGATGACCTGGAAGAGGGGACAGAGTGTAGTATAACAAAATTTGCAGGTGACACAAAGATTAGTGGGAAAGCGGGTTATGTAGAGGACACAGAGAGGCTGCAAAGAGATTTAGATAGCTTAAGCGAATGGGCTAAGGTTTGGCAGATGGAATACACTGTCGGAAAATGTGAGGTCATCCACCTTGGGGAAAAAAAAACAGTAAAAGGGAATATTATTTGAATGGGGAGAAATTACAACATGCTGCGGTGCAGAGGGACCTAGTGGTCCTTGTGCATGAAACTCTTTTGAGTTTACCTGCAAAACATAAAAACATTAAACGGTGCCACCCGACCTTGTGCATGAATCCCAAAAACTTAGTTTGCAGGTGCAGCAGGTAATCAGGAAGGCGAATGGAATGTTGGCCTTCATTGCAAGAGGGATGGAGTACAAAGCAGGGAAGTCCTGCTGCAACTGTACAGGGTATTGGTGAGGCCGCATCTGGAGTACTGCGTGCAGTTTTGGTCACCTTACTTAAGGAAGGATATACTAGCTTTGGATGGGGTACAGAGACGATTCAGGAGGCTGATTCCGGAGATGAGGGGGTTACCTTATGATGATAGATTGAGTAGACTGGGTGTTGACTCGTTGGAGTTCAGAAGGATGAGGGATGATCTTATAGAAACATTTAAAATAATGAAAGGGATAGACAAGATAGAGGCAGAGAGGTTGTTTCCACTGGTCGGGGAGACTAGAACTAGGGGGCACAGCCTCAAAATATGGGGGAGCCAATTTAAAACCGAGTTGAGAAGGAATATCTTATCCCAGAGGGTTGTGAATCTGTGGAATTCTCTGCCCAAGGAAGCAGTTGAGGCTAGCTCATTGAATGTATTCAAATCACAGATAGATAGATTTTTAACCAATAAGGGAATTAAGGGTTATGGGGAGCGGGCGGGTAAGTGGAGCTGAGTCCACGGCCAGATCAGCCATGACCTTGTTGAGTGGCGGAGCAGGCTCGAGGGGCTAGATGGCCTACTCCTGTTCCTAATTCTTATGTTCTTATTATGTGTTGAAAATGCTGAATTTAACATTACAGAAATACACACTTTAAAAAAAAAAGCATTCAGCCAATGCAAGTAAAATTCAAATCATTACTGAACATAAGCATCATTTTAAGAGATCTGTCTTTTTATAATAACTGATGAATAAAGATTGGAGTTGAAGGAAAGCAGGCATCAACGTGTGCCAGTTAAGTACATCATCAGACTGCCTAACAGGACACAGATTTTGCAGGATAGGAGTGCCTCAGACCGTAAATGGTACTGAGCCATAAATAACAGAAGACCTCTCCAATTTGCATTTAGTTGACTGATTTCAGACAAGTTGGCCATAGGGTTGTTGCAAATGGTCTCTGTGCCTCTGGGTAGAAAGGTAAAAAATGGACCAGAGTTGCCACTGCTGTCCACTGACTCAAGCTAGAAAGTGTCTGTGCATACCTGTAATATGGATGTTTAAATTGAAAATTAATTTCAATAGACATAAGTGTGAGGTGGTGCATTTTAGTAGGAGGAATAAGGAAGCCACCGACTACTTGGAATATAAGAGTCTAAATGAGGTAGAGATACAAAAGGATCGAGGGGTACAGATACACAAATCATTAAAAGTAGCAACACAAGCTAATAAAGCCAAAACAAAGAACGGCAGTTCATTTCTAGAGGAATAGAATTCAAAAGCAGAGAAGTTATGTTCAACATGTTTGGAACCTTGTGAGTACTGTGCACAGTTCTGATCTCCATATTACAAAAAGAATATAGAAGCACTGGAGAAAGTACTTAAAAAAAAAAAGTGTGGAAGGATGATACCAGAACTGAGAGGGTGCAACTATCAGTAACCGAACAACTGAACAGAACAGACAGGGGCTCATTTCTCTTGAAAAGAGAAGGCTGAGAGGTGACCTGATAGAGGTCTTTAAAATATTGAAGGGGATTGATATAGAAGTAGAAAAGATATTTCCACTCGTGGAGAATCAAAAGCTAGGGGCCATAACTATAAGCTAGTCACTAAGAAATCCAATAAGGAATTCTGACAAAACTTTTGCGTGAATGTGGAACTCACTACCAAATGGAATGGCTAAGGCAAATAGCATAGATGCATTTAAGGGGAAGCTAGATAAACACATGAGGGAGAAAAGAATAGAAGGATATGTTGATAGGGTGATGAAGTAAATAGATTGGAGAAGGCTCGTGTGGAGCATAAACAACGGCATAGGCCAAATGGCCTGTTTCTGTGTTGTAAATTCTATGTAATAGTATTTGGTTTGGGGTGGCATGGTCCCTGCATTAGAGTAGGCAGCTGATAATTGTTATCTAGGCTCACATGTTAAGGATGGTTACTTGGTTTCTTCCGTATGGTAAACCATAAAGCAGCCTGCTCTATACGGAGGCAGAGAATGACAATTCAGCCCGATTCATCACACGAGTATCAACACACTGAACCATACCAACCAAATGATCCCAAGTTTAATGCCGGGTTTGTGCCGAGTTCGGTAATCTCAGTGAGGACTGTGGCAGGAGTACTATAATTTGCCCCAGGGCTAGGGAAGCAGAAATAAATCAGATAGGGATCCTTCATCTGAAAGCTATTTAGAAATTCTGCAGGAAAGTGCATGTGTGTGAATATCCGGATTGGGCACAGCTGTGATTCTCAGCACTCCCTCCCCCCTTGAAATGGCGGAATACCTCAGTGATGTTGATCATCAAGCCTGCCATTTAATCTTCAATTAAGCTTTCAGTCACCGCTCCTTTTCTCTCCTTTGCTAGCATGTTTTCCTTGCACCTAACTGTGAAGTGTCTTGGAACTTTTCTAATGGTATAAGAATTATATAAGTGCAGTTTTTTTTTGTTGTAATATGAAAAATGATCACCAGGGCATGGGATTATAGGGCTGCTGATGCCTGTGGAATAATAACCCAGCATGAGTCACTGTCTTCAGGAGAGGAGGCAGAAGATAAATTAAATTGTCTGATGTAATTTGAGGCTAAGAAAAGGATGTGGAGAATGAAATCCAAAGCAGATGTTTCTATGCTTGGGCGTATTTTACCAGAAAAGTATAAATGTCTGCTTAGAACTAGCATTGTTCGTATTGTGTAACCAAAGTACATTGTTTCTACTTTTAATTCACGTGGTTGTTTAGAAACAAATTGGTTTGTAATTTTAATCTTTTGTAGTAACACTCGCCTCCTGAAGAATTCAGTATAAAATTTGACATTTCCAGAGTGTTGGAGCTCATATTGTTTGTGTAAAAGTAAGTTGGAAAAATTTATGTCTGTTCTGTTTGTCTTCGTAAATGTTTGTATTTAAACCAGCACTGCTGCATTGTTCATGCTAAACTGGTATAAACTTCCGCATCCTATTTGACCCTGAGCTGAACTTGCAACACCATATCTTCTCCATCATAAAAAACACCTACTCCTATCTCGATATCACCCACCTCCTATCCTATTTCATAGCATCTGCAACTGAAATCCTCATTCATCTCTTTGTCACCCCACAGACTTGATTATTCCAATGTTATTCTAGTCGACCTCCAGTCCTTCATCGAAAACTCTGCTGATCATATCCTATCCCACAAGTCTTGCTCAACCATCCCTTGCTGACCTACATTGGCTTCTGATTCCTACAGTGCCTCGAATGTATCCTTTTATCCCCTCTCCTAGCTCTGTAACCTCCTCCATGCATAGCACCCCCTACCCTAAAGCTCCCTGTTTTTCTGGCACAACCCCCCCCCCCCCCCCCCCCCCCCCCCCCTTTGCCTGACCATTGATGGCTGTGGCTTCAGCTGCCTCAGCCCACTGCTCTGGAATTCCCTCTTTTTAAAATACCTCCAACTCATATATCCCTCTCCCCCTTTAAGACCCTTCTTAAAACCCACCTCTGACCAAGCCTTTGGTCACGCCTCCTAATATCTCCTCTTGGCTCAGCTTCTGTTTTTAATTATGCCTCTGTATAGCATTTCAGGATGTTTGTCTATGTTAAATATATATGTTGCATAAATACAAGTAGTTGTTCTATTGAAACTATTGCAGAAAATAGTTTCAAAAGATTGCATTGTTCAAATTTTCACTGCTATCATTCAAAACAGCATTCTAATAATAACTAATTCTTTCCTGAATTTTATCTAGTAAAAGTGAGTTTATCTTTCAATGACTGGTCTATGTATTAGAGGCAAGGTATAAAGGCCAAGCACATATTGTCACTCCAGGTCCCAGCATTACTGGCTGATTAGTAAATGCAAATGGGGGTAAAAGGAAGTAAATGTTGCTTTTTTTGTGTGAATATACTTTGTGGATGTTGCCATTGTTTCAGCCAAATCCTAAAGTAGAACTTTAAAAGATCATATGTCTTAATTGATATTCAATAACAATGTAATTAATATTACAATTTGACTGATAGTAATCTGTCAAAAGTTTTTTTTCCACCCTAAATTATAAACCACTCGAGTAGGATTTCTGAAATCTTGCCATGGCCACCATGTGGTTGGGTTAGTAATCTGTAGCTGCACGTTTATTATTCTCCCACTGTCGACCTGGGACCAATGGTGTTTCCCCAGGGATTACATAATACACTGAGGCTCAATGGGCTAATCTGGAGTCAGATTTTAAAAGATCTGTCTTCATGAAGAATGGCAGACATTATATGGTACTTGTGATTTAACCTGCAATTTACAAATGATAATTGATTAATACTATAGAGTCTTTAATATAAACTATGCTAATTGGGGGCAGACATTTGAAATAACTTCAGTTCTTTGTCTTCAGTACTTCAAGTAACTTGATTTGACTTCAGCTGATTGGACTAGCTAGTGGGAGATCAGCTTTCAGTATTAGCAGTTGGTACTAAAGGTAGGACTAAAGCTTTTCCTCCTTGGATGGTTTACTGCCAAAAGAGCACTGGAGCAGCATTTCTGCCACCCAAGAGCAACTTTCATGGTGAACTCCTGGTGCTGGAAGGAGTAGGGAATCAGCGGATAACTCACATGATGGGTATTTTGCTCCACTATCTGTTCTCACCCCCATGAATACCTTCTGAAACCTGGGTTGCATTCCCAAGATGGCATGCAGAGTGCTTCCAATTACTCTACATTCTTACAGGTGGGAGTTGTTTAGCAGGGGAACCTCAGCAACTCTCCACCCTCAACCTCCCCCACCACCCCCCCCCCCCCCACTGCCTAAACTTCCCCTAGCCCTAATAGACCTGAATAGGGAATCTTAAATCCCTACTCTAAACCCAACCCTGCGAATCCCACAAGTTTGGGCCTACCTTGGGCTTCCCACCACACCACCCAGCGGTGGCTGGGCCTCCGGTGGCGACTGGGCCTGGCTATCAGGCCTCCACCGCCCCCCGCCCCCAGCTGCGATCGGAACAGCTCCAGTGACAGAAGATGGGCCTCTCCTCCACAATGGAGTCTGGGCCTCCTCGACGACAGCTGGACCTCCTGCGGCGACAGGTGACCTCCTCAACGACGACCGGGTCGCCTAGCCCGCCACCCCTCCCACTTCAGTGACGACTGAAGCTCTCCTTCCCCACTGGTGACCTGGCCTTCTCTTCCTCCTCCAGCATGTGGTGAGTACCGTGGCTGTGACCCCCCCCTGCCCTCCCACTCTGAACCCCAGTGGGCCACTGACCCTCCCAATGCCCACCCCCAACCAAGCCTCGGACCACCTACCATCAAGGGCGCTACTCAGCGCCGAGCCTACGGCCAACATCTCGCCATAGGCAACTAGGCCTATATAGCAGTGCCTGGTCTCCAGTTGTCTTGGATCCCCTTGCCACTGGACCAAGACCTTGCTCAGCTAAGCCCGTGTGGTAGCTGGTGTGCAATGACCACCCCACGTTAAAAGAACTCGCGCACAGGCATCTTCCACTCCTCTAACATGAAGTTTGGGACCTGAAACGTCAGGACCCTCATGGGCAGCCCCGACAGGCGTGAACGCCACACCGCCACAGTTGCCGGGAACTTAGATGTTTTGATATCTACATCACTGCCCTAAGCGAGATCCGGCGGGCAGGGGAAGGCCAGCTCAAGGAACAAGGTGGAGGTTACACCTTCTTCTGGAAAGGGAAACCAGAGGAAGAATGCCGCCTCCATGGAGTAGGCTCTGCCATCAAAAGCGAGCTGGTGAACCACCTCAAAGCTTCCCGCTGCGGGGCTAATGAATGTCTCATGATTCTTAGACTCACCCTATCACGGAACCAGTACACCACAGTCATCCGTGCGTACACTCGACGCATGCCCCAACACTCGATGCAACAGATGAGGCCAAAGAGGGTTTTTACTCCAACCTTGCAAAATCTCTGTCCTGCAACTCTGCGGACGACAAACCGATCCTCCTCGATGACTTCAACGCCAGGGTCAGCAAGGACACACCTCTGGGGAGGTGTGATTGCAGAGAGGGGTAGGGAAAGCCAACTCCAGCGTTCTGGAATGTGAACTTGTCATAATCAACACCTTGTTCCGCCAAAGGAAAAAATGCAAGGCATCGTGGCAACACTCTCGCTCCAAGCACTGGCACATGCTCGACTATGTCATCGTCCAAGCCAGGGATCGTAAGGATGTGCGCATCACCCATGCTATGACAGGAGCTGATGACTGCTGGATGGACCACCGCCTAATCCGATCCATCATTGACATCAACATAGCCCCAAAGCGGAGGGGGCAGCAGAAGCAATGCCATAAAAAAGTCAATGCCGGGGCACTTAAGGACCCAGCTAAGAGAGACCTATACAGTCCGTGCCTCCCAGCTAACCTGGCATGCCTTGATGACCCCAAGACGCAGAATGCCCACAGTGCTTGGTCTGCTCTCCAGGCCTCCATAACCAGTGCCTGCAAAGAGATGCTCGGTCACTCAACCAGGAAACACAAGGACCGGGTTGATGAGAATGATCAGGAGATTCAAGAGCTAATAGATTGCAAGCGCAGGGCATTGCTGAGCCTTGAGCAACAACCCAATTCGGGAGCAGCAAAGCTGCATTACGGACGGCTCAAGGCTGATGTCCAACAAAAAACTTGCGACCTAAATAACAGGTGGTGGATGGAGAAAGCACAGGCGATCCAGCAGCTGGCCGACAGCCATGATGTGCGAGGATTCTTCATCGTAGTCAAGGTCACCTACAATCCAAATAGCCAAGGCCCCACCCCGCAGCTGGCCAAGAATGGGGAAACGCTCATCAAGGACACCAAGGCAGTCCGGGCCCGCTGGAAGGAGCACTTCGAAGATCTCCTCAATTGAGACTCTGCCTTTGCCTTTGACTCGAGTGTCCTCGACTCCATTCCGCAGCATGCTACCTGCCATCACCTCAGTAAGACCCCAACACTGCACGAGGTAGAAAAAGCCATAAGACAGCTAAAAAAACAAGGCTACGGGAGCGAATGGAATCCCTGCTGAGGCACTGAAGTATGGCGGAGAGGCACTGTTGGCGTGAATACATGCTCTCATCTCTCTCATTTGGAGGGAGGGGAGCATGCCGGGCGATCTCAGAGATGTAGTGATCATGACCATCTTTAAAAAAAGGGGACAAGACCGACTGGCAACTACAGAGGAATCTCCCTGCTATCAGCCACTGGGAATGTCGTAGCTCGAGTCCTCCTCAACCGTCTTCTTCCCATGGCCGAGGAGCTCCTCCCGGAGTCACAGTGCGGATTTCGTCCCCTACGGGGCACAACGGACATGATTTTTGCAGTGCAACAGCTGCAGGTAAAATGCAGGGAACGCCACCAGCCCTTATAAATGGCTGCCTTCGACCGTACAAAGGCCTTTGACACTGTCAACCGCGAGGGTCTAAGGAGTGTCCTCTTCCGTTTCAGATGCCCTCAAAAGTACGTCACCATCCTCCGCTTGCTCCATGACGACATGAAGGCTGTGATCCTTGCCAACGGATCCATCACAGATCCATTCCATGTCCAGACCGGGGTCAAGCAGGGCTGCGTAATCGCCCCAACCCTCTTCTCAATCTTCCTCACTGCCATGTTCCACCTCACAGTAGACAAGCTTCCTGCTGGAGTGGAACTAAACTACAGAACCAGTGGGAACCTGTTCAACCTTTGCCGTCTCCAGGCCAGGTCCAAGACCACCCCAACCTCTGTCGTCGAGCTACAGTATGCGGACAATGCCTGCGTCTGCGCACATACAGAGGCTGAACTCCAGGACATAGTCAGCGTATTTACTGAGGCGTACGAAAGCATGGGTCTTACGCTAAACATCAGTAAGACAAAGATCCTCCACCAGCTGTCCTCGCTGCACAGCACTGCCTGCCAGTCAAGATCCACGGCATGGCCCTGGACAATGTGGACCACTTCCCTTATCTCAGGAACCTCCTATCAACAAGAGCAGGCATTGACAACGAGATCCAACACCGCCTCCAGTGCACCAGTGCAGCCTTCGGCCGCCTGAGGAAAAGAGTGTTTGAAGACCGGGCCCTCAAAACTGTCACCAAGTTCATGGTCTACAGGGCTGTAGTGATACCCGCCTTCCTGTATGGCCCAGAGACATGGACCATGTACAGTGGACACCTCAAGTCGCTGGAGAAATACCACCAACGATGTCTCCGCAAGATCCTACAAATCCCCTGGGAGGACAGACGCACCAACGCTAGCGTCCTCGACCAGGCCAACATCCCCAGCATTGAAGCACTGACCACATTGTTCGCATGTCAGATATGAGACTCCCAAAGCAAGCGCTCTACTCGGAACTCCTTCACGGCAAACGAGGCAATGGTGGGAGGCGGAAATGTTACAAGGACACCCTCCAAGCCTCCCTGATAAAGTGCAACATACCTACTGACACCTGGGTGTCCCTGGCCAAAGACCGCCCTAAGTGGAGGAAGTGCATCCAGGAAGGCGCTGAGTACCTCAAGTCTCGTCACCGAGAGCATGCAGAAATCAAGTGCAGGCAGCGGAAAGAGTGTGCGGCAAACCAGTCCCACCCACCCCTTCCCTCAACGACGATCTGTCCCACCTGTGACCGAGACTGTGGTTCTCCTATTGGACTTTTCAGCCACCTAAGAACTCATGTGAAGAGTGGAAGCAAGTCTTCCTCGATTCCGAGGGACTGCCTATGATGATGATGATGATTTCTTACAGGCAAAATTACCAGAAACGAAAGATGAGGAAGTACTACTACAATCCCTAAGGCTCTTGCTGCAAATTTGTATGAGGCTAGGATACAAATCTGTATGAGCACTGGGAGAGCTCCTGCTCTTCTTCAAATAGTGTCATAGGATCTTTAAAATAATCTTGTCTGGACAAAAATAATTTAAATGTTCATTTTATGGCACTTAAGTGGGTTCTTTTATCGGAAGAGTAGGTTCTAAAGATAGTTCACCTAATATTTAGTGAAAATGTTTTAACGTTCCTTACTTAGTTTTATGAGCAGTATTAATATATTCTGTAAAATTTAAATATGGTCTTAGATTCTTAAAGCATCTGGAGTTTCTTATTTGTCTCTTGGCTTATGTATGCAAGTGATATGTCATTTAGAAACTGAAGAGATTACACTTTTTATTTCAAAGTCCTAGCATTCATTGTCTCCTATTCTACAAGTAATGTTATCTATATTTTCCTGTATTTTGTTACCATCCCTGTAGTACAGTCATGATACTGTACAGCTGAAATGTCAATGTCCCATTTTTAAAAATCAAAGGCCACTTTTTCAACCAAGGGTGACTCAGGAATTCTGCATCACGCTGATGGAACACAGGTTTGCACATGCAATTCCACACGTCGAAAGCTTCTCATTTCAGTCCTGCTTCATGTCGACAGTTCACAATTAGATGACTGGCACAGGAAGAGGAAAAAATAGGAGCAATAGTTTTATTTAATTTTATTTTAAGAGGTTCTTTCACTTTCTGTATGGAAGCTAGGATAACCTTGAGTCCTAATCCCTTGTTGATTTTTACCAGAGGCTCAAGAAATAACATTCAACCCACTGCAGTCGATGGTCCACAGCTGGAGGCACCATAAATGGAAGCTCAGAGGCACGTGGAGCATCGTCTGCTGAGGGCCAGAAATGAAGGGAAACATAGACATAGAAACATAGAAAATAGGTACAGGAGCAGGCCATTCAGCCCTTCTAGCCTGCACCGCCATTCAATGAGTTCATGGCTGAACATGAAACTTCAGTACCCCCTTCCTGCTTTCTCGCCATAACCCTTGATCCCCCGAGTAGTAAGGACTTCATCTAACTCCCTTTTGAATATATTTAGTGAATTGGCCTCAACTACTTTCTGTGGTAGAGAATTCCACAGGTTCACCACTCTCTGGGTGAAGAAGTTTCTCCTCATCTCGGTCCTAAATGGCTTACCCCTTATCCTCAGACTGTGACCCCTGGTTCTGGACTTCCCCAACATTGGGAACATTCTTTCTGCATCTAACCTGTCTAAACCCGTCAGAATTTTAAACGTTTCTATGAGGTCCCCTCTCATTCTCCTGAACTCCAGTGAATACAAGCCCAGTTGATCCAATCTTTCTTGATAGGTCAGTCCCGCCATCCCGGGAATCAGTCTGGTGAACCTTCGCTGCACTCCCTCAATAGCAAGAATGTCCTTCCTCAAGTTAGGAGACCAAAACTGTACACAATACTCCAGGTGTGGCCTCACCAAGGCCCTGTACAACTGTAGCAACACCTCCCTGCCCCTGTATTCAAATCCCATCGCTATGAAGGCCAACATGCCATTTGCTTTCTTAACCGCCTGCTGTACCTGCATGCTAACCTTCAATGACTGATGTACCATGACACCCAGGTCTCGTTGCACCTTCCCTTTTCCTAATCTGTCACCATTCAGATAATAGTCTGTCTCTCTGTTTTTACCACCAAAGTGGATAACCTCACATTTATCCACATTATACTTCATCTGCCATGCATTTGCCCACTCACCTAACCTATCCAAGTCACTCTGCAGCCTCATAGCATCCTCCTCGCAGCTCACACTGCCACCCAACTTAGTATCATCCGCAAATTTGGAGATACTGCATTTAATCCCCTCGTCTAAATCATTAATGTACAATGTAAACAGCTGGGGCCCCAGCACAGAACCTTGCGGCACTCCACTAGTCACTGCCTGCCATTCTGAAAAGTACCCGTTTACTCCTACTCTTTGCTTCCTGTCTGACAACCAGTTCTCAATCCACGTCAGCACACTACCCCCAATCCCATGTGCTTTAACTTTGCACATTAATCTCTTGTGTGGGACCTTGTCGAAAGCCTTCTGAAAGTCCAAATATACCACATCAACTGGTTCTCCTTTGTCCACTTTACTGGAAACATCCTCAAAAAATTCCAGAAGATTTGTCAAGCATGATTTCCCTTTCACAAATCCATGCTGACTTGGACCTATCATGTCACCATTTTCCAGATGCACTGCTATGACATCCTTAATAATTGATTCCATCATTTTACCCACTACTGAGGTCAGGCTGACCGGTCTATAATTCCCTGTTTTCTCTCTCCCTCCTTTTTTAAAAAGTGGGGTTACATTGGCTACCCTCCACTCCATAGGAACTGATCCAGGTGGGCCTTAAATGCCCCATGGCTGTATTGTGACTATCGCTGTCCCTCAGCTATGCTATTTGTGAACTTTACTCCCCGAGATTGAACAATACCACAAAAAGAAAAAAGGTGCTTTTATCAAGTATATAATTCTAAAAATTAAAAATGACTGATGTAATTGTTAATGGCGTCATCAAATCTGCATGATTCAGCTACAGCCTATTTACCATTGCTGCCTTTCTATTATCATGTATGTAATCTGGGTAATGGATAATACAGAAGTACCTTCTAACTCCCAAATACCTATTATACATGCCTTATTAAATTATCAGAACTGTTGAACTGTGACGGTGGAACATACTGTCAAGTGTGAGAAGTGGGTGGGCACATGACCAGATCAGGTATGTGAACATACGAGATGTTGAAAAGTAACGGGTACTGTTGATTTTAACCAAAGCAAAGTGCAGTACAGTATATCATTAAATAGTATCACTGCACTGTTAACTTTATTATGTTAAAAATACATGTTTAGTATGTGAGGAGTCTTGTTAATTGTATAATGTTCAATATGAATATGTGAACTGGCTATGCAGCCTTTGATACCTGGGCTACGTTACTGACATCATGTAAATATTTTCAGAGGACTTTTTTTTCTCTATATATGGGCATGCAAGATTGTATTACTGATTCAGAACTCTTCCTAAAGCAACCATGTGCCATAGAGAATTGTTTGCTTTGGAACAAATAACTTGACAACTATCAGTGAATAATCGTATCATTTCACAATACTTTGCATTGCATCATCCATGAGTAAATCTGGCATGGCATTATTTATATACTGCTGTAGATGGTTTCCTGACACAACATTTTAACTATGCTTTGTTTATCTCTATTGTATAAACGGAACATGTGGCTGGCATCCCTGATATTATCCAGCAAGCAGGTTTGATTTAATAATCTATAACGCTGTCCTTCTGTGGGTCTAAGTTGGATAGAGTCACACCTGGTTGCCAATGATGTCTCCCCTCTCTATACAAAATGTGGAGTAATACCAATGGAACTGCCTTCCTATTGATAGTGACATAACTAAACAACGTTGATCACCTTTTGTTACTTTTAGGGTGGGGGGGGAGGGTGTTGGTGGTGGAGTGCAAAGTACTCATTCAGATAATATTTTCAGTAGTTGAAAGATGTAACATATGTATTTCATCAGCACAATTTGATAAATTTCTCCATTAGTAGTCACACATGAGCAAAAGGTCAGTTTTGTTTGTGGAGGTAAGTTTTTTTTTAATTGCACATGTTGCATTATTCTGTTGCGCTGCTGGCAATGACAGTGTCCAGTCCCTTCCTGCTGTTTAGAGGATTTGACATCATTTTTTATGAGGGAGAGAAGACAAGGGAGTTTCTTTTGCAGTCTTGCTCACTGAAAACCAAAATGTTAATCCATTCATCTAGTCCATGATGAGATTGCGACCTTCTTTTAAAAAAGAAATTGTATGCACAGTGGGTTGTTCTACCCTTAAATTATTTATTTGGACTTTTTTTTAGAAAGCTTTTGGTAAGTTTCCACATCAAAGGCTTATAATAAACTTTTTTTTTTAAAGTGAGAGCCCAAGGTAGAATGTGGAATTCGATGAATAGATGGACAATATCTGGAAGTAAAAAACTGGTATCTATAAAAGTGACCATGAAACTTACATTATCATAAAGACCCAACTGATTCACTAATGTCTTTTTTTTAGGGAAGGAAACCTGCCATACTAACCCAGTCTGACCTATATGTGACTCCTGTCCCACACAAACGTGGTTGATTCTTGGCTGCCATCGGAAACGGCCGAGCAAACTGCTATCAATGGTTCATGAACGCAACCCACCACTGCCTTCTCAGGGCAACAAGGGATGGACAATAAGTACAGGCCTTGTCAGCTGCATCCACATCTCGAGAATGATTTTTTTAAAAATGCACTTTAGGCTTATAATGGGGGAGGGGAAAAACAACACATTGTACCTTTATTATATGCATGCTTCATCATATTCTACCTCATCATAGAAACATAGAAAATAGGTGCAGGAGTAGGCCATTTGGCCCTTCGAGCCTGCACCGCCATTCAATAAGATCATGGCTGATCATTCCCTCAGTACCCCTTTCCTGCTTTCTCTCCATACCCCTTGATCCCTTTAGCCATAAGCGCCATATCTAACTTCCTCTTGAATATGTCCAATGAACTGGCATCAACAACTCTCTGCGGTAGGGAATTCCATAGGTTAACAACTCTCTGAGTGAAGAAGTTTCTCCTCATCTCAGTTCTAAATGGCCTACCCCTTATCCTAAGACTGCGTCCCCTGGTCTGGACTTCCCCAACATCGGGAACATTCTTCCCGCATCTAACCTGTCCAGTCCCATCAGAATCTTATACGTCTCTATGAGATCCCCTCTCATCCTTCTAAACTCCAGTGAATAAAGGCACAGTTGATCCAGTCTCTCCTCATATGACAGTCCAGCCATCCCTGGAATCAGTCTGGTGAACCTTCGCTGCACTCCCTCAATAGCAAGAACGTCTTTTCTCAGATTAGGAGACCAAGAATGAACACAATATTCCAGGTTAGGCATCACTAAGGCCCTGTACAACTGCAGTAAGACCTCCCTGCTCCTATACTCAAATCCCCTATCTATGAAGGCCAACATACCATTCACCGCCTGCTGTACCTGCATGCCCACTTTCAGTGACTGATGAATCATGTCTCGTTGCACCTCCCCTTTTCCTAATCTGCCATTCAGATAATATTCTGCCTTCGTGTTTTTACCCCCAAAATGGATAACCTCTCATTTATCCACATTATACTGCATCTGCCATGCATTTGCCCACTCACCTAACTTGTCCAAGTCATCCTGCAGCCTCTCAGCGTCCTCCTCACAGCTCACACCACCACCCAGTTTAGTGTCATCCGCAAACTTGGGGATATTACACTCAATTCCTTCATCTAAATCGTTAATGTGTATTGTAAAGAGCTGGGGTCCCAGCACTGAGCCCTGCGGCACTCCACTAGTCACTGCCTGCCATTCTGAAAAGGACCCGTTTATCCCGACTCTCTGCTGCCTGTCTGCCAACCAGTTCTCTATCCACGTCAGTACATTACCCCCAAAACCATGTGCTTTGATTTTGCACACCAATCTCTTGTGTGGGACCTTGTCAAAAGCCTTTTGAAAGTCCAAAGACACCACATCCACTGGTTCTCCCTTGTCCACTCTGCTGGTTATATCCTCAAACAATTCCAGAAGATTCATCAAACATGATTTCCCTTTCATAAATCCATGCTGACTTGGCAGTCCCTTGAAATCGAGGAAGACTTGCTTCCACTCTAAAAGTGAGTTCTTGGGTGTCTGAACAGTCAATATGAGAATTACAGTCTCTGTCACAGCTGGGACAGACAGTCATTGAAGGAAAGGATGGGTGGGAAGACTAGTTTACCACACGCTCCTTCCACTGCCTGCGCTTGCTTTTTGCATGCTCTCGGCGACGAGACTCAAGGTGCTTAGCGCCCTTCCGGATGGTCTTCCTCCACTTAGGGCGATCTTTGGTCAGGAACTCCCAGGTGTTTACTCTACCTAACTTGTGCTCACTACATAAATGATAAAACCAATTCTACCCAATTATAACATTCCACATCAAAAATAGAAGGCAGCCATTATAGCTCTACAACAAAACTAAACATTTAAGTAAGTTAAAATAACCCTAACCATACAAAATTTGTAACTGAAAGTTTCAGTAAGCAAGTTGAAGTAGCTGTGTAAATATTTAAAAATCCAATCATGAAGACCTATTTTTTGGGGACAATTGTCAGACTCAGTTTATGACCAAACCAGTCCACCTCTAATGGCCCAGAATTTGCAGTTGTAATGATGGTGACACTGTCCACATTCACCGTCTCACCGTCATTACTCTGTGAAACTGACAGCAACCTCTGGCCTCCACACATGCCTGGTTAAACGTGGAAATCCAGAAGTTGCTGTCAGTGATTCCCCACTTCTCCGCATGGTGCACTGTTCAAGCCCTCGCAGATGAAAATCTTCGAAAGCACTTGAATTGACGTAAATTTCAACTTTTTAATGTTCTAATCTCACTGTAAAATCCCCTGAAAAAGTTAAACCTTGTTGATTGAGGTGTATTGGATTTTTAACGGCGTATTAAGTTATAATTACTGCTGAACACTCTTTTGACCCTGGAAAAAATTATTTTATATTTGTGGAATGTCTTAATTTCTCCATTATGATACAAATGCCATAGATTTTTTAAATAATTTTTTTTGTTTTTGATATTTCATCATCTACATTAATCCCTTGTGTATGTCCCAATCTTTATTTCGTTGTCTATAAAATGATTAAAAAGCGATGGATAATCAGTACTTTTTACTTCCTGGTTTGCTGTCTGAGAATTCTTCAATGTGACTGCCTGCTTGGTGACATTACTGTTGCTGGATGCTGGAGATCCACGAGAGGTGGCGCCAGAATGAAATTAACATCGTGAAAGGTGAAATCCATGTCACCGAGATTGCTAGATCTTTGTGGGCAGTTTTCTTTAGCAGTGAGCGCCATCACTTTGCGACTGACTACAATATCCGAGCCATTATCTCAAGGTTAATGAGGCTTTCTCAATTCCAACACAACAATAATTGTTTGTGAGCACTGCCGCAGGACATCAAATTTCTATTCTGGCACCCAATCTAGAGCATATTGATCTATCCATTTTACATTAAAAGTCCTGCAAATAACATGCATTTCCTGAAAGTGTCATTCAAGCCCCTTTCCCAGTGCTCTGCATCCGAAGGTCACCTCTAATACTTACACCCATATTACTATAACACAGTATTGTTCCACTCAATCTGAGTAATTGCACTGCAGATCTGCTGGTAATATTTTAAAAGTCTTGTGGAAGCATGCATATCCTGCAAGTATCACATTTACTTCTGTAACACTTTTCTCCCCTGCTGATGTCTGTCATATCTAAACTAAACTTGCCTTCGATTAAGATTAGAGTGACTATGGAAAAGGACAAGGAACAATTACGTATAAAAATACTCAGCAGGAGGAGGGCTAATTTCAGTAAGTTGAAAGTGGATCTGACCCTGGTAGATTGGAATCAAAGATTGGCAGGTAAAACAGTAAATGAGCAATGGGAGGCCTTCAAAGAGGATATAGTTCAGGTACAGACTTGGCACATTCCCACAAGAGGGAGAGGAAGGGCATCCTAAGCTAGAGCACCCTGGATGACTAAAGATATAGATATTAAAATGAAACAAAAAAGAGGTGCATGATAAATGAAAGGATCATAATACAATAGAGAACCAAACAGAATACAGGAAGTACAGAGGAGAACTGAAAAATGGAATAAGAGATGCAAAAGAGTGTTTGAGAATAGATTCGTGGATAACCTAAAAGAGATCCCAATTTAAACCTATAAATAGTAAAAAGGTAGTCAAAGGAAAGGTGGGGCCAATTCGGGACAAAAAAGGAGATCATATTGTGAAGGCAGGGAACATGGCTGAGCTACTAAATGAGTACTTTGTACGTGGGGCACCCCGACCTGTTTTTAAAAAAAAAAAATCCACGCACAGGCATCTTCCACCCCTGGAGTTCAGGACTGGAATATCGGGTCCTTCATTGAAACACCTGCGAACTCATCCCTTTTGGTGTGGAAGCAAGTTATCCTCATTTGAGGGACTGCCAATGATGATGACTAGAGAAGAGAATATGTTAGAGGAAATAATTAAAAGGCTCAAAGTAGAAAAATCACCTGGTCTAGATGGGATGCATCCTATGTTGCTGAGGAAAGTAAGGGTGGAGATCGCAAAGGCTCTGGCCACAATTTTCCAATCCTCCTTAGCTATGAGGGTGGTACCAGAGGACTGGAGGATTACAAATGTTACACCTCTGTTCAAAAAAAAAAAGAGAGGGATAAACTCAGCCTAACATCTGTGGTGGAGAAACTTTAGAGACAACGGGCCAAAAGTTGCGGTCAGAGGCTTCTGACAATTTTATTTTACCAAAGTACCTGGCGGTCCGAGAGGAACGAACACTTTCAGTCCGAGACAACATAAGGGCAACCTGGAATCACATGGGCCTGGACCATCAATAAACATGACTCCATTGATAATAATGGTGAGTTCCATTTGTACAAGCTCCCATTACTATCAATGAGAATACCCCTAAAAACACAAACACAATATAATTCTTTTTTTTAAAAACACCTCACATATTTAAAATTAATTAAAATTGAATTAAATTAAATGTTTTAGGAAAACAAATATTTTTTTTGATGTTTTAATACAGTAGTTAAAAATAAACTTGCCTTAATGGACAGTCCCATGTGCCTTAATTTTGCACACAAGTCTCTTGTGTGGGACCTTGGCAAAAGCCTTTTGAAAGTCCAAATACACCACATCCACTGGTTCTCCCTTGTCCACTCTACTAGTTACATCCTCAAAAAAGTCTAGAAGTTTTGTCAAGCATGATTTCCCTTTCATAAATCCATGCTGACTTGGACTGATCCTGTCACTGCTTTCCAAATGCGCTGCTATTACATCTTTAATAATTGATTCCAGCATTTTCCCCTGGCACTGCCGATGTCCGGTTAACCGGTCTATAATTCCCTGTTTTCTCTCTCTCCCTTTTTTAAAAAGTAGTGTTACATTAGCTACCCTCCAATCCATAGGAACTGATCCAGAGTCTATGGAATGTTGGAAAATAATCACCAATGCATCTACTATTTCTAGGGCCACTTCCTTAAGTACTCTGGGATGCAGAGTTCACATGAGTTCACAGATGTTTCAATGAAGGACCTGATATTCCAGTCCTGAACTCCAATTGAAGGGGTGGAAGATGCCTGTGTATGGATTTTTTTAATGTGTAATGACCGTTGCACATCAGCCACCACACGGGCTTGACCGAGCTAGGCCTTTATCCAGTGGCAAGGGTTAACCAGGATGACTGGCGACCTTCTCTGCTGCACGGAACCAGTGCGCGCACATATCGCAGTGTGGGCTGGCCTGTGCTGCCCCGGGCCCTCGGCTCTCCTGGGCCCCATACCCTCATTTGCCGTTCTTTCGCCGCTCCTCCGCCACAAACATCGCCGCACCTCTGCCACGATCTCTCACCGCTCATCTGCCCCAACCTTCCCGCTCCTCTGCTACACCTGGGCACCGCTGATGCTCCTGCCCACGCTTCAAATGGCGACCTAGGTTTTGATAACGTCGCACACTTATAGTAGTTCGCGCTTGAATTTGTAGTGGTATGCTCTTTTATCCTCCCGACATGCGGTGGTGTCCTCTTGCAGGTTGGGGTGGCCCCACGTAATAGTAGATTGTCAATTAATAGCTCAAATACGCATTAATAGTTTTGAATGTTCTTAGTGACTTGCTTTCCCAGATACAATAGCCTTCAATTTGATTTTTATATACTTGACGCGGAACTAAAAAAAAAACTTGCATTTATATGGTGCCTTTAGCCTAGAAAAATATCCCATGGTGTTACATAGCAGCATAACAGAAAGAATGGATACTGAGCCAATGAAGGAAATGTGAAGAGGGGAACCAAAAGCTTAGTCAAAGAGGTGGGTTTTAAGGAAGGTGGAAGGGTTTAAGAACATAATAACACAAGAAATATGCTTTATAAACAGAAACAGAGAGTACAAAGGAAGGAATTTATTATAAATCATCCTAAATCACTGGCTAGGCCCCAGCTGCAGTATTTTGGGCACCACACTTTAGGAAGGATATTGTCGCCTTGGAGATGGTACCAGGAATGAAAGCCTTTAGTTACGTGGAGAGACTAGAGAAACTGATGTTCTCTAAACAGTAGAGCAGGTTAAGGGGAGATTTACTCGTGTTCAAAATTGAGAGAGGTTTTGATAGAGTAAATAAGGAGAAAGGGTTTCCAGTGGCAGAAGATTCAGTAACCAGAGGACACGGATTTAAGATAATGGCAAAAGAACCAGCGTCAAGATAAGGAGGATTCTTTTTTAATGCAGCGAGTTGTGATTTAGAATGGAGTACCTGAAGGAGTGATGGAAGCAGATACAATAATAACTGTCAAAAGAGAATGGGATAAATACTTGCAGGGCAAAAATTTGCAGGGCTACAGGGAAATGGCAGCGCAATGGAACTAATTGAATAGCTGTTTGAAAGAGTCGGCACAGGCACATTGGGCTGAATGGCCTCCTCCTGTGCTGTGACTCATTCTATGAAATCCTTCCACTTCCAAGATAGATGGCACTGTATTCCATAGCCACCTGAGACCTATTAAAAAGCAGCCTTCTCAACCCTTTCTCTCAGACCCCTTTCCCACCTAAGCTACTGTACCCCTCCACCACCAGATTGCTGCCACCCCATTTTCATGCGAAAGAAAAGCCTTAAAAATTAGGAGCAGGAGCAGGCCATATGGCCCCTCGAGCCTGCTCTCTCATTCAATAAGATCATGCCTGATCATCAACCTCAGTACCACTGTCCCGCCCGATCCCCTTGATTCCACTAGAGTCCAAAAATCTATCTATCTCAGCCTTAAATATAATCAATGACGCAGCATCCGCAATTCCAAAGATTCACAACCCTCTGAGTGAAGAACTTCCTCCTCATCTCAGCTTTAAATAGCTGACCCCTTATCCTGAGACGACATCTCTCCAGTTGTAGACTCTTCAGCCAGGGGAAACAACCTTTCAGAATCTACCCTGTCAATCCCCCTTAGAATCTTGTGTTTCAATGCGATCATCTCTCATTCTTTGAAATTCCAGAGAATATAGGCCCAATCCACTCAATGTCTCATCCCAGGAATCAATCTAGTGAACCTTTGTTGCAGTGTCAAGTATATCCTTCTTTAGATAAGGAGACCAAAACTCTGCACAGTACTCCAGGTGTGGTCTCACCAAAGCCCTGTACAATTGTAGCAAGACTGCCTTACTCTTGTACTCCAACCCCTTGCAATAAAGGTCAACATGCCATTGCCTTCCTAATTGCTTGCTGTACCTGCATGCTCACTCTCTCTGTTTCGTGTATGGGAACACCTAAATCTCTCTGAACACCAAAATGTAATAATTTCTCACCATTTAAAAACTATTCTGTTTTTCTATTCTACTAAAGTGAATAACTTCACATTACCCCATATTATACTCCATACCACCTTATTGTCCACTCACTTAACCTAGTTTTGCAGGCTTTGTGTCCACCTCACAGCTTACTTTCCAACCTAGCTTTGTATTGTCAGCAAACTTGGATCCATGTTCCTGCTATGATTAGGAATCATTTAAGTTGACTGACTGGCATAGATGCGGAATTCCCTAAAACACCTTCATGCTAAACTGGGAAACCTTTAATTTAAATGCCTTTCACCACACAGGCTTCCTTTGCTGCTGCTTCCTATTAGTCAGGAAATTGTGTTAGGGAAATTGATGGGATTGAAGGCCGATAAATCCCCAGGGCCTGATAGTCTGCAACCCAGAGTACTTAAGGAAGTGGCCTTAGAAATCGTGGATGCATTGGTGGTCATTTTCCAACATTCGATAGACTCTGGATCAGTTCCTATGGATTGGAGGGTAGCTATTGTAAACCCACTTTTTTTAAAAAGGAGGGAGAGAGAAAACGGGGAATTATAGACCGGTTGGTCTGACATCGGTAGTGGGGAAAATGTTGGAATCAATTATTAAAGATAAAATAACAGCACATTTGGAAAGCAGGGACGGGATCGGTCCAAATCAGCATGGATTTATGAAGGGGAAATCATGCTTGACAAATCTTCTAGAATTTTGGGAGGATGCAACTAGTAGAGTGGACAAGGGAGAACCAGTGGATGTGGTGTATTTGGACTTTCAAAAGGCTTTTGACAAGATCCCACACAAGAGATTAGTGTGCAAAATTAAAGCACATGATATTGGGGGTAATGTACTGACATGGATAGAGAACTGGTTGGCAGACAGGAAGTAAAGAGTAGGAATAAATGGGTCCTTTTCGGAATGGCAGGCAGTGGCTCATGGGGTACCGCAAGATTCAGTGCTGGGACCCCAGCTATTTACAATATACATTAATGGTTTAGATGAAGGAATTGAATGTAATATCTCCAAGTTTGCAGATGACACTAAGCTGGTGTGAGCTGTGAGGAGGATGCTAAGAGGCTGCAGGGTGACTTGGACAGGTTGGGTGAATGGGCAAATGCATGGCAGATGCAGTATAATGTAGATAAATGGTGGCAAAAACAGGAAGGCAGAATATTATCTGAATGGTGACAGATTAGAAAAGGGGAGGTGCAACGAGACCTGGGTGTCATGGTACATCAGTCATTGAAAGTTGGCATGCAGGTATAGCAGGTGGTGAAGAAGGCAAATGGCATGTTGGCTTTCATAGCGAGAGGATTTGAGTATAGGAGCAGGGAGGTCTTACTACAGTTGTGCAGGGCCTTGGTGAGGCCACACCTGGAGTATTGTGTACAGTTTTGGTCTCCTAACTTGAGGAAGGACATTCTTGCTATTGAGGGGGTGCAGCGAAGGTTCACCAGACTGATTCCGGGGATGGCATGACTGACATATGAAGAAAGACTGGATCGACTACACGCTTATTCACTGGAATTTAGAAGAATGAGAGGGGATCTCATACAAACATATAAAATTCTGACGGGATTGGACAGGTTAGATGCAGGAAGAATGTTCCCGATTTTAGAGAAGTCCAGAACCAGGGGTCACCGTCGAAGGATAAGGGGGAAGCCATTTAGGACTGAGATGAGGAGAAACTTCTTCACTCATGGTTGTTAGATATATTCAAAAGGGAGTTAGATGTGGCCCTTACGGCTAAAGGGATCAAGGGGTATGGAGAGAAAGCAGGAATGGGGTTCTGAAGTTGCATGATCAGCCATCATCATATTGAATGGTTGTGCAGGCTTGAAGGGCCGAATGGCCTATTCCTGCATCTATTTTCTATGTTTCCTACCATGCCTTGGCACTCATGAGCTGAGATCTCCAGTTTAATTTCTGTTTTGCATTGAGTGATATGATTTCAGCCACAGTGGTAGCAGGAATGCAAAATCTTGGTCTTGTTGAGTAGACTATGGACAGGAATAAATCCGATGATAAATAAATGATATGATGTGATTGGGATTACAGAGACGTGGCTCCAGGATGATCAGGGCTGGGAACTCAACATCCAAGGGTATTCAACATTCAGGAAGGATAGAATAAAAGGAAAAGGAGGTGGGGTAGCATTGCTGGTTAAAGAGGAGATTAATGCAATAGTTAGGAAGGACATTAGCTTGGATGATGTGGAATCTATATGGGTAGAGCTGCAGAACACCGAAGGGCAAAAAACATTAGTGGGAGTTGTGTACAGACCTCCAAACAGTAGTAGTGATGTTGGGGAGGGCATCAAACAGGAAATTAGGGGTGCATGCAATAAAGGTGCAGCAGTTATCATGGGTGACTTTAATATGCATATAGATTGGGCTAACCAAACTGGAAGCAATACGGTGGAGGAGGATTTCCTGGAGTGCATAAAGGATGGTTTTCTCGACCAATATCTCGAGGAACCAACTAGGAGGGAGGCCATCTTAGACTGGGTCGTGTGTAATGAGAGAGGATTAATTAGCAATCTCGTTGTGCGAGGCCCCATGGGGAAGAGTGACCATAATATGGTGGAATTCTACATTAGGATGGAGAATGAAACAGTTAATTCAGAGACCATGATCCAGAACTTAAAGAAGGGTAACTTTGAAGGTATGAGGCGTGAATTGGCTAGGATAGATTGGCGAATGATACTTAAGGGGTTGACAGTGAATGGGCAATGGCAGACATTAAGAGACCGCATGGATGAGCTACAACAAGTGTCCATCCCTGTCTGGCGTAAAAATAAAAAAGGGAAGGTGGCTCAACCGTGGCTCTCAAGCGAAATCAGGGATAGTATTACAGCCAAGGAAGTGGCACACAAATTGGCCAGAAATAGCAGTGAACCTGGGGACTGGGAGAAGTTTAGAGCTCAGCAGAGGAGGACAAAGGGTTTGATTAGGGCAGGGAAAATAGAGTGCACGAGGAAGCTTGCAGGGAACATTAAAATGGACTGCAAAAGCTTCTATAGATATGTAAAGAGAAAAAGATTAGTAAAGGCAAACGTAGGTCCCCTGCAGTCAGAATCAGGGGAAGTCATAACGGGGAACAAAGAAATGGCAGGCCAATTGAACAAGTACTTTGGTTCGGTATTTACTGAGGAGGACACAAACAACCTTCTGGATATTAAAGGCGTCAGAGGGTCGAGTAAGAAGGAACTGAGAGAAATCCTTATTAGTCGGGAAATTGTGTGGGGGAAATTGATGGGATTGAAGGCCGATAAATCCCCAGGACCTGATGGACTGCATCCCAGAGTACTTAAGGAGGTGGCCTTGGAAATAGCGGATGCATTGACAGTCATTTTCCAACATTCCATAGACTCTGGATCAGTTCCTAGCGAGTGGAGGGTAGCCAATGTAACCCCACTTTTTAAAAAAGGAGGGAGAGAGAAAACACGGAATTATAGGCCGATCAGCCTGACATCGGTAGTGGGTAAAATGATGAAATCAATTATTAAGGATGTCATAGCAGCGCATTTGGAAAGAGGTGACATGATAGGTCCAAGTCAGCATGGATTTGTGAAAGAGAAATCATGCTTGACAAATCTTCTGGAATTTTTTGAGGATGTTTCCAGTAGAGTGGACAAGGGAGAACCAGTTGATGTGGTGTATTTGGACTTTCAGAAGGCTTTCAACAAGTTCCCACACAAGAGATTAATGTGCAAAGTTAAAGCACATGGGATTGGGGGTAGTGTGCTGACGTGGATTGAGAACTGGTTGGCAGACAGGAAGCAAAGAGTAGGAGTAAATGGGTACTTTTCAGAATGGCAGGCAGTGACTAGTGGGGTTCTGTGCTGGGGCCCCAGCTGTTTACATTGTACATTAATGATTTAGATGAGGGGATTAAATGTAGTATCTCCAAATTTGCGGATGACACTAAGTTGGGTGGCAGTGTGAGCTGCGAGGAGGATGCTATGAGGCTGCAGAGTGACTTGGATTGGTTAGGTGAGTGGGCAAATGCATGGCAGATGAAGTATAATGTGGATAAATGTGAGGTTATCCACTTTGGTGGTAAAAACAGAGAGACAGACTATTATCTGAATGGTGACAGATTAGGAAAAGAGGAGGTGCAACGAGACCTGGGTGTCATGGTACATCAGTCATTGAAGGTTGGCATGCAGGTACAGCAGGCGGTTAAGAAAGCAAATGGCATGTTGGCCTTCATAGCGAGGGGATTTGAGTACAGGGGCAGGGAGGTGTACTACAGTTGTACAGGGCCTTGGTGAGGCCACACCTGGAGTATTGTGTACAGTTTTGGTCTCCTAACTTGAGAAAGGACATTCTTGCTATTGAGGGAGTGCAGCGAAGATTCACCAGACTGATTCCCGGGATGGCGGGACTGACATATCAAGAAAGACTGGATCAACTGGGCTTGTATTCACTGGAGTTCAGAAGAATGAGAGGAGATCTCATAGAAACATTTAAAATTCTGACGGGTTTAGACAGGTTAGATGCAGGAAGAATGTTCCCAATATTGGGGAAGTCCAGAACCAGAGGTCACAGTCTAAGGATAAGGGGTAAGCCATTTAGGACCGAGATGCGGAGGAACTTCTTCACCCAGAGAGTGGTGAACTTGTGGAATTCTCTACCACAGGAAGTTGTTGAGGCCAATTCACTAAATATATTCAAAAAGAAGTTAGGTGTAGTCCTTACTACTAGGGGGATCAAGGGGTATGGCGAGAAAGCAGGAATGGGGTACTGAAGGTGCATGTTCAGCCATGAGCTCATTGAATGGCGGTGCAGGCTCGAAGAGCCGAATGGTCTACTCCTGCACCTATTTTCTATGTTTCTATGTTTCTCTTGAAGTTGTGCTGGAAATTGCACGTGTGAAAATGATCTGGATTGACTGTGGTGCCCCCATTGGTTAAATATCCTGCCAAACCTACCCTCTCCATGGTGCCTAGGCTCACGTGAGATGCGGTCACTTGGGCAAGAGGTCCTGGAGGATAGCCAATGCCTGTGGAATTGTTGCCCAACATGTGATGATGCCTTCAGGAGAGGAGAAAGCTGGGAAGGAGTTAAAAAACGTCCTTACGTAAATAGTACAACAGACTGGTCTGTACTGAATACAAGACAGAATGAGCACGACAGCATTAATACACCAAATTTAAACTTTCTCCTCGGCAACATTTATACTGCAATCCTTGAGAACTCAAACTGGGTTGAGAAGGCCTCCTGGAGGGGGTGCCACAGCCTCTAAATTTTATTGCACACCTTTGTCTTTTGATTTATTTTGCCACTGTTGTATTAGTCTGCACCAAAACCACTACTGTATGTGCGCACAAAAATGGTCATATAAATGCAGCCCTAGTGTGTTCAATTTCACAAAAAGCTTAACATCAAAGGTATATTGGGGTTAATATTTATTGCAGACACTGTACAGAACTGGGAGCAGGGGTTTATCATGTCAAACCACCCAATAAGCTGGACTTGTATTTTTAAACTGCCATGTTTATAGACTGCTGTCCAGTTAGTCAGCTTAACTGAATTATTGGGTCCAGTGTCACTGTTATTTCCTGGTGAGTCAGTGATCCCCATCATGCATCCCAAATGAATGTAATTGTCATTATTTTTGTTATACTATATATTTTCACTGAACTAATTTAAAAGTCACTTTGACAAATATGACTTAACTTTGTGCTCAGTGTTATATTCCTCTTAAAACAAAAAACAGTTTGACATTTGTTTTTGCTCCCCATTTCAGGTAGAACTCAACTGTCTTCATTATGAACACCAAAAACATTATTTTAATAAAGAAGCTGACTAATTAAAGAGCCGATAATCGTAATAAAGAGCCGAAAATAATTGCAAACCTGCCAAAATATCAGTTCAGGTTGAGCATCCGAAATCCGGAGTTCCAAAATTCGGAATGTTCCTGAATCCGGACACCGGGCCGATCCGTGGTGGGTCATCTGGAAACCAGAAAATGTTCTGAAATCTGGACTCTCGGCACCCCGACCCGAACTTGTTCCGGCCCTCAGCGCCGCAGCCTGACCTCCGGCCCAACTTCGCTCGCCCCCAGCTCTCAGTGGCCTGACCTCATCCCGGCCTCGGCTACCCCCCCTTCTCCCCCCCCGGCCCTGGCTCACCCCCTTTCCCCCTTACCTCGGCTGCCAGACCCCACCTATCTCGATCCAGGCAAAGACATTCCAAAATCCGGAAATATCCAGAACGGCCTCGGTCCCGAGGTTTCTGGATTTCGGACGCTCAACCTGTATTGTTGGAATATCTGTACAATCTGTCATGTCCATAGAAATCCAGAATTTAGCAATAAACAGCTGTAGTTTTAATGTGCTGCAACTTTTGCTGGGGACAGGTCTTGGGCTGGAACAATTGGACTGACAATGCAGACAGCAGTCTGAAAAAAACAATTTAATAATGGAGTTCCTGATGCTGGCCATATCATCAGGAAAGATGCTGATTGGCTAGTTGGAAGTTGATTATTTCATTCCTGCAGAAGCTCACTCACAGGCAGCCCTAATCTATCCTTTCCTGGATTAGTATCCATTTTCCATACATCTCTCTCTGAAGTGGCTAAGGAGTTCTTCATATATTAACTGTGCTATATAAATGGTGGTGGTGTAGAAACTCATATGTCTCTCTTAAAATAGTTAAGCCAGTGAGTAAGGAAGATCCTATGTTCTATCCCTAGCGTGAGATGATTTAGCTGTTCAAATAAAGATGTTGGTTGGGGCACTACAATTGGCCTCAGAATTTGACTATAATTGACTCAAATAGCTCGAATCGCTGGTCCTAATTACTGTCCAGCAACACCTGCTGGAAGTGTTCCTCTTGTGGACGCCGACTAAAGCCTACCTTTATGGAGTGCCTTTCATGTGACCAAACATCCCAAGGTACTTTCCAGGTGGTGTGGCAGCTGGTGAGAAGTTGGGGGAGGTAACTGAAGGCACAGTCAAAGAATTAAGTGAAGATGAGTCTTTTAAAAGTGGACAGAGGTAATAGTTAATTTGTACAAAACCTTAGTTAGATTCCAGTTGGACTACTGTCTCCAGTTTTGACACCCTATTATAGGAAGGTTTTAAAAGCAATAGAAAAGGTACAGTGTATATTCACCAGTATCTTAAAAATGTATTGTGGCTGAGAAGGTTAAGGCGTAAGCTGGTATAAATCTTAAAGATTAGAAAATGGTTACAGCACGGAAGCCGGCCATTTGGCCCATGAGCCCGTGCCGGCTCTCAGCTAGTCCCACTCCCCTGCCCTTTCCCTGTAGCCCTGCAATTTAGTTTCCTTCAGATACTTATCCAAATCCCTTTTGAAAGGTAAGATTGAGTCTGCCTCCACCACCCTTTCAGGCAGTGCATTCCAGATCTTAACCACTCGCTGTGTAAAAAAGTTTTTTCCTGTGATGCCCTTGGTTCTTTTGCCAATCACTTTAAATCAATCTACTCTGGTTTTCGACCCTTCTTCCGATGGGAACTGTTTCTGTCTCTACCCTGCCTAGACCCCTCATGATTTTGAACACCTCTATCAAATCTCCCCTCAATTTTCTCTGCTCCAAGGAGAACAACCCCAGCTGCTGCTTCTCTAACATCTGGGGACATGTACCAAAATTGTAGAGTTGTCCCACAGACTAGTCAAGCAACAGCCTGACATAGTCATAATCACAGAATCATACCTTTCAGCCAATGTCCCAGACTCCTCCATCACCATCCCTGGATATGACCTGTTCCACCGGCAGGACAGAACTACCAGGGGTGGTGGCACAGTGCTATACAGTCGGGAGGAAGTGGCCTTGGGAGTCCTCAATATCGACTCTGGACACCGTGAAGTCTCATGGCTTCAAGTCAAGCATGGGCATGGAAACCACCTGCTGATTACCACCTACCGCCCTCCCTCACCTGATGAATCAGTACTCCTCCATGTTGAACACCACTGGGAAGAAGTACTGAGAGTAGCAAGAGCACAGAATGTACTCTGGATGGGGGACTTCAGTATCCATTACCAAGAGTGGCTCGGTAGCACCACTACTGACCGAGCTGGCTGAGTCCTGAAAGACATAGCTGCCAGACTGGGCCAGCAGCAGGTAGTGAAAGAACCAACATAAGGAAAAAACCTACTTGACCTCATCCTCACCAATAAACCTGCCGCAGATGCATCTGTCCATGACAGCATTGGCAGCAGTGACTACCGCACAGTCATTGCAGAGACAAAGTCCCATCTTCACACTGAGAACACCATCCATCGTGTTGTGTGGCACTACCACCGTGCTAAATGGGATAGATTTAGAACAGATCTAGCAGCTCAAAACTGGGCATTCATGAGGCATTGTGGGCCATCAGCAGCAACAGAATTGTACTCCACCACAATCTGTAACCTCATGGCCTGGCATATCCCTCACTCTACCATTACCATCAAGTCAGGCGACCAATGAAGGAAGAGTGTAAAAGAGCATGCTGTGGGAGTACCTTCACCACAAATAGGGAGGATTTAATTAGGACAATTGTAGTAGATTGTTTCCACTGGAGTAAAATCACAAATCACTTTTTCCACACAAAGGCTGGTGAAAATCTGGAACTCGTTCCCCCAAAAGGCTGTGAATGCTGGGTCAATTGAAATTTTCAAGACTGAGATGGCTAGATTTTTGTTAGATAAGGATATCAAGGGATATAGATTCAAGGTAGGTAAATGAAGTTGAGATACACATCAGCCAAGATTTTATTGAATGGGGCTGAATGGACTACTCCAGTTCATGTGGTTGACTAACAAGGGGGCACAAATTTAAAAGAATTAAAGATAATGTCAGAAATATTTATTTACACAATGATGGTTAGAATGTGGAATTCTTTGCTACAGATCATCATTGAAGCAAAGTCCAGAGATTTTTTTAAAGGAAATTAGATAATTGCTTGAAAGAAAGATTAAAGGATATGGGGAACAACCAGGGCCGTGGGCTCAGATTAGGTTGTTCATGTGAAGATAAACAATTGCTCCGAATTGGTGAGCCAAATACAAAAGCAAAATACTGCAGATACTGGAAATCTGAATTTTAAAAAAAGAAAATGCTGGAAATACTCAGCAGGTCAGGTAGCATCTGTAGAGAGAGAACCAGTTGACGTTTCAGGTCGATGACCTTTCATCGGAACTTATTCTATGCTGTAACAAGATATGTAAAAGGCAAAAAAGGTATAGAAAGAGTATTTGCTGCAGCAGCCTGTGCCTGATGAATTTGCCATTGACTAAAGTGGATATTTGTGGAGGGGGGGGGTGAGAATTATGCACAGTAGACGTGATTCAAAAGAGCAGAAATTGCATTCCAAGGTGTAATGCTGGAGAAGATTATATGAGAGTGACCCTGAGGATAAGCATTTTTGAAAGTCAGTGAGGACAGAGATAACTGTGACTTTGTGAGGGATAGGATATTGACTGCAGAGTTCTGAACTAGTTGGTGTTTGTGAGGAATGGAGCTGAGGTTCCAGAGGTGGTAGAAGGCAGTCTAGGCATAGACTGAATTTGGTTTTATGAAGCTTATGCGTTAAAAGTACAATGAGTTTGTGAACATAGCCTGGGATGAAGTTGAAATTGGCATGTGAGGCTGAACATTTCTGGTGGGAGCTTCTTGCTGAGGTTGACTTTAAGAAAGTTTTGACTCAACTGGGATTAAATGTTGGACAGCTTAGTGATAGTTGTGGAATCGATGAGAGTGACAGAAACGCAGAGTTGCTGCAGTTCCCCCTGTAGCCGAACAACATGTCAACATCCACTGTCGAGGCTCCTGTATAAAGAATGACCATGTTGGTGAAATAGTGGAGGATGCCTGGCACTCATGGAAGGATAGCCCAACAATTCCCTTTGTGTTAATAAAGAAAGGGAAACATATAGGGCCAAATTTTGGCCATGACGTGCATCAATTTTTTTGGAGTAAGTTTTTTCTGGTGTAAGTTTAAAAAATGCCATTTTCCCCAAAGAATTTGCTCCAGAGTAAGTCAGTTAGGTATGATTTTTTTTTTTAGTTCAGTTTTTTTTCAAAAGGGGGCATTCCCAAACACTTAGGCCAGTTTTGGCCATTTATGCCACTTTGACCAGCTAAAACTTATTCCAAATCGATTTAGGTCAGCGTATGTGGCCAGCTCTGAAAAACAGTGTGGGAAGTTAAGAATTCGGCGCAGGTTAGTACATTTAAAGCACTAAGACTTACAAAGCACAAAAATAAGCATTCAATAACAAATACAAAATAAAAGGAAGCTGAGAGGACCTGCACCAAGACTTACAAAGCACTAAACAAACCACAAAAAGTAATAAGTAATCAATTAATAACATAAAAAAATAGACTTTTATGCCAGAATCAATTTTTTTTTTTAAATCTCTCCCCCGCAATCAAAACACTCTTTCTCCCCTCCCCCCCGCAAAAAAACTCCCCTTCTCCGCCCCCCCCCCCAATCAAAACTCTCAAGCACAATCATCAATAAATAAAAAATAAAACTGAAGTCCTACCGCGGGAAGCCACTCGGCCGGGGATAGAGTGCGGCGAAGATCAGGGCGTCCTTTCGGCCGGGGATAGGGGCTGCGAGCATCGGGTCCTGCTCACAGCCCACAGGGCACGCTGGGAGGGCGAGGAGCATGCGCACAGACTTCACTGCACATGCACACAGCTGCCGGCAGTGCTTTCTGCACTGGGCTGCTGTTTCGCTCCCACTTCACTATCTACGCCACACTGGGACACCGGAGACCGGGCAGGATGGGGCCCCTTTTTATTGGTGCTGTTTCCAGCGCGCAAAGTCGGTGCATTTAAGGTAAGTGTGCCGAAAAAAAGGGGTTGGGGAAAATTGGGCCCATAGTATGCAATGGAGACTTAATGAAGGTGTACATGACTAGAGAGACAGGCATAGAAATAGAACTTTAATTGAAGAATTTAAAAAAAATGATGTATACCTATTTCTTTTGAAATAAGGAGGCTGCTTTGAATTTGCATCAAAATCGTGAATATTTGTATAGTATGACTTTTATATGAAGTAAAGAATGGGCTCTACTAATAAATCATATACTTTGTATAATAAATTTCATGCAGTTAGAAACACTGCAGTTTGTAGTTAATTTTATAAACTTTTCAGTATTACTGATTAACTACAGCTGTGGTTGAAAAGGACAGAGGAGATGTAAAACATACTGGAGAGAAGGCATTTTGCACAAGAAATCAATACTGTTATTACAGCTTGGGGGAATCATTCACTTTTTCCACATTTATTGGCCACCCTTGTTCATTGCACTGTTTCATCCAGGCTGCTTTCTGCAGATTGTTGCTCTGTGGTTAATCCAAATATTTCCCATACTTCTCTAAGCTAAAGTTAATTTTGAAAAAGTTCAGTTGTTGGCATATTTTCTACTGTGCAGATATCAATGGGTGAACAACCATAATTATTACCATATTTTGAACTAATGGTAAATTACATGCTAGTAAATTATTGGGTGATTACAAATTCCAAAACTTGTTTTTCTGACTTGTCTGTAATTTTTATATTGTGCAGTCAGGAGAAAAGAATTACATCGGTCATTGTATTATTTCCTGTTTTTTCTGTACATTTGAATGACAGCGTTTCTTATTAATTCACTCCCCCTATTTGGTGCGGTATGGTTTGACTGTACCTTATCCAAATTGTTAATCATGTGTGAGCCTTGACGGTGAATATTTTCAATGGGGGGCACCACATCCAAGTCTAATCATTTTCTCACTCAGCATCCATACACTGGTGCTTCCAACAAGGGTGACTGGATCGTGATCAGTGTTGGATGTGATGCCTTCACTGTCAATATTCTTTTGTTTACTGAGCCATTGGGAGAACTGCTGCACTTTGAACTTTATAGTAGAATTGTGGTAGATTTGTTTATGATCAATAATTTTACTTCTAGATGAAGCTCATCAGTCAGATCCACATGGCTCCATTGGACCTGGAGGAGACCAGCATAGTCCTTTGCCTACAGCTAAAGGTAAGTGCAATTTTTCTTGTTACAAAGTTAGAAAATGAGAATTTAGATAGTTTCCTTTGGAGTGAAGTGGTAGCAGTGCAGGTTCTCCGTGCAGTACAGTCCCAAATTGAGGGGAGGAAATTGGCAATTCATATAGTTTTGTGGTGTTTACATGTAATCTACTGGCTGGTTGTACGATCATTTTTCTAATAAATGTAAGCAATTCACATTGCATGAACTCCATAGTCTTTTGTTCAAATGGTCAAGGAAACAAACACCTTGCAATTATATAGCATGTTTTACATCTTCAGGAGATCCTGAAATGCTTTACTGCAATAAATGTCATTTTGAAGTGCAGTCCAATCTGTACAATTTGACTTCCTCTCTCCACGTTTTTGTATCACTTTTTATTGTGATTTCCTATGTTTATAATTAATAGACAAAATTCATATGCAACTTGTCATGTAGTCATAAACAATTACACAATTTGGCCACTGAACATTTTTTGGTTTTCAAAATATATCTTAATTGTTTATTTCCTGTAGGATTTTATACATCCCCTAATGTTTTAATGTGTTAATAAGACTCATACTCTGGCCTATTCTGCCTCTCCCAAACTCCTGACTTGGCCAGCATTGCTGTCCCATTCTCCATCCTGTTCATGGCAACCAGTGGTTACTTGTGCTGGTCTGCCTCTTGGTCACCACTGCTGTCCCATCTCCTCCTTTTACCTCCCCCATCCCCTCCTTTACCCCCGTCCTGTCCCCTCCTTCACCCCCTCCTCCTCCCCCCCCCCATCTCCTCCTTTACCCCCCCCCCGTCCCTTCCTTTTTCTGCCCCCCACTCCCCCCATCTCTTCCCACCATTGACAGGAGGTGCAATTACATCATGACCAATATACATAGAATCATAGAATAACAGAGAGTAGACTCGGGTAATGTAGCAGATGTAATATATCTAGATTTCCAAAATACATATCATAGACGAATGAATAAGTTCAGAACCAGGGGACGTAGCAGAATGGATAGCTGCAAGACAGAAAGAGAGTTGTATAAAGGGTAGCTATTCAGAGTAGCGAGAAGTGGGTCCCAAAAGGGTCAGTGCTGACACTACTGTTGTTCACAATTTATATTATTGTTTTAGACTTTGGAATCAGAAACACAATTTCAATATTACGGATGACTCCAAAATCTTTTTTTTCGGGGGGGGGGGGTGTGGTGGCGGGTGGTGATGGTCAATACTGCGGAGGACTGAGCAAATTACAAGACATTAATAAACTTGCAGAATGGGCAAAAAATTGGCAAATGAATTGAAAAGTCGAGAAGTTATGCTAAACTTGTATTGAACCTTGGTTGGACCACAGAGTACTGTGCACAGTTCTGGTCGCCATATTATAAAAAGGGTATAGAGGCACTGGAGAGGGTACATAAAAGATTTACAAGGACGATACCAGAAATGCGAGGTTATACCCATAGGGAAAGGATGAACAGGATGGGTCTCTCTCCTCTAGAAAAGCTAATGCCGAGGGGTGACCCAATGGAGGTCTTTACAATTTTGAAAAGTTTTGATAGAGTAGATACACAGAGTGTTTCCACTTGTGGGGAAGAGCAAAACTAGAGATCATCATTATAAGACAGTCACCAAGAAATCAAATCGGGAATTCAAAAGAAACTTCTTTACCCAGAGAGTGGCGAGAATGTGGAACTCGCTACCACAGGAAGTGGTTGAGGCCAAGGCCAAAAGTAGAGAGACATATAAGGGAAGGTGGATGAGCATCTGAGGGAGAAAAGAATAGAGGGTTATGCTGATGGACTTAGATGAGGAAGGATGAGTGGAGCAGAGTGGGCATGGACTGATTGGGCCGAATGACTTGTTTCTGTGCTATATATCCTGTGTAATTCTATGATACAGCACAGAAGGAGGCCATTTGTCACATCATGCCTGTGCAGACTCTTGAGCAGAGCAGAGCTATCCAATTAATCCCACTCCCCTGCTCTTTCCCCATATGCCTGTAATTTGTTTTCATTCAAGTATTCATCCAATTCCCTTTTGAATGTTACTATTGGATCTGTTTCCACCATATATTAATTTCATTTTTTTAAATCATAATTTTTATCTTTACATCTTATTCCTTGATGAACACCTCAAATGTATAGCTAATATATTGAAAACTCTCTTAATGGAAATGAAGAATTTGGTGAGGACAGGCCATGCCAACCCAAACAAGAATAAGTTATGCCAATCAGCCACTGAACTGGGATGACGTTTTAGTTTTGTGAGTCAATATAGAAAAAAAAATCTTAAATTCTGAACTTGGTAACTCAATTAATTTAAAATGTATTAGAATTTGGACTTTTCTACATACTTTCAATTGTTTCAAATCATCAGGCAATAATGAACACATTTTCTGCTGCTTCTCATTTTGCTATATCGTTCGATTTTGTTTCTCTTTTCCCTCACGTTGCATTGAGTCTCTTGAATTGCCTGCGGTGACCAGACTTGGTTAAATTGGTCTGGGTTTTGCAGATCAAGTTTCTTTTGGACCACTTCAATTTACATATATGGAGGGTGGATTTCAATTATTTATATGGCAATGGCCAGGAACGCAGGCTGCTGTTCAGTTTTGATCTTAAACCCAGCCACTTGGCACTAAAGATTTTTTACAAATCTTTACATTCCACCATCTGCCACTGAAACATCTTCCTGCATGTATTTGTGAAACTTTTTTTTTTACATATCAGCATCATTACTTAAATCATATTCAACCATAATCTTCTTTTGTGTGTGACATCCTTTATGATGGAAAATTATGCAGTTCATTTTCAAATATTTTTGTATCATGACTATGTAGTTTTCGATAAGGTGCCACACAAAAGGTTACTGCAGAAGATAAAGGTACGCGGAGTCAGAGAAAATGTATTAGCATGGATAGAGAATTGGCTAACGAACAGAAAGCAGAGAGTCGGGATAAATGAGTCCTTTTCAGGTTGGCGATCGGTGGTTAGTGATGTGCCACAGGGATCGGTGCTGGGACCACAACTGTTTACAATATACATAGATGACCTGGAAGAGGGGACAGAGTGTAGTGTAACAAAATTTGCAGATGACAGAAAGATTAGTGGGAAAGCGGGCTGTGTAGAGGACACAGAGAGACTGCAAAGAGATTTAGATAGGTTAAGCGAATGGGCTAAGGTTTGGCAGATGGAATACAATGTCGGAAAATGTGAGGTCATCCACCTTGGGGAAAACAAAACAGTAAAAGGGAATATTATTTGAATGGGGATAAATTACAACATGCTGCGGTGCAGAGGGACCTGGGGGTCGTTGTGCATGAAACTCTTTTAGAGTTTATCTGTAAAACAAAACATTAAACCGTGCCACCCGAACTGGGTGACACACCAGACATTTACAAGGCCCTTTTTTTCCTTTTTTTTTTGTGTTTTTCTTTTTTTTTTGGTTTTTTTTTGGGCACTATAATCACAATTTTTCCCCAGTGCCCCCTATAAAAGGGAAGGGGGACACTAAAAGCACCGGCAATTAAAATAAATTAAACTTTAAAACGTAAAATCAAATTAAAATTTGGTTGCCGGGCGTGATGATGCACTCCAGTCCCTCCGGTGCCCACCTCTCGCGGAAGGCCGCGAGCGTACCGGTGGACACCGCGTGCTCCATCTCCAAGGACACCCTGGACCGGATGTAAGAGCGGAAGAGAGGCAGGCAGGCAGTCAGGTTGAACGACCCCCTCGACCGCCCGCTGCCTGGACCGGCTGATGGCACCCTTGGCCGTGCCCAGGAGCAGTCCTACGAGGAGGCCTTCGGACCTACCCGCTCCCCTCCGCACAGGGTGCCCAAAGATCAGGAGAGTGGGACTGAAGTGCAGCCAGAATTTCAGGAGCAGCCCCTTCAAATAATAAAACAGGGGCTGCAACCTTGTGCATTCCATAAAAACATGGAACACGGACTCTTCCAGACCGCAGAAATTGCAGGCGGCCTGGGAGTCCGTGAACCGGCTTAAAAATTTGTTGCACGGCACTGCTCCGTGCACCACCCTCCAGGCCAAGTCCCCGATGAATAGTGGGAGGACCCCTGCGTAGAGTGCCCTCTATCGGGGACCCCCGCCTCCTCCGGACGGCAAGATGGTACGCCATGGCGTGTCCGGACGGCCGGCGAGGATGGCAAAGTTGAGAGTGTGCAGGAGCAGCCCGTACAGGAAACCCCTCCGCGCGGAACTGAAAGGCACGGAGGCGATTTCCCCGAGGCGGCTCAAGTTGTGAGGCGCCGGCCCCCGAGGGAGGTTCCGGGGTTTGGCGCCGATGAGGAATTCCGTCCGGACGGGGGTCAGTTTGGATGGGATCTCCCCACGTGCTTGAGCCTCCTCGATGCACCTAACGGAGTCAGGGCCCAGAGCTGTTTTTAGCGACTCGATGGCATCGGCCGCGTGGCGGACGTTGGCAGAATTTAGGCGCCGCGCCAGCGTGTCTGGCGCCATCCAACCTGCTCTTCCGCCATCGAGCAGGTCCCTGACCCTGGTCACCTCACCAGCCACAGCCCTCTCTTCCGACCGCCACATAAAACCTCGGTCGTGGAGGTACGGATTCCCGAGCAGCGGCTCCTGCAGGAAGGCCGCCACTCCAGCCGGCGGAGAGCTGCGCTTGGTGGAGACTTTGTTCCAGACCCTGATGAGTTCCTTGTAAAAGACAGGCAGCTCCCGGAGGGTGGTCCTGACACCCCCCAAGTTCACAAACAGGAGCTGCATGTCGTAATTGAGGTCGCGCTGCTGGCGGAAGAAATACGTCGCCAGAGCACACCACCTAGGAGGGGGCTCGACGTAAAGGTATCTCTGCAGGGTCTGAAGACGGAAAGTCGCGAGCTGGGCGCTGACGCACACCAACGACTGACCGCCCTCCTCAAGCGGGAGACTCAAGACCGCGGCAGAGACCCTGTGCTTCCTGTTGTTCCAGAAGAAATCCACCAGCTTCTTCTGTATCTTGGCGACAAATGCAGGGGGAGGGGTCAAAGTGACCAGCCGGTACCACAACATTGCGGCCACCAGCTGGTTTATGACTAGCGTTCGACCCCTGTAGGACAGCACTCGGAGCAGTCCTGTCCAGCGCCCTAGGCGAGCGGCGACCTTGGCCTCCAGCTCCTGCCAGTTCGCCGGCCAGGCTCCCTCGTCGGGGCTAAGGTAGACTCCCAGATAGAGGAGATGGGTCGTGCTCCGGGCAAAAGGCCTGAGCTCCTCCGGCAGGGAGTCCACCTGCCACTGACGCACCAGGAGTCCGGAACATTTCTCCCAGTTGATCCTGGCGGAGGACGCGGCCGAGTAAATCTCCTGGCACTCGCGCATCCTCCGCAGGTCAGCGGGATCCTCTACCGCGAGGAGCACGTCATCGGCGTAAGCCGAGAGGACGACCTCCACGCCCGGCCCTTGCAGAGCCAGTCCCGTCAACCTCGTCCGCAAGAGGCGCAGGAAAGGCTCCACGCAAACGGCGTATAACTGGCCGGACATGGGGCATCCCTGGCGCACCCCTCTCCTAAAGCGAAGGGGCGCCGTCAAGGACCTCGTTGTGCATGAATCCCAAAAAAAGTTAGTTTGCAGGTGCAGCAGGTAATCAGGAAGGCGAATGGAATGTTGGCCTTCATTGCAAGAGGGATGGAGTACAAAAGCAGGGAGGTCCCGCTGCAACTGTACAGGGTATTGGTGAGGCCGCACCCGGAGTACTACGTGCAATTTTGGTCACCTTACTTAAGGAAGGATATACTAGCTTTGGAGAGGGTACAGAGACAATTCACTAGGCTGATTCCGGAGATGAGGGGGTTGCCTTCTGATGATAGATTGAGTAGACTGGGTTTTTACTCGTTGGAGTTCAGAAGGATGAGGGGTGATCTTATAGAAACATTTAAAATAATGAAAGGGATCGACAAGATAGAGGCAAAGAGATTGTTTCCACTGGTCGGGGAGACTATAACTAGGGGGCACAGCCTCAAAATACGGGGGAGCCAATTTAAAACCGAATTGAGAAGGATTTTTTTCTCCCAGAGGGTTTTGAATCTGTGGAATTCTCTGCCCAAGGAAGCAGTTGAGGCTAGCTCATTGAATGTATTCAAATCACAGATAGATAGATTTTTAACCAATAAGGGAATTAAGGGTTATGGGGAGCGGGCGGGTAAGTGGAGTTGAGTCCACGGCCAGATCAACCATGATCTTGTTGAATGGCGGAGCAGGCTCGAGGGGCTAGATGGCCTACTCCTGTTCCTAATTCTTATGTTCTTATGTAAAGGGAATTGAAGGCGGATTTTATTTTTCAGTTGAGGGCTAGAGGAGGGGCTGGATAACGAGAAGTACTTTCGAGATGATTTGAGGTTATGGAGCCTGTGCAGAATGAATTGATCATTGGGAAGAATTTGAAATGGTTGAAAATTAATACGTGACACTGCCTGGATGAAATCTATATAAAATTTCTGTTTCTCATCACCGCCTGGATACTCGAGAGTTTTGTCTTTGTCTAAATGGGATGACAACCATTCACAAATGTGGCTGTTTAGATCTAACAATTTCAGTAAGCTTTGAAAATACCAAACGATTTTCAGATTTTTTTTTTCCCTCCTTTTCCCGCTGATCTATGGAAAATATTGTCTTATATTGGGATATAATTCCACGAGCACCAGCTTTCTTCAGGTACAACAATCAAGTGGCCATTCTTTATTGTTGAGACCAAATGGGTTGTTCGATTGAGAATAGGTGGCAGTGCCAGTCACAACCAAGCTTGAATCTTTTGCCCTACATTAGATCAGTACTCACACCAGGGATTGAACAAGGAATGTTCCTAGTTGGTCTGGTTTTAGTACTTGAAAATTTGCTCAGAGTTATCAAATTCGTTTTCAGCTTTTGTATTCTAGACAGCTTGTAGTTTAAGCCATTTGGCATATTTTAAAACTATCATACACCATTATGATTTACACATGCAAGTTGTAAATAATAAACATACAGTCCAGAAATTGCACGATCATTTTTGCATAATTCGGTGATGATTCGGGGTGTGTAGGGGTCAGAACATGGAACTGCTTCTACCTGCTCCACTTATGCTTTACGCATGCAAGCTTTTTTGCAGTACAGAGTCCCCCCGCCTGCTCTCTAAGGTGGATGTAAAAGATCCCATGGCACTATTTTGAAGACGAGCAGGTGAGTTTTCCCCGGTGTCCTGGCCAATATTTTTTCCTCAATCAACATAACAAGAAAAATCTGATTTTCGGCTCATTATAACATTGCTGTTTGTGGGTGCTTGCTGTGCACAAAATTGGCTGCCGCGTTTCCTACAACAGTGATTGCACTTCAAAAGTACTTCATTAGCTGGGAAGCGCTTTGGGACATCCAGTGGTCATGAATGGTGCTATATAAATGCAATTCTTTCTTTTAATCTGGGAGTGTCACCAGGCTTACCCAAGAACACCACCAGTAATTTGCACTAGGCCCAGTGGGACCTGTATCTGCTCTGGGCCCCAAGGATCAAATCGTGATGGATACCAGTGGGATTGATGGCTGTTACAGGGTGGCTTCTCTGCTCCCTGAGAAGAGATGGCATTTTTTTTTTAATTCTATTTCGCCTGATCTGAGCCACTGACTCTTCCTGTCAGAAGAGTCCCCTGTCACCCTGAGATTGCATTATTTCCGTGGGTTGGGTGCCCCTGCTGCATTGCTACAGGCATGGGCATCCACTCCTATTAAAATAACCCCATACCCAGGATTTGGAATGGGATTGTCAGAGTTCACAGTGGAGAGTGATCGTTGTAACCTGCTGCACGTTTGGCAGCGCTGTGGGATTTTACCCTTGCATGTTATGGGAGGGGGAATTAGATGTTCACATTATATAGAATATTTGGCACCTTCCTTCTCTCTCATTTTAAAAAACATTCCTTCTTATTGTGTCTCCTGATTTGCTTGAATTGCTGATACTGTAACCTTAAGCAATGTCCAATGCTGTAAAGTATGCAGGAGCTCCCCTGTGCTCCACTGCTCGTTACGTCTGGGTTTGCACTGCTATGTGTTCCGGGTACATGTGATTCGATGTTTGTTGAAATTTTATTTCCTTTTTTGGTTAAGAAGTATTTCAAGAATGGTTTGCAATTATATCCCCCCTTTGACTAACTAGTAAGACTGTAAAACTTTGTCTGTAGGCATAACCACAAACCTTCATTGTCCTAGCAGCACATAGTAGTTTCAGCTTCATTAAAACAATGGGGGAAACCGAAGAGACTGCATAAAACATTTTGCCACTTCTAAAATAAACATTTTCTCAACTTTATTTTACATAATTATGATAATTTATTTAAGAAGTAGACAGATACATGTGTTAGGTTTTTCATTAAAGGTTGTTAAGTCCTTCATATACATGCTAGAGGAACAGACAGATGACCCAGTGGGAGAGTATTAAATTGATTTACATAATGAGTCATTGCAAGGATTATAGAACTGAGAGTAAGAAAAGCTTGATTTCTGAAAATATTTTTGCTGAACAATAGTCCTGCTGTGTGAGAAATTAGTTCCATATGTGACATTTGCATGTTTCTCTACCACCATTTGTAGAAGTTATTTTATTGATCGGTGCAAATGGGACCAATAAATGCAATGAACAAATGTTTAATGCTAGTGCTATGTACAAAAGTTCCAATTTATGAGGGCAATACAGATCAATGTGCTGCCGCTTATGCTGAAAATGTGCACTCGGCCCTCTAGCCCTCTCGCTGAAACTTGCAGCAGTACCATGTATGCCTAGATATGGATGTGCTGTGTGGGTTTGAATGTGTTTACCAGTGCTCCAAGTTTCAGATGAACCTGAAGCACTAATGTACAAAGCTAGTGCATTTACCTGTGCATTATCTTGGGGACTCTTGCCAGTCCACATGTGTAAACAGTGACATTGATATAATGTATCTGGAGGGTCACAGTTTCTCTGTCTATTTATAGAAACAATGGGCTCAATTTTCCCCAGTGATTTGCGCTGTTTTTTTTTGAGCAGGCTGCTCTTTTTAGCCTAAGTTGAAAACCCACAGGTTCCCAGCCACCTTCGCCAATTCTAGCCATTTAAGTAAGTTTGGCCAGCTGAGAGTTGCTCCAGTTCTGCTTAGGCCAGCGTATGTGGCCTCTCCAGAAAAACCTTCCAGAGAGTTAAGGAATTCGGTGCAGCTGATGCCTGGACACAGTAAAAGAATTGAAAAATACATAGCAGCAACTTACCTCCAACCCCACCCGAAGGGCTTGCCGGTCCGGTCCCATTCTCGGTCCCCATTCTCCCGGTCCGGTCCCATTAGAGAGAGAGAGAGACTCAACTCGCATTGTGTCCCTGGTTACCATGGCAGCCTGATCTTTTTCACGCAGAACAAGGCTCCACCCCCAAAGCTAAAGGTTGGGTTACGCCACGCCAAAATGAAGAAATTTAATGGGGAAATTTAGACTTTTTTTTGGCATACTTGGGCCCCCAAAAATCGTGTGTAACTCTTCAAGTACGCCAAAAAAATGCTTTGGGGAAAATTGAGTTTTACTATTGAGTTGATATTGGGAAGCAACCAAGTTAGGAGCATGTGATGTGAAAATCCATATAATAGTCAAGTCAAAAACGTTCTGTGTTCCTGGTTAATACTGATCTGCTGCATATTCACATTCTGATATGATAAATCTCACTCCAAGAATGCAACTTTTTGAACCAGGTCATTGGTGTGTCTATAGCAATACCTTTTGTATTATTGCAGTATCTTCTGAATTATTAAAAATTAGAGAGCAGTCTAGTAAATGTTACTATTCTAGTTTTATATTTAGGAAAAAGTTTGAATTTCCCACTCAATCAATTAAGTTCTAAAATGCTGCTTTCAATTATACTGTAATGTTTTTATTAGGCTATTATTAACATAAGAACATAAGAATTAGGAACAGGAGTAAGCCATCTAGCCCCTCGAGCCTGCTCCGCCATTCAATAAGATCATGGCTGATCTGGCCGTGGACTCAGCTCCACTTACCCGCCCTCTCCCCGTAACCCTTAATTCCCTTATTGGTTAAAAATCTATCTTTGACTTGAATACATTCAATGAGCTAGCTTCAACTGCTTCCTTGGGCAGAGAATTCCACAGATTCACAACCCTCTGGGAGAAGAAATTCCTTCTCAACTCGGTTTTAAATTGGCTCCCCCGTATTTTGAGGCTGTGCCCCCTAGTTCTAGTCTCCCCTACCAGTGGAAACAACCTCTCTGCCTCTATCCCTTTCATGATTTTAAATGTTTCTATAAGATCACCCCTCATCCTTCTGAACTCCAACGAGTAAAGACCCAACCTACTCAATCTATCATCATAAGGTAACCCCCTCATCTCTGGAATCAGCCTAGTGAATCGTCTCTGTACCCCCTCCAAAGCCAGTATATCCTTCCTTAAGTAAGGTGACCAAAACTGCACACAGTACTCCAGGTGCGGCCTTACCAATAGCCTATACAGTTGCAGCAGGACCTCCCTGCTTTTGCACTCCATCCCTCTCGCAATGAAGGCCAACATTCCATTCGCCTTCCTGATTACCTGCTGCACCTGCAAACTAACTTTTTGGGATTCATGCACAAGGACCCCCAGGTCCCTCTGCATCTCAGCATGTTGTAATTTCTCCCCTTTCAAATAATATTCCCTTTTACTGTTTTTTTTCCCAAGGTGGATGACCTCACATTTTCCGACATTGTATTCCATCTGCCAAACCTTCGCCCATTCGCTTAACCTATCCAAATCTCTTTGCAGCCTCTCTGTGTCCTCTACACAACCCACTTTCCCATTAATCTTTGTGTCATCTGCAAATTTTGTTACACTACACTCTGTCCCCTCTTCCAGGTCATATATGTATATTGTAAACAGTTGTGGTCCCAGCACCGATCCCTGTGGCACATCACTAACCACCGATTTCCAACCCAAAAAGGACCCATTTATCCTGACTCTCTGCTTTCTGTTAGCCAGCCAATTCTCTATCCATGCTAATACATTTCCTCTGACTCCGCGTACCTTTATCTTCTGCAGTAACCTTTTGTGTGGCACCTTATCGAATGCCTTTTGGAAATCTAAATACACCACATCCATCGGTACACCTCTATCCACCATGCTCATTATATCCTCAAAGAATTCTAGTAAATTAGTTAAACATGATTTCCCCTTCATGAATCCATGCTGCGTCTACTTGATTGCACTATACCTATCTAGATGTCCCGCTATTTCTTCCTTAATGATAGTTTCAAGCATTTTCCCCACTACAGATGTTAAACTAACCGGCCTATAGTTACCTGCCTTTTGTCTGCCCCCTTTTTTAAACAGAGGTGTTACATTAGCTGCTTTCCAATCCGCTGGTACCTCCCCAGAATCCAGAGAATTTTGATAGATTATAACGAATGCATCTGCTATAACTTCCGCCATCTCTTTTAATACCCTGGGATGCATTTCATCAGGACCAGGGGACTTGTCTACCTTGAGATCCATTAGCCTGTCCAGCACTACCCCCCTAGTGATAGTGATTGTCTCAAGGTGCTCCCTTCCCACATTTCCGTGACCAGCAATTTTTGGCATGGTTTTTGTGTCTTCCACTGTGAAGACCGAAGCAAAATAATTGTTTAAGGTCTCAGCCATTTCCACATTTCCCATTATTAAATCCCCCTTTTCATCTTCTAAGGGACCAACATTTACTTTAGTCACTCTTTTCCGTTTTATATATCTGTAAAAGCTTTTACTATCTGTTTTTATGTTTTGCGCAAGTTTACCTTCGAAATCTATCTTTCCTTTCTTTATTGCTTTTTTAGTCATTCTTTGCTGTTGTTTAAAATTTTCCCAATCCTCTAGTTTCCCCCTAACCTTGGCCACCTTATACCCATTGGTCTTTGATTTGATACTCTCCTTTATTTCCCTGGTTATCCACGGCTGGTTATCCCTTCTCTTACTGCCCTTCTTTTTCACTGGAATATATTTTTGTTGCGCACTATTGAAATCGATTTTCAGAATCTTTGATGAATTAATGTTATTTTTAAAAGAAAGTTATCTCATCACAAAATTCCTCCAGTTGACCTTTTAATATTTAAAAACAGTGGCCTAGTGCTTTCTGTCTGGCTTTTCAGCTTCTTACCGAAGCATTCACTGATTAACCGACAGGCATTTCAATTCCATGACAGAACTATGATCTGATTTTCCAATGAGAATGTCATGCTTCATAATCACTGGATGTCAAACAGGACAATTCTTGTAAGCTCCAGCTTTGATTGTGTTCTTTTTTATTTGTGTTGATCATTTAAAGCTCTGTTTGACAAAATAATAATTTGAGATAGCTGTTTAAATAGCTTTAAAAAAAATTAGGACAAGTGTTTATAAAATTGATGCGCTCAGGAATAAGGAACCAATCGAGAACAGAAGGATTGAGGTGAGACCTGAATTTGACTGTATGTGGGATAATGGGCCCAAGTTTCCACAAGCAAAAAAACGGCCGCCCCTCCGAGCTGGGCGCCCGTTTTTCACGCCGAAAACATCGCCTAAAAAAATCCTCGGTAGTCTCCACCGACGTACAGGTCCTGTGGCACTCGGCGCAGCCGGCACGAGCTGTGGGGGGGGGGGGCGGAGCCAGGTCCCTGCGCTGAAAACAGTGCCGGGACCTCTGCACATGCGCGCTACAGTCGGCACGCAAGTGCAGTAGCTCCAGGCGCCGAACTGTGTGGGAGGGGCCCGAAGCACGCAGTCCCTAGCCCTGGCTGAATGGCCTCACTGGGGCTACGTGACTGAGGCTCCTCCCACGGCCAGCCCGACCAGACCCGACACCCGCTCCCCCCCGCCACGACCGAGACCCGACACCCGAGGCCCGCTCCCCCCCCCCCCCGACCCGACACCCGCTCCCCCCCCCCCCCGACCCGACACCCGCTCCCTCCCCCCGACCCGACACCCGCTCCCCCCCGCCACGACCGAGACCCGACACCCGAGACCCGCTCCCCGCCCCGACACCCCCCGCCCCGACCCGAGGCCCGCTCCCCCCCCCCCCGACCCGACACCCGCTCCCCCGACCCGACACCCGCTCCCTCCCCCCGACCCGACACCCGCTCCCCCGACCCCCCTCTCTCCCTCCCTCCCCTCTCCCTCCGCTCTCTCTCTCTCTCTCTCTCTCTCTTCCCCCCCTCCCGCTCAGCGGCACGAACAGCTGCAGAATTCTCCCTGGCTGAAGCACTTTCACACAGGTAGAAAGATGGTTTATTTAATCTTTTCTTGGCTTATAAATGTTTATTCAGGTTGGATTTATTTGTATAATATTTGTAGAAGTATAAATAAGAATTTATTGTCAAATTTAATGAGTTCCCTTCCCCTCCACCTCGTTCTGGACGCCTAATTTGTAACCTGCACCTGATTTTTTAATGTGTAGAACAGGTTTTTTCAGTTCTACAAAAATCTTCACTGGCGCCATTCTACTTTAGTTTGGAGTACATTTTCACTGTGGAAACTTTCAAATCAGGCGTCAGTGGCCGGACACGCCCCCTTTTGAAGAAAAAATTCTGTTCTAAACTAGAACTGTTCTACCTGACTAGAACTGCAGAAAAAAAAATGTGGAGAATTGCGATTTCTAAAATAGTCCGTTCTCCACCAGTTGCTCCTAAAAATCAGGCGCGAATCATGTGGAAACTTGGGCCCTATATAATGTGGCCAACAGAATCCTGGCTGAGTTGAAGTTTTTCTGGTGGGGGAAAATTTTCAAAAAGAAAAGCTGTTATTTTGGAGGTGCAAAAAATGTGGATGATTCCAAATTATTTCATTTCAATCTTGGAATGGAAAATTTGGCAGAAATAATGAAGAATGCGTTTTTTAAAAAATTAAACTGTTTCATTTAGTTAGTACAGAACAGTATATTTTCATTTTTGCAGTGAACAGCAACATCTGCATTATGATCTATTGTTCTGTAATTTCATTTTCACATACAAAAAAACCCTACATATCTATCCAATCCCTGTTTTCTCTTCTCACCCAAACACCCAATGCAGACAATATTTTCTCTGGGCTATCAACTGCCCTTCAATTCCCAAATGTAAACTTTGATTATCTGATCAAATGGGCTTCATATTACCACAGAGGGTTATGATCCCCCTTTTGCACTGTTTTTCTGGTAGGTTTATCATGAGAATGTAGTGTTTGAACCATGTCAAAGATAGAAAAGATCGGCCAGTGCTCACCAGTATTTGGGTATTGTTGAGCCAAGTTTCATGAAAATCTGTAGCAATCTAGATATACTTTAATCAAACAGAAATGAAGCTGTTTGCAGAACTAACTTGGGCAGAGCATGATTTCCATTTCTGGGACATTCATTAAGTAATGTTGGATTCTTTTTCAGAAGGTTACAATCTTGTCATTTCACAACAAGGGGTTGACTTCCATTGCCGCCAGTAATGTTTATGTTGCAAAATGGCTGCTGGCAATTGAAATTTAATTAAAAAATCATCAGCCCAGTGTCCACCCGAGGCCCACCTGATACAATTTTCATATGCTCCTGCAAATGGCTGGTTAGGGCGACTGTTGGAAGCAGGCAGGAGCCTAGTTGACCATATAATTTTCAAGTACCAATGGGCAGAGCATGTGCCATGTTCATTCCACCCATTGGTACTAGGCCTGAGGGGCCTAACCAGCAGTCAAAATGGGCACTACATTTTTCTGCATATTTTTGTTGGGCCAGAAGGAGTTGCTGATTACAGTTTATCTGAAGAGCTTCTGCCATCATTCAAACTAAACCTCATTTCAAAATTCAGTGTTCTTTCAATTTGATAATACAGGTGCAGCGTCGAAAATCCGGAGTTCCGGGAATGTTCCGGAATCAGGACTACGGACCGATCGGTGGCAGGTCGTCCGGAATCCGTAAAATTTTCCGGAATCCGGACCCGCCGACCCTGCTGACTTCGGGGCACCGCCGCTGTCCGACCTCTGGCCTCGCCTCGCCCTGCTTGCTGCCGCTGCCCTTACCTCGGGGCCTCCTCGCCGGCCTGCCCGAGCACCTTCTCCACACCGGGGCCAGCCCGCCCGAACACCACCACCACAGCGGGCCCAGCCCAACCACCACCTCCGTGGGACCAGCCCAACCACCACCTCCGCAACGGGGCCAGCCTGAACACCACCTCCATGGCGGGACCCACCCGAACACCTTCTCAATGGCGGGTCCCACCTAAACATCACCTCTTCAGTGGGGTCCCGCCCACTGAACTGATCGACGGGGCCGGCCGGCCCAAACAGCTCCTTGGCAACCCCCCTTCCCCCCCCTCTTTCTGATGTTCCAAAATCCGGAAAGACCCGAACCTGGGCTCGGATGTTTCCGGATTCGTGATGTCAGACTGACGATCGAAAGCCCGGAATCTTGAACGGCCTCGGTCCCGAGGATTCCGGATTCTCGACGCTGCACCTGTACTGCAACAGAGAAATCAAGCTTAGTGGTTGTAAATTACATCACAGCTCTTGATCTAAATAAACCATAATCTACATATATCAGCTTACCATTTTCTCCCTTCAGTATTTTGGCCAGGAACTTGCAATCTATTTTGATGAGGAAGATTGGCTGATGACACAAACAAAGCTTTCAAAATCAGGTTGAGAAATGCATTGTATGTAATGCCACCCTCCTTCAGTGGTTATCTGAAAGCCAGGGGCAATCATTTCAGCATTTCTTTCCTCTGTTATCCTGTGCATTGGGATCTCTCACTCTAACATATTGCCCTTTGTAATCCTCATAAAACTATTTATTATTTGGTGACATTCAGATGTAAATAACTTGAAAGCAAACTGCTCATTTTAACAGTACAAAATCCCATAAAAAGTCTGTGGGCTAATTTTAAGTGTAATGAGCAGCTGGCAGTGTTCGTTTGCCAATGAGAGCAAAGTCCAGAAGGTGTTATTGAATCATCTATTTTCATAGTCGAGATTTGAATTTTTGCCTCATCACACTGTTTGCATGGACTTTACCTTCTTTATCCCATTCCCTTGTAGAAACTGAGCCTATTTAAGTGAAGTGAGCTTTTTTTGGATCTTCCTCACAACCTGGAGTCACAAATCTGCCTGCCGGCTGCTTGAATTGTATTGCTAGATCCTTAATATTTTTATTGCATGTATGATAGTCTATGATAAAGGTTTTGAATGCATCCCAGGTTCTCAACAAGCCCAAATTCTGATCCAAATATAGTTGGATTTTATCATTTAGGAATTTGTTATGGTTAGGATCTACAAGTAGAGAGGGATTAAATCTTTACTGCAATGTGCATTTATCAAATTCTGATTTGGCTGTTAAGCTCAAAGAGCTAATCAAAGCATGCATCTGACTTTGAGACAAAAGAAATGTGGAGAATATATTGCAAGTGCTGGGGCAAATAAATGTTAATCTTTGTTGATTATAGGTAAAAGCCTCTAAATCGTAGATCATCTCAACTCCTCCCCTGTTCCATCAGGAGTTATCTTAATGGGGCTATTATGCCTTTGGAAGATCCTATCTTCCTTGGGATTATTGGAACTATAACCATGATAGATAATGGGCCAGATTTTGCTCTTCGGCAAATACACTTAAACTTGCCCACAGATTTTCTGTGGGAGTTTTGCACTGGAACTTGCTGTGATTAGTAAGCCATTTCAGCACAGCACCCTCTAAAGGGGATCTAGGACCTGGCTGAACAGGGAAAACAACTGTGTATCTCCTTAACCAATCAAAGTGAAGAATCGTTAATGAACCGCGCAGAGTCTGAATCAGGAAGTTTCAGTTGGAATAGGTAATTCAATGCTAAGTCGTGTATAGTCATGAGACTGAGAGAAATAAGAGAAAAAAGAAAAAGTAAAACAAATAACTTTTTAAATCTCCAACAATAATTAAAATCTGAAGGAATGAGATTCCACGCTTGTAAAAGCAAAATTTCAGTGCCTTGAGGTTGTTTGGCAGTAATTAAGACTTATCACTCTGTTTAAAAAAATTATTTAGACTGGAATCGACAAGCCCTAGCTTTTTCTGGTGTTTAGTGTGGATCTGTCATGCAAGTCCAGCAACTTCATGCCGTTCCATGTATTTCAATGCCGAGTCTCTTGATGAGATACTTTTCCAGCAAAGCTTGTGGAGGAGCAGGGCAACTCCGACAGCAACTTCCTGATTTCTGCGTTTAACTGCGGTCATGTGCGGTCACTGAAAGTTGCTGTGCGATTTACACTTTAATAACAGTGAGCGCTGTTAGCCTCACCATTACTTCTACACAAAATCCGGGCCATAGTGTTTTGGATTGTCTTGATAATAATGGGTTCATTCTTACCAGTATCAGTATTTAAAGTATAATTTTAAATTTATATTCAACCCCAGTCCTGTTTGACCTTTTGACCAAGCCCTGTAGTCTTTGCACTGTCTTTTTTCTTCTACTTACTTCCATATCAGTCTTTCACTGTCCCAAAATCTGTGCAGCTCTTGATCTCCATTTTCATATCCCTTTCAACCACAAATTTCTCAACTTCTATTTCCCATGCATCTTTTAGAAACTTAGAATCTTACAGTACAGAAGGAGGCTATGTGACCCGTCGTGCCTGTGCCAACTCTTTGAAAGAGTTGTCCAATTTAGTGCCACACACACCAGCTTTTTCCTCAGAACCCTGTAAATGAGTCGTCTTCAAATAGATGTCCAATTGTCTTTTGAAAGTTCCTATAGAATCTGATTCCACCACCCTTTCTGGTAGTGCATTCCAGATCTTAATTCTCCAAGGCCTTGATGTCCTTCCTAATTGCAGTACCCAGAATTGTACACAATATTCAAGCTGAGGCCTAACTAGTAATTTGTAAAGGTTGAGCATGACTTCCTTGTTTTGGTGTTAATTCTCCTATTTACAAGTATCACGCACGCTTTCTTAACCACCTTATCAACCTGCCCTGCCTTTCCTTCAAAGATTTGTGAATATGAACACGAGGTTCCTCTGCTTTTGCACCCCCATTAGTACCATTTAGATTATATTATTCTCGATGTTGTTCCTCCCAAGTGCATCACTTCATACTCTGCGTTAAATTGCACTTGCCAAGTGTCTTCCCATTTCACCAGTCTGTCTATGCCCTCATGAAATCTGTTACAATTTTGAAGTAAATAGTGAGCAGAATAGTAATTCCTATAGCCAAGTCCAGGTATTTATATATGACAAGAAAAACAATAGTCCTAACACCGACCCCCAGAGACCCCACTGTATATATCTCTTCAATTAGAAAAACATCCATTCACTACTACACTGCCTCCAATCAAATCTTTTTCAAAGTCCATATACACAGCATGCACTGCACTGTCTTCATTAACCCTCTCTGATACTCCATCAAAGAACTCAATCAGGTTAGTCAGACAGGATTTACCTTTAACAAATCCATGCTGGCTGTTCTTTATTAATCCATGCTTCTCCAAATGAGAATTCATTTTGTCCTTGATAATGGACTCTAATAGTTTTCCCATCACTGGAGTTAGGGTGACTAGACTGTAGTTACCAGGTTTATCCCACTCTCCTTTTTTGAACAGGGGTATAATATTTGCAATCCTCCAGCCCTCTGGAACCACTCCCTTATCGAAGGAGGATTGGAAGATTGTGGCTAAAGCCTCTGCAATGTCCAGCCTTACTTCACTGAATAACCTAGAATGGATTCCATCCAGACCGGATGACTTTTCTACTTTGAATGCTGCCAATCTTTTAAGTAACCCCATTTATCTATTTTTATTCTACCCAGTATCGCTACTACATCCTCCTTTACTGCTATATTGGCAGCAATCCTCTTCGCGAGTGAAGACAGATGCAAAGTATTCACTCAGTACCTCAGTCATGCCCTCTGCCTCCACAAGATTTGCATTGTTGTCCCTAATCAATTGTACATAGAAACATAGAAAATAGGTGCAGGAGTAGGCTATCCGGCCCTTCGAGCCTGCACCACTATTCAATAAGATCATGACTGATCATTCCTTCAGTACCCCGTTCCTGCTTTCTCTCCATACCCCTTGATCCCTTTAGCCACAAGGGCCATATCTAACTCCGTCTTGACTATATCCAGTTAATTGGCATCAACAACTCTCTGCGGTAGGGAATTCCTGAAGAAGTTCCTCCTCATCTCAGTCCTAACCCCTTATCCTAAGACGATGTCCTCTGGTTCTGGACTTCCCCAACATCACGAACATTCTTCCTGCATCTAACCTGTCCAGTCCCGTCAGAATTTTATATGTTTCTGAGATCCCCCCTCATCCTTCTAAACTCCAGTGAATACAGGCCCAGTCGATCCATTCTCTCCTCATATGTCAGTCCTGCCATCCCAGGAATCAGTCTGGTGAACCTCCGCTGCACTCCCTCAATAGCAAGAACATCCTTCTTCAGATTAGGAGAATAAAACTGAATACAATGTTCCAGGTGGGGCCTCACCAAGGCCCTGTTCAACTGCAGTAAGACTTTCCTGCTCCTATACTCAAATCCCCTTGGTATGAAGGCCAACATACCATTTGCCTTCTTCACCGCCGGCTGTACCTGCAAGCCAACCTTCAATGACTCATGAATCATGACACCCAGGTCTCGCTGCACCTCCCCTTTTGCTAATCTGCCACCATTCAGATAATCTGCCTTCGTGTTTTTGCCCCCAAAGTGGAGAACCTCACATTTATCCACATTATACTGCAACTGCCATGTATTTGCCCACTCGCCTAACCTGTCCAAATCACCCTGCAGCCTCTTAGTGTCCTCCTCACAGCTCACACCGCCACCCAGTTTAGTGTCATCTGCAAACTTGGAGATATTACACTCAATTCCATCATCCAAATCATTAATATATATTGTAAAGAGCTGGGATCCCAGCACTGAGCCCTGCGGCACTCCACAAGTCACTGCCTACCATTCTGAAAAGTACCCGTTAATCCCAACTCTCTGCTTCCTGTCTGCCAACCAGTTCTCTATCCATGTCAGTACATTACCCCCAATACCATGTGCTTTGATTTTGCACACCAATCTCTCGTGTGGGACCTTGTCAAAAGCCTTTCGAAAATCCAAATACACCACATCCACTGGTTCTCCCCTGCCTACTCTACTAGTTACATCCTCAAAAAATTCGACAAGATTTGTCAAGCATGATTTCCCCTTCATAAATCCATGCTGACTTGGACCTATCCTATCACTGCTTTCCAAATGTGCTGCTATTTCATCCTTAATGATTGATTCCAACATTTTCCCCACTAATGATGTCAGGCTAATTGGTCTATAATTACCCGCTTTCTCTCTCCCTCCTTTTTTAAAAAGTGCCGTTACATTAGCTACCCTCCAGTCCATAGGAACTGATCCAGAGTCAATAGACTGTTGGAAAATTATCACCAATGCATCCACTATTTCTCGGGCCACATCCTTAAGTACTCTGGGATGTAGACTATCAGGCCCTGGGGATTTATCGGTCTTCAATCCCGTCAATTTCCCTAACACGATTTCCCGCCTAATAAGGATATCCTTCAGTTCCTCCTTCTCATGAGACCTTCGGACCCTTAGTACATCGGGAAGGTTATTTGTGTCTTCCTTTGTGAAGACAGAACCAAAGTACTGGTTCATTTGGTCTGCCATTTCTTTGTTCCCCATTATAAATTCACCCGAAACCGACTGCAAGGGACCAACATTTGTCTTCACTAATCTTTTTCTCTTCACATATCTATAGAAGCTTTTGCAGTCATTTTTTATGTTTCTGGCAAGCTTCCTCTCGTACTCTATTTTCCCCTTCTTAATTAAACCCTTTGTCTTCCTCTGCTGTATTCTAAATTTCTCCCAGTCCTCCGGCTTGCTACATTTTCTGGCTAATTTGTATGCCTCTTCCTTGGATTTAACACTATCCTTAATTTCCCTTGTTAGCCACGGTTGAGCCACCTTCTCCGTTATATTTTTACTCCAGACAGGGATGTACAATTGCTGAAGTTCATCCATGTGATCTTTAAAGGTTCGCCATTGCCTATCCACCGTCAACCCTTTAAGTATCATTTGCCAGTTGAATCTAGCCAATTCGCGCCTCATACCATCAAAATTACCTTTCCTTAAGTTCAGGACCCTAGTTTCTGAATTAACTTTGTCACTCTCCATCTTAATAAAGAATTCTACCATATTATGGTCACTCTTCCCCAAGGGGCCTCGCACAACAAGATTGCTCATTAGTCCCTTCTCATTACACAGTTTAGGATGGCCAGCTCTCTGGTTGGTTCCTCGACATATTGGTCGAGAAAACCATCCCTAATACACTCCAGGAAATCCTCCTCCACCACATTGCTACCAGTTAGGTTAGCCCAATCAATATGTATATTAAAGTCACCCATGATTACTGCTGTACCTTTATTGCACACATCCCTTATTTCTTGTTTGATGCTGTTCCCAACCTCACTGCTACTATTTCGTGGCCTGTACACAACTCCCACTAGCGTTTTCTGCCCTTTGGTATTCTGTAGCTCCACCCATACCGATTCCACATCATCCAAGCTAATGTCCTTCCTTACAATTGCATTAATTTCCTCTTTAACATGCAATGCCATCCCGCCTCCTTTTCCTTTCTGTCTGTCCTTCCTAAATGCTGAATACCCCTGGATGTTAAGTTCCCAGCCTTGGTCACTCTGGAGCCATGTCTCCGTGATGCCAAACACATCATACCCGTTAACTGCTATCTGCGCAGCTAGTTCGTCCACCTTATTCCGAATACTCCTCACATTGAGGCACGGAGCCTTTAGGCTTGTCTTTTTAACACACTTTTACCCTTTAGAATTCTGCTGTAAAGTGGCTCTTTTTGTTTTTTGCCTTCGGTTTCTCTGCCCTCCACTTTTACTATTCTCCTTTCTATCTTTTGTTTCTGTCTCCATTTTATTCCCCTCTGTCTCCCTGTATAGGTTCCCATCCCCCTGCCATATTAGTTTAACTCTGCCCAAACAGCACTAGCAAACACTACCCCCTAGGACATTGGTTCCGGTCCTGCCCAGGTGCAGACCGTCCGGTTTGTACTGATCCCACCTCCCCCCGGTTCCAATGTCCCAGGAATTTGAATCCCTCCCTTCTGCACCACTGCTCAAGCCACGTATTCATCTGAGCTATCCTGCGATTTCTACTCTGACTCGCACGTGGCACTGGTAGCAATCCTGAGATTACTACTTTTGAGGTCCTACTTTTTAATTTAACTCCTAGCTCCCTAAATTCGACTTGTAGGACCTCATCCCGTTTTTTTACCGATATCGTTGGTACCTATATGCACCACGACAACTGGCTGTTCACCCTCCCTTTTCAGAATGTCCTGCACCCGCTCCGAGACATCCTTGACCCTTGCACCATTCCTTTAACGATTGTTTTACTCTCTAAATATTTTTGAGTTCCCTTTTATGTTGCCCACTAATCTTTTCCCATACACTCTCTTTGCCTTTCTTGTATCCTTTTTCAATTTCCCCTGCACTCTCTTTATTCTTCCTGGTTTTCAATTATATTCTGTACCTGAAATTTGTGTCAAATTTTTATTGTTTTATTTTAGCCTCTTATTTCCTTTGTCATCCAGGGAGCTCGAGCCTTGGCTGTCCCACCTTTCCTCCTTATGGGAATAGTTTGTACCCGAACTATCTCTGTCTGAAGGCCTGCTGTTGTTCATTTACTGTTTTCTTGGCCAGTCTTTGGAGCCGAAATTGGCCCTTTCTATAAGGCCTATGGCCGCCAGAAACCAGTGGCCATGGGTCAGTGCGGAACATAACAACATAAGAATTAGGAACAGGAGTAGGCCATCTAGCCCCTCGAGCCTGCTCCGCCATTCAACAAGATCATGGCTGATCTGGCTGTGGACTCAGCTCCCCTTACCCGCCCGCTCCCCATAACCCTTAATTCCCTTATTGGTTAAAAATCTATCTCTCTGTGATTTGAATACATTCAATGAGCTAGCCTCAACTGCTTCCCTGGGCAGAGAATTCCACAGATTCACAACCCTCTGGGAGAAGAAATTCCTTCTCAACTCGGTTTTAAATTGGCTCCCCCGTATTTTAAGGCTATGCCCCCTAGTTCTAGTCTCCCCGACCAGTGGAAACAACCTCTCTGCCTCTATCTTGGCTATCCCTTTCATTATTTTAAATGTTTCTATAAGATCACCCCTCATCCTTCTGAACTCCAACGAGTAAAGACCCAGTCTACTCAATCTATCATCATAAGGTAACCCCCTTATCTCCGGAATCAGCCTAGTGAATCGTCTCTGTACCCCCTCCAAAGCTAGTATATCCTTCCTTAAGTAAGGTCACCAAAACTGCACGCAGTATTCCAGATGCGGCCTCACCAATACCCTGCACAGTTGCAGCAGGACCTCCCTGCTTTTGTACTCCATTCCCTCTCGCAATGAAGGCCAACATTCCATTCGCCTTCCTGATTACCTGCTGCACCTACAAACTAACTTTTTGGGATTCATGCACAAGGACCCCCAGGTCCCTCTGCACCGCAGCATGTTGTAATTTCTCCCCATTCAAATAATATTCCCTTTTACTGTTTTTCTTTCCCAAGGTGGATGACCTCACATTTTCCGACAGTGTATTCCATCTGCCAAACCTTAGCCCATTCGCTTAACCTATCCAAATCTCTTTGCAGCCTCTCTGTGTCCTCTACACAACCCTCTTTCCCACTAATCTTTGTGTCATCTGCAAATTTTGTTACACTACACTCTGTCCCCTCTTCCAGGTCATCTATGTATATTGTAAACAGTTGTGGTCCCAGCACCGATCCCTGTGGCACACCACTAACCACCGATTTCCAACCCGAAAAGGACCCATTTATCCCGACTCTCTGCTTTCTGTTAGCCAGCCAATTCTCGATCCATGCTAATACATTTCCTCTGACTCGGTGTAACTTTATCTTCTGTAGTAACCTTTTGTGTGGCACCTTATCGAATGCCTTTTGGAAATCTAAATACACCACATCCATCGGTACACCTCTATCCACCATGCTCGTTATATCCTCAAAGAATTCCAGGAAATTAGTTAAACATGATTTCCCTTTCATGAATCCATGTTGCGTCTGCTTGATTGCACTATTCCTATCTAGATGTCCCGCTATTTCTTCCTTAATGGTAGCTTCAAGCATTTTCCCCACGACAGATGTTAAACTAACCGGCCTATAGTTACCTGCCTTTTGTCTGCCCCCTTTTTTAAATAGAGGTGTTACATTAGCTGCTTTCCAATCCGATGGTACCTCCCCAGAGTCCAGAGAATTTTGGTAGATTATAACGAATGTGTCTGCTATAATTTCTGCCATCTCTTTTAATACCCTGGGATGCATTTCATCAGGACCAGGGGACTTGTCTACCTTGAGTCCCATTAGCCTATCCAGCACAACCCCCTTAGTGATAGTGATTATCTCAAGGTCCTCCCTTCCCACATTCCCGTGACCAGCAATTTTTGGCATGGTTTTTGTGTCTTCCACTGTGAAGACCAAAGCAAGATAATTGTTTAAGGTCTCAGCCATTTCCACATTTCCCATTATTAAATCCCCCTTCTCATCTTCTAAGGGACCAACATTTACTTTAGTCACTCTTTTCCGTTTTATATATCGATAAAAGCTTTTACTATCTGTTTTTATATTTTGCGCAAGTTTACTTTTGTAATCTATCTTTCCTTTCTTTATTGCTTTCTTAGTCATTCTTTGCTGTTGTTTAAAATTTTCCCAATCTTCTAGTTTCCCACTAACCTTGGCCACCTTATACGCATTGGTTTTTAATTTGATACTCTCCTTTATTTCCTTGGTTATCCACGGCTGGTTACCCCTTCTCTTACCGCCCTTCTTTTTCACTGGAATATATTTTTGTTGAGCGCTATGAAAGAGCTCCTTAAAAGTCCTCCACTGTTCCTCAATTGTGCCACCGTTTAGTCTGTGTTCCCAGTCTACTTTAGCCAACTCTGCCCTCATCCCACTGTAGTCCCCTTTGTTTTAAGCATAGTACGCTCGTTTGAAACACTACTTCCTCACTATCAATCTATATTACAAATTCAACCATACTGTGATCACTCATTCCGAGAGGATTTTTACTAGGAGATCGTTTATTATTCCTGCCTCATTACACAGGACCAGATCTAAGATAGCTTGCTCCCTTGTAGATTCTGTAACATACTGTTCTAGGAAACAATCCCGTATGCATTCTATGAATTCCTCCTCCAGGCTACCCCGTGCGATTTGATTTGACCAATCGATATGCAAGTTAAAATCCCCCATGATTACTGCCGTTCCTTTTTCACATGCCTCCATTATTCCCTTGATTATTGCCCGCCCCACTGTGAAGTTATTATTTGGGGGCCTATAAACTACGCCCATCAGTGACTTTTTCCCCTTACTATCTCTAATCTCCTCCCACAATGATTCAACATTTTGTTCATTCGAGCCAATATCATCTCTCACAACTGCCCTGATATCATCCTTTATTAACAGAGCTACCCCGCCTCCTTTCACTTCTTGTCTATCTTTCCGAATTGTCAGATACCCCTGTATGTTTAATTCCCAGTCTTGGCCACCCTGCAACCACGTTTCTGTAATGGCCACCAAATCATACCCATTTGTAATGATTTGTGCCGTCAACTCATTTGCTTTATTTCGAGTGTTTAGGTAGAGTGTTTTAATACTAGTTTTTAAACCATGATTTTTAGTTTTGACCCGTCCTTTATATTCATACATATTGTCCCTTCCTATCACCTTGTGGTTTACACTTACCCCAGTGCTACTCTGCCTCTGTTGTCTCCTGCCTTTTGCATTCTTTCTTGGGGTCCTGTTCATTTGAGCTCTCACCGACTGTAACTAGCTCAGAGCTCTCTCCTGGGTTCCGAATACTCCTCGCATTGAGGCACCAAGCTTTCAGGCTTGCATTTTTATTACACTTTGACCCTTTTGCCGCCGAGTCGCAGCAGATTGGCTGACGTTCGCGGCATTGTCCTGATGGGGTTTTTCAGGCAGTGTAGATATCTGCCCCGCTCCCCCCACTTCCACCCCGCTCCTGCATATGTGTCGTTAATGATGTCATCAGATCGCGCACCGCCTCGGATCTACCCTGGAAGAGAAATTCAGCGCAACTCATCTTCTGGCCGCCAATGACCGGTTTTTGGGTCAGTGTACACTGCTTGCTCAAGACCGCCAGTGGCATTTAAAGTTGTGTTGAATCTCGCACCATTCTTGTTTGCAATATTTTTTTGGATGGGTTAAAGCATTACAAGTTGTCTGCTTGACACCGGGATTGAGTTAATCGTGGCCCAGGCTCTTCATATTCTACAACAGAGAGCCGTGATTGAGGAGGCTGGGCTTGCGGAGAATAACTAAATGGGGTCAGTTCTGGCAGCGGAATGTCTCCTGCACATTGTGCGTGGCAGGGAGGCATGCAGGAGAAGGCGGCACTGGCTACAGCAGCTGGAGAGGCATCCAGCAAGGGATGCCGCACACATGGCTGAGGAAGATGCAGAAGACCATGGAGATGACGTCCGAGTTGAACCCAGAGAGGAATCCTTACACAGAGTGCTGCAGTATTTGCCTGAGCGGGTGTCCCTATTCATCGTCATTTGCTGCATGCTTCACAACCTGGCAATCATGAGGGCAGAACCATTGGACGACAAGGCAGCAGTACCACCTGAGAAGGAGGCACAGGAGCACAATGCGCAGGAGGAGGACCAGGTTGGCGATCACGCAGGAGATGGCATCGCCATCCAGCCCCTGCAAGGGAAGTCCTAAACTGCCTCATTTCCGCTGAGTTCATGCGCACTTTAGCCTTCATCTGTGCATCTCCATGGGCAAACCAATGAGCCCTTTCACACAGCATTCCCCACAGTGAAATGAGATATTCAAGGCCAAAATAAAGATTTATGACACACAAAATAATGGATCAACAAAACATACACATTGTCAATTCTCACCCTTGTACATTCCCTTATAACCCCGCTTACGTAAACCTATTCTGGAACTGTGCCACAGTGTCTCCCCTGAAGTTACATCATAGCTCTGGGAAGGCTGCTGCGTTTCAGGTGTAGAAGCTACAGATGTCCTTCTAGGAAACCTTTGACCAGCTCTGGCCCTGGAAGGGCTGGCTGCAGACTGGGCCGCATCCTCCTCGGCGCCTTCAGTCAGAATTGGCTAGGGGGAAGCCATGGTTGGCAGCAATGGCGGAGTGGGAGGACTTGGCTCAGGACTGCTGTGATTATGAGAGAGCACATCAGAGTCCTGCTCCAATGATCCGGCGTCACTCCTCCGGGGCAGCACCTCACCATCCCCACCAATCTGTTGGATGGGGTGGCACGACACCAGAAGGCCCCCCGCCGTAGATCGTGGTGGGCTCAGCCGCGATGGCAGCAGTCAGAGCTCGCGTGGCATTCAGCTGAGACTGCACGAGAACAGACACAATCTCGGTGCCACCAGTCACAACAGCAGTAATATGCTCCGTGGCCTATTGCTGTGTGCACATGAGTATTCTGAGCTTCCAGGCCGGGGCCATCCTTACCAATGCAGCATTCAGAAGTTGGTTCCCTGACACCTGTGCTGTAATGGCAGCTGCCATAATCACCCACGACTTGCAGCATCACAGCTGGATCCGCACAGTTACTCTGGGAGTCCACCATCGTCTGCACACTGGCATTGATGGGCTCCATGGTGTGTGCAGAGCTGTCCACAATGCGGGAGGCAGACTCCTCTATGCTTCTGACCACATGTGACAGGCTCTCGCGTACCCTTGCCATTGTCCCCAACATCTGCGAATGCATGGCCTCCACCCTTGTTTCAAAAGCCACCACATCAAAGGGCTCGTCCAAGACCTCTGCAGCGGAACTCGCTTGCGAACTTGCCCCCCCGGAGAGATGGCACCCGAGGTTCCCTTTGTCCTTCACCATGCTGCAGCCTGCTAGGCCCCAATGCATCACCCAGTGCAGACCCCTCTGCTAAATCTAACCAACCCGACAGCGTGCTCCCAGTATCTGAACTGGCGTGTGCGAATATAGGAAGCAGTGATGCGGTGCTGGCAGCATTGTTCCCCTCTTCATCGGCTTCAGCCGCCAATGTCTGCTCTCGGCTCAAGAGTCTCATCCTGACGCCGGCTCGCACTCGCCTCAAGGTTTGGCTGCGGATGACACTAAGTTGGGTGGCAGTGTGAGCTGCGAGGAGGATGCTATGAGGTTGCAGAGTGACTTGGTTGGGTGAGTGGGCAAATGCATGGCAGATGAAATATAATGTGGATAAATGTGAGGTTATCCACTTTGGTGGTAAAAACAGAGAGACAGACTATTATCTGAATGGTGACAGATTAGGAAAAGGGGAGGTGCAACGAGACCTGGGTGTCATGGTGCATCAGTCATTGAAGGTTGGCATGCAGGTACAGCAGGCGGTTAAGAAAGCAAATGGCATGTTGGCCTTCATAGCGAGGGGATTTGAGTACAGGGACAGGGAGGTGTTACTACAGTTGTACAGGGCCTTGGTGAGGCCACACCTGGAGTATTGTGTACAGTTTTGGTCTCCTAACTTGAGGAAGGACATTCTTGCTATTGAGGGAGTGCAGCGAAGGTTCACCAGACTGATTCTCGGGATGGCGGGACTGACATATCAAGAAAGACTGGATCAACTGGGCTTGTATTCACTGGAGTTCAGAAGAATGAGAGGGGATCTCATAGAAACATTTAAAATTCTGACTCGTTTAGACAGGTTAGATGCAGGAAGAATGTTCTCAATGTTGGGGAAGTCCAGAACCAGGGGTCACAGTCTAAGGATAAGGGGTAAGCCATTTCGGACTGAGATGAGGAGAAACTTCTTCATCCAGAGAGTTGTGAACCTGTGGAATTCTCTACCACAGAAAGTTGTTGAGGCCAATTCACTAAATATATTCAAAAAGGAGTTAGATGTAATCCTTACTACTAGGGGGATCAAGGGGTATGGCGAGAAAGCAGGAATGGGGTACTGAAGTTGCATGTTCAGCCATGAACTCATTGAATGGCGGTGCAGGCTCGAAGGGCCGAATGGCCTACTCCTGTTTCTATGTTTCTATGTCTTGCTCTGGCTGACTCTCGGGGTATCATCTGCAATCATAAATGGCACAAGGAGTTCCGTCAGGGTGAGGTAGGGCATGGCACCATCCAGCAAGCAACTTGAACACAATTATAACCAATTGACTGGTAGGCACTTTGACTCTCAGGGAGAGATGGCATTAAAGGAAGGCCTTCTCTTATCAATGCTGCCCCCACCAGGATCCACGCAACCGGCAGCAACATGTGGGCCCTCTAGCTGCTGCACCTTCTCTTCCATGTCACTGAGCTGCTGGATATCGGCCTTGCTCCCACTAGTCCTCTGTTGCTGCAAATGGTTGTGGGAGACCTTGGCCTGCAAAGCAAAGAAGGGTTGCTGAGTAGCAGTCACATGAGGCCTCGGCAATTAGTGCAAATGTGGGTCCATTGCATGCAGTTATAACTCTCAGAAAGGGACCCTCCATTGCAAGTATGCACACACAAATATAGATGTCTCAGCAATCAAATGGTGCTTCAGTCACTATATAGTGAAGGTGGAATATAAGAAAAGGTGAAGTAGAGGCTCAGAGATGGAGGGTGAGGAGTTGGGGGAGCATGTACTCACTTTCATCAGTTGAATTAAATCGTTCAGCCTTTGCGGCATTGGGTGGCAGTGCATTCATGAATTGAAGTCCCCGACACCTCCACAGCTATCTCTCTCCACGCATTGACAAAGACAGCGCAACTGAATCTGTGTGTCTGGTTAGAGATCGCGCCTCCTTCCCTCCACAGCTCGGACCAGGGTCTCAACAGCGGAGAACTGGCTGGCCCTCCTTCAACGTCTTGCAGCAGCCATTCCATCACAGGTAATAGAGACAAACTCCGTGCTCAGGGCTTAGCTGAAAACCCTGCCTTTTAAGAAGGCCAGAGAGCCGTTCCTTCGTCAGTCAATGGCCATCAGCTGAATTTCTCGGCCTAATCGGCCAGTCCGCCCTCACAATATAGTGTTAGGGGAATAGAAAGGCGTTTCTGCAGCTGTAGACGTGTCTCCAGGATGGTATAGTTCCTCGTTGCCAGGGTCAAGTATGTCAGAGTGGACACAGGGCATTCTGGGGGGAGAGGGTGTACAGCTAGAGATCGTGGTCCATATTGGGACCACTGACACGAGTAGGATGAGGTCCTGCAGGCAGAATTTAGGGAGCTCGGAGAAAAAGAGGTGAAATTAAAAAGGATATTAGGAATGCGAAGAGAGAGCATGAAAAATTGTTGGCAAGTGAAATCAAGGAAAACCCAAAGATGTTCTATAAATATATTAAGAGCAAGAGGATAGCTAAAGAAAAGATAAGGCCTATTAGAGACCATGAGGGTAATCTGTGTGTGGAGGCACAAGATGTGGATATGGTTTTTGTCATGTATGTACATTCTGTTTGCAGCCACCAGATGACGTCATTGTTGGAGGCCACTGAGCAGCACGCATAGGTATAAAAGGCCAGCCATTTTGAGAGTCAGGCACCTTGGGCCTAAATAAAGCAGAGCCAAGGTTGTACCTTGCTTAGTTAAACAGTACTCAGTTTGAACCTTTATTGCATACATAACATTTGACGACGAGAATACAAGAACCTTTGTTTGCAAAATGAGCACGATTGGATTTTTAGAGCGATTCATGGAGGGAGAAGATTGGGCAGACTTTGTGAGCCGTTTGAACCAGTACTTCATGGCCAACAAAATGAAGGGGGTCGACGATGCAAATCCTCACAGTGTGCGGTTCAAAGATCTACAGTCTGATAAAGAATCTACTCATGCCGTGTGATCCAACAGAGAAAACGTACGAGGAGTTGTGTACATTGGTACGGAAGCACCTCAAGCCAGACGATGGCATCATCATCTCGAGATACAGGTTTTATACACACGTTCGATCGGACGGCCAGAGCCCGGCGGAATTCGTTGCAGAACCTGAGACGTCTGGCGGGACCTTGCAAGTTGGGGATGGTGTTGGCAGACGTACCGCGGGACTTCTTTGTTATCAGTATCGACCACGAGGTGATCCTGCGCAAACTTCTGGTGGTGGAGGAGTTGGATTTAAAAAGGGCCATCCAGATCGCTCAATCATGTATGACGACGGACAGGAGTCTAAAGCAAATAGCGGTGAAGAACCGAACCTCGACAAGTACTGTAAATGCGATTGATTCCGTGTTCGGCAGAGTGGCACATGGCAGGGCCTATCCGGCTGCGTTTGCGAAACCTGTGGCTGCCCAAAGTCTGCCAGCGGGAATGTATCCGACTTCTCCGTGTTGGGGTTGGGTGGGAAATCATCGGCACCAGCAGTGCCGATTTAAGCAATATAGTTGCAAAGTTGAGAATGGGGCATCTCCAGCGCAAGTGTCCGCAGATGAGCAAGAGAGCTGCGACACACAGTGTGGAGGATGAGAGTCAGACTAGCGCAGATCCGATACGCAATCCGAGATGCCAGAGGAGGAAGTGTATGGACTGTCGTATTTCATAACCGAGAGTAAATCAATTTTGATTAACGTGAAGTTTAACGGGATACTGGTAACGATGGAACTGGACAAGAGGGCGAGTCAATCGATCATGAACGCGAGGGCATTTAATACTAAGACTGTGAGCCCCAGGCTGAGCCCTGTTAACGCCAAGCTGCGCAGGTACACCAAAGAACTGATGAAGGTGATTGGCAGAGCACAAATTAATGTGTCATATAATGGTGCAGTTCACGAGTTATTGCTGTGGATTGTTCCAGGCAATGGCCCAACGCTGCTCGGCAGGAGCTGGTTGGAGAAAATCACATGCGACTGGAACGACATAAAGGAGTTGTCATCGGAGCAAGATACAAATGCCCAAGTATTGAGCAAGTTCCTCTCGCTGTTGAACCGGGTATCGGCAACTTCACGGGAGCCAAGGTGCAGATCCACCTAGAGTCTGATGCAAGACCCGTCCATCATAAAGCTCGGTCAGTGCTGTTTCTGCTGAGGGAGAAGTTCGAAATTGAACTAGACAGACTCCAGTGTGAAGGGACCATGTCCCCGGTCGAATTTAATGAATGGGCCAGCCCCATTGTTCCTGTGCTGAAAAGTGATGGCACAGTCAGAATCTGTGGAGACTACAAGACTATGATCAACAGGGTTTCGAAACACGATCAGTACCAGTTACCGAAGGCTGATGGCTTGTTTGCGACGCTAGCCGGAGGGAAGTCGTTCACAAAACTGGACTTGACGTCAGCCTATATGACACAGGAGTTGGTCGAGACATCGAAGAGATTTACGTGCATTAACACGCACAAAGGACTGTTTATTTACCACAGGTGCCCTTTCGGAATTCGCTCAGCTGCAGCAATATTCCAGAGGAATATGGAACGTGTACTGAAGTCCGTTCCCAGAACCGTTGTGTTCCAAGATGACATCCTGATCACTGGAAGAGGTTCTACTCCATTTGGATAGAGTGGGACTCAGACTAAAACGCTCGAAGTGCGACTTCATGGCACCGGAGGTCGAATTCCTCAGGAGGAAAATCGCCGCTGAGAGCAAGAGACCTACTGACGTGAAAACCAAGGCCATCAAGAATGCACCCAAGCCGCAGAATTTGACGGAGCTGCATTCATTCCTGGGTCTACTCAACTACTTTGGTAACTTCCTACCTTACTAGAACCACTGCACATGCTATTGAGAAAAGGCGACAACTGGGTGTGGGGCGCATCGCAAGACAGAGCTTTCGAGAAAGCCACCAATCTGCTTTCCTCGAACAAGCTTCTGGTACATTATGACCCATGTAAACGTTTAGTTTTGGCCTGTGACGCATCATCATATGGAATTGGTTGTGTACTCCAACAAGCCAATGAGTCGGGGAAACTTCAACCTGTCGCGTATGCATCCAAAAGTTTATCTAAAGTGGAAAGAGCCTACAGCATGGTAGAAAAAGAAGCTTTAGCGTGTGTGTACAGTGTTAAAAAGTTGCATCACTACCTGTTCGGTTTGAGGTTCGAATTAGAGATTGATCACAAGCCGCTCATTTCATTGTTTTCCGAGAGCAAAGGTATCAATACCAACGCTTCATCCCGCATCCAAAGGTGGGCGCTGACATTATCTGCCTATGATTATGCCACTCACCACAGACCTGGCACAGAGAATTGTGCCGATGCTTTGAGCCAATTGCCATTGCCGATAACAGAGGTGGAAATGCCACAACCGGCGGATCTAATGTTAATCATGGATGCTTATGAGAGTGAAGGAACCCCTGTCACGGCTCAACAAGTTAAGACCTGGACCAGCCAGGACCCGATTTTATCGGTGGTAAAGGGTTGCATCCTCAAAGGGGATTGGTCTGCCATACCTAAGCAAATGTGTGAGGAGGCCAAACCGTACATTCGGCACAAGGACGAACTGTCTATTCAAGCAGATTGCATATTGTGGGGCAATCACGTTGTAATGCCCAAGAAAGGGAGAGAGAAGTTCGTGCGTGAGTTACACAGCACACATCCGGGTATAGTGATGATGAAGGCCATCACCAGATCCCATGTATAGTGGCCAGGAATTGATTCTGAGCAGGAAGCATGCGTGCATCAGTGCAACACTTGCATGCAGCTCAGCAAAGCACCAGCGGAATCGCCACTGAGTCTGTGGTCGTGGCCATCCAAACCTTGGTCCAGGATCCAAGTAGATTTTGCAGGCCCCTTCCTGGGCAAGATGTTTTTAGTGGTGGTGGACGTTTATTTGAAGTGGATAGAATGCATAATCATGTCATCCAGCACGTCCACGGCAACCATAGAGAATCTCAGTGTCATGTTCGCGACACATGGTCTGCCTGACATAGTGGTGAGCGAAAATGGGTCGTGCTTCACCAGTCAGGAGTTTCAGGAGTTTGTGAAACTTAATGGCATAAAACATGTAAGGTCAGCACCTTTCAAGCCTGCGTCCAACAGGCAAGCTGAATGTGCAGTACAAATTATCAAACAAAGCATGAGGAGAGTAACCCAAGGGTCACTGCAGACCCGCTTGTCCTGCATACTGCTGAGTTACAGGGCAAGACCCCACACACACTCAAGAGTCTTGCCTGCTGAACTCATGATGAAAAGAGGTCTAATGACCAAGCTACCCCTGGTACACCCGATTTAAATAATCATGTTGAATACAGAAGACAAAGTCAACAAGGGTACCACGATCGCGCAACTGTCACTCGAGATTTCGGTTAATGATCCTGTATGTATGTTGAACTATGGTCAGGGTCCCAAATGGATCGCTGGTACGGTCATGGCCAAGGAGGACAACAGAGTATTCGTTGTTAAGCTCAAGAATGGGCAAACTTGCAGGAAACGCATGGATCAGACAAAGCTGAGGCACACAGACGAGCCAGAACAGTTGGACGAAGAAACCATCGATGACCAACCAACTTACCAGCAGTCGTCGGAGGACTCCAGGGTCATCAGTGAACCCAAAATTTCCATCACTGACCTGTTCAATAAAAATGGACTTGCAATCCCTGACATGGCCACTGTCACCCCCCAACAAGTCAGTCATCCAGTCATCATCAGCCACAACAGACCCCACACACTCGCCCAAGGCTGGAATCGAACTGAGACGGTCAACCCGGGAGCGCAAAGCACCGGACCGTCTCAACCTGTGAAAGACTGTGATAAGATCTTAGAGGAGGGTATTGTCATGTATGTACATTCTGTTTGTAGCCACCAGATGGCGTCATTGTTGGAGGCCACTGAGCAGCATGCACATGTGCTGCTCAGGTATAAAAGTCAGGCATTTTGGGCCGAAATAAAGCAGAGCAAAGGTTGCACCTTGCTTAGGTAAACAGTACTCAGTTTGAAGCTTTATTGCATACATATCAGTTCTTAACTAAATAAAAAGCAGAACCACAAAGTAATAGCCTCTGGATTACTACCCGAACCACGAGCAAATTTACGTAGGTTAAATAAGATCGAAGAGCTAAACTCGTGGCCCAAAAATTGGTGTGGCAGAAATGGGTTTTGGTTCCTGGGGCACTGGCACCAGTATTGGGCTAAAAGGGAGCTGTTTCATCGGGACAGACTCCACTTGGAACATGCTGGGGCTAGGGTCCTGGCAAACCGAATAACTAGGGCTACAGAGAGAGCTTTAAACTAATTAGTGGGGGGGAGGATTCAGAAACATAGAAACATAGAAATTAGGTGCAGGAGCAGGCCATTCGGCCCTTTGAGCCTGCACCACAATTCAATAAGATCATGGCTGATCACTCAATCTCAGTACCCCTTTCCTGCTTTCTCTCCATACCCCTTGATCCCTTTGGCCATAAGGGCCATATCTAACTACCTTTTGAATATATCTTAACGAACTAGCCTCAACAACTTTCTGCGGTAGAGAATTCCACAGGTTAACCATTCTGAGTGAAGAAGTCTCTCCTCAGTCCTAAATGGCTTACCACTTATTCTTAGACTGTGGCCCCTGGTTCTGGAACTCCACAGCAACGGGAACATTCTTCCTGCCTCTAAACTGTCCAATCTCGTCAGAATTTTATATATTTCTATGAGATGCCCTCTCATTCTTCTAATCTCCAGTGGACACAAGCCCAGTTGGTCCAGTCTCTCTTCATATGTCAGTCCTGCCATCCCGGGAATCAATCTGGTGAACCTTCGCTGTACTCCCTCAATAGCAAGAACATCCTTTCTCAGATTAGGGGACCAAAACTGAACACACTATTCCAGGTGTGGCCTCACCAAGGCTATGTACAACTGCAGTAATACCTCCCTGCTCCTATACTCAAACCCTCTAGCTATGAAGGCCAACATGTCATTTGCCTTCTTCACCGCCTGCTGTACCTGCATGCCAAACTTCAGTGACTGATGTACCATGACACCCAGGTCTCGTTGCACCTCCCCTTTTCCTAATCGATCACCATTCAGATAATAATCTGTCTTCCTGTTTTGGCCACCAAAATGGATAACCTCACATTTATCCACATTATACTGCATCTGCCATGCATTTGCCCACTCACCTAACCTGTCCAAGTCGCCCTGCAGTCTCTTAGCATCCTCCTCACAGCTCACACCACCATCCAGCTTAGTGTCATCTGCAAACTTAGAGATATTACATTCAATTCCTTCATCTAAATCATTGATGTATATTGTAAATAGCTGGGGTCCCAGCACTGAACCCTGCGGCACCCCACTGGTCACTGCCTGCCATTCTGAAAAGGACCCGTTTATTCCGACTCTTTGCTTCCTGTCTGCCAACCAGTTCTCTATCCACGTCAATCCATTACCCCCAATACCATGTGCTTTAATTTTGCACACTAATCTCTTGTGTGGGACCTTGTCAAAAGCCTTTTGAAATTCCAAATACACCACATCCACTGGTTCTCCCTTGTCCACTCTACTAGTTACATCCTCAAAAAATTCTAGAAGATTTGTCAAGCACGATTTCCCTTTCATAAATCCATGCTGATTTGGACCGATCCTGTCACTGCTTTCCAAATGCGCTGCTATTTCAACTTTAATAACTGATTCCAACATTTTCCCCACCACTGATGTCAGGCTAACCGGTCAATAATTTCCTGTTTTCTCTCTCCCTCCTTTTTTGAAAAGTGGTGTTAGATTAGCTATCCTCCAGTCCATAGGAACTGATCCAGAGTCTATAGAATGTTGGAAAATGATCCCCAATGCATCCACTATTTCTAGGGCCACTTCCTTAAGTACTCTGGGATGCATCCTATCAGGCCCTGGGGATTTATTTGCATTCAATCCCATCAATTTCCCGAACACAATTTCCTGACTGATAAGGATTTCCTTCAGTTGCTCCTTTTCGCTACACCCTCAAACCTCTAGTATTTCCGGAAGGTTATTTCGGTCTTCTTTAGTAAAGACAGATCCAAAGTATTTGTTCAGTTGGTCTGCCATTTCTTTGTTCCCCATTAGAAATTCATCTGATTCTGTCTGCAAAGGACCTACGTTGGTCTTCGCTAATCTTTTTATTTTCACATAACTATAGAAGCATTTGCAGTCAGTTTTTATGTTCCCTGCAAGCTTCCTCTCATACTTTATTTCCCCCCTCCTAATTAGTCCTTTTGTCCTCCACTGCTGAATTCTAAATTTCTCCCAGTCCCCAGGTTTGCTGCTTTTTATCGCTAATTTATATGCCTCTTCCATGGTTTTAACACTATCCCTAATTTCCCTTGTTAGCCACAGTTGAGCTACCTTCCCCTTTTTATTTTTATTCCAGACAGGGATGCACAGGTGAGCAGAAACCTAAAAGCTCAAAGAACAAGGTGAAGGCAATAGAGCAGGGTAGCATTGGGGGAAATTAAAACCAGAGCCTGACAGGAAGGGACAGAATCGATAAACATAAGAGTGTATCAGAAACTGGGGCCATAATAGGAGAAAATGGTAAGGAAACACATTTAAAAGCTCTATCTGAATGCACGCAGCATTCTTAACAAATTAGATGAGCTGTCGACACAAATAGTTACAAATGGGTATGATCTGGTAGCCATAATAGAGACGTGGTTGCAAGGTGACCAAGACTGGGAAGTAAACAATTCGGGGTACTTGACAATTCGGAAGGACAGACAGAAAGGAAAAGGAGGTGGGGTAGCTCTGTTGATAAAGGATGGAATCACTGCAATAGTGAGAAATGATAATTGGCTCAGATGATAAGGATGTTGAAACAGTTTGGGTGGATGTTAGATCTCTTAATTTCCAATGAAATACGAACTCCGATGGTAGTTTTAACTTTTTAAAAAGTTTCAACATCCTTATCATCTGAGCCAATTATCATTTCTCACTATTGCAGTGATTCCATCCTTTATCAACAGAGCTGGCTGATTGCCAGTTCCTTTGTCTTACTGAAACCACATGGTCAAAATGGCTGTACTTATATCTGGATCAATTTTCAGAAAAGAACTCGCCTTTGACCTTATTGGCTCACTACCCAAGGGTCCTAAAATGTCAAGTTGATTGGTGGCTTAATGCAACATGCTACTACTCATGTAGCATCTCTGACTTGTTGTCTGTGAATTTTCACAGCTTGTCTAAATGCAGCCTGTTTGAATTCTCTATCAATCCCCCCTTTGATTCTTTCACAAACTGAATCATAAAACATCAGGTATCACTGGTTAAACATTCTACAAAATAATTTCATACATGTTAATAAAGTTTCCTTCTAAAATTTGTTGATGTGTTTCGCCACATGTCCGGACTAGTAGCTTCCACACAAATTTACACCAACCCGAGTTCCATCGTGGCCACAATGGAAGTCTTAATCCAAATCAATATCTTAATTCAACCAGTAAACAACCTTCCCTTAAGCATAACATACCCCTGTGCCACATACAGATGGTCTGCTGGGACCTGCAAGGTGTCTCACGTGCGGGACAGCAGCTACAGCCGCCTGGTCGCAACAACATTTAATCAACATAAACAAACAATATAAAAGTAAAACAATTACAACAAATAGAATTAAACCTTCCACGAATGAAATTCCTATTGAACCTAGCCATTCAGTGGCTCCACTCCACAAAGTGAATGATGGGGGTTGCTTAAGTTTTTCTACCTCCTTTTGGATATGCTCTGCTACGTGGGTAATTTCTTCGGAGCTATCTGGGATATATGTGCAACACTCAGTTCCGAGTAGGGCGCAAGTACCTCCCTTTTCAGCCAGGATGTAATCAAGGGCCAGTCTATTCTGTAGGGCTACTGTGCGGATTGCTACCCTACTAGTTCCCCTTGGTGCAGAGGGTCGGCTAGTAAGAAGTAGGCCTATGCCTAGAATACCTACAATCAATAATACAGTAAATTTATACATTTTCGCGAAAAGTAATTGTCCTTATTAGATTTCAGCTTCAGTTACGGGTGCTCGTTTAACGTGTGAAGCGTGGATCCAGGCTTTCTTTCCTTGGACTTTAACAGCTGCCTGGGTGGTCAATAACACTTGATAAGGTCCCTCCCACTTGGCACCCAAAGGTTCTTTATGCAACTTTTTCACATACACCCAGACTCCCGGGATGATGTCGTGTCCTCCTTCGGGTGGATTACCCCAAGCTGCCGATACCTGTCGGGAAACAGAACGAATAGCATTGGTTAAGTTCTGACAGTATGATAACAAAGTGTCACTCATTAAGTGAACATCAGCTTTTCGTAAATCGATAGTTCCTGGCAGCGACATGGATCTTCCTGTTATAATTTCAAATGGGCTTAGACCTGTAGTTCTGTTCGGGGTTGCCCTAATGCTACATAGCACTATTGGTAGTGCCTGGGGCCATGGTGTTCCTTCTTGGTGATATTTGGCAAGCCGTTGTTTCAGAGTTCAATTCATTCGTTCTACTTGTCCTGATGATTGTGGATGATAAGGACAGTGTAAATCCCACGTAATGTTCAGTAACCTACAGACTTCTTGGCAGACAGCACCTGTGAAGTGTGTTCCCTGATCTGAGTCAATGCTACTCGGGACTCCCCATCGGGGAATGTAATCCTTACACAAGACCTTTGCAGTGTGATTAGCTGTGGCTCTTTTAGTTGGGACAGCTTCTACCCATCTAGAGAATCTGTCGACCATGACAAGAATGTTAGTGTATCCTTGGCATGAAGGAAGAGATATATAATCAACCTGCAGATGCTGGAATGGTCCGACAGGGGCAGGGGGCCTCAGTTGGGGCATTACCGTGATGGGTCCAGAATTATTTTTCTGGCAGACCACACAGCGGTCTGTTACCAGCTGGGCATGTTTTTTAAATCCCCGACCCCACCAGCTTTTCTGGAACCGTGCCGTCATCTGTTGTGAGGCCAAGTGTCCCCACGAGTGGATCTGTTGGGCTAAAAAAGGCATAAGCGCTTGTGGCGCGACTGGCTTGTCAGTAACTCTTTGTCTCCAGACACCATCTTCACATAGCTTAATTCCTGCCTCAATCCATGTCCATTTTTCCTCTCTGGAGCACTCGCCTTGCATTGTTTGAAGGTCTCGTGTCAGAGTCCTGAGTGCTTTCAATCTGCACATCTGTGTTGGTTCTTCTGGAGGAACGCCCTGTGAGGCCTGGTCGGCTAGGGCATTTCCCTGTGCTTCTGTGGTATTTTCCTTGGTATGGGCCTTACACTTCAGGATGGATACTTCCTGAGGTAATTGTATGGCCTCCAGTAAGTCTCGGACGACTTTTCCATTTCGGATAGGTGTACCAGCAGCAGTGAGGAATCCTCTTTTCCGCCATAACAGACCAAAGTCGTGAGCGACTCCAAAAGCATAACGCGAATCTGTGTAGACATTAGCTGTCTGTCCTTCTGTTATTCGACATGCTTCTGACAGGGCCCGTAACTCGGCCTGTTGTGCTGACGTTCCTGAGGGTAAACATCTTTTTGCCACTACCTCATATAAGGTTGTAACTGCCCATCCTGCTTCTCTGGTACCATTGTCAACAAAGGAGGAACCATCTGTAAACAGGATGAGGTCTGGGTTGTGCAGAGGCTCCTCTGCTGCTAAGGCTGCTTCTTCTGTTTCTTTTAAAATCTCCACGCAGTTCTGCTCTTCACATTCTCCCCCCTCTTGCTCCCTCGATTCTGACATCGGGAGCATAGTTGCGGGATTAACCGGGCTGGCCCGGACGATATGGAGATTAGGAGCTTCCAAAACTGCTGTCCAGTGGGTCCATCTTGCTGCCGTCACCTGAGACATTCTATTCATAGACAGCAAAGCGTGTACGGTGTGGGGACACTTGACAATCAGCTTTTGGTCGAGGACTAGACCCGCAGTGGTCATTACCGCTCGACATGTAGCTTCCATGGCCCTTAGGCAACTTCCCCATCCGAGGGCTACCGCATCCAGTTTTGCCGAATAATAGCCAATAGGTCTTTGCCGATCCCCATGTCCTTGTGTCAGTATAGCTGTCATATATCCTCCTTTCTCATGAACAAACAGGGTAAATGGCTTGCCACTGTCGGGGATTCCCAGAGCCGGTGCCGAACACAAAGCCTTTTTCAAACTCAGGAAGGCCTCTTGCTGTTCTTTAGTGAGGGTGATGGCTTCTTTAGAGGCACGTTTCCCCTTTAAAATATCATTCAGTGGCTGAGCAAGCTGTGTGAAGGAGTCAATCCAATTTCTGTTAAAGTTACACAATCCCAAAAAAGACCTTAGTTGCTGAATAATGGTGGGTTTTTTAGCAGCCCGAATGGCTGCAGTTCTATCCTGGGTAAGTTCTCTCTTTCCTTGTGAAATCTTTTGTCCCAAGTATACAACCTCTTCTTGGGATATTTGTGCTTTGTCGATGCTGGCTTTATGTCCTTTCAGCCGAAGGTGATCCAGCAAAGCTCGTAAATCTTGTTCATGCTGTTCTTCCGTGTTTGAAGCTAGCAGGATATCGTCTACATATTGGATGACTGTGGACGACAGGGGAGGTAATTCTCGCAAATGGCTTTGTAAAGCCATGTGGAATACCGTAGGGCTGTTGTGGAAACCCTGCGGTAACCGGGTCCAAGTATACTGTTGTCTTTGGACAATGAAAGCAAACCACTGTCGAACCTCCGGTGCCAGAGGCACCGACCAAAATCCGTTGGCCATATCTATAACCGAGAAATATTTATGTTCCGGTTTCAGGGCATTAAAAATGGTGGAGGGATCTGCAACCAAAGGAGCTTTTTGATCAATACACTGGTTAGCTTTCCTATAATGGAAAGTCAAACGCCAAGTCTCATTAGATTTCTGTACTGGCCACACGGAGCTATTGGAGGAATTATGCGTTTTAATAAGCACCCCTTGTTTCTCCAATTGCTGAATAACCGGTAAGATTCCCGCGATGGCAGTTGGACTGATGGGATACTGTTTAGTGGATGGAGGCTTGGTCCCGGTAAATGACGCAGGCTCCATCTGGAGTAGGCCACAGTCGTTCTTATTTTTAGCCCATATCGGGTGTTCCTTCAATTCTTCTTTCTTCAAAGTTCTAATTAACCATGTCACCCGACCATTCTCGAAATGCAACGATGAATCTACTTGGATTAGAACATCCATTCCCAAAAGGGGTTGATCTACTCGGCCTATCCAGACCGGCGTGGTTAGTTCATGTGGACCCAGCCCTATAAGTACCGGTGTTGTCCTTTTAATTTCCATTTTATGGCCCCCAACTCCATAGGCTGTACGTGCCCTACCATCCAACGGCAAAAAGTCTCCATATTGTAGGGGTAAGCATGTTAATTCCGCCCCTGTGTCTAAAAGACAGTCCACATCCTTATCGCCCACCCTCACAGTTATATATAGCCCATCTCCCCTTTGTTGTATTAGTGCGAGGAGGGGGGCCAGGGTGGGCTCTAATCGTTTTTTGCTATCCCAAGTAACTCCTTCTGTTGTTGTATTGTCAGTCGCTTAAATGCTTCTATGAGGTCGTTATCTTGTAACAAGCCTGGCTTGTTGGCTGAATTGTATCCCTGGCTGCGTCCTCTTCCCCAGCCACGACCTTGCTGTTTTGTCCTGCACGTCTTGGCCCAGTGACCTTCTTTCCCACAATAATGACATTTTCCGGGTAATTTTCTGAATGACTGTTTATCGGAATCCTGGGATTTCCATCCCATAGCCTGTACAGCTCGGACTTTAGCTCCCATATCCCGGTCTAATTGGTTATATCGATCCACCAATGCTGCAAAGGTAGTTCCTCTACCTTCCCAGTCCGGTAACACTACCTTAAGCATTTTGGACAGTTCTGGCTTTAGACCTGCCACGAAAGCTGCTTTCAGGGGTCCAAACACTTGTTCATCCATTTCCTCATCCGATTATTCATACCCGAATGTTCTAGCCACGTGCATCTAAACCACTCGTCATACTCCAGGACCTCCTCTGTTCCTTTCGGTTGGCAATTTTTCCCCAGTCTGTCTTAGCTGGACTGAAGGCTTGCAGCTAGTGTTTAATCGCCTCCCATCCTGCGTCTAATTCTTGCTCATTCTGCCCCAAAGCATCATCTACCTTGTCGTGCAATTTTCTGCCCTGTGTTTTTGGCACCATTATGGTCAAAATTTGCACTCCGTCCCAGGGATGAAGTTGATATATATTTCTTAAGCGGTCCAATTGGTCCCACGTTTTTACTCCCCCTTTCTTTGGATTGGGCAATTCCTTGGACCATTTATCAATTTTCTCTGGGTCTGCCGGAGCATGAACTAAGTATTCTTTGTACACCCTTCTCTTTGTTTTTTTGGTTCCGCCCTCATCCGCAGTCTCTTCTGATTTGACTACAACTCGTCTTTTTTTAAACGGGGCAAAGTGCACCCCTAATTTGTCATCCTCCGACACTGTATTGTCGGAGGATTCAGAATCCGTATCTATTCCTCGGTCGTGTCTTCGGGTTTGCGCTTTTAATTTATCCAAACATGGGTACCCTGGGAATTGATCAATACATTTTCCTTTTCCTATTACTGTCTCTTGACCTAATAATTTTTTCCATTCTTTAATTTCACCTTTAAGATCTTTAACTTCCGCTTCCAGCTTTTCAAGTTCAAGCTTCTTCTGTCGCAGCTGTGCACAAACTGCTTGCAATTGATCCTTTGTACTGGTTAGTTCTCGATCATGTTGGGAACGCATTATAATTTCATTCCGCTTTCGAATCTGTCCCATAACCGCTCGGGACCATCTAGTTCGCTCTTTATTTTTCATACGGGTCGTTTTTCCCCAGACCCTTTTAATCTTGTCCAAGGACCATTGTCCTTTGGAGGTTCCGTACTTTTGTTCGATCTTAATACAGGTTTTAGATAAGTTGAATTGTTGCTCTATGTATTCTTTCAACTGTTCGAGAATTAAATCTAGCGAAACTTCAGGTGGTGCTTGCCCATCTTTAACAGTTGTAGGCAATTCTTTGCTCTTATCTCCTGCTGCCATTATACTGATTTCTTTACTGGGGTCTCGAGTCGTAAGCTTTCTAGCCGATCAATAGGTCGGTGATTAATTAACTAACACACCGCCGAAGTTTAGACGTCTATGGGACCTCAAGCCGACTACCAACCGGAGGGTTCGCAAACCGGAGGCTTTCGGAATCGCATAGAAGGAGAGGCGAATTTAGACTTTTGACCGAGGATTTTTTAAAAAGAGGTCTCCTTACCTCAGTATGTAGGTCCGATGTCCAAAATTCAGTTTCTTTCCTCAGCGATCCTGTTCGTGACGCCAAAATTGTTAGATCTCTTAATTTCCAATGAAATACGAACTCCGATGGTAGTTTTAACTTTTTAATCTTGGCAGAGAGCATCAAGCTGCTGGCTGATTGCCAGTTCCTTTGTCTTACTGAAACCACATGGTCAAAATGGCTGTACTTATATCTGGATCAATTTACAGAAAAGAACTCGCCTTCTTTGACCTTATTGGCTCACTACCCAAGGGTCCTAAAATGTCAAGTTGATTGATGGCTTAATGCAACATACTACCACTCATGTAGCATCTCTGACTTGTTGTCTGTGAATTTTCACAGCCTGTCTAAATGCAGCCTGTTTGAATTCTCTATCAGTGGAGATGAGGAATAATAAGAGGAAAAAGTAATTGGTGGGCATAGTCTGTAGGCCCCCTAACAGTAGCAACTCTGTGAGTCGGAATATAAACCAAGAAATAGTGGGGGCTTGTAAAAAGGGAACAGCAATAATCATGGGTGATTTTAACCTCCATATTGATTGGACAAATCAAATTGGTCAGCGTAGCCTTGAGGGGGAGTTCATAGAGTGCATAAGGGGCAGGTTCCTTGAGCAATATGCAACGGAACCAACCAGGGAGCAGGCTATCTTAGTTAGATCTGTTCCTGTGTAATGAGACAGGATTAATAAACAATCTCATAGTAAAGGATCCCCTTGGAATGAGAGACCATAGCCTGGTTGAATTTCAAATTCAGATGGAGGGCGAGCAAGTTGGATCTCAAACCAGCGTACTAAGCTTAAATAAAGGAGACTACAGAGGTATGAGGGCAGAGTTGGCTAAACTGGACTGGGAAAATAGATTAAAGTGAAGAATGGTTGATGAACAGTGGCGTACATTTAAGGAGATACTTCATAACTCTTAAGAAAAATATATTCCAGTGAGAAGGAAAGGGTGTAAAAGAAAAGATAGCCATCCGTGGCTCACTAAAGAAATAAAAGATGGTATCCAATTCAAAACAAAGGCATACAAAGTGGCCAAAACTAATGAGAGGACAGAAGATTGGGAACGTTTTAAAAGCCAGCAAAGAATAACTAAAAAAAATGATTAAGAAAGGGAAGATAGACTATGAAAGTAAACTAGCACAAAATATAATAAGAGATAGCAAGAGTTTCTACAGGTACATAAAAAGGAAAAGAGTGGCTAAAGTAAATGTTGGTCCCATAGAGGACGAGACCGGGGAATTAGTGATGGGGAACATGGAGATGGCAGAAACTCTGAACAAGTATTTGGTATCAATCTTTACGGTAGAGGACACTAACAATATCCCAACATGGATAGTCAAGGGGCTATAGGGGGAGAGGAACTTAACACAATCACAATCACTAAGGAGGTGGTATTTAGTAAGATAATGGGACTAAAGGTGGAAAAAATTCCCTGGACCTGATGGCTTGCATCCTAGGGTCTTAAGAGAAGTAACAGCAGGGATAGTGGATGCATTGGTTGTAGTTTACCAAAATTCCCTCGATTCTGGGGAGGTCCCAGCAGATTGGAAAACTGCAAATGTAATGCCCCTATTTAGAAAAGGAGGCAGACAAAAAGCAGGAAACTATAGACCAGTTAGCCTAACATCTGTGGTTGGAGTCCATTTATTAAAGAAGCAGTAGCAGGACATTTGGAAAATCATAATGCAGTCAGGCAGAGTCAGCATGGATTTATGAAGGGGAAGTCATGTTTGACAAATTTGCTGGAATTCTTTGAGGATGTAATCAACAGGGTGGATAAAGGGGAACCAGTGGATGTGATGTATTTGGACTTCCAGAAGGCATTTGACAAAGTACCACATAAAAGGTTACTGCACAAGGTAAAAGGTCAGGGGTTGGGGGTAATATATTAGCATGGATAGAGGATTGGCTAACTAAGAAGAAAACAGAGAGTCAGGATAAATGGTTCATTCTCGGGTTGGCAATCAGTAACTAGTGGGGTGCCGCAGGAATCAGTGCTGGGACCCCAACTATTTACAATCTATATTAACAACTTGGATGAAGGGACCGAGTGTAACATAGCCAAGTTTGCTGACGATACAAAGATGGGAGGAAAAGCAATGTGTGAGGAGTACATTAAAAAACCTGCAAAAGGACATAGACAGGCGAAGTGAGAGGGCAAAAATTTGGCAGATGGAGTATGATGCTGGAAAGTGTGAGGTTATGCAATTTGGCAGAAAAAATCGAAGAGCAGGTTTTTATTTAAATAGACAAAAATTACAAAGTGCTGCAGTCCAGCAGGACCTGGGGTCCTGGTGCATGAAACACAAAAGGTTAATATGCAGGTACAGCAAGTGATCAGGAAGGCCAATGGAATCTTGGCCTTTATTGCAAAGGGGATGGAGTATAAAAGCAGGGAAGTCTTGCTACAGTTATATAGTGTATTGGTGAGGCCACACCTGGAATACTGTGTGCAGTTTTGGTTTCCATATTTAAGAAAGGATATACTTGCTTTGGGGCCGTTCAGAGAAGGTTCACTTCGTTGATTCCGGAGTTGAGGGGGTTCACTTTTGAGGAAAGATCGAGTAGGTTGGGCCTCTACTCATTGGAATTCAGAAGAATGAGAGGTGATCTTATCAAAATGTATAAGATTATGAGGGGGCTTGACAAGGTGGATGTAGAGAGGATGTTTCCACTGATAGGGGAGTCTAGAACTCGGGGGCATAATATTAGAATAAGTGGCCGCCCATTTAAAACTGAGATGACGAGAAATTTCTTGAGGGTTGTAAATCTGTGGAATTCGCTGCTTGAGAGCTGTGGAAGCTGGGACATGAATACATTTAAGACCGAGATCGACAGTTTCTTAACCGATAAGGGAATAAGGAGTTACGGGGAATGGGCAAGGAAGTGGAACTGAGTAATAGTAAGGGATTTCAACTATCTTAATATTGATTAGGACAAATATAGTGTGAAGAGTATGGCAGGCGCGGAATTCTTAAAATGCATTCAAGAGAACATTTTCATCGGTATGTAACATCATCATCATCATCGGCAGTCCCTCGGAATCGAGGAACACTTGCTTTCACTCCTGAAGTGAGTTCTTAGATGGCTGTACAGTCCAATACGAGAGCCACAGACTTTGTCACAGATGGGACAGATAGTTGTTGAGGGAAGGAGTGGGTGGGACAGGTTTGCCGCACGCTCTTTCCGCTGCCTGCGCTTGATTTCTGCATGCTCTCGGCATTAAGACTCAAGGTGCTCAGCGCCCTCCGGATGCACTTCCTCCACTTAGGGCGGTCTTTGGCCAGGGTCTCCCAGGTGTCAGTGGAGATGTCGCACTTTATCAGGGAGGCTTTGAGGGTGTCCTTGTAACATTTCCGCTGCCCACCTTTGGCTCGTTTGCCGTGAAGGAGCTTCGAGTAGAGCACTTGTTCCCACCATGCGAGGGGCCGGTCTTGGATTTAGTTTTATGGAATGAAGCTGGGCAGGTTGAAGGAGTATCAGTGGGAGAGCACTTGGGTGCTAGTGACCATAATTCAGTCAGATTCAAGGTAGTTATGGATAAGGACAAGGATAGACCAGGAATAAAAGTCCCAAATTGGGGAAAAACTAACTTTGCAAAGTTGAAGTGATTTGGCCACAGTGGACTGGAAACAGCTACTTGTGGGTAAATCAGTGTCGGAACAGTGGGAGGCATTCAAAGAGGAGATCCGGAAGGCTCAGGCCAAACGTGCCATTTAAAGAAAAAGGCTGTGAATGACCATTCTAGAGCCCTCTGGATGTCTCGGGACCTACATGGGAGGATAAAGAAAAAAAGGGACGCTTATGTCATATACCGATGGCTAAATACTGTAGAATCTCTGTAGGAATATAGGCAGTTCAGAGGTGAAATTAAAAAGGATATTAGGAATGCTAAGAGAGAGCATGAAAAATCCTTGGCAAGTGAAATCAAGGAAAACCCAAAGATGCCCTATAAATATATTAAGAGCAAGAGGATAACTCAAGAAAGGGTAGGGCCTATTGGAGACCATGAGGATAATCTGTGTGGAGGTGGAAGATGTGGGTATGCTTCTCAATGAAAACTTTGCGCCTGTTTTCACAAAGGAAAGGGGCAATGTAGATACTGTTATCGAGGAGTAGTGTGAAATTCTGGATGAAATAAACATAGTGAGAGATGAGGTATTAAGGGGTTTAGCAGCTTTGAAAGTGGATAAGTCCCCAGGCCTGGATGAAATGCATCCCAGGCTGTTGAGCAAAGCAAAAGAGGAAATAACAGAGGCTTTGACCATTATTTTCCAGTCCTCTTTGGATTCAGGCATGGTGCCGGAGGACTGCTAATCTGGTACCCTTGTTTAAGAAGGGAGAAAGGGATAGGCTGTGTAATTACTGGGCTGTCCGGTGGAAAAATTATTGGAAAAAATCCTGAAGGACAGGATAAATCTACATTTAGAAAAGCAAGGATTGATTAGGAACTAATGAAAAGAGTGACTAAAGTAAATGTTGGTCCCTTAGAAGATGAAAAGGGGGATTTAATAATGGGAAATGTGGAAATGGCTGAGACCTTAAACAATTATTTTGCTTCCGTATTCACAGTGGAAGACACAAAAAACCATGCCAAAATTTGCAGGCCACAGGAATGTGGGAAGGGAGGACCTGGAGACAATCACGATCACTAGGGGGGTAGTGCTGGACAGGCTAATGGGACTGAAGGTAGACAAGTCCCCTGGTCCTGATGAAATGCATCCCAGGGTATTAAAAGAGATGGCAGAAGTTATAGCAGATGCATTCGTTATAATCTACCAAAATTCTCTGGACTCTGGGGAGGTACCAGTGGATAGAAAAGCAGCTAATGTAACGCCTCTGTTTAAAAAAGGGGGCAGGCAAAAGGCAGGTAACTATAGGCCGGTTAGTTTAACATCTGTAGTGGGGAAAATGCTTGAAACTATCATTAAGGAAGAAATAGCGGGACATCTAGACAGGAATAGTGCAATCAAGCAGACGCAGCATGGATTCATGAAAGGGAAATCTTGTTTAACTAACTTACTGGAATTCTTTGAGGATATAACGAGCATGGTGGATAGAGGTGTACCGATGGATGTGGTGTATTTAGATTTCCAAAAAGCATTCGATGAGGTGCCACACAAAAGGTTACTGCAGAAGATAAAGGTACGTGGAGTCAGAGGAAATGTATTAGCAGGGATAGATAATTGGCTGGCGAACAGAAAGCAGAGAGTCGGGGTAAATGGATCCTTTTCGGGTTGGAAATCAGTGGTTAGTGGTGTGCCACAGGGATCAGTGCTGGGACCACAACTGTTTACAATATACATAGATGACCTAGAAGAGGGGATAGAGTGTAGTGCAACAAAATTTGCAGATGACACTAAAATTAGTGGGAAAGCGGGTTGTGTAGAGGACTCAGAGAGGCTGCAAGGAGATTTGGATAGGTTAAGCGAATGGGCTAAGGTTTGGCAGATAGAATACAATGTCGGAAAATGTGAGGTCATCCACCTTGGGGAAAAAAAACAGGAAAAGGGAATATTATTTGAATGGGGAGAAATTACAACATGCTGTGGTGCAGAGGGACCTGGGGGTCCTTGTGTGCATGAAACTCTTTTAGAGTTTATCTGTAAAACAAAACATTAAACCGTGCCACCCGAACTGGGTGACACACCAGACATTTACAAGGCCCTTTTTTTCCTTTTTTTGTGTGTTTTTCTTTTTTTTGGGTTTTTTTTGGGCACTAAAATCACAATTTTTCCCCAGTGCCCCCTATAAAGGGAAGGGGGACACTAAAAGCACCGGCAATTAAAACAAATTAAACTTTAAAACGTAAAATCAAATTAAAATTTGGTTGCCGGGCGTGATGATGCACTCCAGTCCCTCCGGTGCCCACCTCTCGCGGAAGGCCGCGAGCGTACCGGTGGACACCGCGTGCTCCATCTCCAAGGACACCCTGGACCGGATGTAAGAGCGGAAGAGAGGCAGGCAGTCAGGTTGAACGACCCCCTCGACCGCCTGCTGCCTGGACCGGCTGATGGCACCCTTGGCCGTGCCCAGGAGCAGTCCTACGAGGAGGCCTTCGGACCTACCCGCTTGTGTGCATGAAACTCTTTTGAGTTTACCTGCAAAACATAAAACATTAAGACCATGCCACCTGACCTGGGTGACACAGCAGACATTTTCAAGGCCCCTTTTTTTTTTAAATTATTTTTTGGTTTTTTTTTGGGGCGCTAAAATCAAATTTTCCCAGTGCCCCCTATAAAAGGGGAGGGGGACACTAAAAGCACCGGCAATTAAAACAAATTAAACTTTAAAACGTAAAATCAAATTAAAATTTGGTTGCCGGGCGTGATGATGCACTCCAGTCCCTCCGGTGCCCACCTCTCGCGGAAGGCCGCGAGCGTACCGGTGGACACCGCGTGCTCCATCTCCAAGGACACCCTGGACCGGATGTAAGAGCGGAAGAGAGGCAGGCAGTCAGGTTGAACGACCCCCTCGACCGCCTGCTGCCTGGACCGGCTGATGGCACCCTTGGCCGTGCCCAGGAGCAGTCCTACGAGGAGGCCTTCGGACCTACCCGCTTGTGTGCATGAAACTCTTTTGAGTTCACCTGTGAAAACATAAAAACAATAAACGGTGCCACCCGACCTGGGTGACACTCCAGACATTTTCAAGGCCCTTTTTTTTCCCCCCTTTTTTTTTTTGTGTTTTTCTTTTTTTTTGGTTTTTTTTTTTTGGGCACTAAAATCACAATTTTCCCCAGTGCCCCCTATAAAAGGGAAGGGGGACACTAAAAGCACCGGCAATTAAAACAAATTAAACTTTAAAACGTAAAATCAAATTAAAATTTGGTTGCCGGGCGTGATGATGCACTCCAGTCCCTCCGGTGCCCACCTCTCGCGGAAGGCCGCGAGCGTACCGGTGGACACCGCGTGCTCCATCTCCAAGGACACCCTGGACCGGATGTAAGAGCGGAAGAGAGGCAGGCAGTCAGGTTGAACGACCCCCTCGACCGCCTGCTGCCTGGACCGGCTGATGGCACCCTTGGCCGTGCCCAGGAGCAGTCCTACGAGGAGGCCTTCGGACCTACCCGCTTGTGTGCATGAATCCCAAAAGGTTAGTTTGCAGGTGCAGCAGGTAATCAGGAAGGCAAATGGAATGTTGGCCTTCATTGCGAGAGGGATGGAGTACAAAAGCAGGGAGGTCTTGCTGCAACTGTATAAGGTATTGGTAAGGCCGCACCTGGAGTACTGCGTGCAGTTTTGGTCACCTTAATTAAGGAAGGATATACTAGCTTTGGAAGGGGTACAGAGACGATTCACTCGGCTGATTCCAGAAATGAGGGGGTTGCCTTATGATGATAGATTGAGTAGACTGGGTCTTTACTCGTTGGAGATCAGAAGGATGAGGGGTGATCTTATAGAAACATTTAAAATCATGAAAGGGATAGACAAGATAGAGGCAGAGAGGTTGTTTCCATTGGTAGGGGAGACAAGAACTAGGGGGCACAGCCTCAAAATACGGAGGAGCCAATTTAAAACCGAGTTGAGAAGGAATTTCTTCTCCCAGAGGGTTGTGAATCTGTGGAATTCTCTGCCCAAGGAAGCAGTTGAGGCTAGCTCATTGAATGTTTTCAAGTCAGAGATAGATAGATTTTTAACCAATAAGGGAATTAAGGGTTACGGGGAGAGGGCAGGTAAGTGGAGCTGAGTCCACGACCAGATCAGCCATGATCTTATTGAATGGCGGAGCAGGCTCGAGGGGCTAGATGGCCTACTCCTGTTCCTAATTCTTATGTTCTTATGAACAGTCAGCACTGATTTGTTGAGAGAAGATTGTGTTTGGCTAGCCTGATTTGAATTTTTCGAGGAGGTAATCAGGAAGGGCGATGAGGGCAGTGCGTACAATGTAACGTATGTGAATTTTAACAAAACTTTTGATAAGGTTCCACATGGCAGACTGGTCATGAAGGTAAAAGCCCATGGAATCCAGGGCAAAGTGGCAAGTTGGCTCCAAAATTGGCTTAGAGCTAGGAAGCAAAGGGTAATGGTTGATGCATTTTTTTGTGACTGGAAGGATGTTTCCAGTGGGGTTCCACAGGGCTCATGGTGGTTAAGTATGGAGAAAGAGTCAGACAAAACACTGTGAGCTCAAAGTAAAGTGTGACCGTAGTCTTTTATTGCAGGTCTCCAGAGTGCCTCTCCAACCTGTGAAGCCTCCTTAAATACCTGCGCTCCCAAGGGGGATTATGGGATCCCTTGGGACTCCAGGGGATGAGCCCTCTGGTGGCTCTACAGGGTAAATACAAGTTTACATATATAACAACACTCGCCTCCGCCCCTCCAAAGTCAATAGTGTAACTATTTACAATGTGAGTCGATCTAGGGCTCTTCTTGCCCTGGTTGATCACCTCGGTATGAAAGCTGGTATTGTGGAATCATTTGTTGGGTCCTTGCTGGGCTGCTGTGCAGCTGGTTTTGCTGGGCTGCCTGGTGTGTTGGGCCCTGCAGGGCTACTGTGGATGATGGGTTCTGCTTCGTGGTCAACCGTGGTGCCGTGGTGTGTATGTTGGGGGATCAAAAAAAGTAGGGTCCAAGGTGGGTTGCTCAGGATAGTCCATGAATCTGAGTTTGATTTGGTCCAAGTGTTTCCGATGAATGAGTCCATTTGAAAGTTTGAACCGAAACACCCTGTTCCCCTCTTTGGCCACGACAGTGCCCGGAAGCCACTTGGAACCTTGTCCACAATTCAATACAAATACAGGATCATTGATTTCAATCTCGCGTGACATATTTGCACTATCATGGTATATACTTTGTTGAGGCCGCCTGCTCTCTACCTGTTCATGTAGATCAGGGTGAACTAACGAGAGCCTTGTCTTCAGTGCTCTTTTCATGAGCAGTTCAGCAGGTAGGATCCCAGTGAGCGAGTGGGTTCCCCTGCGGTAGCAAAGCAGGACTCGGGATAGGCGAGTCTGCAGCGAGCCTTCAGTTACCCTCTTCAAGCCTTGCTTGATGGTTTGCACTGCTCTCTCTGCCTGACCATTGGGCGCTGGTTTAAACGGGGCAGATGTTTAATCCCGTTACGGGTCATGAATTCTTTGAACTCCGCTCTGGTAAAACACGGCCCATTGCCGCTCACCAGGACATCGGGTAGGCCGTGTGTGGCAAACATGGCCCGCAGACTTTCAGTAGTGGCAGCGGGCGTGCTAGCCGATATTATCCCACATTCAATCCACTTGGAATACGCGTCTACAACCACAAGGAACATTTTACCTAAGAACGGGCCTGCATAGACGACGTGTACCCTAGACCACGGTTTGGAGGGCCAAGACCATAAACTTAGCGGCGCCTCCCTGGGTACATTGCTTAACTGCGAGCATGTATTACATCTGTGAACGCAGGACTCTAAGTTCGCATCGATACCGGGCCACCACACGTGAGATCTGGCTATCGCTTTCATCATTACGATGCCTGGGTGGGTACTGTGGAGGTCATTGATGAAGGTGTCTCGGCCCTTCTTGGGAACCACGACACGATTGCCCCACAGAAGGCAGTCTGCCTGTATAGACATTTCATCTTTGCGCTGCTGGAACAGCTTTATCTCTTCCTGCATTTCCACACTGGCCCAGCTCTCGTGAAGCACACAGCTTTTGACTAGGGACAATAAGGGGTCCTGGCTCGTCCACGTTTTGATCTGCCGGGCAGTGATGGGTAATTGCTCCCTCTCAAATGCTTCCATAACCATGGCTAAATCTGCTAGCTGTGCCATTTCCAACCCGTGGTGGGCAATGGCAGTCTACTGAGAGCATCGGTGCAGTTTTCTGTGCCTGGCCTGTGGCGGATGGCGTAGTTGTTTGTGGACATGGGCCGATGCGTTGGTATTTATCCCTTTACTCTCAGAGAACAGGTGTATAAGTGGCTTATGGTCAGTTTCCAATTCGAATTTTAGCGCAAACAGGTATTGATGCATTTTCTTTACCCCATAGACAGACGCTAACGCTTCTTCCTCAATCATGCTGTAGGCTCTCTCAGCCTTAGACAGACTCCTGGGTGCATAAGCAAACGGTTGCAGATTCCCGAAATCATTAGCTTGTTGCAATACACACCCGATGCCATATGACGACGCATCACATGTTAGTACCAAACGCTTATATGGATCATACAACACAAGCAATTTGTTTGAGCATATTTACAAAGGCATTTTCTTGGCTTTTGCCCCAAACCCATTCGTTCCCTTTTTGTAGTAAGACATGCAGTGGTTCTAGCAGGGTGCTGAGACCCGGTAAGAAGTTACCAAAGTAGCTCAGAAATCCCAGAAACGACCACAGCTCCATCACGTTCTCTGGCCTCGCTGCGTTCTCGATTGCCTCCAACTTCGTGTTGGTGGGCCTGATGCCGTCCGCCGCAATCCTCCTTCCCAGGAACTCCACTTCAGCACCAGGAAAATGCACTTCCAGCGTTTTAACCTGAGCCCCACACTGTTGAGTCGACTAAGAACCTCCTCCAGGTTCTGCAGATGCTCGGCTGTGTTCCGACCTGTGACCAAGATGTTGTCCTGGAAGACCACGGTGTGCGGGACCAACTTCAGTAAGCTTTCCATGTTTCTCTGGAATATTGCCGCTGCTGATCGAATTCCAAATGGGCAGCTGTTATAAATAAAAAGACCGTTGTGCATGTTGATGCAGGTGAGGTCCTTTGATGATTCCTCCAGTTCCTGCGTCATGTAGGCTGAAGTCAGATCCAGCTTCGTGAACATCTTTCCTCCTGCCAGCGTTGCAAAGAGGTCGTCGGCCTTTGGTAGTGGGTATTGGTCCTGCAGGGAGAAACGATTGATAGTTATTTAGTAATCGCCACAGATTCTGACGGTGCCATCTCCCTTGAGGACAGGAACGATCGGGTGGCCCACTCGTTGAACTTGATAGGTGAAATTATGCCCTCCCGTTGCAGCCGGTCTAGCTCGATCTCTATCCTTTCTCTCATCATGTACAGTACTGCTCTCGCCTTGTCGCACCCCCGGAATTAGGTGCATCTTCACTTTTGCTCCTTGGAATTTCTCAATGCCTGGTTTGAACAGCGAAGGGAACTTGTTTAAGACCTGGGCACACGAAGTATCGTCAGCCGGCGATAGCGCTCGGACGTTGTCCCAGTTCCAACGTATCTTTCCCAGCCAGCTCCTGCTGAGCAGCGTGGGACCATCGCCCGTTACCACCCAGAGTAGTAGCTTGTGCACCACTCCATTGTAAGAGACCTTTACGGTAGCATTGCCAATTACGGGAATCAGTTCTTTCGTGTAAGTTCTTAGTTTCGTGCGAATTGGAGTTAAGATTGGCTTTGAGGCCTTGTTGCGCCACAGTCTTTCGAAAGTCTTTTTGCCCATGATGGACTGGCTCGCGCCCGTGTTCAGTTCCATTGACGTCGGGAGTCCATTTAGTTCAACATTCAGCATTATCGGGGGACAATTCGTGGTGAATGTGTGCACCCCATGTACCTCTGGCTCCTCGATCTGAGGCTCTGGTTCATCGTGATCCTCTGTGGATCTGTCCTCCTCTGCAACATGGTGGTTTGCAGGTTTAACAGGATTAGCAGCTCGCCTGCACGTACATTGGAGGTGTCCCATTGTTCCACAGCCCTTGAAAACATACCATTTGAATCGGCATGAATGGAAACGATGATCACCCCCGCAGCGCCTTCAAGGTGTTAATGGCCTTGCATTCATCACCCTTGATGGTGGATTCTGAGACATTTGCGGACGTGCAGCTGCAGGTATGTGTGACCTGCCCTGTACGTTGCAATTTGAAAACAACATCACTTTGTTCACAGTACTTGTAGCAGCACTTGTGTGCTGAGAGATTTGCTTAGTATTGTCACTGGTGGCAATGAACGCCTGGGCTATCACTATGGCCATACTCAAGGTTGGAGTCTCTACAGTCAAAAGTTTTCGAAGTATGGTTTCGTGGCCAATGCCAAGTACAAAAAAGTCTCTGAGAACGTGCTCCAAATGTCCTTCAAAATCGCAATGCCCTGCAAGGCATCTTAGCTCGATGACATAAGTCGCCACTTCCTGGCCTTCAGACCTTTTGTAGGTGTAGAACCGACACCTTGCCATCAGAACGCTTTCCTTCGGGTTCAAGTGTGCACAAATCATTGTACGATTTCTCTGTGGGTTTCGCTGGAGTGAACAGATTCTTCATGAGGCCATACGTTGGTGCCCCACAGACGGTGAGGAGGATCGTCCTTCGTTTGGCAGCGTTCTCTTCCCCATCTAGCTCGTTTGCCACAAAGTATTGGTTGAGTCGTTCCACAAAAGTTTCCCAATCATCTCCCTCCAAGAATTTCTCCAGGATGCCCACTGTTCTCTGCATCTTTGGGTTCGCTATCTTTATCTCGTCGCCAGTTGTTAAGTATGGAGAAACAGTCAGACTGAACACTTGAGCTCCAAGTAAAGTGTGACCGTAGTCTTTTATTGCAGGTCTCCAGAGTGCCTCTCCAACCTGTGAGGCCTCCTTAAATACCTGTGCTCAGGACTCCAGGGGATGAGCCCTATAGTGGCTGTACAGAGTAAATACAAGTTTACATATATAACAGTGATATATATCAACGATCTAGATTTGAATATATGGAGTATGATTAAGAAGTTTGCAGATGACACTAAACTTGGCTGTGTGGTTAATAATGAAGAAGGAAGCCATAGACTGCAGGAGGATATCAATCTACTGGTCAGGTGGGCAGAACAGTGGCAAATGGAATTTAATTTGGAGAAGTGTGAGGTAATACATTTGGGGAGGATTAATAAGGAAAGGGTATACACATTCAACAGTAGACCACTTAGTAGTGTAGATGAACAAAGTAACCTTGGAGTGCTTGGCCACAGATCCCTGAAGTAGCAGGCCAGGTGGGATAAGGTGGTTAAGAAGGCATACGGAATGCTTGCCTTTATTGGCCAAGGCATAGAATACAAGAGCAGGGAGGTTATGATTAAATTGTGTAATATTCTGGTTAGGCCACAGCTGGAGTTCTGCATGCAGTTCTGGTCGCTGTCTTATAGGAAGGACGTGATTGCACTAGAGAGGGTGCAGAGGAGATTTACTAGAATGCTGCCTGGAATGGAGAATCTTAGTTATGAGGACAGATTGGAAAGGCTGGGTTTGTTCTCCTTGAAACAGAGGATGCGGAGGGGCGACCTCATTGAGGTGTATTAAAATTTGAGGGGCCTGGATATAGTGGATAGCAAGGGCCTATTTCCCTTGGAGGGGTCAATTACAAGGGGGCATAGGTTTAAGGTGGTTGATGGAAGGTTCAGAGGGGATTTGAGGAGAAGTTTCACGCAGAGGGTTGTGGGGGTCTGGAACTCACTGCCTGGAAGAATGGTTGATGCAGAAACCTTCACCACATTTAAAAGATGCTTGGATGTGCACTTGAAGTGCTGTAACCTGCAGGGTTACGGACCTAAAGCTGGTAAGTGGGATTAGACTGGATAACTTCTCTTGTTAGTTGGCACAGACACGATGGTAAGTACTTCAGGGAATCTAATATGGCCAGAGTGGTGATCTGGACTAGTTTCGATCACCTGGATTTCCAGATTTTTTTTTCCCCAATTGGCTTGGGTTTTTATCTTTTTTTTGCCTCTCCCAGGAGATCGCATAGTTGGTGTGAAGGGTAAAATGTTGCGATACATGGGGTATCGTGGTTGTGTGTGGCGGACTGGTTGGGCCGGATGCTCTTTAGTTGTCCGCCATTGTTCATTGTTCATAGGTTTATATATACCTTTCAGGGCTGTTGACCGAGGGCCGTGTGGCTTTTTGTCGGCTGGTGCGGACAAGATGGGGCGAAATTGCCTCCTTCTGCGCTGTAGATTTCTGTTTCTACAGCGCTATAAAGAGCCCATTACTGCCACCAGCACTACACCCTCCTTTTTTTCAGCAAATATGCTCAATTTCACTCTAATGGCTGCCGCATCCATCGCAGCGGTAATGAACACCAAAAGGCGGTAGGTGCGCTTCGCTTTGGGTGGTGGGTCATTTCGGCCCCTTTATTTCCTGTCCACCTGTGCAAGATCCCTGCTCCAATCGCTGAAATTGGCTCTTTTCCAGCAGGGTATTTTTACTGCTGATTTTTCTTTGTTCCTTTTCATAACTGATATAAACCTAATTATATTATAATCACTGTTGCCCAAATGTTCTCCCATTGAAACACACTCCACTTACCCTACTTCATTCGCCAGAACTAGATCCTCGTTGAGCTAGAAACTTACTGATTAAGAAACTTCTCCAATACGCATTTTAGGAATTCTTCACCCTCTTTTCCCTTTGCTCTTTTTTTTAACCAAGTATATATTCGAGTAATTGAAAACCCTTACTATTCTATTATTTTTACATTTCTACAAAATTTGTCTACAGATTTGCTCCTCTATCTCCTCATTATTTGGGATCTATAATAAACACCCAGCAGTGTAACAGCTCATTTTGTTTTCCTTAACTCCAAGCAACTAGATTTAAACCCTCTCGTATATTGACCCCCTGTAGAATTTTATTATCCATGATCAATGTTTCCATCCCCCACACCCAGCTTCTTTCCTTCCCAATCCCTCCTGAATACATTGAAGCCAGGAATGTTTAGTTTCCATTCCTGCCCATATTTAAACTGGGTCTCTGTTATAGCCACTCTATCATAACTTTTGCCTGCAGCTTGTCGACCTTATTTGTGACACGGCTTACATTAACACACATGCATTCCAACACCTTGCTAGTCGGCTTTGCTATTTTCCTCCATTTTGCCCAATGTATTTCTCCTTTATTCCAATGTTTTCCCATAACCACATCTCAGTTGACTCTTTCTACAATGTCCCTAAGCCATATTGCTTCAAAATGTCTCCCTCTCGTTTTTTCTTCTTTTAATTCTCTTTCGAACCCCCCAAAAAAAGCTCCAAATGTTGTAAATCTAAAACATAAAATGCTGAAAAATAGCAGGCCAGTCAGTATGAGAGAAGATATTAGTAAACCATTTGGAAAAGACCCATCTCTTTACCTATGTGGACTGTTCTGCTATATATGCCCAGTACATTTGCTGTCTTGAGCCACTGCCTAGTTTTCTAGTTGACTCTTCCTCCGAAAGTCTCTCTTTCTGTACCCCCCTCATCATAGGCAGTCCCTCAAAATTGAGGAAGACTTGCTTCCATTCCTAAAGTAAGATCTTTGGTGGCTGAGCAGTCCAACACAAGAGCCACAGACCCTGTCACAAGTGGGACAGATATTCAGCGGGGGGGGGTAGCACTGATTTGCCACACACTCCTTCCGCTGACTGTGCCTGACCTCTTCACGCTCGCAGCATTGAGATTCGAGGAACTCAACGCCCTCCCAAATGTACTTTCTCCACCTAGGGCGGTCTTCGGCCAGGGTCTCCCAGGTCTCAGTGGTGATGTCGCACTTCACCAGGGAGGATTTGAGGGTGTCCTTGTAACGTTTCCGCTGCCCACCTTTGGCTCATTTGCCATGAAGGAGCTCCGCTTAGAGCAATTGCTTAGGGAGTCTCGTGTCTGGCATGCGAACTAAGTGGCCTGCCCAGCGAAGCTGATCGAGAGTGGTTAGTGCTTCAATGCTGGGGATGTTAGCCTGGGCGAGGACACTGATGGTTGGTGCGTCTGTCCTCCCAGGGGATTTGCAGGATCTTGCGGAGACATCGTTGGTGATATATCTCCAGCGACTTGATGCGTCTTCTGTACATCTTCCATGCCTCTGATCCATACAGGAGGGCTGGTATTACCACAGCCCTGTAGACCACGAGCTTGGTGGTAGGTTTGAGGGCCTGGTCTTCGAACACACTTTTCCTCAGGCGGCCGAAAGCTGCACTAGCGCACCGGAGGCGGTGTTGAATCTCGCATCAATGTCTGCCTTTGTTGACGAGGCTCCTTAAGGTATGGGAAGTGGTCCACGTTGTCGAGGGCCGTGCCGTGAATCTTGATGATTGGGGGTCAGTGTTGTGCGGTGAGGACAGGCTGGTGAAGGACCTTTGTCTTATGGGTGTTAAGCGTGAGGCCCATGCTTTCATATGCCTCGGTGAATACGTTGACTATATCCTGGAGTTCAGCCACAGAATGTGGGCAGATGCAGGCATCGTCCGCGTACTGCAGTTGAACGACAGAGGTTTGGATGATCTTGGATCTGGCATGGAGGCGGCATAGTTTAAACAGCTTCCCACTGGTTCTGTAGTTTAGTTCCACTCCAGCGGGGAGCTTGTCGACAGTAAGGTAGAGCATGGTAGCAAGGAAGATTGAGAAGAGGGTTGGAGCGATGACGCAGCCCTGTTTGACCCCAGTCCGGATGTGGAATGGGTCTGTAATGGATCTACTGGTAAGGATCACGGCCTGCATGTCATCATGGAGCAGGCGAAGGATGTTGACAAACTTTCGGGGGCATCCAAAACTGAGGAGGACACTCCATAAGCCCTCACAATTGACAGTGTCAAAGGCCTTTGTAAGATAGAAAAGGCTGGCGCTGCTCCCTGCATTTTTCCTGCAGTTGTCGTACTGCAAAGATCATGTCCGTTGTACCCCGTAGGGGACAAAATCCGCACTGTGACTCTGGGAGGAGCTCCTCGGGCACAGGGAGAAGACGGTTGAGGAGAACTCTTCTCAGTGGTTGATAGCAGGGAGATTCCCCTGTAGTTGCCGCAGTCGGATATGTTCCCCTTTTTATCAGTGGACACGATCACTGCATCTCTGAGATCTCCCGGCTTGCTCTCCTCCCTCCAAATGAGAGAGATGAGGTCATGTATCTGCGCCAACAGCGCCTCTCCGCCATATTTTAGCACCTCAGCAAGGATTCCATCCGCTCCCGTAGCCTTCCATGAGCATCTGTGGCTCTTTCTCTCTCAGGTCTGAAAACCTGTGTTTTCAATTATTTTAAGCTCGTGTTCAACAGAGAAAATTAAGACTACTGCATGAATTTGAATAATAATTTGTGGGATCTCTGTCCATTATAAAAACATCTCCTCAGCACCTAGTGAGGAACCTTTTTTGCTGTACTTGGCCTCCTACAGAGGGATTGTGCTCGGTCACTTTGGGCCTTTCTTGGCCTTCTGTGTTTCTCTGCATTATATTACATATTCTAATATACAATTAAAATGTACTACCAATTTTAAATTATATTCCAATCATTATTTTGAGGTTACCATAGAGTTTTAATGACTTTTTCTTTGCATCATGTGACTTTGTAAGCACATTTTCAATCTAAAATTAAAACCAATTAACAATGTGTGTATCTGTGGCTTTTTCAAAAATAAATTGAAGTGAATTGGATAGTCAAATTTAAAAGAACTAACTCTGTGCATGCAGCTTATATATGGTGAGCTTTAAACATCGCCTTCATGTTCATTACTTAACCTTTCTGACCTTTCACCAGGTTACTTTCTGACCTTTCTGGCGCCTGTGAACAATATCACTATCGTGCAAGGCCAGACAGCGACATTGCACTGCAAAGTTGCAGGCAACCCACTTCCAAACATAAGATGGCTGAAAAATGATGCACCGGTTTTTCAAGAGGCAAGGCGGATCACAATAAGGAAAACAGAATACGGTTCTCGACTGCGAATTCAAGACTTGGATACAACTGACACAGGCTATTACCAGTGTGTCGCATCCAATGGCAATAAAACCATCACAGCTACTGGGGTGCTATATGTGAAACTTGGTATGTACTTTTTGTACTTGTATCCTCCCCATTCCACCCATACATAATATAAATTAGCGAATAAATAGAGTTCACAGATTACACTGCTAATTGCTGCTCTCATTCTTCTACTTCCTCCTTCACATCTCAGTCTTCCACAGCAGTACATCCTTGTGTTGCTCTCCTATTACCAGCAAACTATCAGTCTACCTGCTGTTTCAAAGCTCTTCCACCCATCCACTCGTGACACTAGCTACTAGACTATTCACAGACCCAAGACCAAAAGTTAAAAATGATTCCCTGATACCAGCTATACCCCACCCCTACCCAATTCTGCAGCTTTGAGATCAGCTTGCAGAGGCTGAAGGCGGGATCACTGGACATAATAAGCGACTGCTGCCTTTAGTGATCCCCTCTCTAGCTGGGGTAGCCAAGATTAGAGGAGTGTTTTGGCCAGCACTCTTGGCATGTGGTAAGGCCAGTGGTTAGATCTTTGAGTTGGTTCATCAGCTATTCCAATGCACAAAGGAGTAGAACAGTGGAAAAATAAATGCTGGCAGCCCTGACTCCCAGTCTCAAGATAATTCTTACAGATAACTCGGGATCCTCTGTCATTAGAAGCCAAGGTTTTTTTGGCCTTTGGATACCCATGTGTATTAGCTTGGACAATACTTTATTATCATACATGGTCTGAGAATGTACCACATCCCTCTTTGTTAAGCATCCTCCACACTGTAAAGCCCGGTTTGATTGCTTGTGGGGAAGCTACACATTATGCACATACCTAAAAATGTCATCAATATGTTGCAGATAGGAAGGGCCGCATGTAGTCAGCAAATCACATAGAGCCCTGACTTCATAGAATCAGAAGTTTATAGCACGGAAGGAGGCCATTTCAGCCCATTGTGATCGTGCCAACCAACCAAGAGCTATCCAGCCTAATCCCACTTCCCAGCTCTTGGTCCATAGCCCTGTAGGTTACGGCACTTTAAGTGCACATCCAAGTAGCTTTTAAATGTGGTGAGGGTTTCTGTCTCTACCACCCTTTCAGGCAGTGAGTTCCAGACCCCCACCACCCTCTGGGTGAAGAAATTTCCCCTCATATCTCCTCTAAACCTCCCCCAAAGTACTATAAATCTATGCCCCCTGGTTGTTGACCCCCTCTGCCAAGGGAAACAGGTCCTTCCTATCCACTCTATCCAGGCCCCTCATAATTTTATATACTTCAATCGGCCTCCTCTGTTCCAAAAAAAACAGACCTAGCATCTCAAATCTTTCCTCATAGCCAAAATTCTCCAGTCCAGGCAGCACTCTTGTAAATCTCCTCTGCACCCTTCCCAGTGCAATCACATCTTTCCTGTAATGTGGTGACCAGAACTTCACACAGTACTCCAGCTGCGGCCTAACCAGTGTTTTATACAGTTCAAGCATAACCTCCTTGCTCTTGTATTCGATGCCTCGACTTATAAAGTCAAGTATTCCATATGCCGCCTTAATCACCTTAGCTCACTGGCTTGCTACCTTGAGGGGTCTGTGGACCGGCACTCCAAGGCCCCTTTGTTCTTCTACACTTTTCAGTGTTGTACCATTTAATGTGTATTTGCTTGCCTTGTTTGACCTCCCCAAATGCATTATCTCACACTTATCCGGATTGAATTCTATTTGCCACTGTTCTGCCCACCTGACCAGTACATTGATATCTTCCTGCAGACCGCAGCTTTCTTTTCATTATCAACCACACCGCCTATTTTAGTGTCATCTGCAAGCTTCTTAATCATACCCCCAACATTTAAGTCCAAGTCATTGATATATACCGCAAAAAGCAAGGGACCCAGAACTGAGCCCTGCAGAACCCCACTCGATACAGCCTTCCAGTCACAAAAACACCCATTACACTTTGCTTCCTGCCTGCGAGCCAATTTTGAATCCAACTTGCCACTTTGCCGGGATCCCATGGGCTATTACTTTTGTGACGAGTCTGCCATGTGGGTCAAAAAGCTTTGCTAAAATCCATATACACACATCATACGCACTGCTCTCATCGACCCTCCTGGTTACCGCCTCTCAAAATTCAATCAAGTTAGTTAGACACGACCTTCCCTTGACAAATCCATGCTGACTTGACTTGACTTGTACCTTCAATCCCATTTATGGCTCTTTGCATCAGATGTGCCATTGCCAAATTGAGACAATGTCTTAAACCTATTTACAAAAGTAGGTTGCATTATAGAGAGCTTGGAGTACCAATATGTTCTATTTCCAAAGCTGGCGAATTTTCTATTTTCTTTTTCAGATTCTTGCCCAGTGCCAATCAGTCAATAAATTTGCAAATAATATCAGGGTCTGAGTCAGCATACAAAAATTGATTGCACCAAAGCTGATGATAGAAGGGGCAAAGCTAAAGGTAAAAGGTACTGCATTTGGCCTCTCTGCTTAAGATTCATGGATCCAGCATCTCTGCATCTGCCCATATCTGAGCTAATTTACAAATCAGAGCCCTGTGCCTGGGGTCACGAAGCAGATGTTCAGTACAGTCCAGGAGCTGAGCTTTATTGCCACCTGACTACCCAACTCCCTTTTCTAGTCTCCATGATTGTCGATGATGTTCTCATTCCTCAGATACTGTCCCCTCCTCAAAAACCCACCCTTTACTCTTTAATCCTTGCTAACTACCACCCCATTTTCAACTTTGCTTTCCTCTCCAAGGTACTTGAACATATTGTTACATCTCGCTTCCGTACCCATCTCTCCGCTAACACTGCCAATCTCGCCCCTAACATTCCCCAATCGCTGCCCATATTGTGCCTCCTTTTTTCTTTTAAGCCCTCCCCCCCCCGCAAGATATGTATCTTTTTTTTTCTCTCTCGGTTTCACATGGCAGCTGATAATTATTCCGCCATTCACACCCTAACTAGACCCATCTTTTTCTAACTTCTGCCATTACCATCTCAAGTTGGCCCATCATCCCTTTTGTGTCTCAAATCTCTCGTGTCTTCCACCCTATCACAGACCTTCCCCTTTGTTCTTTCCTCCCCTCCCCCTTTCAATGCTCCTTTAAGAATCTGTTAATTTTGAATTTACGCCAGTTCTGCCGAAGGGCCATCGACCTGAAACGTTAACTCTGTTTCTCTCCACAGATGCTGCCTTACCCGCTGAGATTTCCAGCATTTTCTGTTTTTATCTCCCTTAACACTTTGACGCCCTCCAGTCCCAAAACACCAAAACAGCCCAACCAAAGTCACAAATGGCATTCTCTGTGATCTCTGCAGCATTCAACTTGGTCAATCATACTATCCCCCTCCAGTGTCTCTTCTCCATTGTTTAGTTCTGTGTCACTGCCCTCACTTAGGTTCCACTATTATCTATATGAATATAGCCAGAGCATCTCCACCAATGGTTTCTCTTCTTAGCGTCGCACCATCGCTTTCGGAGTTCCCCTTGGGATCTATCCTTGACCTTCTCTTCTTCCTTACTACTTGCTAAACCTCAGTGACATCAGCTCTACTTCCCCACTCTCTCACTTCCTCTCTTGCCTCCATAATGACTGACTGATCGCTTGTCAGACATCCAGTTTTGGATGAGTCTTGATTTCCCCCCTGTCCTCCACAGCTCAACATTGAGAAGACCAAAGCTACTAGGCTGAACTAGACTATTTGCATCCTTGGCGCCATGTTTGACTCTGAGCTCAATGTCCAACTCGATGGGCTAAAAATTCCCCAACCTGTCGTTATTTGATGAATAGAAACATAGAAATCTACAGCGCAGAAGGAGGCCATTTCAGTCCATCGTGTCCATGCCAGCCGACAAAGAGCCGCACGGCCCTTGGTCAGCAGCCCTGAAGGTTACATATAAACCTATGAACAATGGCGGAAAGGTGAAGAGCACCCTGCCCAACCACTCCGCCCCACACAACAGCGACACCCCTTACACTGAAATATTCTACACTCCACCCCAACTGGAGTCATGTGATCTCCTGGGCGAGGCAAAAACCAGATTTAAAAACCCAGGCCAACTGGGGAAAAAAATCTGGAAAAATTCCTATCTGACCCAGCCAGGCGATTGAAACTAGTTCAGGCGATCACCCTGGCCGTATTCTTCCAGCAAACCTGAGGACTTGGAGAAATTTAGAATTCAGCAAAGGAGGACAAAGGGTTTAATTAGGAGGGGGAAAATAGAGTACGAGAGTAACCTTGCAGGGAACATAAAAACTGACTGCAAAAGCTTCTATAGATATGTGAAAATAAAAAGATTAGTGAAGACTAATGTAGGTCCCTTGCAGTCAGAATCATGTGAATTCATAATGGGGAACAAGGAAATGGCAGACCAATTGAACAAATACTTTGCTTCTGTCTTCACTAAGGACATTTGCCACTGCTCTGCCCACCTGACCAGTAGATTGATATCCTCCTGCAGTCTATGACTTCCCTCTTCATTATCAACCACAAGCCAATTTTAGTGTAATCTGCAAACTTCTTAATCATACCCCCTTATATTCAAACCTAGATCATTGATATATACCAAAAAAGCAAGGGACCCAGTACTGAGTCCTGTGAAACCCCCTGGAAACATCCTTCCAGTCACAAAAACATCCATCAACCATTACCCTTTGCTTCCTACCTTCAAGCCAATTTTAGATCCAACTTGCCACTTTGTCCTGGATCCCATGGGTTTTAACGTTTGTGATCAGTCTACCATATGGGACCTTATCAAAAGCTTTGCTAAAGTCCATATACACTACTTTGTGCGCGCTGACCTCGTCGACCCTTCTGGTTACCTCCTCAAAAATTCAATCAGGTTAGTCAAACACGATCTTCCCTTTAAAAATCTGTGCTGACTGTCTCTAATTAATCCTTGCCTTTCCAAATGCAGATTTATCCTCTCTTTCAGGATTTTTTCCAATAATTTTTCCACCACTGAGGTTAGGCTGACAGGCCAGTAATTACATGGCCTATCGCTTTCTCCCTTCTTAAACAAGGGTACCACATTAGCAGTTCTCCAGTCCTCTGGCACCATGCCCAAATCCAAACAGGATTGGAAAATGATGGTCAAGGCCTCTGCTATTTCCTCTTTTACTTCACTCAATAGCATAGGATGCATTTCTTCTGGGCCTGGGGACTTTATCTACTTTCACAGCTGCTTAACCCCTTAATACTTCCTCTCTCACTGTTTATTTCATCTAGAATATCACACTCCTCCTCGACGTTTGCATTGCCCCTTTCCTTTGTGAAAACAGATGCAAAGTATTCATTAATAACTATTCCAACATCTTCCGCCTCCACACAAAGATTACTCTCATAGGCTCTACCTTTTCTTTAGTTACCCTCTTGCTCTTAATATATTTATAGGACATCTTTGGGTTTTCCTTAATTTTACTAGCCAAGAATTTTTCATGCTCTCTTAGCTTTCCAAATATCCTTTTTAATTTTGGCTCTAATTTTCTATTTTCCTCCAAAGATTCCATAGTATTTAGCCGTCGGTATATGACATAAGCATCCCTTTTTTCTTTATCCTCCCCTGTAAGTCATTTTTGTGAAGAAATAAGAATAAAAATATCGCCATTTTTTAATGGGCAAATTTGGCCACAAAATACGCCTGTCATTAAAAAATGGCATTGCACGAGGATTCAAGGTGAAAACCATGATCTCGCCAACTTTAGCCTGAGGCCTATCAATGCCAAAAATACAGGCCCAGGGAGGGGAGAAAACGCGCACAAAAAAAATTGCAAAAAACAAAAATCAAAAAATTTCTCAACATTTACAAGACCCTTAACTAAGTAATCGTTGCAAAAGAATTAAAAAATAAAAACTTTAACTTACCTTTTTTGTAGGTCTTCCTACTTACCAACGTTTCTGAGCTTGCTTTTTTCAAACGTTGTTATTTCACCCGAGAACGGTTTTGCCGAACGGGCACATTTAAGCGGTGCGGTTTTTTTTCGCGTTGCACCTTGGCGATCCGCTTTTTGCCAATATTTCGAAACCGCCATTCTTAACCTTTGGGGAATTTTGTGAAGTTTGTTTCAATGACAAAAAAGCACTTTTAATGCTTAAAAAAAAGTGCGTTAAAACATGAGTTAGGCTGGTGAAAATCTAGCCCAATATACTCTGCAAACACTACCTATTTTTGCATCTGTAATATTGCCTACCACATCTGTTCCTGTAACAGCCCATCGGAGGCTGATTCCCCTGTCATCTCCAGACTTGATTATTCCAATGCTTTCCTTGTTGGCTTATAGTCCTCCATCTTACAAAAGCTCGGCGTTATCCAAACCTCTGGTGCTTTTGACTACACTTCAAAGGCTGTCAAGTACTTGGAACATTCTGGGGTTGTGAAGCTTGTGCGCAAATTGGCTGCCGCGTTTCCTACATTATAACAGTGATGACATTCTAAAAAGTACTTCATTGGATGTAAAGAACATAAGAACATAAGAATTAGGAACAGGAGTAGGCCATCTAGCCCCTCGAGCCAGCTCCGCCATTCAACAAGATCATGGCTGATCTGGCCGTGGACTCGGCTCCCCTTATCCGCCCGCTCCCCATAACCCTTAATTCCCTTATTGGTTAAAAATCTATCTATCTGTGATTTGAATACGTTTAATGAGCTAGCCTCAACTGCTTCCTTGGGCAGAGAATTCCACAGATTCCTCTGGGAGAAGAAATTCCCTCTCAACTCGGTTTTAAATTGGCTCCCCCGTATTTTGAGGCTGTGCCCCCTCGTTCTAGTCTCCCCGACCAGTGGAAACAACCTCTCTGCCTCTATCTTGTCTATCCCTTTCATTATCTTAAATGTTTCTATAAGATCACCCCTCATCCTTCTGAACTCCAACGAGTAAAGACCCAGTCTACTCAATCTATCATCATAAGGTAACCCCCTCATCTCCGGAATCAGCCTAGTGAATCGCCTCTGTACCCCCTCCAAAGCTAGTATACCCTTCCTTAAGTAAGGTGACCAAAACTGCACGCAGTACTCCAGATGTGGCCTCACCAATACCCTATACAGTTGCAGCAGGACCTCCCTGCTTTTGTACTCCATCCCTCTTGCAATGAAGGCCAACATTCCATTCGCCTTCCTGATTACCTGCTGCACCTGCAAACTAACTTTTTGGGATTCATGCACAAGGACCCCCAGGTCCCTCTGCACCGCAGCATGTTGTAATTTCTCCCCATTCAAATAATATTCCCTTTTACTGTTTTTTTTTCCAAGGTGGATGACCTCACACTTTCCGACAATGTATTCCATCTGCCAAACCTTAGCCGAATCGCTTAACCTATCTAAATCTCTTTGCAGCCTCTCTGTGTCCTCTACACAACCCGCTTTCCCACTAATCTTTGCGTCATCTGCAAATTTTGTTACACTACACTCTGTCCCCTCTTCCAGGTCATCTATGTATATTGTAAACAGTTGTGGTCCCAGCACCGATCCCTGTGGCACACCACTAACCACCGATTTCCAACCCGAAAAGGACCCATTTATCCCGACTCTCTGCTTTCTGTTCGCCAGCCAATTCTCTATCCATGCTAATACATTTCCTCTGACTCCGCGTACCTTTATCTTCTGCAGTAACCTTTTGTGTAGCACCTATCGAATGCCTTTTGGAAATCTAAATACACCACATCCATCGGTACACCTCTATCCACCATGCTCGTCAAAGAATTCCAGGAAATTAGTTAAACATGATTTCCCCTTCATGAATCCATGTTGCATCTGCTTAATTGCACTATTCCTATCTAGATGTCCCGCTATTTCTTCCTTAATGATTGCTTCAAGCATTTTCCCCACTACAAATGTTAAACTAACTGGCCTGTAGTTACCTGCCTTTTGTCTGCCCCCTTTTTTAAACAGAGGCGTTACATTAGCTGCTTTCCAATCCACTGGTACCTCCCCAGAATCCAGAGAATTTTGGTAGATTATAACGAATGCATCTGCTATAACTTCCGCCATCTCTTTTAATACCCTGGGATGCATTTCATCAGGACCAGGGGACTTGTCTACCTGGAGTCCCATTAGCCTGTCCAGCACTACCCCCCTAGTGAAAGTGATTGTCTCAAGGTCCTCCCTTCCCACATTCCTGTGACCAGCAATTTTTGGCATGGTTTTTGTGTCTTCCACTGTGAAGACCGAAGCAAGATAATTGTTTAAGGTCTCAGCCATTTCCACATTTCCCATTATTAAATCCCCCTTCTCATATTCTAAGGGACCAACATTTGCTTTGACACATACAGTGGTTGTGAAAGGTGTTACATAAATCCAAGTCTTTCTTTCTTTCTTTCTTCTATATAAATGCAAATCATACTTTCTTTGGGGCCTAAAATTGGTGGACATACCAACGCAGACCGCTGACATACCGCCCAAAATCACGAAATTGATCAAAAAAATACCAACATACCGCCTGGCAGAAAATTCATCAGCGACATACCGCCGGGTGGTATGCATACTGTCCGGCCATACACAGCACCTTACAGACCTCCCAAAAGTCCAACATTGATAGTACCACCGACATAACACCGGAGCTGCCCACCGTCTGAAAAAAGGTGCTTTTATATCGATGGTATGTAAACTACAATGTTCCTCTCTCTCCCCCCTCCACCACAACCTGCCTCCCGCCCCCCCCCCCCCCCGCCTCCGAGATCCAATCCCCCCCCGGAGCGATCCAGTCGTCCCAGCGATCTAGTCCTCTTTTTCTCACCCCCGCGCCGGATCTCGTCTCCCCCCCCCCCCCCCCCCCCCGTGCCGGATCTCGTTCCCCCTCCCTCCCCCGCCGGATCTCATCCCCCTTCCCCCCATCAGATCGCGTCCTCCTCTCTTCTCCCCCCCCCCCCCCACAGATCCCACTTCACCCCACCACAGATGTCATCTCCCACCCTCCCACAGATCTCGTCACTCACCCCCCCCCCCCCCCCCCCAACACACGCACACACACACACACACACACACACACAATCTGGTGCCCCCCGAAAAATCCCGAGTCCCAGACAACTAACCCTGCACCGCCGGAGCGGACCGTCCGTTGCACTCCGCTCAGGACCACCCAGACCAATGTTGCCAGCACTCCGCCCCAGCGATACCGGGCGGTGAAGATTGACCGACCACTGCAAGATCGCCAAGAATTAGGTGGTCCACCAATTTCAGCCCCTTTTCTTACTTATCCTGTCTTTAAATTTTTTCGTGGTCTTTAATTCTCTCCCTATCACCATAATCTTCTCATCCCATAAACGTACCCCTCTCTCCACGACCCCTGCCCCACCCCCCAACACCTCCCCCCAACCCAACCTTCTGAATTCTCCATTCTTTGGATTCCAGTCTCTTATGCAATTCCACCCCTCATCCCATCATTGGCAGTAGCCTTCAGCATCCTGGATCCCACTCTGAAACTCTACTTCTCCCTCCGTCTTCAAGACCCTTATAAAGAAAAAACAACTCATGCTGTTGGTCACCCCTCCAAATAGCTCTCTTCTTGCTCAGTGTCTGCTTTTATCATGCTTATCTGTGAAGTGCCTTGGGATGATTTCTATATTAAAAGTGCTTTATAAATGCATGTTATTGATGATGGTCGTGTCAATATTAACAACTATGAGAAATCCCAGCTACAACCCAGGCAGGATCTAACATTTTTACAGGTGTTAATTTTGATTACCGATTTCATGATTGCTTCCTGGACAGGTTCCTATAACTGGGACAAACAATTATTTCTCTAATTATCTGTTTTAAATTAAGAAATTGATGTTAGTCTCACTTCTACAGAAAGGGATCATCTGCAGTATTCCTTTTGGTAGAGATATTCTCTTCAATTTTAAACCATGGGCTACAAATGATCAGGATTAAAACAATTTCAGAAATTTAAATGGGAGGACTATTTTGATTTTTTTTTTAAATATCAGTGTGGACCTATAAAAGTATCTGAATAAAAAAAGAAAGGGCTGAATTTTAAAACCCAAAATGGTGGACTGGGATCAGGTCCAATATTAACATTTTAAAAATCTGAAACCCGACCTCAACCCGCCCACGGTTTAATTGAGGTGGGGCAGGCAGCCAACCTGCTTCCTGGAGGTGGGTTGGCAATTAAAATATTTTAATGAGGTTGGCAGCCTCTGATTTAACCTGCTTTGCACGTTTTACAGTGGCTGAGGGGAGATGTTTAGTGAAGCCAAGATATCATCCTGTGGTGAGAGGAAATATATTAAGTAAATAAGCTTGAGACAAAATAAAAACAAGATGGCGTGGATCAAATATTAGTTAAACAACCCAGAATTTGCTGTAAGAATAACAGCTAATGGCGCTCCCCATTATTAAGTGGAAATCAGGAAGTTGCTGTCAGAGTTGGTCTGCTCCTCCAGAAGCTTCGCTACACTGGTACCTTGATGAGGAACTCGACATTCATGTACATGAAGGGGGTGAAGTGGTGGTACTTACCCACTAAATACTCACTAAACAGGCAAGTACAAGTTGGGGCTTGCCCATTCAAGTGTCACTGAATTTTTAAATTGTGATGGGTCTTAATTACTGCCAAACAACCTCTCTGAAAATGTAATTTAAAAAATTTGGAGTCTCATCCCTTCAAATTTTAATTATTGTTAGAGATGTTTTAAAAAATTAAAATAAAACAATGTTTTACTTTTTCTCTGCCTGTCTCTCTCTCTCTCTCTCTCTCTCTCGCCCATCTTTCTTTCCCTCTCTTTATTGTGCTTTCTGTACATGATTTGGCATTAAATTAAATATTCTAATTTACACTTCGTGGTTTAGATTCTGCAAGTGTCGAGGAAATCTGATTGGCTGAGGAGAGACACCATTGCTTTCCCTGTTCACACAGGTACCAGATCCCTTGTGGAGGGATCTGAATTGTTTCAGCTCTCTAATTACCATGAGTCACTGTGCAAAAGCCCACAGAAAGTCTGTGGGTAAGTGTAATGAAAAGTGAGCGCCGCTGACAACAAAATCTGGGCCATAATCCTGTGGTGGGAGGGAAAATCTTCAGGGAATTACTGTGGAATGTAAATACTTTTCAGACAAAATTAAAACAAGATGGCATGGATCAAACATTATTTAAGCAATATGTATTTTTCAAAAATATTTTTCAAATATTTTAACTCATCAGGTATTCATTTTGATTATGTTCTATTCCTTTCTTGTAGGTCAGTCTCCAACTCACAGTCCACATCACAGTGCACAGTAAGTACTGCTAGCTGATGAATCAACTTAAAAAAAAACTTTTGCAGATCTTCAGATTATGTCAGTGCATTTTGTGGGATTAACCTTTTGAGAACAAAAAGTTTTATTTATATTTTCCTTCACTTTTCTATTTAGAATATTTCCAAAAATGCTATAACACATAGGCCCCAAGTTTCCACATGATTTGCTCCTGATTTTTAGGAGCAACTGGTGGAGAACGGAGTATCTTAGAAATCGCAATTCTCCACATTTAAGTTTTCTGCAGTTCTAGTCATGTAGAACAGTTTCACTTTTGAACAGAATTTTTTTTTTCAAAAGGGGGCATGTCCGGCCACTGACGCCTGATTTGAAAGTTTCCACAGTGAAAACGCACTCCAAACTAACTTAGAACGGAGCAAGTGAAGATTTTTGTCGGCCTGAAAAAACCTGTTCTACACATAAAAAAAATCAGGCGCAGGTTACAAATTAGGCGTCCGGAACAAGGTGGGGGGGCGGGGGAAGGGAAGTCATTACATTCTACAATAAATCCTTAGTTATATTTATACAAATATTATACAAATAATTCCAACCTGAATAAAAATTTATAAGCAAAGAAAAGAGTAAATAAACCATGTTCCTACCTGTGTGAAAGTGCTTCAGGCAGGGAGAAGGCTGCAGGAAGCCTCAGAAGTTGAGGCAGCCATTCCCGATGGCAGTGGGGGGAGGCCCCCCTGCCGTCGGTCGGGCCCGTCGGGAAACGGCTGCCTCAACTTCTGAGGCTTCCTGCAGCCTTCTCACTGCTGCAAGAAGCCTCAGTGCTGATCATGGAAGGGCAATGTGGTATTATTAAAAAATGTTAAAAATTGAACAGCTACAAAGAACTACAAAAATGGCTGAGTGCCAATGTTTCCTTCACACTGCGCGTGCGCGAACGCTCCAACGCGCACGCGCAGGGTTGCCGGCACGAAAAAAACTCATTTAAATGGTACCCGCCCCCTCCTACATACAAAATCGGCGCGAGTGGTAGGCTCCGCCCCCCTGGGCGCCGCGCCAAGCTGACATCGAGCTGCAAAGCGCTCGAGAATAGCGCGTTTTTTTTCAGACGCTGTTTTCGGCGCGAAAAACAGGCGCCCACCTCGGAGGGGTGCCTGCTTTGCCGCATGTGGAAACTTGGGGCCATAGAGTGGGGCTGTTATTTATGATATTGCATTATTTTTAAATGTTGGGAAACAGCTCTTCCTGTGGCACCTTCCTACAGTGGTACAATTCAGATTGTCAATTCATCATACAAGGAATTGCAGGTGCAATAGGCTGGAGTTCTAACATCCTATTGTGCTCCTCCTCTGTTTCCATTTATTACCATAATACAGCACAATGCAGTTTTAGATATTTTGTCTGATATTAAATGTATTTTGAAGGAAAAATTCCAAAATGATTTTGAGGAAGTAACAATATGTTGTAGGTATTATTTTGTAGTTATTAATTTGCATTAATTCCAATCATACGATTGCGGCATTGGTTTTATTTTGTATTAAAGTATCCCACTGGGATGAGACCTTTCAAAATGAGAGTTTCAGTCTGATGCTGTGGAGTCACTGTTTTGAGTTTGTGTGGAAATTTTTCTGTCTGAACAAAAATATTCTGAAACAAATCCTCAATCCTTCAATAGTGCTTATTTTTTTTTTCTTTGGTTTCAAAGCCTTGGGTTAATTCTTTCATTTGCAAACCTTGTTCAGTGCAGCTGGCGCCCCCAAACTGCCAAATGGTATTTGTTGGTTTTGGCAGCTTCCACATCTGACAGCACGGCAACAAGACTTGAGACAGGCAGAAACTTGGACTGCTGGGTGTACAAAAGGGCAATACGATAAGGCTGAAACAAAGGCTTCATTTCATTCACATGTAATTCAGCTCCACAAGGAGAGATTAAATAAAATCTATGCTTAGTAATTGCCAAAATTAAAATAATTAGAATACATTTTACAGTTTTTAGTTCTTTAAACTTATTGGGCAGAAGCGGAATGGCACCAGTTTTGTGGTATGGACTTGTGACTCCTGGAACATGATTCATCGCCCCATTTATGTTGAGGAATCATTGAGTGTGGCTGCCTGTTTTCCCTATTTTTCCATCGTACTGTTTCAGGTCGATGACCCTTGGTCAGACCATTTAAACAATGCTTTTCATCTCCTCAGTATGTCCTAAAGCAACCCTGAGTCATCGACCTGAAACGTAAACTCTGTTTCTCTCCACAGATGCTGCCTGATCCACTAAGATTTCCAGCATTTTCTGTTTTTATTTCAGATTCCAGCGTCCAAAGTACTTTAAGTATTTAAGTATTTTAGGCATAAGTGAATGTTGCATTGTCAAAGGGGAGGGAATTTCAGATGAGATGTTAAAAGTATGCCTATGCAGGTGAATGATTAGTGCCAAAGAATCTTTTACAAAGAAGAAGAGGGGAGTTCTAATTGTTGTCCAGGCCAACATTTATCCCTCAACCAACACCACTAACACTGATCAAGTGGTCATTTATGTCATTTTTGTGTCTGGGACATTGCCAAGTTTTCATAGGTAACACCACTGACTTCAATTCAAAATCATTTGTTGGTTGAGAAATGCTTTAGCACATCCTGAGGACATGAAAAGCACTGTATAAATGAAAATTCTATTTTTTTATGCATGTAAATGATCTGATGAGGAATTGAGAACACTATTGAAATTGCTGCTGATTTCAAATTGGAGGGAATGCAAATTGTGATGAGAATTATGAAAGATGTCAGGAGGACATAGATAGGCTTGCAACCTGAACAGATAGGTAGCAGTTACGCTTTAGTGTAGAAAAATGTGAAGTAATGCATTCATTTTGGAAATAATATTAAAAGCAAGTACCTTAAATAGTAACAGTACAGCTACAACATTGGCATCTACCCGACAACGTATGAAACCGCCCAGCTATGTCCTAACCACAAAAAGCAAGATAAAATCATTTTGGCCAATTACTACCCCATTAGTCTACTCTCAATCATCAGCAAAGTGATGGAAGGTGTCATTGACAGTGCTATCAAGTGGCACTTAGTCACCAATAACCTGTTCACCAATGCTCAGTTTGGGTTCCACCAGGACCACTGGGCTCCAGACCTCATTACAGTCTTGGTCCAAACATAGACAGAAGAGCTGAATTCCAGAAGTGACGCGAGAGTGGCAAGGTATATTTGCGCCACACAAGTGCCAGGAATGACCATCTCCAATAAGTAAGAGGCTTAACGGCATTACCACTGAATCCTCCATAACCAACATCCTGGGGATCACCATTGACCGGAAACTTAACTAGACCAGCCACATAAACACTGTGGCAACTAGAGCAGGTTAGAGGCTGGGTATTCTGTGCCGAGTGCCTCACCTCCTGACTCCCTAAAGGCTTCCACCATTTACAAGGCACAAGTCAGGAGTGTGATGGAATAATTTCCACTTGCCTGGATGAGTGCAGCTCCAAAAACACAAGAAGCTCGATAAAGCAGCCTGCTTGATTGAGACCCCATTCACCATCTTCAACATTCATTTCCTCCACCAGCGGCGCACTGTGGCTGCAGTGTGTACCATCTATAAGATGCACTGCAGCAACTCGCTGCACCTCCCAAATCCGTGACCTCTACCACCTAGAAGGACAAGGGCAATAGGCGACTGAGAGCACTATCACCTGCAAGTTCCCCTCCAAGTTACACACCATCCTTTCAAAATATATCGCCATTCCTTCATCGTCGCTGGATCAAAATCCTGGAACTCCCTCCTTAACAGCACTGTGGGAGTACCTTCACCGCACAGACTGCAGCAGTTGAAGAAGGCGGCTCAACACCACCTTCAATCACAATCACTAAGGAGGTGGTACTCAGTACGATAATGGGACTAAAGGCGGATAAATCCCCTGGATTTGATGGCTTGCATCCTAGGGTCTTAAAAGAATATTAACGACTTGGAAGAAGGGACTGAGTGTAACGTAGCCAGTTTGCTAACGATACAAAGATGGGAGGAAAAGCAATATGTGAGGAGAACACAAAAAATCTGCAAAAGGACATAGACAGGCTAAGTGAATGGGCAAAAATTTGGCAGATGGAGTATAATGTTGGAAAGTGTGAGGTCAGCACTTGGGCAGAAAAAATCAAAGAGCAAGTTATTATTTAAATGGAGAAAGATTGCAAAGGTGCTGCAGTACAGCGGGACCTGGGGGTACTTGTGCATGAAACACAAAAGGAAAATATGCAGGTACAGCAAGTGATCAGGAAGGCCAATGGTATCTTGGCCTTTATTGAAAAGGGGATGGAGTATAAAAGCAGGGAAGTCTTATTACAGCTATATAGGGTATTGGTGAGGTCACACCTGGAATACTGCGTGCAGTTTAGGTTTCCATATTTACAAAAGTATATACTTGCTTTGGAGGCAGCTCAGAGAAGGGTCACTAGGTTGATTCCGGGGATGAGGGGGTTGACTTATGAGGAAAGGTTGAGTAGGTTGGGCCTCTACTCATTGGAATTCAGAAGAATGAGAGGTGATTTTATTGAAATGTATAAGATTATGAGGGGGCTTGACAAGGTGGATGCAGAGAGGATGTTTCCACTGATGGGGGAGACTAGAACTAGCGGGCATAATCTTAGAATACGGGGCAGCCCATTTAAAACTGATGAGGAGAAATTTCTTCTCTGAGGGTTATAAATCTGTGGAATTCGTTGCCTCAGAGAGCTGTGGAATCTGGGACATTGTCTATTTCTGTCTTAAATGTATTTCATTTCTTAAACAATAAGGGAATAAGGGGTTATGGAGAGCGGGCAGGGAAGTGGACCTGAGTCCATGATTGGATCAGCCATGATCGTATTAAATGGTGGAGCAGGCTTGAGGGGCCATATGGCCTACTCCTGCTCCTATTTCTTATGTTCTTATGCAATAAATGCTGGGTTTGCCAGCGACACCCACATCCCGGAACGAATTAAAAAAAATTAAAATGGAGCAGAAGGTGTACAAGCAGGCAATTCATTAAAAGTTGTAGCACAAGTAGAAAGGGTAAAAACCCTGGTCCAGATGGATTGCATTTGTGCATTTTATAGAATCTAGAGAAGAGACACGACAGCACATATTTAATAATTCGTTAGAAAAGGGTTTTAGTGCCAGAGGACTGGCAGATAGCAAACATTATACCTATATTTAAGAAGGGAGATAGTATTTGTCCAGTGAACTGTAGACCAGTCAGCTTAACATCTATAGTAGGAAAAATAATGGAATCCCTACTAAAGGAGAAAATAGAAAAACATCGAGAAACCCAAAATATGATGAATCATCAGCATGGATTTCAAAAGGGAAAATCTTACATGCCCAACCACATTGAATTCTTTGAAGAGTAGAGAAGGGGAATGTAGGAGATGTAATTTATATAGATTTCCAAAAGGTCTTTGATAAGGTGCTACATGATAGGCTAATGAATAAGGTCAGAGAATGTGGAGCTAGGGGGCAAGTAACAGAATGGATAGCTGGGTGGCTGCAAGACAGAAAGCGGAGAATAGGGATAAAGGGTAGCTATTCAGAGTGGCAGAAGATGGTAAGTGAGGTCCCACAAAGATCAGTGTTGGGCCCACTTAAAAATTTATATTGATGATTCAGACTTTGGAATCAAAAACATAATTTCTAAATTTGCGGATGACGTCAAATTCTGGGTGAGGAGGATAATCAATACTGAGAAGGACGGCAACAGATTGTAAAAAGACAGTAATAAAATTGCACAATGGGTAAATAACTGGCAAATGAATTTCAATACAGAGTAGTGTCAAATATGGGATCTGGGAGTGCAAATACACAAATCATTAAACGTAGCGATGCTGGTTAATAAGGTTTTTAAAAAAGGCAAACCAAGCAATAGGGTTGAATTCTAGAGGGATAGAATTGACCAGCAGAGAAGTTATGCTAAACTTGTATCAAACTTTGGTTAGACCATACTTGGAGTGTGTACAGTTCTGGTCGCCATATTATAAAAAGGGTATAGAGGCACTGGAGAGGTTGTAAAAAAGATTTACAAGGATGATACCAGAAATGCAAGGTTATACCTATTGGGAAAGGATGAACAGGATGGGTCTCTTTTTTTTTCTCTAGAAAAGAGAATGCTGAGGGGGTGACCTAACATTATGAAAGATTTTGATAGAGTAGACACAGTCAGCTCAAGTTTCGGCCTGAGTTGCTCCTATTTTTTTGGAGCAACTAGTTTAGAATGGAGCATTTTAGAAATTTCAATTCTCAGCATTTAGTTTGCTCCAGTTCTAGTGAGTTAGAACAGTTTCATTGTGGAACAGATTTTTTTTTTCAACCACTTACGCTTGTTTTGCACGTTTAGGCAGTAAAAACTTAGTCCAAACTAACTTAGAATGGAGTAAGTGTAGATTTTTGTACGCTCAGAAAAACCTTGCCCACACTTACAAATTAGGCGTAGGGAACGAGAGATGTGGGGGGAGGATGGCACGTAATTAAATTTTAAAAGCATTCAACAGTCTCACGTCTACAAATAAAGAACAATCCTGAATAATAAATGATAAATAAAGCAAATAATAAAACAATTCAATTTTCCTACCTGTCTGAAGCAGCAGCACAGCAACCTCCGAGCTACGAAGTTATTTTTATAGGGCCGTACGGCCAGGAGACAGGCGGGACACGGTTCGGTTGGGCCACACACCGGCAGCACAGCAGCCTCCGAGCTGCGAAGTTATTTTTATAGGCTGCAGGCCGTTCGGCCAGGAGACAGGGGATCCGTACAAAGCATTGGGAGGAAGAGCCAGTCAGCCAGCCAGCAAGTTTGAAAGTTAAATTTGTAATTCAAGTATGGGTGCTGCATTGTCAACACCATGGATTATGCAATGGTTCGCCATCAATTCACTGCATAGGAGAGAATTGATTAGAGCTCACTGCACCAGGAACGTCATAGCTCCAAGGCTGATCAGCAGGAGACCTTACCCACATCGGCAATATCGAGCCAGGCGTTCGCACCTGGACATGAGTGAGGCTGATTGCGGAAGCGCAGCCTTTTGACACAGAGAAGTTGTCGTTGAGATCTGATATATGCTGAGAGCAGATTTGCAGCCCAGAAGCAGAACGCCAACTGTCTTGTCTGTTGAAGTGAAGGTAACAGCTGCACTTGCCTTCTATGTCTCGGGATCGTTTCAAGCTACAACTGAAGATGTGTGCACCATCTCTCAACATGCAATACATGCCTGCGTTTAACAGGTCACGGCTGCACTGTATGCGCGGAGGAATAACTTCATCAAGTTCCCAATGATTGCACAAGCAATGCATGACAGGACTGTGGGATTCTTCAGGATTGCTGGCTTCCCAAAGGTACAGGGCTGCATTGATTGTACCCACATTGCCTTGCGAGCACCTGTGGAGGATTCCGAGCAGTACAGGAATAGAAAAGGTTTCCACTCCATCAATATGCAGCTCGTGTGTGACGACAAGCAGCGCATCATGTCAGTCGATACAAGATACTCTGGCAGCACCCTTGATGCGTTCATCCTACGCGACAGCGTTATATCTGACATGTTTGAGCAGCAGCCAGAAGGGCAGAGCTGGCAACTGGGAGACAAAGGCTACGGCCTGGCCACCTGGCTGATGACGCCCCTACATGTGACACGGACGGAAGCTGACCATCAAGACAACATGGCGCACATTGCGACGCGCAGCATCATTGAGAGGACCATTGGCACCTTGAAACAGCGTTCCGAGGCCTGGACCATTCCGGAGGCCACTTGCAATACTCTCCTCAGATTGTTGGCCACTTCACTGTTGTGTGCTGCATGCTGCATAACGTAGCCATCATGAGGCAGCAGGAGCTGGTGGTGGAACCAGGAGACCCACGTGAGGGGCGAGTGCATGGTGATAGTAATTTGGAAGAGCAAGATGAGGATGATGACGACGATCAGGAAAGCATGCAAGTGCCTGATGCCGGAGCACGAGGTCGGAGGAGGGCGGTCCATCGTGCTCCTATAACGATTCCTCGAGCCCTGCGCCAGCGGCTCATTCGTGAACGCTTCAATTACTGATGCCTGAGGGCTCTGCGACAACTGTTGCGCATGGACATGTTTATTTTTTGGAGTTGTTCCTATGTTGTGTTGTGTTAATGGAACATGATTCAGTTTTAATGAAAAAATATTTTATTGAAAATTTAACGTTAGTGTAATAAAATATTTGTATCAAACTTTACTTTTTAATATGACTCTTTAAGATCACTTAAAAACCCTAAGATCACTTAAGTTGGAAAGTTACAAAACTTACAAAACAATTTCAATTTGAAAAATGTTACTACAGTTACATCAAGAACAAGAACAAAAGCAGCAAAGAAAGGTTGCAACCATCTCTCACCCACATCTCGGTGAATGTTTACTTCTTCATGGGGGTGTCATTTGATTGGCGGGGCTGTGTGCCCTTGTTGCAGCAGCTAACTCACCCAGGCCCTCCCTGACGGCCTGTGCCGTCGATTGCACTCCCTCGGAAATTCTCTCCCTCATTTCCCGTGTCATTACTGCTATTTCTCCCATCAGTACCGTCACCTCTTCACCCACTGCACTGACGCTGCCCACGAGTGATCGGGTAAGTTCATTGGTCTCCACACCCAATGCCGCAACCTGAGCCGTATCTGTTGGACGCTGCATCTCAGGAGAGCGTGTCTCCAATATCCTTCTCCTCTGCCTGGGTCTGCCTCGCGGCACCACTGCACTGGGAGGCGCGGGCAGGGACGGTGGGACGTTCAGTGTTCCAAACAGCACCACTACACTGGGAGGTGCGGGCTGGGATGTTGGGACGCTCGGTGTTCCATATGGCAGCACTAGAGTGAGAGGCACGGGCTGGGACGGTGGGACGCTCGGTGTTCCAGATGGCAGTACTAGAGTGGGAGGCGCGGGCTGGGATGGTGCGGCCCTGGGTCTTGCATCCGGCACCACTCAAGTGCGAGCCGTGGGCTGGGATAGTGGGGCAATGGGTGTAAACTGCTCCATTATATCAGCAGCATCACTGGAACCTGCAACGTCGGAATCAAAACCATGGAAGGTGGAACCAGAACCTATGCAAGGGGTTGAAACTCTGATGCCCGCTAATGTGGACTCATAAATATTAATTTGGAAGGTCTCCCCTGAAGACGTTTCAGTCATCGTCGCCTGCAGCTAGTCTGGATCGTCCGCATCTGGTTCTTCTGGTTCTTGTTCTGGATCTTCAGGGTTGGCGGCATCATCATCATCTTCTGCAAAATATATCATAACAGTCAAATGTTTAGCAGCAGAGGAGGGGGCAGGATGGGTGGCATGAGTACTCTCTCACATAGCAGGCTGATTTGAAGGGCCACGATGTATTTTCAGGACTTACCCTCTTCCTCGTGTGCGGGCCCAGCTTGTGCTGTACAGATTGTTTCTCTCCATGTACGACTCATCGTAGCAGCTACCCTCTGTTCCAAGGGTGTCAGTGGATGCAGATTGGTCGTGCCTCCTCCTGTTCGAGTTCTTTCCCTTTTGTTGTGGGCCAATTTCTTCTGCAAAGATTAAAATATAACATTTTACAGAGTGCGCCTTTCTGTAGGGTGGGACATATACAGATAGTCATATTTACAATTACGATTCCATTTAAAAAATGAAAATATTACTTACACTAACTACTTGACCAAGGTCGTGACATTTCATTTTACACTGGCTTCCAGATCTCATGGTATGCACCAGTGCGCAGTAATCTTCTGCAACTTGGTTCCAGCATTTCTTCATTTCTTTGGGTGGCACTTTTATGCGACCTCTGTTGCTGGTATCCAGCTCCTGCCATCTCTGCTGAATTATGTTAACTAATATCTCCACTTCCTCATGCAAGAAATTCTTTGTTCTTGGTGGATGTTGTTCCATTGCTGTATTGAATTGACACTTATTTTTCAAAAAACACACTCTATATTTTGCATGCACCTCTGCAGCACCTGTTCTGGAAGTTTAGCAGCAAAAAGCAGCACTCACTGCTTTCAGCAGGTGACTTTTTCAACAGTACTGCTAAAAGCACTCCTTTCGGCACAAAAAATCACCAAAATTCACTCAAGCCTTTCCACAGCTCCACAAAACAAATCAGCACTTTTCCTCATTTACCTTTAAAAATGGCCGAGTGCCAATGTTTGACTCTCATAGCGCGTGCACGCACGGTCCAGCGCGCATGCGCAGGGCTGCCGGCACAACGTTGTCTTCTCCGACCTAGCCCCACCCCCCTGCAGTCTCAGAATCGGCGCCACACTTTGGTCCCGCCCCCCGCAGATCTCTACACGCCACGCCGACCTGGAAGGAAGCTGCTGCGAATCGGAGAAATGTTCTAAGTTTTTGAAGCGCTTTTGAGCGCAGAAATCAGGCGTGGCTCCCGAAACTTGAGCCCATAGGGAGTGTTTCCTATTGGGAAGAGCAAAACTAGAGGTCATCAATATAAGATAGTCACCAAGAAATCAAATGGGGAATTCAGAAGAAACTTCTTTAACCAGAGAGTGGTGAGAAAGTGGATCTCACTACCACAAGGAGTGGTTGAAGCGAATAGTATAGATACATTTAAGGGGAGGCTAGATAAGCATATGAGGAAGAAGGGAATAGAGAGTTATGCTGATCGAGTTAGATAATGGAAAGACGGGAGGAGACTCGAATGGAGCATAAACGTCGACATGGACTGGTTGGGCCGAATGGCCTGTTCCTGTGCTGTATATTCTATAATTCTATACAGTTCTGGACATTACATTATATGAATGGTATAAAAATGATGGAAAATGTGCAATGTAGATTCACTGACACTACCGGGGATGAGGGGTTAGAATTATAAAGAGAGACTTGCGATGTTGGGTCATTTTTCCCCAGAGCTGAGAAGCTTAAAGGCTAACCTGATTGCGGCCTTCAAGATTATAAAGGGTTCTGAAGAAGTAAATAGTGTGAGATTAGTTCGACTGGCTGCTGAGATACTAATGAAAAGACTCAACTTTAAAATAATCATAAAGAATTAAAGATTAAAAATGATTTGTTACAGAGGTCTACTCTTCCACAAATTATTGTTATTGGGGTAGGGACAAAGGCAGGCTGTGCTGCAGGGATGGAAGAATGTGGTCTTGATAGTAGAATGAATGTAGGGTAGGAAGCTGAGCTTGCCGTCGAGCAGTTTCTCAAACCTCCAGACTCGGCCTCAAGTGCCAGATAGGAAGGTTGAATGGGCAAGGCCAGAGGCATATTTTATTCTATTTCTTGCTATAGAAAACTCCTATTGGCAAATGCCAATAATGTCAGTGCTTTGTTAAACACCACATTTATCTGCATTGCTTTGTCTCTTTATTTTTTTAATATGTATTGAAAGTATTACATTTTTTTTCCTTCAGTTGCATTTTGCCACTAACCTGTAATATTCCAACTTGAAAGAAGGAAAGACTTGCATTTATATAGAACCTATCACAACCATCATCATCATCAAAGGCAGTCCCTCGAAATCAAGGAAGATTTGCTTCCACTCCAAAAGTGAGTTCTCAGGTGACTGAACGGCCCAATACGGGAACCACAGTCTCCGTCACAGGTGGGACAGACAGTGGTTGAAGGAAAGGGTGGGTGGGGAATCTGCATTTTGTCGCATGCTCCTTCTACTGGCTGCACTTGTTTTCTGCATCCTCTCGGTGACGAGACTCAAGGTGCTCAGTGCCCTCCCGGATGCTCTTCCTCCACTTGGGGCAATCTCCGGCCAGGGACTTCCAGGTGTCGTTGAGGATGCCGCACCTTATCAAGGAGGCTCTGAGGGTGTCCCGAAAACACCTCCCCTGCCCACCCGGGGCCCGCTTGCCATGTAGGCGCTCTGTCCCAAAGTGTTTTACAGCTAATGAATTACTTTTTGAAGTGTAGCCACTGTTGGAATGTTGGAAAAGCAACTTGCTCACAATGGTAAACAGGCCATTTCTGGACTGAACATATCTGCCCGAATTTTGCACCCCAAGAACAGTGCGCGGCATTTATTACGCTTACAGCTGCTCAGACTTTTCGGAGGCTTTTGCATGTCGACTTATGGTCATCGGGAGTCCCTCCACCGTGGATCTGGAAGCTGTATCAACAGGGCAAGCAACGGCGTGTTTTTTTTAATCCGTTCATGGGATGTGGGTGTTGCTGGCAAAGCCAACATTTATTGCTATCCCTCAGAAGGTGGTGGTGAGCCGCCACCTCTTACTGATGCAGTCTGTGTGGCAAAGGTGTTCCCAAAGTGATATTAGAGAGGGAGTTCCAGAATTTTCACCCAGCGATGATGAAGTAACAGGATGGTGTGTGACTTGGAGGGGAACTTGCAGGTGATGGTATTCCCATGCGCCTGCTGCCCTTGTCCTTCTAGATGGCAGAGGTCACGGGTTTGGTAGGAGCTGTCGAAGCTTTGGAGAGTTGCTGCAGTGCATCTAGTAGATAAATACATAAGAATTAGGAGCAGGAGTAGGTCCCTCGAGCCTACTCCGATATTCACAAAGATCATGTGTGATCTTTGACCTCAAAGGCCACTTTCCTACTCTAACCCCATACCCCTGGATTCGTCTAGATGTAGATAATACACACTAGCCACGGTGCGTTGGTGGTGAAGGGAGTGAATGTTTAAGGTGATGGATGGGGTGCCAATCAAACAAGCTGCTTTGTCCTGGATGGTGTTGAGCTTCTGAGTGTTGTTGGAACTGCACTTATCCAGGCAAGTGGAGAGTATGCCATCACATTCCTGACTTGTGTCTTGTAGATGGCGGAAAGACTTTGGGGAGTCAGGAGTTGAGAAACCTGATGCAGAATACCCAGCCTCTGACCTGCTCCGGTAGCCACAGTAATTATGTGGCTGATCCAGTTAAGTTTCTGGTCAATGGTGACTCCCCAGGATGTTGATGGTGGGGGATTCGGTGATGATAATGCCATTGAATGTCGAGGGGCGGTGGTTAGGGTCTCTCTTGTTGGAAATAGTTATTGCCCAGCACTTATGCGGCGCGAATGTTACTTGCCGTTTATCAGCCCAAGTCTGGATGTCATCCCGGTCTTGCTGCATGCGGCCATGGAATATTTCATTATCTGAGAGGTTGCGAATGGAGCTATGCAATCATCAGCAAACATCCCCACTTCTGGCCCGATGCTTGAAGTAAAGTTCTTTGATGAAGCAGCTGAAGATAATTGGGCCTAGGACACTGCCCTGAGGAACTCCTTCAGCGATGGCCATCCTAGACTGGGTGTTGTGCAATGAGAGAAAATTAATTAGCAATCTTGTTGTGCGAAGCCTCTTAGGGAAGAGTGACCATAATATGGTAGAATTCTTCATTAAGATGGAGAGTGGAACATTAAATTCAGAGACTAGAGTCCTGAACTTAAGGAAAGGTAACTTCGATGGTATGAGACGTGAATTGGCTCGGATAGACTGGCGAATGATACTTAAAGGGTTGATGTTGGATAGGCAATGGCAAATATTTAAAGATCACATGGATGAACTTCAACAATTGTACATCCCTGTCTGGCGTAAAAATAAAACGGGGAAGGTGGCTCAACCGGGGCTTACAAGGGAAATTAGGGATAGTGTTAAATCCAAGGAAGAGGCATATAAATTGGCCAGAAAAAGCAGCAAACCTGAGGATTGGGAGAAATTTAGAATTCAGCAGAGGAGGACAAAATGGTTTAATTAGGAGGGGGAAATAGAATATGAGAGTCAGCTTGCAGGGAACATAAAAACTGACTGCAAAAGCTTCTACAGATATGTGAAGAGAAAAAGATTAGTGAAGACAAATGTAGGTCCCTTACAGTCAGAATTAAGTGAATTTATAATGGGGAACAAAGAAATGGCAGGCCAATTGAACAAATACTTTGGTTCTGTCTTCACTAAGGAAGACACAAATAACCTTCCGGAAATACTAGGGGACCAAGGGTCTAGAGAGAAAGAGGAACTAAAGGAAATCCTTTTTAGTCAGCAAATTGGGTTAGGGAAATTGATAGGATTGAAGGCTGATAAATCCCCAGGGCTGACAGTCTGCATCCCTGAGTATTAAGGAAGTGCCCCTAGAAATAGTGGATGCATTGGTAGTCATTTTCCAACATTCTATAGACTTTGGATCAGTTCCTTTGGACTGGAGGGCAGCTAATCTAACCCCACTTTTTTAAAAAAAAAAGGAGGGAGAGTAAACCGAATTATAGACCGGTCAGCCTGACATCGATGGTGGAGAAAATGTTGGAATCAGTTGTTAAAGATGTAACAGCAGCGCATTTGGAAAGCAGTGACAGGATCGGTCTAAGTCAGCATGGATTTATGAAGGGGAAATCATGCTTGACAAATCTTCTAGAATTTTTTGAGGATGTAACTAGTAGAGTGGACATGGGTGAGCCAGTGGATGTGGTGTATTTCGACTTTCAAAAGGCTTTTGACAAGGTCCCACACAAGAGATTAGTGTGCAAAATTAAAGCAGATGGTATTGGGGGTAATGTACTGACGTGCATAGAGAACTGGTTGGCAGACAGGGAGCAAAGAGTAGGAATAAACGGGTCCTTTTCAAAATGGCAGCAGTGACTAGTGGGGTACCGCATGGTTCAGTGCTGGGACCCCAGCTATTTACAATATACATTAATAATTTAGACGAAGGAATTGAATGTAATATCTCCAAGTTTGCAGATTATACTAAACTGGATGGCAGTGTGAGCTGTGAGGAGAATGCAAAGAGGCTGCAGGGTGACTTGGGCAGGTTAGGTGAGTGGGCAAATACATGGCAGATGCGGTATAATGTCGATAAATATGAGGTTATCCACTTTGGTGGTAAAAACAGAAAGGCATATTATTATCTGAATAGTGACAGATTAGTAAAAGGGGGAGGTGCAATGAGAACTGGGTGTTATGGTACATCAGTCATTGAAAGTTGGCATACAGGTACAGCAGGCGGTGAAGAAGGCAAATGGCATGTTGGCCTTCGTAATATTCAAGGTGTGGCCTCGAGGATTTGAGTATAGGAGCAGGGAGGTCTTACTATAGTTGTACAGGGCCTTGGTGAGGCCACACCTTGAATATTATGTAGCGTTTGGTCTCCTAATCCGGGGAAGGACATTCTTGCTATTGAGGGAGTGCAGCGAAGGTTCACCAAACTGATTCCCGGGATGACAGGACTGACATATGAAGAAAGACTGGATCGACTAGGCTTATATTCAATGGAATTTAGAAGGATGAGAGGGGATCTCATAGAAACATATAAAATTCTGATGGGATTGGACAGGTTAGATGCAGGAAGAATGTTCCCGATATTGGGGAAGTCCAGAACCAGGGGACACAGTCTAAGGATAAAGGGTAAGCCATTTAGGACCAAGATGAGGAGAAACTTCTTCACTCAGAGTTGTGAGCATGTGGAATTCTCTACCACAGAAAGTTGTTGAGGCCAGTTCGTTAGATATATTCAAGAGGGAGTTAGATGTGGCCCTTACGGCTAAAGGGATCAAGGGGTATGGAGAGAAAGCAGGAATGGGGTACTCAAGTGCATGATCAGCCATGATCATATTGAATGGTGGTGCAGGCAGTGCTGAATGGCCTACCCCTGCACCTATTTTATATATTTCTATGTTTCTATGTCCTGGGGCTGAGGTAGTTGGCCTCTATAAACCAAAACCATCTTCTTTTGTGCTAGGTATGACTCCAGCCAGTGGAGAGTTTTCCCCGCGATTCCCATTTTCAATTTTACTCGGATTCCTTGATGCCACACTCTGTCAAATGCTGTCTTGATGTCAAGAGTAGTCACTCTCAGTCACCTCTGGAATGCAGCTCTTTTGTCCATCTTGACTCGCCAAAAAAAAAACTCAGAGTGAATAGAGAGATGAAAGAGATAGGGAAATAAAGTTTTAAAAAGACTATTTAGTTTTAATTTTCAAAATTTCCAACAGTAATTAAAATCTGCTGGAATGAGACCCCACACTTGTAAAAGTAATTTTTATTGCCTGAGTTTGTTTGGTAGTAATTAAGATTTATTACACCATTAAAAATTCAGTTACACTTGAATGGATAAACCCTAACTTTTTCTGGCGTGTTCAGTGGGTACCTAATGAGTAAGTATCGGAACTTCATGCCATTCATTTGTTTGAATGCTGAGTCTCTCCGCGAGGTACCAGTATAGCGAAGCTTGTGGAAGAGCAAGGTAAAGCAGACACAAAAGCAAAATACTGCGGATGCTGGAATCTGGAATAAAAACAAATAATGCTGGAAATCTCAGCAGGTCAGGCAGCATCTGTGGAGAGGTAAATCGGACAGCAACTACTTGATTTCCATGTTTAACTGCGCATGTGCAGACGCCCGAAGTTGGTATCCATTTTACACCTTAATAATGGTAAGCACTGATAGCTTCACCATTATTCCTGCTGCAAAATCAGGGCCACCATTTTAGTAATGTAAAAGCAAAATACTGCGGATGCTGGAATCTGAAATAAAAACAGAAAATGCTGGAAATCTCAGCGGGTCAGGCAGCATCTGTGGAGAGAGAAATCGAGTTAACAGTTCAGGTCGATGACCCTTCGTCAGAACTGGTGAATGTTCGAAATGAACAGATTCTTAAGGAGCACTGAAAGGGAGAGGGGGGAGCAAAGAACAAAAGGGAAGGCCTGTAATCGGGTGGGAGACAGGAGAGATTTGAGGGACAAAAGGGATGATAGGCCGAATTGAGATGCTAATGGCAAGTTAAAAAATGATTAATCAAGATAGGGTGTGAATGGCGGAATAATTACCAGCTGCCATGGGACACAGGGAAAAAATGTATAAGATCGGGTGCGGGGGAGAGGGGAGGTGCTTAAAAAAAGGGGGAAAGGGAGCAAAATATTGGCAGAGGTTATGGTCTGAAATTGTTGAACTCTATGTTGAGTCCAGAAGGCTGTAAAGGGCCTAAACGAAAGATAAGGTGCTGTTCCTTGAGCTTGCGTTGAGCTTCATTGGAACAGTGCAGGAGGCCAAGGACAGAGATGCCGGCATGGGAGTGAAGCGGGGAATTAAAGTGACAGGCGACCGGAAGCTCGGGGTCAATCTTACGGACTGAACGGAGGTGTTCTGCAAAGCAGTCACCCGATCTGCATTTAGTCTCCCCAATGTAGAGGAGTCCACATTGTGAGCAGCGAATACAGTTTCTCAAATTACCATTTGTAAGTCATGGTTTAAAATGGATATGGTCCTTATGGTTAAAGGGATCAAAGAGTATGGAGAGAAAGCAGGAAAGGGGTACTGAAATTGCATGATCAGCCATGATCTTATTGAATGGTGGTGCAGGATCGAAGGGCCGAATGGCCTACTCCTGCACATATTTTCTATGTTTCTATGTCAGTTGTGAGCAAATTATTGAAATCTGTAATTCAAGGAAAAGTTGATGAGTGTTTAGAAAGGCATGGCTTAATGAATTTGCAGCAAAGATTTGTTAAAAGCAAGAATGCTTGACAAATTTAACAGTGTTTTTTGAAGAAGTGACCAATTGGATAAGTAAAGGGAATACAGTAGATGCAGTGTATATGGATTTTCAGATGACATTGAACAAGGGGTTTCTCATGAGGTTTGTGAGAAAATTCAGGCATTTGATACAATATAAAATGTAGCAGCATGGATAGGAAGATGGTTGACAAACCAGAAACAAAGGGCCCAAGTTTCCACAAGAAAAAAAACGGGAGCCCCTCCGAGCTGGGCGCCCGTTTTTCGCGCCTAAAAAAATCCTCGGTATTCTCCACCTACTTACAGGTCCTCTGGCTCTCGGCGCAGCCGGCACGAGCTGTGGGGGGGGGGGGGCGGAGCCAGGTCCCGGCGCTGAAAACAGTGCCGGGACCTCTGCATATGCGCGCTACAGTCGGTACGCAAGTGCAGTAGCTCCAGGCGCCGAATTGTGTGGGAGGGGCCCGAAGCACGCAGCCCCTAGCCCTGGCTGAATAGCCTCACTGGGGCTGCGTGAAGAAGGCTCCTCCCACGGCCAGCTCCTGCTTCCCGCCCCCGACAAGACCCGACACCCGCTCCCACACCCCCCCCCACCCCCACCACCGACCAGACCTGACCCGACACCCGCTCTCCCCCCCCCCCCCCCCGCTGATCAGACCCGACCCGACACCCGCTCCCTCCGACCCGACACCCGCTCCCCCCCCCAACCCGACACCCGCTCCCCCCCAACCCGACCTGACCCGCGCTCCTGTTCCCCGACCCGACCCGCCCCCTCCCTCCCCACTCTCTCTCTCTCCCCTCCCTCCCCTCTCTCTCCCTCCCCTCTCTCTCTCCCTCCCTCGCTCTCTCTCTCTCCCTCCCTCCCTCCCTCTCTCCCCCCTCCCTCCCTCTCTCCCCCCTCCCTCCCCCCTCCATCCCTCTCTCTTCCTCCCTCCTCTCCCCTCCCTCTCTCTCCCCCCCTCCCTCCCTCTCTCCCTCCCTCTCTCCCCCCCCCCTCCCTCCCTCCCTCTCTCTCCCCCCCCTCCATCCCTCTCTCTCTCTCTCCCCCCTCCTTCCCCTCTCTCTCTCTCCCTCCCTCCCTCTCTCTCTCTCCCCTCCCTCCCTCTCTCTCTCCCCCCTCCCTCCCTCTCTCTCTCCCCCCCTCCCTCCCTCTCTCTCTCCCCCCTCCCCTCCCTCTTTCCCTCCCTCTCTCCCCCCTCTCCCTCTCTCCCCCCTCCCTCCCTCTCTCTCTCTCCCCCCTCCTTCTCTCTCTCTCCCCCTCCCTCCCTCTCTCTCTCCCCCCCCCTCCCTCTCTCCTCCCCTCCCTCCCTCTCTCTCCCCCCCTCCCTCCCCCCTCTCCCCTTCCCTCCCTCTCTCTCCTCCCCTCCATCCCTCTCTCTCTCTCTCTCTCCCCCCTCCTTCCCTCTCTCTCTCCCCCCTCCCTCCCTCTCTCTCCCCTCCCCCCCTCCCTCCCTCTCTCTCTTCCCCCCCCCTCCCTCCCTCTCTCTCTCCCCCCCTCTCTCCCCCCCCCTCCCTCCCCACTCTCTCTCTCTCTCCCTCCCTCTCTCTCCCTCCCCTCTCTCTCCCTCCCCTCTCTCTCTCCCTCCCTCCCTCTCTCCCCCCTCCCTCCCTCTCTCCCCCCCTCCCTCTCCCCCCCCTCCATCCCTCTCTCCCCCCCCTCCATCCCTCTCTCTCTCCCCCCTCCCTCCCTCTCTCTCTCCCCCCTCCCTCCCTCTCTCTCTCCTCCCCCTCCTCTCTCTCTCCCCCTCCCTCTCTCTCTCCCCCCCTCCCTCCCCCCCTCCCTCCCTCTCTCCCCCCCCCCCTCCCTCCCTCTCCTCTCTCCCCCCCCTCCCCTCCCTCTCTCCCCCCCTCCCTCCCTCTCTCCCCCCCTCCCTCCCTCTCTCCCCCCTCCCTCCCTCTCTCCCCCCCTCCTCTCTCCCCCCCCCCCTCCCTCCCTCTCTCCCCACCCCTCCCTCCCCCCTCTCCCCCCCCTCCCTCCCTCTCTCTCCCCCCCCTCCATCCCTCTCTCTCTCTCCCCTCCCTCCCTCTCTCTCTCCCCCCCTCCCTCCCTCTCTCCCCCCTCCCTCCCTCTCTCTCTCCCCCCTCCCTCCCTCTTTCCCTCCCTCTCTCCCCCCCTCCCTCCCTCTCCCCTCTCTCCCCCCCTCCCTCCCTCTCTCTCTCTCCCCCCTCCCTCCCTCTCTCTCTCCCCCCTCCCTCCCTCTCTCTCTCCTCCCCTCCCTCCCTCTCTCCCCCCTCCCTCCCTCTCACCCCTCCCTCCCTCTCTCTCCCCCCCCTCCCTCCCCCCTCTCCCCCTCCCTCCCTCTCTCTCTCCCCCCTCCCTCCCTCTCTCTCTCTCTCCCCCCCTCCCTCCCTCTCTCTCTCCCCTCCCTCTCTCACCCCCCTCCCTCTCTCCCCCCCTCCCTCCCTCTCTCCCCCCCTCCCTCCCTCTCCCCCCCCCCTCCCTCCCTCTCTCCCCCCCCTCCTCCCTCTCTCCCCCCCTCCCTCCCTCTCTCCTCCCTCTCTCCCCCCCTCCCTCCTCCCTCTCTCCCCCCCCCCCTCTCTTCCCCCCCCTCCCTCCCCCGCCCTCCCTCCCCCTCCATCCCTCTCTCTCTCCCCCCTCCTTCCCTCTCTCTCTCCCCCCTCCTTCCCTCTCTCTCTCCCCCCTCCCTCCCTCTCTCTCTCTCCCTCTCTCTCTCTCTCCCCCCTCCCTCCCTCTCTCTCTCTCTCTCTCTCTCTCTCCCTCCCTCCCTCCCTCCCTCCCTCTCTCCTCCCTCTCTCCTCCCTCTCTTCCCCCCTCTCCCTCCTCCCCCCCTCCCTCTCTCTCTCTCTCTCTCGCCCTCCCGCTCAGCCGCACGAACGGCTGCAGAATTCTCCCTGGCTGAAGCACTTTCACACATGTAGGAAGATTGTTTATTTAATCTTTTCTTGGCTTATAAATGTTTATTCAGGTTGGATTTATTTGTATAATATTTGTAGAAGTATAAATAAGGATTTATTGTCGAACTTAATGAGTTCCCTCCCCCCCACCTAGTTCTGGACGCCTAATTTGTAACCTGCGCCTGATTTTTTAATGTGTAGAACAGGTTTTTTCAGTTCTACAAAAATCTTCACTGGCTCCATTCTACTTTAGTTTGGAGTACATTTTCACTGTGGAAACTTTCAAATCAGGCGTCAGTGGCCGGACACGCCCCCTTTTGAAGAAAAAATTCTGTTCTAAACTAGAACTGTTCTACCTGACTAGAACTGCAGAAAAAAAAATGTGGAGAATTGCGATTTCTAAAATAGTCCGTTCTCCACCAGTTGCTCCTAAAAAATCAGGCGCGAATCATGTGGAAACTTGGGCCCAAAGTGTTGAAATCAATGTGTGTTGCTCAGAGAGAAGGGTTGGAATTGGTGAATCCCGAAGGTCAGTTTTGGGCACACTCTTATTCTCTGTACATAGATGATTTGGACTTGGGTATATGGAACATAATTTTGAAATTTGCTGATGACACAGAGGTAGGAGGTTTAGCAAACAGCAGAGAATTGTAAAAGACTTCAGGACAATATACAGAAGTTAACAAATTATCAGACCGGTGACAGATAAGAATGAAGTGATCACATTTTCTCCCAAAATGTTAAGAAATTGAAGTATACTCTTAATGAAAAGATATTGGGCTCAATTTTCCCCAATCATCTGCGCCGTTTTTTTGGCATGCACCATTTTTTTTGGAGTAAATTAAAATCTCCAATTTTCTCCAAAGTTTCTGCGCTAGTGTAATTCATTTAGGTAAGATTTTTTTAGGCTACGATTTTTTTTTACCTCATTGGGGGCATAACCTGCCACCCGTGCCAATTCTGGCCATTTAAGCAAGTTTGGCCAGCTCCAATTTACTCCCAATTTTTCTTAGGACAGTGTATGTGACCACTCTGGAAAAACTCTCTGGGCAGTTAACAAAATCGTCACAGGTAAGAGAATCAGCACAGCAGGTGCAGTTCCACGGCCCGGACAGCAGCAGCAGAGAGGGAGGGAGGAAGAGGGGAAAGGAGGTGGTGGCCTTCTGGCCAGGGTTAGGAGTGGCACCCGGCACCGGCAGGGGAGGGAGGCCTTTCGGCAAGGAATAGCAGCGGCAACCGGCACCAGGAGGAGGGAGGCCTTTCGGTTAAGACTAGCAGCGGAAACCAGCACCAGGAGGAGGGAGGCCTTTCGGCCAGGGTTAGGAATGGCACCGGGTTTGGTGGGGTGAGGGGTAAGGGAGGGATAGACTTTTATCATAAACACTTAAATAATTTAATGCTGGTAAGTTGCTGCAATGTGTAAGGTGCTTGTGCAGGTTGCTGTGAGCTGGCCAGAATATGTTGTATGTTTCACTTTCCAGCCTCAGCCCACAGTGTGTCCCTCGTTACCCTGGCAACCCGATCCTTTTGGTGCAGATCTTAGGCTCCACCCCCAAAGCTAAAGGACAGGCGTAGTTGGGCCCAAAAAAAACGGGCGTAACTCTTCAATTACAGCAAAACTGGCATTGGGGAAAATTGAGCCCATTAAAGAGGGAGACCTATGGCTTTGAATAAACAAGACTCTGAAAATGTGAATGCAGGTGGATGAAGCCATAAAAAAGGCCAACTACATATGAATTTTATAAATAGTGGCATTGAATGCAAGAGTAATAACCACTGTTGGGATATTGTATTCACTTTTGGCACCGCATTATAAAAAGGACATTAAAGCCAGAGGGAATGTACAACATAGATTCGCCAATAACTTTTTTTTAAAATTATGAATCGTTTTTATGGACTGAATTGGGAAAGTTTATTCCCTTTGGTTGGGGAGTCATTGACAACAGCAACAATATGCCTTTTTTTAGTGTCTTTAATGGAGTAAAACATCCCAAGGCGCTTCACAGGTGCAATATTAAACAAATTTTACCGAGCCACATGAGATATTTGGACAGATGACCAAAAGCTTGGTCTAAGCAGTAGGTTTTAAAAAGTGTCTTAAGGGGAGAGAGAGGTATGGGGTGGAGAGGGTTGGGGAGTGAACTCCAGAGCTTTGGGCCTAGGCAACTGAAGGCACGGCCGCCAATGGAGCAATCAAAATTAGGGATGCGCAAGAGGCCAGAATTGGAAGAGTGCAGTGATCTCAAAGGGTTGTAGGGTTGGAGGAGGTTATAGAGATAGGCGAGGCCATGGAGGGATTTAAAGATAAGTATGAGAATTTTAAAACTGAGGCGTTGCTTAACCGGGAGCAAATGTAGGTCAGCGAGCACAGGGATGGTGGGTGAATGAAACTTGGTGCGAGTTAGGGGCTTGGTGCGATTTAGTATACTACGGACAGCAGAGTTTTGGATGAGCTCAAGTTTACATAGGGTGGGAGATCGGAGGCCGGCCAGGAGAGCATTACAATAGTCAAGTTTAGCAGTAACAAAGACATGGATCAGGAGTTCAGCAGCAGATGAGCTGAGGCAAGGGCAGAGTCAGGTTATGGAGGTGGAAGTAGGCGGTCTTGGTGATCGATTAGATATGTGGTCAGAAGCTTATCTGTGGTTCAAATACAACACCAAGATTGCGAACAGTCTGGTTCAGTCTCAAACTTTTGCCATGATGGAGTTGGTGGCTCGGGAATGGAGTTTGTTTTGGGGACCAAAGACACTGGCTTTGGTCTTCCAATATTTAGTTGGAGGAAATGTCTGCTCATGGAGTCCTGGATGTTGGACAAGCAGTGTGCTAAATCAGACAGTGGAGGGGTCAAGAGAAGTGGTGGTGAAGTAGAGCTGGATGTTGTCAGCATACATGTGGTACCCGATGCTTTGTTTTCGGAACAGCTTGTAGATGAGAAATAGAAAGGGATCAAAGGGTCATCAGTTTAAAGTTATTGCTAAGAGAGTGAGGAGAGAGGTTAGGGGAAATGTACTTACACAAGGGGATTGTTGGAGCATGGAATGTTTTGGCAGATGGTGTTTTGAGGCAGATACGATTTCAACTTTTAAGGGAATATTGGGTAATATTCGAAGCAGAGCTATGGGGAGATAGCAAGGCATTGAGATTAGTTTTGGATTGGTCTAACAAAGAGCTTGCACTGACTACATCGGTTAAATGGCTTCCATCTGTGCTGTAAATGACTGTAGCATTGTCCCCAGCATTGAAGCACTGCCCACACTCGATCAGCTCCGCTGGGCAGGCCATATCGTTCGCATGCCAGACACGGGACTCCCAAAGCAAGCGCTCTACTTGGAACTCCTTCACGGCAAACGAACCAAAGGTGGGCAGAGGAAACGTTACAGGGACACCCTCAAAGACTCCCTGAAAAAGTGCAACATCCCCACTAACATCTGGGATTCGCTGGCCAAAGATCGCCCTAAGTGGAGGAAGTGCATCTGGGAGGGCGCTGAGCACCTCGAGTCTCATCGCTGAGAGCATGCAGAAATCAAGTGCAGGCAGCGGAAAGAGCGTGTGGCAAACCTGTCCCACCCACCCTTACCCTCACCGACTATCTGTCCCACCTGTGACAGAGTCTGTGGCTCTCGTATTGGACTGTTCAGCCACCTAAGGACTCATTTTAAGAGTGGAAGCAAGAATTCCACGATTCTGAGGGACTGCCTATGATGAAATGTCTGTAGTTCTATTTCATTTAAATGTCATTTAAATGTGTTTGTACTCCTCAAAGTGAGGAATGTTAATGCAGGGGAATGGAACTATTCTAATTTCAAACATCCAGCGTCAGCATCAAGCACTGGCAAGGCAGATACACTACAGCCATATACAGATTATCTGCCTCAGCACCCAAACTCGAAGGATCACACCAGTGTAACATTTTTTCAAATTGTGCCCTCATTGACACTGGGAGTTGGTTTTAACATTCCCCTAGCTCATATTGTCAAGGACCTTCACAGCCAGTAAAGGGAAGGCCTTGATTTCATCAGGCTGTGCTAGCTTCAAACCCAAGTCCTCGATGGTAGAGATGCTGTGCAACTCCGGCTTCTGTGCCATAGAAAGTATCCGATATGTTTATAATGGTAAATACACACTTAATACTCTCTTTGTTTAGTAGAACTGTCAACATAGGACATATCCCTAGTGAGATTTATAGTTGCTAATCAGACATTGGAGATATTGTTTTGTGCCAAAAAACACATGAACATGGTTAACAGAAGCAAGTTGTGTCTGTCACATGGGTCACTATGGGAGCCTCTTATCCACAAAGGCAGACATTGATGCAGAGATTCAACATCACCTCCAGTGCACCAGTGCAGACTTCGGCCATCTGAGGAAAAGCGTGTTTGAAGACCAGGCCCTCAAATCTACCACCAAGCTCATGGTCTACAGGGCTGTAGTAATGCCTGCCCTCCTGTATGGATATGAGGCATGGACGATGTATAGAAGGCACTTCAAGTTGCTAGAGATATATCACCAACGATGTCTCCACAAGATTCTGCAAATCCCCTGGGAGGACAGGCGCACCAACATCAGTGTCCTCGTCCAGGCTAACATCCCCAGTATTGAAGCACAGACCACACTCGATCAGCTTTGCTGGGCAGGCCACATAGTTCGCATGCCAGACACGAGACTCCCTAAGCAAATGCTCTATGCGGAGCTCCTTCATGGTAAACGAGTGAAAGGTGGGCAGCGGAACAAGGACAGCCTCAAAGCCTCCCTGGTAAAGTGCGACATCACCACTGACACCTGGGAGACCCTGGTCGAAGACCACCCGAGGTGGAGAAAGTGCATCCGGGAGGGCATTGAGCTCTTCAAGTCTCAACGCAAAGAGCGTGAAGAGATCAAGCACAGGCAGCGAAAGGCGCACACAGCAAACCAGCCCCACCCACCCCTTCCCGCGACGAATGTCTGTCCCACCTGTGACAGGGTCTGTGGCTCTCGTATTGGACTGTTCAGCCACCAAAGAACTCACTTTGGGAGTGGAAGCAAATCTTCCTTGATTCCGAGGGACTAGCTATGGTGATGATGATGATCTGGGTGGCCAAGTGCCTTAATGTATCCTTTCCACTTTCTTACCCTCTTATCTTTTTATCTCTCTCTTCCTCGTGTAATTCATTTTCATTTTTTTCAGTCTGGGAAACAGCAGCAGGGAAAGAACTATCCCAGCACTTATCGAGGCAGTCAAAGTCCTTCATTAAAAAAGTAGGGATTATAACTTTAATAGAAAAATAATTCACTATTGATATGCAGGAGGATAGCCTTGTCACCGTAACAATAATCTCTTACTTTCTCATTTTCCAACAAGAGAATAAAATGAGCTGCTGAGAATTGCTGGCATTGGCATATGTACGGGAGATCATGATTTCCTGTGCAAGATCTCAGCCAGATATATCAAAGTTGGGCACTGTGTTCAAACAAACTGACATCATAGAATGTTGTGTAAACTCCCATGAGAGCTCTCTGGTTCATAAGTCACATTTTAACATTACATGTTTTTAATAAAATTGAGAATGTATGGGCTCTTATAACTGTTGATTCATTGGCAGTTTTGATTATGTTTACGGATATTATTTATAAAGTTATTTATAGTCGTTATAATCTGATGTATGCGTGTGCAGCTAATAATAACAAAGCATCTCTTGTAGCTGTGTATGTAGACTATATATGCTGAAGTACTCGTGATTATTACCAATTGTTAAACTGATATATAGAACCTTCTAATTATGGCAATATAAATAGCTGTGGATAGATTTAATCAATAATATAACTTTAAACGAAAATATCTATTACCTTCCAGTTACACTGCATGCATAACCTGTGATTGACTTCAACACATTTTCCAGTTATTATCAAACTTTGCACATTTGAGGCCAACAGAATAATTTTTTTAATTTTGAAGACCTTATTAATGTGGACTGCATGCTGGCTCAACTCCTTCCTGAATACTAGAGATGACTCTACAATACAACAAAATCAGTTAATTAAATTTTATATTTGACTTTTCTAAATAATTGATTTCATGATTTGACTGCTCCATTTTTATTTTAAACCAGTAGAAACCCATTTTATTGAACAATTATAAAATAAGCAGACCCTAATGATGATGCCATAGATATAATGGAACAAACAATTTAACTAGAACCTCATTGTATCTCCCCCTCCCATACCTTGTTTTTCTTCTTGCTGGGATGTTGTATCCATCCCATAGATAATTCATCTCTTCCTCTGGTGTATAATACAATTTCATGTATAATATAATTGAGCATGAAAAGTTTAGGAGATTCAGTTAAAAATAAAGGTGCTGAGTCATCTTTTACCCTTGAACTTAAAAAGATGTGGTAGAAATGGCCCCAAGTTTCCACACGTGGCAAAGCAGGCACCCCTCCGAGCTGGGCGCCCGTTTTTCGCACCGAAAACGGCGCCTGAAAAAAAACGCGCTATTCTCGAGCGCTTTGCAGCTCGATGTGTGCTTGGCGCGATGCCCAGGGGGCGGAGCCTACCACTCGCGCCGATTTTGTAAGTAGGAGGGGGCGGGTAACATTTAAATGAGTTTTTTTCGTGCTGGCAACCCTGCGCATGTGCGTTGGAGCGTTCGTGCACGCGCAGTGTGAAGGAAACATTGGCACTCGGCCATTTTTGTAGTTCTTTGTAGCTGTTCAATTTTTTAAATTTTTTAATAAAACCACATTGCCCTTCCATGATCACCACTGAGGCTTCTTGCAGCAGTGAGAAGGCTGCAGGAAGCCTCAGAAGTTGAGGCAGCCTTTTCCCGACGGGCCCGACTGACGGCAGGGGGGCCTCCCTCTCCTGCCGTCGGGAATGGCTGCCTCAACTTCTGAGGCTTCCTGCAGCCTTCTCACTGCCTCCCCCCCCGCTGCAGTCGGTCGGGCCCTTACTGCCTCCCCCTCTCCCCCCCCCCCCCGCCGTCGGGAATGGCTGCTGCTGTCGGTCGGGTCCTTACTGCCTCCCCCCCCCCCTGCCGTCGAGAACGGCTGCCTCAACTTGTGAGGCTTCCTGCAGCTTTCTCCCTGCCTGAAAAGCCTGCCTGAAGCACTTTCACACAGGTAGGAACATGGTTTATTTAATCTTTTCTTTGCTTATAAATCTTTATTCAGGTTGGAATTATTTGTATAAGTATAACTAAGGATTTATTGTAGAATGTAATGACTTCCCTTTCCCCCCCCCCCCCACCCCCCCCCACCTCGTTCCGGACGCCTAATTTGTAACCTGCGCCTGATTTTTTAATGTGTAGACAAGGTTTTTTCAGGCCTACAAAAATCTTCACTTGCTCCATTCTAAGTTAGTTTGGAGTACGTTTTCACTGTGGAAACTTTCAAATCGGCATCAGTGGCCGGACACACTCCCTTTTGAAAAAAAAATTCTGTTCCAAAGTGAAACTGTTCTACCTGACGAGAACTGCAGAAAACTTAAATGTGGCGAATTGCGATTTCTAAGATACTCCGTTCTCCACCAGTTGCTCCTAAAAATCAGGAGCAAATCATGTGGAAACTTGGGGCCATAGGAGCAACTGGTGTAGAACGGAGGATCTTAGAAATCGGAATTCTCGCCATTTAGTTTGCTCCAGTTCTAGTCAGTTAGAACAGTTTCACTATGGAACAGAATTGTTTTTTCAAAAGGGGGCGTGTCCGGCCACTTGCGCCTGTTTTCAAAGTTTCGTCAGTGAAAACTTACTCCAAACTAACTTAGAATGGAGTAAGTGAAGATTTTTGTACGCTCGAAAAAACATTGTCTACATTTCAGAAAATCAGGCGTAGGTTACAAATCAGGCGTAGGGAATGGGGGGGGGGGGGGTTTAAAGGGAAGTTTACAAACATTAAACACTTCAGTTTTACAAATAAAAATCAATAATAAATGATAAAAACATCAATAAATCAACCAATAAATCAATCAAAAAAAATTAATAAGAAATAAAAAAAGTTTAAAAATCAATAAATAAAACATTTTCTACTTACCGACTGCAGCACCGGGAGCCCTCCAACAGCGTGCTGGGATGCCCCCTCCAGTGTGTCTCTGTCAGTGTCTCTATCTCTCTGTCTGTGTGTGTCTCTCATTCTCTGTCTGTCAGTGTCTGTGTTTCTGACAGCGAGGGGAGGGGGAGGAGAAGGGTAGAGGGAGGGAGAGGGAGGGAAGGGGGAGGGATGGGCGGGAGGGGGGAGGAGGAGAAGGGAGGGAGGGGAAGGGGGAGGAGGAGGAAAAGGGGGGGAAGAAGATGGGGGGGGAAAAGGGAGGGGGGGGGAAAAGGGAGGGGGGGGAAAGGGAAGGAGAAGGGGGAGGGAGGGGGAGGAAAAGGGAAGGAGAAGGGGGAGGGAGGCTGGCCGGGCCGGGCCCGAGACTTCGGGCAGGGCCCGTCCCCAGCACCAGATTTACAGGTAGGTGGCATTGGGTCGGGTCGGTGGGAGCGCGGGTCGGGGTCGGGGGGGTGGTGGGAGGGAGGTGGGTTCGGTTCGGGGGGAGGGAAGGAGAGGGAGAGGGAGGTCAGGTCGGGTCCAGTTTGCGGGGGGGGGAACGGAGCGGGAGGCGGGTCGGGGTATGGTCCAAGGGCGGGGGGGGGGGAAGCGCGTGTCGGTGTCGGGTCCGGTCCAGAGGCAGGGGGCGGGAAGCGGGAGTCGAGTCGGGTCAGGAGGAAGTAGGAGTTGGCCGTGGGAGGAGCCTTATTCACGCAGCCCCAGTGAGGCCATTCGGCCAGGGCTAGGGGCTGCGTGCTTCGGCCCCTCCCACACAGTTTTGGGCGCCTGGAGCTGCTGCACATGCGCGCCCACTGTACTGCGCATGTGCAGAGGTCCCGGCACTGTTTTCAGTGCAGGGACCTGGCTTCACCCTCTACAGCTCCTGTTGCGCTGCGCCGAGCTGCAAACGACCGCAGGGAGCTGGAGAATCTGGAAGTTTTTTTAGGCGCACTTTGTGGCGTGAAAAACGGGCGTCCAGGTCGGGACTGCGCCGTTCTAGGCACGGCTCGAAACTTGGGCCCATAGAAAACGACATTTTGTAGCAAATGTATAATGCTAGAATGCCTCTGCGCTAAAGAATATTTCTGGTGTTAGCCTTGCTATTTGTTACATACTAACTAGTATCCTAGGATTATAATGAAATATTTATGTTAAACTGTAGGATGTAGGGCCAAAGCTGCCAAAAAACTAAATCTTGTGTCTTCAAAGAATCCTTTTATTTTTCTTTCTTGTTCTTTATCAACTTGGCTGTTACATGATGTGTTCAGTTGGAGTGTGGTACCATTTCCTATTACTTTGAAGTTTGTGAATGTAGAGCTCCCCACATTGCACACTGATGTATATCCATATGTTGCTAGCCAATAATAGCTGCTGTGCCAAGGATAGTTGAGTTTAAATAAAATACAAAACACATGATTGTACTGGTTCTCTCTTTTTGGCCAATAACGGCATAAAGAGTGAATTTTAGTTAATTGAAATCTTGTGGCCAACATGGCAGAGCTGGCTTTTTTAAAAAACTAATTATTTAAAATATTTATTTCTATAAATTATTTATATTATTTAGGCCTTGTATCACTGTTTCCATGCAGTACAGCAGGGGCATTTTTAGTCGATTTTTTAAAATATTCATATAATTGTGTCTTGTATTATAGAAACCTATGGGTAAATTCACTAATCTCATGCTCTCAATGGAATGCTGAGCTCAAAGGAGTTGAGTTAGTGAATCAGGGCCCCAATATGATAGCCTAATCTCCCAATCCAGCTTTCGCTCAGCTCATCTCTGGAAGCGTGAGACAGATAAATTTATCTCCTAATACTAGTGAAGTGTTCAGATGCATGTGTGGAACTACTCGTTGTATCATATTGGGCTCAATTTTGCCCAAGCCCGTATTCTGGCATATTGCCAGAGTTACGCCTGTTTTTCTGGCCAGAAATGCAGCAGAAATAATTTGCCAAACTTTTCCCGCTCTATAATTCGAATTTGGCACCGTGCAGCGTGTCCAGTCGTCTCAGGGGCTGGGTGGGGTGGAGCCTGCTGTCTGCGCTGAAAAACGATGTCCCGCCTTCTGCGCATGCTCGGGGGAAAAAAAGTTAAGTTTCTGACGTCGTCGCAATGGACGCGCATGCGCAGTACAGCTCCGAGTTGGCAGTTGGCCATTTTTAAAGAGCCAGTTGTGTGTTACAAGTGCTGTGTGAGAGTATTGGAAAAATCGCAGCTGCAGCAATACAACTTGCAACGCGGTGCAAGGACGAAGAATTTCTTACAGGATGAAGTGGGGACACCAGTTATTGTGATTGAGAACAGATGGCAGGAACTGGACACCAGCAGAGGTCACACAAGTTTCACCCAAAGAAATGAAAAAAAGCTGGAACCAAGTTGCAGAAGATTACTGCACAATGGTGATCACCATGAAATCAGGAGCCCAGTGTAAAAAGAAGTGGCAGGACCTTGGTCAAGTAGTTAGTGTAAGTAATATTTTCATTTATTCAATGCAATTGTAAATGTGATCAGCTGTATATGTCCCACCCAGCAGAAAGACACCATCTCTAAAAGGTTATGTTTTCATCTTTGCAGAGGAAAGTGGCACACAACAAACGAGAAAGAAACAGAGCAGGAGGACGCCCGGCAAATCTGCAGCCACTGACATCCTTGGAAGAGAGGATCGCTGCTCTGATGGGTCCTGCCTGGAGAAAAGCAATCACCACTGCACAAGATGGGCCCACACTCAAGGGAAATGGTAAGTCCTGCAAAATGCACAGTCTGGCTTTGCTAAATGTTAAGTACTGCGCAGGCTAGATTTGCTTCGGTTCCTGGGGATGTCTCCGTCAGCTACGCTTTGGTTGATGCAATGTCCTATCATTCATCATGATCCTTCAAATCAGCCTGCTGCCTGATCTGTGCTGCATGAGCCTACTCATGCCATCCACCCTGCCCCCTCCTCTGCTGCTTACCATTTGTCTGTGTTCTGTAATATTTTGCAGAACTTGAGATGTATAGGAAAATTCAGACGAGGACCAGTCTGAACAGGATAACATCTTTGAATCCAACACTCCAGACCAAGAACATGGTGGTGAGGGGGAGGGGATGAAGCTGGATGAAACCCCCACTGTTTTGCTGATTTTGGAGGAGGTGCCGCTCATTGTGGTGACAGCCCCTTCGTGATTAGTGGTTTGAGTGCTGGTGGGACATTTCATGATTTCCCACCTTCCGAGGTTGTGGGTCCCAGTGGTGGGGTGCAGCCACATCCATGGGGATGAGGAGAAGGAGAGCTCGACCACGCTCTTCTGAGGTGCAGGATCTAACGGATGTGGTTCAGATGATGTCATTGTGTGCAGAGAGCAATGATCTTAGCCGATCACTCCTGGACGCCATCAGTGGGGTGAGTGATGAGGTAACGGGACTGTCGGGAGAAGTAGCAGCAATGACATGAGAAATGGGAATGATGCCCGGGATCATCAGTGAGGGAGGGAATGTCAGAGGTAGCTGTTGCGCTGTCAGTGAACATCAGGGAAGGAATGTCAGAGATGGTGCAAACACTCTCACTCACTGAACATGAGCGAGGGAATGTCACAGGTAGTTGAGACAGTTTTGCTCAACATGAGGGAGGGAATGTTGCAGGTCGTTGAGACACTGTCAGAACGCATGAGTGATGGCATGTTGGAGTTAGCTGCTGCAATAAAGGAACACGCCAGGCCCCGCGCCTATTGACTGAATCAACTGCCACTCTCACTCCAATCCCCACACCAGCCTCTGAAGAGCCAAAAACCAGGCCCTCCAACTTGCCGCCTGGGCCCTCCAACTTGCTGCCAATACGACCCTCCCTCCGCCCCCCCCCCCCCAAAACAGGTGCGCAGTACCCGAGATCGTAGAAAGAATAAGCTTGGTACCAAGCCCAGAAACACTGCGCCACCGCCTGCGGGCAGGGGTGTTGGAGAATCCAAGACCAAGCGCAGTGGGCGGTCTTAGAATAAGGTGGAGGAGAGATGGGTGCAGCCTTTCTTTGTTATTATTGTTACTGTTGTAGTGTGGGGGAAATGTTAGAATCAATCATTAAAGATGAAATAGCAGCACATTTGGAAAGCAGTGACTGGATCAGTCCAAGTCAGCATGGATTTATGAAAAGGAAATCCTGCTTGACACATCTTCTAGAATTTTGTGAGGATGTAACTGGAAGAGTGGACAAGGGAGAACCAGTGGATGTGGTGTATTTGGACTTTCAAAAGGCTTTTGACAAGGTCCCACACAAGAGATTAGTGTGCAAAATTAAAGCACATGGTATTGGGGATAATGAACTGACGTGGATAGAGAACTGGTTGGCAGACAGGAGAGTCGGGATAAACGAGTCCTTTTCAGAATGGTAGGCAGTGACTAGAGGAGTGCCGCAGGGCTCAGTGCTGGGACCCCAGCAATTTACAATTTACATTAATGATTTGGATGAGGGAATTGAGTGTAATATCTCCAAGTTTGCAGATGACACTAAGCTGGGTGGCGGTGTGAGCTGTGAGGAGGATGCTAAAAGGCTGCAGGGTGACTTGGACAGGTTAGGTGAGTGGGCAAACGAGTGGCAGATGCAATATAATGTGGATAAATATGAGGTTATCCACTTAGGTGGCAAAAACACGAAGGCAGAATATTATCTGAATCGCGGCAGATTAGGGAAAGGGGAGGTGCAACAAGACCTGGGTGTCATGGTACATCAGTCATTGAAATTTGGCATGCAGGTATGGTAGGCGGTGAAGAAGGCAAATGGCATGTTGGCCTTCATAGCTAGGGGATTTGAGTATAGGAGCAGGGAGGTCTTACTGCAGTTGTACAGGGCATAAGTGAGGCCTCACCTGGAATATTGTGTTCAGTTTTGGTCTCCTAATCTGAGGAAGGACATTCTTGCTATTGAGGGAGTGCAGCGAAGGTTCACCAGACTGATTCCTGGGATGGCAGGACTGACATATGAGGAGCGACTGGATCGACTGGGCCTGTATTCACTGGAGTTTAGTAGGATGAGAGGGGATCTCAGAAACATATAAAATTCTGACGGGACTGGACAGGTTAGATGCAGGATGAATTTCCCGATGTTGGGGAAGTCCAGAACCAGGGGACATAGTCTAAGGATAAGGGGTAAGCCATTTAGGACTGAGATGAGGAGAAACTTCTTCACTCAGAGATTTGTTAACCTATGGAATTCCCTACCGCATAGAGTTGTTAATGCCAGTTCATTGGATATATTCAGGAGGGAGTTAGATATAGACCTTATGGCTAAAGGGATCAAGGGGTATGGAGAGAAAGCAGGAAAGGGGTACTGAGGTGAATGATCAGCCATGATCTTATTGAATGGTGGTGCAGGCTCGAAGGGCCGAATGGACTACTCCTACACCTATTTTCTATGTTTCTATGTAATTGTTCTCAAATTAAAAGTTTTTTTAAGTTATGTAAATTTACAAATTTAAAAGTTTGTAAGTGATCTTAAAGAGTGATCTTAAAGTAAAGTTTGACACAAGGATAGTTTTATTAAAGTTAAGTACAAAAGAACTGTTAAACTTTTGAATAAAATATATTTTATATTAAAACTGAATCATTTCCATTATTTGTTCGATTTATTAACACAACTTTTGAAATAAGCAAGAATAATTTCCATCATTTGTTCCATTGACACAACACAACATTATGGAACAGGTCCAAACAGTAAACATGGTCCATGTGGAATAGTTGTCACTGAGCCTCAGGCAGCAGGAAAGCATTCAGGAATGAGCTGCTGGCACAAGGCTCGAGCAATATTTAAAGGGGCACAATGTCCCGCCCTTCTCCGCCGTCGCGCTCCAGCCTCAGGCACTTGCATGGCTTCCTTGTCCTCGTCATCCTCCTGCTTGTCACCTGCATCTTCTGCATCGTTATCAGCCTCTCTCACCGCAGGTTGGTTTTCCACTACTAGGTGCTGCTGCCTCATGATGGCTAAGTTATGCAACATTCAGCACACAACAGTGAACTGACCGACAATCTCGGGAGTACAGCATGTAGCCTCTGGAATGGTTCAGGCATCAGAAACGCTGTTTCAAGTTGCCAATGGTCCTCTCTATGATGCTGTGCGTCACAATGTGCGACATGTTGTATTCGCGGTCAGTTTCCGTCCGGATCCGTAGGGGCGTAATGAGCCAGGTGGCGAGGCCGTACCCTTTGTCTCCCAGTAGCCAGCTCTACCCTTCTGGCTACTGCTGAAACATGGAAAATATAATGCTGTCGGGGAAGTATGAACACATCATAGGTGCTCCCAGGATATCTTGCATCGACTGACATGATACGATACATGTCGTCACATACGAATTGTACATCAATCGAGACTCTGCTTTTGACTCGAGTATTCTCGACTCCATCCCATAGCATGCTACCCGCTACCACCTCAGTAAAACCCCAGCACTGCACGAGGTAGAAAAACCTCTTAAGACAGTTTAAGAACAACAAGGCTATGGGAGCGGATGGAATCCCCGCTGAGGCACTGAAGTATGGCGGAGAGGCACTGTTGGTGCGAATACATTACCTCATCTCTCTCATCTGGAGGGAGGAGAGCATGCTGGGAGATCTCAGAGATGCAGTGATTGTGGCCATCTTTAAAAATGGGGACAAGTCCGACTGCGGCAACTACAGAGGAATCTCCCTGTTATCAGCCACTGGGAAAGTCGTCGCTAGAGTCCTCCTCAACCATCTCCCTGTGGCTGAGGAACTCCTCCCGGAGTCACAGTGCAGATTTCATCCCCTACAGGGCACAATAGACATGATTTTTACAGCGTGACAGCTGCAGGAAAAAATGTAGGGAACAGGGCCAGCCCTTATACTTGGCCGCCTTCGACCTCACAAAGGTCTTTGACACTGTCAACTGCGAGGGTCTATAGAGCATTCTTCTCCGTTTCGGATGCCTTCAAAAGTTCATCACCATCCTCCGCCTGCTCCACGATGACATGCAGGCCGTGATCCTTACCAACGGGTCTATTACAGACCCAATCCACGTCCAGACCGGGGTCAAACAAGGCTGCGTCATCGCCCCAACCCTCTTCTCAATCTTCCTCGCTGCCATGCTCCACCTCACAGTCAACAAGCTCCCCGCTGGAGTAGAACTAAACTATAGAACCAGTAGGAACCCGATCAACCTTCGGCGTTTCCAGGCCAGGTCCAAGACCGCCCCAACCTCTGTCGTCGAGCTACAGTATGCGGACGAAGCCTCAAGTCGCTGGAGAAATACCATCAATGATGTCTCTGCAAGATCCTACAAATCCCCTGGGAGGACAGACGCACCAACGTTAGCATCTTCGACCAGGCCAACATCCCCAGCATTGAAGCACTGACCACACTTGATCAGCTCCGCTGGGCAAGCCACATTGTTCGCATGCCAGACACGAGACTCCCAAAGCAAGTGCTCTATTCTGAACTTCTTCACGGCAAACGAGCCAAAGGTGGGCAGAGGAAACATTACAAGGACACCCTCAAAGCCTCCCTGATAAAGTGCAACATCCCCACTGACACCTAGGAGACCCTGGCCAAAGACCGCCCGAAGTGGAGGAACTGTATCCGGGAGGGTGCTGAGCACCTCGAGTCTCATCGCCGAGAGCATGCAGAAACCAAGCGCAGGCAGCGGAAAGAGCATGCAGCAAACCAGTCCCACCCACCCCTTCCCTCAACGACTATCTGTCCCACCTGTGACAGAGACTGTGGTTCTCATATTGGACTGTTCAGCCACCTAAGGACTCATGCTAAGAGTGGAAGCAAGTCTTCCTCGATTCCGAGGGACTGCCTATGATGATGTATTTTAATGGAGTGGAAGCCTTTTCTGTTCCTGTACATCTCTGAATCCTCCAAAGGTGATCGCAAGGTGATGTGGGTACAATCAATGCAGCCCTGTACCTTTTGGGAAGCCAGCAATCCTGGAGGAGCCCACAGCCCTGTCATGCATTGCTTGGCCGGTCATGGGGAACTTAATGAAGTCATTCCTCCGCGCATACAGTGCAGCTGTCACCTGGCGAATGCAGAAATGTGTTGCATGTTGCGAGGTGATACACGCACCCCCAGTTGTCGCTTGAAACGAGCCAGCAGCATAGAATGAAAGTGCAGCTGTAACCTTCACTTCAACTGACAAAGCAATCCTCCTGATGCTTCTAGGTTGCAGGCCTGCTTTGACCAACTCGCAGATCTCACTTACAACTTCTTTGCGGAAACGCAGCCTTCTCGGGGGGAAACTTTGAAAAAAATAAATACACCAAAAAAAAACATGCGCGCCAAAGAAACGGCACAAATGACCCGGGAAGATAGAGCCCACTGTCTCTGGTTGGGAGGCCCTCAACAGAAATAGATTGGTATTGACTGCTAAACAAAGGTTATAGTTCTGAAAAACTAATTTTAATTTTTGCAGTCTCAAATTTAACCATTTTAACAAAAATTTAAATGTTTAAGTTTGTTCATCTTTATTTCAGTTTGACTTTTCCCTATGTGAGAGCCCCAAGCTTTGGTTTGCTCTCTCTCTCACATTTTTCAAAAGTTAAAATTTTAGGTGCTTACCCACTTCCTGGTTTGCTGTCAGACCTGAAAATAACAACTTTGGCTGGTGATAATTTCAACACTCTAAAACTCATCTGAAGCTGACATTTTTAATATTTTGTGTTCAGTGCACCAGAAAATTCATAAACTTTGATATATCTTTCCGTTGTACCTGTCCCTTTAAGGTCATATTACCTCTATAGTTTTATAAGAGCCAGACTTCCTCTTGGCTTCATGGCTGCAACAATAGTACCTCACCAAGTGCATCTAGCATGTACCTGCTGAATTCAAATGAAATCCCAGAGGAAGTTCAGGCATTTGGCTCTTGGAGGCCACTAATTGCTCCCAGACAGCACTGGGAGGGGAAGGTTGGCCCTATAATCTCTGCTGTTGGTCATTTCTCTAGGCCTAAGTTAATTTTCTTGTTCCATTAACTGTGCACTTTATGTGAAGAAAGAAGGTACCACAGTATCACGTGATTGAAGGATGTTGAGGTATTCTACATGAATCAGTCTTTTAGTGTTACTGGCATATGACTGAATGAGAGATTTGTTGAGGAGCCAGTGATTTCAGTGATTGCGCAGATTGGAATATGCATCATCAGCTTTTCTTTCTGTCTGACAGAGCAAACATTTTTGTGCTAGTTTCTTTTCCCACAAATTATATGAACAGTACTAATTTACCAAATGAATTGCACATATAATCTACATGCAAAACCAATTTTAAGCCTACGATGTGGTGTCTAAAATTGGTTAGCTGAACCTTAGAAAGCTGCGGAAGTATTTGATGATGTTTTTTTTCTCCCTTTGTGGTTTTCCAAAGATGTCATCACATACAACTCCCATCCAACCCAATGCTCCTCACATGGACATGGAGGATTGCAGGCATAAGCTAGTAATCTTCAAGGCATTTTGTTTCCATGCATGGTTGGAATTTTTTTTTTGACAGATTGAATGTTCATCAGCCATTATGATTGCAGGAGCAGGGCAGAGGCTGGGTACTCTGTGATGAGTGGCTCACCTCCTGATCCCTCAAAGCATCTCCACCATCTACAAGGCTCAAGTTAGACTTGTGATGGAATATTTATCGCTTACTTGGATTAACTCGAACCTGAACACCATTTAGGGCAAAGCAGTTCACTTGGTCAACACCGGTTTCAATATCCATCCTCTCCACCCCTGGTGTACTGTAGCTGCAGTATGTACTATCTACAGGATGCACTACAGCAACTCATCAAGCTTACTTTGATATTACCTCCCAGCCCTACGACATCTAGCACCAAGAAGGACAAAAGCAATATGATCACGGAACAACTTCTTATCCAAGTTCTTCTCACAAGTCACACATCATCTTTATTTGGACATGTATTACAGTTTCTTCATTGTTGCTGGATCAGTGTCCTAAGTTCTCTACCTGATACCATAGTAAAGCCACCATCACCACAAGGACTTCAGCAATTCAAAAAGACAGCCCACTATTGCCTTCACAGGGCAACTAGGGATGGGGAATAAATGCCAGCCTTGATGATTGCCCACAGTTGTGAACAAATGAGAAAAAGAAACTGCAAATACTAGAAATCTGAAGCAAAAGCAGAACATGTTCAAAATATGCAACAGGTCTGTCAGTATTTGAAAAGAAATGAAGGATCTAGACCCAAATGGGGTGCTGCGTAAATTTCAACATTTTCTATTTCTGTTGTGTACATCAGTGTTAATCTTAGATTTTTCAAAAGTTGCTTCTGCTAAGTGTGAAATATTTTTCTGTGGTGTTTCCTACTTCGTAATAAGGGCCACAGGATTATACAGTTGATAGTTTTTTTTTAAGGTGTTTCGCTTTTGCCTTCACTGGTTGAGCAGTGACCTCAAGGGAATATATGAGTCTGGAACTAGCTTGACACTTCCAATATTTCCTTCCATCCGACAAAACAGACTGACACAACCCTCAGCTAAATGGCTGAGATTCAGAAATCTTCATGGGGATAAGCCACATCCTCTACCATGTGGCACAATATGGTAACTTTTATGCTGATGTTTTAGGTGCGATTCTGTAAGATATGTGCCCATGAGCTGGCTCTCAGCAATAACGTTACTAAAGCTGTTTTTAAACTATGGAAGACCTGTGCCTGCACCCTGGTTACTGACGCAAGGGTCCTCCTGCAGCTGGTGCAACCCGAAGGTAAACTTGCCATATTCACTAAAGCCGGCTTCCAGGAATCATAGAATCATAGAAATTTACAACACGGAAGGAGGCCATTTCGGCCCATCATGTCTGCGCCGGCCGATCAAGAGCTATCCAGCCGAATCCCACTTTCCAGTTCTTGGTCCGTAGCCTTGTAGGTTACAGTACTTTAAGTGCACATCCAAGTATTTTTTTAATGTGGTGAGGGTTTCTGCCTCTACCACCCTTTCAGGCAGTGAGTTCCAGACCCCCACTACCCTCTAGGTGAAGAAATTTCCCCTCATATCTCCTCTAAACCTCCTACCAATTACTTTAAATCAATGCCCGCCTGGTTGTTGACCCCTCTGCCAAGGGAAACTGGTCCTTCCTAGCCACTCTATCCAGGCCCCTCATAATTTTATACACCTCAATCAGGTCTCCCCTCAGCCTCCTTTGTTCCAAAGAAAACAGACCCAGCCTACCCAATCTTTTCTCATAGCCAAAATTCTCCAGTCTAGGCAACATTCTTGGCAGCTTCAGTAAAAAAAATTGGTTTAGCTTCAGGTTGTAGCTGGCTGAACGAGACCCTTGTGTTGCGAACCGGCAACACTAGCACTGGTCTTGCATAGTATAAAAGCTTTAGTTCAAATTCCTTATTCCGATAACAAGTTCATTTCCCTGAGTCTACAACTGGGTTAAAGGTGATTTAGTAGTGTAAATGCTGAGAGCTGGATTGCCAATGCTGGATATAGCAGAGGAGGTGAACAGCAGGGATGGGGTGAGGCAGACCTGGATGCACTATGGGAAGCGCTTCAATGGCCTCATGAGATCAGGAGAGGTGAGTGTGTGCAGAGCTACACTCAACTTCATCCTGCTGTGCCTCTTATTACATCCCCATCACTCTACCTTCTCAAGCCTACTCCTGCACGTCATTATTCACACCAACATACCTTGCACGTCCACCCATCCCTCTAAACATATACCCATCACCATCTGACTAGCCACCCCTCACACTCACCTTCATCCTAATGCACTCATACCAAATAACACCACACAAGAAGGCCATTTGGCATGGCACGACACTCCCTCATAGTCACCCTCTAAAGATCTAACCCACACATTCCTTACACTCATGCCATCATTCTCACTCAAACTTCTCTCTCCCTCCTTGCAGGAGAAGAGAGCCTACAATAACAGGGAGAGGGAGAGAACCAGAGGTTGCCCTTCATCAGTTAGCACATCGGCAGAGGAGGTCGCCTGGAGGTCTCCGGGGTTGCGAAGCAGTTGGCAGTGGGAGACGAATAGAGGGGGACTTCTCAGCAACCTGATGACAGAATTACATCTCATACAGCTAAATGGCATACAGCAGTCACCCATATGGGGACTGATGTCATTCTTAATATCACATTTCTAAGTCATCTCTTTACTCTCCATCAAGACGCCCCCGCCCCCGCCCCCACCCCCTCCTCACTGTCCAGGCAGAAGAGGAAGACAACTCCTCAGAGCCTCCAGCCTCTGAGGCGCGCCGTCACCAGACCTAAGGGCACCCAGCACCAGTGCTGATATGCACATCTCGGTGGGTCTTATGTGAGACAGAGTAGTAGTGTTACCTGGTATCTCACAAGTCACAAGTAAGCAAGAGGGAATGGTGGAGACGGGAACAGCCATGGAGACTCCTCGCCGGAGGGCGCAGGATGCTCCCAGCTCTGCTCAGCTGCATGCAGATGCTCAGCCTCGGGCCATCGAGAAAGAGGGTGATCCTGGAGGTGCAGGTGGCTTTGACCGGTTTTACGGCCACGATGACTGCAAATGTCCAGAGAATGGAGGAGTCCATCTCCAACATGAGCACCATTGGGTCGCAGTAGATGATGACTGTAGGCTCTTCCATGGAAATGATAGCCACCTGCATGGAGAAGCTAATGCGCCACTCACAGGAAAACATGCTAGCTATGGAGGATAGATGGCAGGGGCTTCTAGCCTCCTCTCTAAGAGTGGTGTCAACATAGACTTGGGTCCTCGTGGCCCCACCACTGTGCAGCCAGGTGCTTTCCAGCTCCTTCCTTGGGAAGTGCGGGTGGTCCATCAGAGGAATGATGGTGAGCGCTCACACTTCTCCACTGTTGCCTCCCTCGAAGCAGAACCCTAGATGCCTCCTGGGATTGCGAGGAGCAGACTTTGGCAGGGCCATCAGAGCCTCCAAAACCCAGAGGACGTCCACCAAAAGTGTCTACGCAGTTGCAGCTGGGAAGCGAACAGGCTGCCTCTACCTCTGCTGAAGCCACAGGGGTTGCACCTCGTAGAAGCATGCGTAAAAGAAAACTGACACACAAGTACATGCACAAGCGTAAGCACATAGGTGTTTAAAGAAGTGGGTTTTTTTAAGGTTTCGATACTGTTATGGCACAGATGCAACTATTTATTTTCACCACATTCCGGTCATGCCCATTTTTGTCCGCTACTTTGGAAGTGGCTTCGTGAGTTGGATTGAATGGTGAAACATAACGTTACCTCCAGCAATGGGAGTCAGTGTGAAAGGAATGGCTTGGTCATTGTTGGGATATCTTATGGTGGTGTTGAGGGGGAGGGGCGGGGGGGGGGGGGGGGGTGTGCGGCACGGGGAGGAGGTGTAATGCAGGAAGTTAAGTAAATCTGGCCATGGTGAGGCGATCTCTGGCTTCCTGGGCAGCAATATGCTCGAATGCTGCTGGCATCTGGGCCTCAGATTGCTTCTGCTCCTCCTCCTTGACTTCCAGCTGATGCTCCTCCTCCGACGAGGATGTGCACCTTGCTCCTCATGTAGTGCTAATCCTTGTTGCTGCGCTATGTGCAGCGCACTACAAACGATGACGATTCTGGAGACCCTGGCTGTACTGAAGGACTCCTCCAAATCTGTCAAGTCATCTGTAGTGCATTTTCAGCATGCCTATTGTTTGCTCTGTGACACATCACGTGGCTTTCATTATATCTCTCCTCAGTATTTGGCCTCAAGGGTGTCATTATCCACGTCTTCAGAGGATAATCCTTGTCTCCAAGCAGCCAGACGGAAAGTGTGTTTGGCGGTGCAAAGAGCCGACATAGGGTGGACTGACGCAGCACAAAAGAGTCATGACAGCTGCCAGGGAATTTGGCGCACACATGCATCATGATCTTTCCTATGGTCACAGACGAGCTGCACATTGAGGGAGTGGAAGCCCTTGCAGTTGTCAAAAACTCCTGGATGATGATGGGGTGCCCTGATAGTCACATGTGTGCTGTCAGTGATGCCCTGCACCTGTGGGAAATCAGCCAGAACCGCAAAACCAAGCGCCCGCTCAGTCACACTGGTTTCATCTAATTGGCTGACTTGTGAAACAGGGCATTGGTGACCTGTGCAATGCATCTGTGGACAGCCAACTGCGAGATGCTGCAAATGTCTGCTGCAGATCCCTGGAAGGAGTCTGAAATGAAGAAGTTGAGATTGCTGGCGACTTTGACAGCCACTGCTAAGGCATTCCCACCCGATCCTCTGGGCTGCAGGTCTTGCTCCAGCAAGCTGCAAATGTCTGCGACGACCTGGCGCGATAGCCTGAGCCTCCTTTGGCAATGCTGCTCAGTCATGTTGAGGAAGCTCATCTTCTGCCTGCATACCCTGTGTTGGGGTTATCAACTCCAGAGCAGAGCAGCCCTGCACATGCCCTCTGACTTGTGGAGCATCAGGTGGTTGAGAAGTATGGTGGTGCTGCTGCTGCTGAAGACCATGCATATGTATAAATGGCATGCTGATGTAATAGATGGCAGGTTGGCAGGTCAAGTAGAGAACATAATATAAGTAATAGGAGCAGGGGTAGGCCATTCGGTCCCTCAAGCCTGCTCTGCCATTCAATAAGATCATGGCTGATCTTCAACCTCAACTCCACTTTCTTGAACTAACCCCATGTCCCTTGATTCCCTTAATATCCAAAAATCTATCAATCTCTGTCTTGAATATACTCAACCACTGAGCCGCCACAGACTTCTGGGGTAGCGAATTCCAAAGATTCACCTCCCTCTGAGTGAAGAAATTTCTCCTCATCTCAGTCCTAAATGGCCGACCCTTTATTCTGAGACTGTGACCACTGGTTCTAGACTCCCCAGCCTGAGGAAGCATCCTCCCTGCATCTATCCTGCCGAGCCCTCTAAGAATTTTGAATGTTTCTGTGAGATCACCTCTCCTTCTAAACTCCAGAGAATATAGGCCTAGTCTACTCAATCTCTTCTCATAGGACAATCCCCCCATCCCAGTAATCAGTCTGGTGAACCTCCATTGCACTCCCTCTATGGCAAGTGTATCCTTCCTTAGGTAAGGAGACCAAAATTGTGTAGAGGTTCAGAGAAGCAATCTGTCAGTGGTGTCATAGGTTGTAGCAATTAGATAAGAGTGGCTTCTGAATTTTGCAAGAAAAGACTTGCAAACTGTAGAAACCTAAATCTGTGCTCAAAATGCACTCAGCAAGGGCCTTCTCTTAGGAATGTAAGTAGGTGTCATTAGGGAGTACCTGTTGTGTTTTTCATGCTCTGCAGTAATGATGTCGCTCAATGACCACTGAGTTTCCGCCTCAGCTTGATAGATGTGGTTCCTGAGCTGCGTGATTTCCATCGTCATGCAGTGAAATTCAAAAGGTCTGGTTAAAACCACGGTTAAGGGTCTGACAACAAGATAATAATCTAAATTACGTCGCCCGTCTCTGCCGTTTGGGTCCGTGGCTTGCTGACAAACGTGCCCGAGTTAAAGGTGCGAGGAGACGGAACAACGGTGCGTTCCTGACACGCTCCAATTTATTCCGACTTTTATTCCCGACCCACCTCCAATCCCACACGCACGGCAGTATAAAAATTCTGGCCAATGTTTCTAAGCAGTAGTGATAGAGGAATAAACAATATTACCCCGATTCCCCTCTGGGTAGAGACGTAAACTTCAGCGATCCTTTCGATCCTGATGCTCTACAAATTGTGAAGATATTTTGTTTGTTTTTAAATTTTAAAAGTATATTTATAAGCTCATGTGTGCCAAGCACTGATTTTCTACTTGTACAAACAAAAAGTCAGCATTTTTCAATAGCATTTTATTTTAGTGCTTGAATTGCTGTCATTGCTTGTGGTAACTGCTGTACTTTCTCTGTTGTAAGTGCTATTTAATGATGTAGGGTTGTTGTCTTGGATTATATCTTCAAAAAGATAATTTACCTTTATTAATGCCAAATGTTAAAATAAAAGTTCATTTAAGTTTTTGATGCTTTGTCTGTAGACAAGAGCAGCAGAGTCTGAAGCTGATACAAAAATACAAGCAGAATTGCCCAGGTTTAGAGTTTAACTGTTTGTATGCCTCTTGCTGACATACGTGCTATTGCCTTGTGATGTTATCTGTCTGTGGCAAACGAGCCCCAGGTGGGCAGAGAAAACGTTACAAGGACACCCTCAAAGCCTCCTTGATAAAGTGCAACATCCCCATCGATAGCTGGGAATCCCTGGCCAAAGACCTCCCTAAGAGCATCCGGGAGGGCGCTGAACACTGTGAGTCTCATCACCAACAGCATGCAGAAAACAAACGCAGACAGTGGAAGGAGCATGCGGCAAACCAGACTCCCCACCCACCCTTTCCTTCAACAACTGTCTGTCCCACCTGTGACATAGACTGTATTTCCCGTATTCGACTGTACAGTCACCTGAGAACTCACTTTTAGAGTGGAAGCAAGTCTTCCTGGATTTGACTTTGTCTGCCAGGATTTTGATCAGGAGCTCTTATCTTTTTCTTTCCCAGTATGGATTGTACATGGCCGCCATTTACAGAATCTTTATAGGCCTCTAGTCACACACACTGTCCTTATTGATTCATATGCCCTACTAACAGTTATTGTGAACAGACCCCCAAAAATGAGGTTGTTGCTGTTATAACACCAGATGCCAACTTGTTTACCATGTAGGGCCCATTGTTTCAAAATGTATTGACAAGTTTTAGTCGAGCAGGCATGAATCTCACATCCTGCAAAGCAGCAGAAAATAAACAATACAGGCAGCTAAATTGTACAATGATACATTATTAAACCCTAAAGCATCTTGGGAATGAACAATTTAACCATTTCATTATTTCTGGCCACAATACAAATCCACAAGCCACTTATAAGTAAAAAGAAAGCAACAACCTTAATCATATGAGATTAAACCAAATCCTAATCCTTTGCATATATGTTTCCACAAATAGTTTTCCTTACAACACTTCAAATCATCATTAAATATATAGGAGAAAGATTTGCTTACATTTGGTGTTTGATAATGTCTCAAACTGCTTCACAGACAAGAAATGATTTTGAAATGCAGTGACTGTTGTTCTGTAGGCAACAGCAAGTGTTCTGCAAGCTGAGTGAACAAACAGTTCCCAACAATCATTTTTTGAAACCATTAAACTGTGAATGCCCACTACCATCACCTTGGAGGAGGCTGCAAATAAAGCAATTAATTTATTAAAAGGAATACATTGAGCATTATCAACTTACTGTAATTAAAGTGGATAGTCGATTGCAGCCCAGAAAGCTCAGTAGTTACATATAGTCCCCACAGGGCTAAACAAATTAGCAAGAACTAGACACACTATCCCTTTGATATACCAAGCTCAGTAAGCAATAACTGTAACAAAACGTATTTATGTTTTTGCAGTGATGAAGATAATGAAGATGGATTCTGTCAGCCATATAGGGGAATTGCATGTGCTCGATTCATTGGAAACCAAAGCATTTATGTGGATTCCCTCCAGATGCAGGGAGAAATTGAAAACCGAATTACTGGTAGGTATTATATACCTCTGCAGCAGAGCAGTAATCATTTGTACTTTGCCCCACTGAAAAGGAAACACCACTTTTTTATTATGAGGTTGCAAGTCAACCCCCTCATTACTCTCATTTAAATACGTCTAGACATATTGTTTGTTTTTATATTTTAAAAGTATATTCATACCATTATGCGTGCCATACAAACTGATTTTCTGCTTGTTCAAACAAAGAGTCAACATTTTTCAGTGGCACTTCAGTTTAGTGCTTGAATGGCAGTCACTGCTTGTGTTAATTGTTTTCTTTTTCTGTTTTGTCTGTGCTGCTTAATGATTTAGGATTGTTGTCTTAGATTATATCTTATAAAACAAAGTTAAATTACCTTTATTAATGCCAAATGTTAAAATAAAAGCTCATCAAAGTACTCAAGCAGAATTGCCCAAGTTTAGTGTTTACCTGTTTGTATGCCTCTTGCTGTCATACATGCCATCTCCTTCTGATGTTATCTGTGTCTGGATTTGACTTTCTGTCTGCCATGATTTTGATCAAGAACTCTATTGCTTTCTTTCCCAGCATCAATTGTACATGGCTGCCATTTACAGTGACTGAAATATTGATGCTGCCTGTATTTGTAACAAACAGGCTGCTCAAGGAAACTATGGGGGTGAAATTTGACTTTGGTAGTGTAAAACGAGTGATATCGAATGGGCAGCTTTTTCTTTTCTATTGAAGTCAGTGGAAAAAAAATCGGGCATTCTTTCTTTCTATTACTACTGTATACTCCCCACCAATCTATAGGTCTTCAGTGGGCATGTTATTAGCAACAATGTGACATCACTACAACGGATGCTGCTGTCACTGTTGACACGTTGGGCCAAAAATTACGATCTCTACGGGCGTGTACAATGTGCGCCGCACCCTTAGAGGCATTGCAAGTGCTGGTTCTCGAGGCCGATGCGCATGAGCTGAAATCCGGCACTTGCAAACTGTCAAAATTGTTCTAACGCATCCCTGGGCGAAGGTTTGGGCTATCAGACGTAAGGCCTGCTGTTACCAGCATAAAAATGTTAAATAAATAGAAAAAAATAAATGTTACTATTTTTATATTAAAAAACCTGTCTATGAAGGTAAGTTTATTTTTAAAACTTAAATATAAAAGCATTTTTAAAAACATTTCAAAACAATTTTTCTCTAACATTTAGTTTAATGCAATTTCTATTAATTTTTTAAAAAGTGAAATGTTTATTTAATTTCTATCTGTTTTATTTGATTTTAGGGGTATTCACATTGATAGTAATGACTGCTCAGATTTCCTATTGCTATGAATGAGAATACTACATTGAGATTGGTGGTCCAGGCCCACGTGATCCCAGGATGTGCATACGCTCCTGGAATACGTTGGCCCCTATGCTGGACTGCGCAGCAAGCCCTCAGAGCGCAAGTCTACGTTCCTTTAGATATTTTCATTTTAAAAAATTTGGTTGAAGTCATCTGCCCCAACCTGTCCCACCTCGGAAAGCCTCCGACCGCAATTTTTGGCCCAGTATTTTACAAAGATACAGAACTTTATTTCTGTTTTCATTTGATGTGACTGAGAAGCCCTCAAATTAATACCAAATAAATATGTTTTGCGTATGTGCAGTGAGGTAAGTTTTCAAGCCAATTCTTTACTGAGCCATTTGGCTCATCAAGCTCTTTCCTTCTACAGATCAGATTAACTTTACAAAAGCAAAATATTGCAGATGCTGGAAATCTGGCCATCGGCCTGAAACGTTCTTTCTCCACAGATGCTGCCTGACTTGCTAAGTATTTCCAGCATTTTCAGATTAACTTTACTTCAGTCCTCTTTGTATAAATGCTGTTTAGTTGAAACATGCAGTTTCCTGTGTTTGAATCATATGGTAATGTTGGATATTCAAGGGGCCATTGTACCAAGTGTGGCTCTAGAGTTGCATATTTCATTCCTGTAGTATAGAGACACCATGTGGTAACGTGATGCAGTTGAGATGCTTGTATCAACTGAATAATGCTCGCCCCAGGAATAACAGCAAAATGTATGGAATTTATTTACTGGCACAATTTCACGGAATGAAGATCTAAAGTTCTTAAGCATGAAGCTGCTGACTGTTGTATTTTTTTGTAAATACAACGACTGGATCGACTGGGCCTGTATTCACTGGAGTTTAGAAGGATGAGCGGGGATCTCATAGAAACATATAAAATTCTGACGGGACTGGACAGGTTAGATGCAGGAAGAATGTTCCCGATGTTGAGGAAGTCCAGAACCAGGGGACATAGTCTAAGGATAAGGGGTAAGGTAAGCCATTTAGGACTGAGATGAGGAGAAACTTCTTCACTCAGAGAGTTGTTAGCCTGCGGAATTCCCTGCCGTAGAGAGTTGTTGATGCCAGTTCATTGGATATATTCAAGAGGGAGTTAGATATGGCCCTTACAGCTAAAGGGATCAAGGGGTATGGAGAGAAAGCAGGAAAGGGGTACTGAGGTGAATGATCAGCCATGATCTTATTGAATGGTGCTGCAGGCTCGAAGGGCTGAATGGCCTACTCCTGCACCTATTTTCAATGTTTCTATGCAATACATTTCCTTAGACGTGGTATGGGGTGCTGTCTGTATGCAATGCTTCATCCTTCAACAAGAATGGACAGACTTCAGTGCTACTCTGCAGCTTGGCAAATAAAGGAGTCTCTGCTAATGCTGGTGTTATCAGTTCTCATATATTGGTCGAGAATGAGTAAAATATAGTCCCCATGATTTTCAATGAGGATTTGAAGGTGAGAATCAAACTGGGCATTCTGACTGGTAGTGCAGTACTCCGATACTTGAAACCTGAGCAACACCATTTGATTTAAGAGTAACAGTGCTACTCTGTTTGTTAAAACTTGAAAGCCGAAGAGTTATACATAGGATTATATAGAATATGAATTATACATAGGATTATATAAGATATACAGCACAGAAACATGCCATTCGGCCTAATTAGTCCATGCCGATGTTTATGCTCCACTCGAGCCTCCTCCCATCTTTCCTCATCTAAATCTATCGGCATAACCCTCTATTCCCGTCTCTCTCATGCTTGTCCAATCTCCCCTTAAATGCATCAATACTATTCGCTTCAACCACTCTTTGGGTAAACAAGTTATTTCTGAATTCCCGATTGGATTTCTTGGTAACTATCTTATCTTGATGACCCCTGGTTTTGCTCATCCTCACAAGTGGGAACACTCTGCTATCAAAACCTTTCATAATTTTAAAGACCTCTATTAGGTCATCCCTGAGCCTTCTTTTTTCAAGCGAAAAGAGACCCAGCCTGTTAATCCTTTCCTAATATGTATACCTTCGCATTTCTGGTATCATCCTTGTAAATCTTCTCTGCACTCTCTCCAGTGCCTCTATATCCTTTTTATAATACGGCGACCAGAACTGCACGCAGTACTCCAAATGTGGTCTAACCAAGGTTCGATACAGTTTTGCATAACATCCCTACTTTTCAATTCTATCCCTCTAGAAATAAACCCTAGTGCTTGATTTGCTTTTTTATGGCCTTGCTAACCAGTGGCGCTACATTTACTGATTGGTGTATTAGTACCCAGATCCCTTTGTTCCTCTACCCCACCTAGACTCGCACCTTCCAAGTAATAAGTGACCTCCCTATTCTTCCTACCAAAATGTACCAACTTGCTTTTACCTATGTTGAACTTCATTTGCCAATTATTTGCCCATTCTGCAAGTTTATTAATGTCCTTCTGTAATTTGTTGCAGTCCTCCTCAGTATCGACGATCCACCCACCCCCCCCCCCTTCCCAATTTGATATCCGCAAATTTAGAAATTGTATTTTATATTCCAAAGTCTAAATCGTTAATGTAAATTGTGAACAGCAGTGGTCCCAGCACTGATGCTTGTGGAGCACCACTGCGCATCTTCTGCTACTGTGAATAGTTACCCTTTACTTCACACTCCCTGCTTTCTGTCTTGAAGCCAGTTTGCAATCCATTCTGCTACTTGTCCCCTGACTCTCTATTCTCTGACCTTGTTCATCAGTCTATTTTGGGGTAACTTATCAAAGGCTTTTTGGAAAATCTAGATAAATTACATCTACTGCATTACCATTGTCTACTCTCTCTGTTACCTCTTCAAAAAACTTCAATAAGTTTGGTCAAGCAAGATTTTCCTTTTTGAAATCCATGCTGACTATTCATTATTATACTTTTTGTTTCTCAATGTGCTTCTCTTCTCTCCTTTAGTAGGGATTCCATTATTTTTCTTATCATCGATGTTAAGCTGACTGGTCTATAATTCTCTAGACATGTTCTATCTTAAATATAGGTGTTACATTAACTATCTAAATCAAGAAGTTGAATCAGTTTGGGTGGAGCTAAGAAACAGCAACGGACAGAAAACATTGGTGGGAGTCATTTGTAGGCCCCAGTAGTGATAATGTTGGGCACAGTATAAATCAGGAAATTAGAGGTGCACGTAAAAAGGCCAATACAGTAATCATAGGGGACTTTAATCTACATATAGACTGGGAAAACCAAATTTTCAGTAGTAGTGTGGAGGACGAATTCATGGAATGTACACAATATGGTTTTCGAGATCAGAATGTTGAGGAACCAACTGGATAACAGGTTATTTTAGATCTAGTATTGTGCAATAATAAAGGGTTAATTAAAAACCTTTTGTAATAAAGGGGCTTTTGGGGAAGAGTGACCATAATATGATAGCATTTTATATTGCGTTTGAAAGTGATTTATTTAAACCCGAAACTAGGGTCTTAAATCTAAACAAAGCAAATTATGTAGGTATGAGGGGAGAATTGACTAATGTAGATTGGGAAATTACATTAAAAGGTATAACAGTAGATAAGCAATGGCTCGCATTTAAATAATTAATACATCATTTACAACAAACATATATTCTTTTAAGACACAAAAACCCCACTGGAAAAATAATCCAACTGTGGCTAACAAGAGAAGTTAAAGCTAGTATTAAATCAAAGGAAGAGGCTTATAATGTTGCCAAAAGAGCAGTCAGCCTGAGGATTGGGAGGATTTTAGAATTCAGCAAAGGAGGACCAAGAAATTGATAAAGAAAGGGAAAATAGAATAAGAGTAAACTAGTGAGGGACATAAAAACACTAAAAGGTTTGTAAAAAGGAAAAGATTAGCAAAAGTTAATGTAGGTTCCCTATAGGTTGAGACAGGATAAATTATAATGGGGAATAGTAAATGGCAGGGAAATTAAACACATATTTGTGTCTGTCTTTACAGAAGAAAGCACAAAAAACCTCCCAGAAATAGTGGAGAACCAAAGATCTAGCAAGAATGAGGAACTGAAAGAAATTAGTATTGGTTAAAAAAAATAGTATTGGAGAAACTAATAGGACTGAAAGTCGATAAATCCCTTTGACTTGATAGCCTATATCCTAGAGTTTTGAAAGAGGTGGCCATAGAGATAGTGGATGCATTGGTTGTCATCTTCCAAAATTCCATAGATTCTAGAACATTTACTGCAGATTGGAAGGTAGCAAATGTAACCCCGCTATTTAAGAAAGAAGGGGGAGAGAAAATGGGGAAAATGGGGAACCCTTTATTATTGCACAGTTAGCCTGACATCAGTAGTAGGGAAAATGATAGAATCTATTATTAAGGATGTGGTAACAGGGCACTTAAAAAAATAATAATAGGATTGGGCAGAGTCAGCACGGATTTATGAAAGGGAAATCATGTTTGACATTGTTCTAGTTTTTTGAGGTTGTAACTGGTAGAATAGATAAGGGGAGACCAATGGATGTGGTATATTTGGATGTTCAGAAAGCATTCGGTAAGGTGCCACACGAGGTTATTAAACAAAGTTAGGGTTCATGGTATTGGGGATAATATACTAGCATGGATTGAGGATTGGTTAACGGATAGAAAACAGAGTAGGAATAAATAGGTCATTTTCGGGTTGGCAGGCTGTAACTAGTGGGGTGCCGCAAGGATCGGTGCTTGGGTCCAAGCTATTCAGAATCCAATCGATATCAGTGATTTGGATGGGGGTACCAAATATAATATATCCAAGTTTGCTGATGATACAAAGCTAAGTGGGAATGTAAGTTGTGAGGAAGATGCACAGAAGCTTCAAGGGGATAAAGACAGGCTAAGAGAGTGGGCAAGATCATGGCAAATGGAATATAAGGTGGACATATGTGAAGTTATCCACTTTGGTAGGAAAAATAGGAAAGCAGAGTATTTTTTAAATGATGAGAGATTGGGAAATGTTGGTGTTCAGAGGGATCTGGGTGTCTATACATAAACCACTGAAAGTTAACATGCAGCTACAGCAATCAATTAAGAAAGCAAATGTAATGTTGGCCTTTATTCCAAGAGGATTTGAGTGTCAGAGTAAAGACGTCTTACTGCAATTATATAGGGCTCTGTTGAGACCACACCTGGAGTATTGTGTACAGTTTTGGGGGTCGAAATTCAGGTATACCAGAAAGCTGGCGCACCTATGAGATTTTAGCTAGTACTCACCACTAGAACTCTTGGTGCGGTAAGTAGAAGTCACAGCGCGTGTGCGTCACCACGCGCTCTCTCCTCCGTTAAAGGGAAGAGATTCGATCATTTTTTAACTTCGGCCACTGGGCCAAGAGGGAGTGCCAGGCTGCCCATTAACGACCCGGCCGAACCTGGAGGCAGTATTTTGCCAGCCGATCGGCAAGTCGGCCGGCAGAAATGTTTGCAATGTGGCTGTGGGCACTCCCCTTTAAGGGCGGCCGCACTGCCGGGCTGCACACAGTCTTCAGAGGGTGCACCGGCAGAAAAACCTGCCGGGGACACTGCACGGCGGGAGATCAACGGATCGAGCTGAAAATGGATAGATAAATATTTTATTTTAAATTGACAGTGCATCTATTTGGGCAGGATGGGGTCCCGGCCGAAAAATCCCCAACCTGAATTTTGATCAGGTCGGCCTGTTGACCCCAAAGCGGTGACCATTCGATATTTAGAAATGGTCAGCACAAACTGGCATTAACGGGTCTCTGAGACCCTGAATTTCAGCCCCTTGGTCTCCTTATCTAAGGAAGGATATACTTGCCATTGAGGGAGTACAACGAAGATTCACCAGACTGATTCGTGGGATGGCAGATTGTCCTATGAGGAGAGAGTGAACAGACTAGGCCTATATTCTCTATAGTTTAAAAGAATGAGAGGTGATCTCATTGGAACATACAAAATTCTTAGAGGGCTTGACAGGATAGAGGCAAGCAGGATGTTTCCTCTGGCTGTGGAATCGATAACCAAGGATCACAGTCTTGGAATAAGGGGTCGGTCATTTAGGACTGAGATGAGGAGAAACTTCTTCACTCAGAGGGTGGTGAATCTTTGGAATTCTCTACCCCCAAGGGGTGTGGAGGCTCAGTTGAGAATATTCAAGACCATGATCGATAGATTTTTGGTTATTAAGGGAATCAAGGGATATGGGCATAGTGCAGGAAAGTGGAGTTGAGGTAGAAGATCAGCCATGAACTTATTCAATGGCAGAGCAGGCTCGAAGGGCCAAATGGCCTACTCCTGCTCCCAATTCTTATGTTCTTTTCCGTCAGCTCTCTGGCGCTAAATCTTTTACGAACCAATTATTAAATATGTGTAGTAATGCCTCTGCTATCTCTTCCCTATGTTATTTTAAAATGCGTGAATGCAATCCATCTGGAACAGGGGTTTTAACCTCTGAGTTTTATTAGTTTATTTAATATATCCCCTTTCTTTATTTTAAATGCACTTATCTCATTACTCATCTCATCAACCAATGACACGTCCACCTTTTCTATCTCCCTGGTAAATACCGAAGCAAAATAATGAATTCATATTTCTGCCATCTCCCTATCATTACTTGTGGTATTGTCCTGTCTATCCTTTAATAGCCCTATTCCCATCCCAATTTTTTTTTTTATTGATGTGCCTGTAAAATATTTTACTATTTTGTTTAATGTTCCTTGATAATTTAATTTCATGCTTCCTCTTTGCCATCGTAATTGTTTTTTTGGCTTCTCTCTTAATTTCTTCCTAGTCTCCCTTATCATGCACTCCCCTGCTGTCTATGTACTTAATGTATGCCTCTTTCCTCACCCTCAATTGTTCCGTGTCTTTATTCATCCACGGAGTCTCATTAGTGTTTAGTTTGTTCTTTCCTTTTAGCGGAATATATTTTTCCTGCATACTTTTGCACACTGTTTTAAATGTTTCCCATTGTTTCCCATCAGTGGTGGCCAAAATACGGCCCGCGGCCATATCCGGCCTGTCAGGACATTCCATCCGGCCCGCTGGATGGAACAGAAATAGAACGCAAGCCAGAGCTCGAGCTGCACATTCGTTTATCCACTTTCACTTCCCATGGGTCAGAGACAGACCCGAACTGCAGCCAAGGAAAAACCATAGTAATACATAATTCAAATTACTAATTCGCAAAAGCGATTCTCCCTGGCCCGATCTTAAAAGGATCAGTTCCGTGATTTTGGGCCCCAATGGCGGACAACCATACCTAGAATGCACTATATACTCGAATATGCCCCATCGATTTTAGAATAGAGTCATGGTTGCTCATGTCCACAACTCTCTTACCGAAGAAAGTTACCGGCGCTGCATCTTTTCGTTCCCGGTATCCAGAGTACGAAGGCAGGGGAATTTTCATCTGGCACCAGTTAGAATGGCTTTAGTAATCTTTGCAGAGGGGTATAAGGATGACTGAGTTGGGGAATTGATACTGACACAGGCTCTAAAGAGGGTACAGTTCTATTTCACAGCACTGATTTACAGAGACCAGAAGATACATTTTCAACGTTTATCTTTGATTCATTTCTAAGCAGGATCGAATACATGTGGTTTATGTAAGATAGCATCTGACTATTATCTGAATTTATGTTTATGCAATGTCCCCTCTAATTTTTTTCATGCGCGGTCCCTTTAAATTTGCTGTGCGGCCGGCCACTATGCAGCTGCGCACGCGCAGTATCTCTTCTGGCGGCAGGAGCTGGGAAGCAGCCTGCACAGGACCATACGATTGGTGGAACATTGGTGGGCGGCCCTCAACAGCTAATCAAAACTTGATAAGTGGCCCTCCAGTCCAAATAATTGCCCAACCCTGCTCTACATCGTTATTTGCCAATATTGTTGCCCATTTTATCTTCCCAAGTTTTATTCTCAACCCCTCAAAATCAGCTTTTCTCCAATCTATTAACCTGGTTTTCATCATACAGGTACTGATGTCCTTCTCTGTTATCATAAAGCGTATTATATTATGGTCACTATTGACTATATATGTAAGAAGTTATTTTTAAATTAATCTATATGTCAGGATCAAACCAAAATCAGTGGTTTGTATAAAGTAAAAGTGAACAAACTATTTAAAGCTGAAAAATTCTGCACTTTTGCGGAAAAAAATCAAAGAGCAAGTTATTATTTAAATGGAGAAAGATTGCAAAGTGCCACAGTACAGCAGGACCTGGGGGTACTTGTGCATGAAACACAAAAGGTTAGTATACAGGTACAGCAAGTGATCAGGAAGGCCAATGGAATCTTGGCCTTTATTGCAAAGGAGATGGAGTATAAAAGCAGGGAAATCTTGCTACAGTTGCACAGGGTATTGGTGAGGCCACACCTGGAATACTGCGTGCAGTTTTGGTTTCCATATTTACGAAAGGATATACTTGCTTTGGAAGCAATTCAGAGAAGGTTCACAAGGTTGATTCCGGAGATGAGGGGGTTGACTTATGAGGAAAGGTTGAGTAGGTTGGGTCTCTCCTCATTGGAATTCAGAAGAATGAGCGGTGATCTTATCAAAGCGTATAAGATTATGAGGGGGCTTGACGGGGTGGATGCAGAGAGGATGTTTCCACTGATGGGGGAGACTAATCATAGAATAAGGGGCCGCCCTAAGCCTCGATGAGAAGTTTCTGCAGTGGAAGCTGGGGCATTGAATACATTTAAGGCAGAAATAGACATTTTCTTAAATTATAAAGGAATAAGGAGTTATGGAGAGCGGGCAGGGAAGTGGACCTGAGTCCATGATTGGATCAGCCATCATCATATTAAATGGCGGAGCAGGCTCGAGGGGCCATATGGCCTACTCCTGCTCTTATTTCTTATGTTCTAATTACAGTTTAAGATCATCGGTGTTAAAATTATCAACTTTTCTGACATTGATAAAACAGCACAATTCAGTGACCAAATAAATAGTGGCGTTCAACTGATCTTGTGTTTTGTTTAAAAGCAGCTACTTTGTTTGAAGTAAGGATATCATTGGGTGGAGCCCATTTTAAACTGTTATTTTTTGGAATTATCTAAAAATAAAACATCTATAATCATGTGTAAGCTTTATGCTTTATTTTAATATTCATGAAAGAACCCAGGGTTTAAAAACTAAATTCCACACTTTTGTTCTTTATCAAAATTGTGAACTCGAATCTAAAGATTAACATGTGCATGAATTATTTTTAATTTAGACAGGTTGCAGCTAGAATTTAGTTAATGTGATCCTTAATCAAACAAAAAGTGTATATATAAAACTGGGACAAGTGATTTATTGTAATGAGGTGTTTAATAATTGTAGGTTTTATATAGCATTGCTTTATAAATTACATTTTGTGCTTTAATTTCAGCTGCATTTACTATGATTGGAACTTCCACCCATCTCTCGGATCAGTGCTCACAGTTTGCCATTCCATCTTTCTGCCACTTTGTGTTCCCTCTCTGCGATGATAATTCCCGTAACCCCAAACCACGAGAATTATGCCGGGATGAGTGCGAAATTCTGGAAAATGATCTGTGCAGAACAGAATACATTATCGCAAGGTCAAACCCACTCATTCTTATGCAGCTTCAGTTGCCAAATTGTAAGGATTTGCCACTGCCTGAAAGCCCAGAGGCTGCAAGCTGCATGAGAATTGGAATTCCTGTGGATAGGATTAACAGATGTAAGTATGAAAAAGATTTGGTTTGTCTTGACTAATCCCATCAATCATTGATTTGTTCTGTTGTTCTCTGATAAAAATAGTCCCTCAGACAATGGAACTGTTTAGAGCATTTGAGCACTCGTACTGATGGACCTCAATTGAAAATCACAGGTTCAGCCCAGAGACTAATGGGGAATGTAGAAAGCAGCACTTTCAAATGTCAGTAAACAGGACTTTCCAGCAGTATAGAGGAGCAAAGGATCCAGATGTCCGCTCCGTGCCCCCGCTATACTTTTTGTTTTCTGGTGAAGCACATAACGAGTCAATTACTTTGATATTGACTATATGTAGATAAAATCAACAGTTTAAGGAAAGGAGGATGCATTTCTTCCTGTGTTCCTTTAATGTTACAAATTTTAACTGCTGTTAAATAATCAATAGAATTAACCAGGTGAGTTAATTCAGAATTCAATTGCGATTCAGGCACAATATGAGAAGACTGACGTTTTTTGAGTGCAGTTGATGAAGTCATGTTCAGTTTATAAACATTCCCGCTGCTTGTCAAATGTTTTTTTTTAAAATATGATGCATAAAGTTGAGTAAAGCAGCTGGATATAGGAACAGGTGCAGGCCATTCAGCCCCTCGAGCCTGTTCCACCATTCATTTAGGTCATGGCTGATCTGTTTCTTAACTCCAGCTACCTGCATTCGTTCCATAACCCTTACAAAGCTTACCACACAATCATTTTCCATTTTTACATTTTCAATTGATCTAGCTTCAAAAATGTTTTGGGGGAGAGTGTTCCAGATTTTCATAGGATTACATAGGATATACAGCACAGAAACAGGTCATTCGGCCCAACCAATCCATGCTGGCATTTATGCTCCACTCGAGCCTCCTCCCGAGTTTCCTCATCTAACTCTATCAGCATAAGCCTCTATTACCTTCTCCCTCATGCTTATCTAGCCTCCCCTTAAATGCATCTATACTATTCAGTTCAACTACTCCCTGTGTTAGTGAGTTCCACATTCTCAACACACCCTGGGCTAGAAGTTTCTTCTGAATTTACGATTTGATTTCTTGGTGACTATCTTGTATTGATGGCCTCTAGTTTTGCTACTCCCTACAAGTGGAAATGTCTCTACTCAATCAAAACCTTTCATAATTTTAAAGACCTTTATTAACTCACCCTTCAGCCTTCACTTTTCAAGAGCAAAGTGACCCAGCCTGTTCAGCCTTTCCTGATGTGTATACCCTTGCATTTCTGGTATCATCCTTGTAAATCTTTTTTGCACACTCTCCAGTGCCTCTATATCCTTTTTATAATATGGCGAGCAGAAGTGTACACAGTATTCCAAGTGCCATCTAACCAAGGTTCGATACAAGTTTAGCATTCCTTTTCTACTTTTCAATTCTATCCCTCTAGAAATAAACCCTTGTGCTCGGTTTGCTTTCTTTGTGGCTTTATTAACCTGCAGTCACTACTATGTGATTTGTACTCCCAAGATTCCTTTGCTCTTCTACCCCATTTAGATTAACATAAGAACATAAGAAATAGGAGCAGGAGTAGGTCATTTAGCCCCTCGAGCCTGCTCTGCCATTCAATAAGATCATGGCTGATCTGATCTTGACCTCAACTCCACTTCTCTGCCTGCTCCCCATAACTCTTGACTCCCTTATCATTCAAAAATCTGTCTATCTCCATCTTAAATATATTCAATGACCCAGCCTTCACAGCTATCTGGAATAGAGAATTCCAACAATTTATGACACTCCGAGAGCAGAAATTCCTCCTCATCTCCTTTTTAAATGGGCGACCCCTTATTCTGAAATTATGTCCCCTAGTTCTAGATTCCCCCACAAGGGGAAACATCCTCTCTGCATCTACCCTGTCAAACACCCTCATAATCTTACGTTTCAATAAGATCACCTCTCATTCTTCTTTAATGCAAGTATATCCTTCCTTAAATAAGGAGACCAAAACTGTACACAGTACTCCAGGTGTGGTCTCACCAACAGTTGTACCAGGACTTCCCTACTTTTATACTCCATCCCCCTTGCAATAAAGGCCAACATTCCATTTCCATTCCTAATTACTTGCTGTACCTGCATGCTAACTTTTTGTGTTTTATGTACAAGGACCCCCAGATCCCCCTCTACTGCAGCATTTCGTAATCTCTCGCCATTGAAATAATAATTTGCTTTTTTATTTTTCCTACTCACATTTTCTATCCCTTTGCAACTTATTTGCATCCTCCTCACAACTTGCTTTCCCTCCCATCTTTGTATCATCAGCAAATTTGACTACATTACACTCATCCCTTCATCCAACTCAATAATATAGATTGTAAATAGTTGAGGCCCCATCACTGATCCCTGTGGCACCCCAAAATCTGAAAATGACCCATTTATCCTGAATCTCTGTTTTCTGTTAGTTAGCCAATCCTCTATCCATGCTAATATGTTACACCCAACCCCGTGAGCTGTTATCTTGTGCAGTAATCTTTTATGTGGCACCTTATCGAATGCCTTCTAGAAATCCAAATACACGACATCTACTGGTTCCCCTTTATCCACCTTGCTCATTACATTCTCAAACAACTCCAACAAATTTGTCAAACATGATTTCCCTTTCATAAAAACATGCTGACTCTGCTTGACTGTATTATAGAAACATAGAAATCTACAGTGCAGAAAGAGGCCATTTCGGCCCATTGTGTCCGCACCAGCTGACAAAGAGCCACACGGCCCTCGGTCAGCAGCCCTGAAGGTTACATAAACCTATGAACAATGGCGGAAAGGTAAAGAGCACTCAGCCCAACCAGTCCACCCCACACAACTGTGACACCCCTTGCACCAAAACATTTTACACTCCACCCCAACCGGAGCCATGTGATCTCCTGGTAGAGGCAAAAACCAGATAAAAACCCAGGCCAATTAGGAGGAAAATAATTTGGGAAAATTCTTCTCCGACCCATCCAGGCGATGGAAACTAGTTCAGGAGATCATCCTGGCCATATTCGATTCGCTACAGTATTTACCATCGTATCTGCGCCAGTCAAGTCTAATCCCACTTACCAGCTCTAGGTCCATAACCCTGCAGGTTACGGCACTTCAAGTGCCCATCCAAGCACCTTTTAAATGTAGTGAGGGTTTCTACATCCACCACTCTTCCAGGCAGTGAGTTCCAGACCCCCACAACCTTCTGTGTGAAGAAGCCTCCCCTCAAATCCCCTCTGAACCTTCCACCAACCACCTTAAAACTATGCCCCCTCATAATTGAGCCCTCCACCAAGGGAAATAGGCCCTTGCTATCCACTATATCCAGGCTCTTCAAAATTTTGTGCATCTCAATGTGGTCTCCTCTCAGCCTCCTCTGTTCCAATGAGAACAAACCCAGCCTATCCAATCTGTCCCCATAGCTAAGATTCTCCATCCAAGTAAATTTCCTCTGCACCCTCTCTAGTGCAATCCACGTCCTTCCTATAATATGGCGACCAGAACTGCACGCAGTACTCCAGCTGTGGCCGAACCAGAGTATTATACAATTTAAGCAAAACCTCTCCGCTCTTGTATTCTATGCCTCGGCCAATAAAGGCAAGCATTCCGTATGCCTTCTTAACCACCTTATCCACCTGGCCTGCTACTTTCAGGGATCAGTGAACACGCACTCCAAGGTCCCTTTGTTCAATTATATTTTTAAGTGGCCTACTGCTTAATGTGTATACCCTTTCCTTATTAGCCCTCCCAAAGTGCATTACCTCACACTTCTCCGAATTAAATTCTATTTACCATTGTTCTGCCCACCTGATCAGTAGATTGATATTCTCCTGCAGTCCATGACTTTCTAAATCATGGTTTTTTAAATGTCCTGCTACTACTTCCTCAATAATGGACTCCAGCATTTTCCGAATGAAGATGTTAGGCTAACTGGTCTATAGTTTCCCGCTTGCTGTCAACCTCCTTTCTTAAATAGGGGCGTTACATTTGCGGTTTTACAATCTGCTGGGATCTCTCCAGAATCCAGGGAATTTTGGTAGATTACAACCAATGCATCCATTCTCTCTGCAGCCTCTTTTAAGACCCTAGGATGCAGGCTATCGGGTCCAGGGGACTTGTCCACCTTTATTCCCATAAGTTTGCCAAGTACTTTTTCTCTAGAGATAGTGATTGTTTTAAGTTTCCCCCCTCCCAATAGCTGCTTGACTATCAATTATTGGGATGCTTTTAGTGTCTTCTACCGTGAAGACTGATACAAAGTTTCTGCCATTTCCCTGTTTCCCATTATTAATTCCCCAGTCACATCCTCTAAGGGACCAACATTTACTTCAGCTACTCTCTTCCTTTGTATATACATGTAGAAGCTCTTGCTGTATGTTTTTTTATATTTCTTGCTAGTTTACTCTCATCATCTATTTTCTCTCTCATTTTGTAGTTGTCCTTTGCTGGTTTCTAAAAATTTCCCAATCCTCTGGCCTTCCATAGAAACATAGAAAATAGGTGCAGGAGTAGCCCATTTGGCCCTTCGAGCCTGCACCACCATTCAATAAGATCATGGCTGATCATTCACCTCAGTACCCCTTTCTTACTTTCTCTCCATACCCCTTGATCCCTTTAGCCATAAGGGCTATATCTAACTCCCTCTTGAATATATCCAATGAACTGGCATCATCAACTCACTGCTGTAGGGAATTCCACAGGTTAACAACTCTCTGAGTGAAGAAGTTTCTCCTCATCTCAGTCCTCGATGGCTTACCCCTTCTCCTGAAACTATGTCCCCTGGTTCTGGACTTCCCCCAACATCGGGAACATTCTTCCTGCATCTAACCTGTCCAGTCCCGTCAGAATTTTATATGTTTCTATGCGATCCCCTCTCATCTTTTTAAACTCCAGTGAATACAGGCCCAGTCGATCCAGTCTCTCCTCATATGTCAGTCCTGCCATCCCGGGAATCAGTCTGGTGAACCTTCGCTGCACTCCCTCAATAGCAAGAACGTCCTTCCTCAGATTAGGAGATCAAAACTGAACATAATATTCCAGGTGAGGCCTCACTTATGCCCTGTACAACTACAGTAAGACCTCCCTGCTCCTATACTCAAATCCCCTAGCTATGAAGGCCAACATATCATTTGCCTTCCTCACCGCCTGCTGTACCTGCATGCCAACTTTCAATGACTGATGTACCATGACACCCAGGTCTTGCTGCACCTCCCTTTTTCCTAATCTTCCACCATTCAGATAATATTTTGCCTTCGTGTTTTGCCACCAAAGTGGATAACCTCACATTTATCCATATTATACTGCATCTGCCACACGTTTGCCCACTCACCTAACCTGTCCAAGTCACCCTGCAGCCTTGTGCATCCTCCTCACCACTCACACCGCCACCCAGCTTAGTGTCATCTGCAAACTTGGAGATATTTACACTCAATTCCCTCATCCAAATCATGAATGTATATTGTAAATAGCTGGGGTCCCAGCACTGAGCCCTGCGGCACCCCACTAGTCACTGCCTGCCATTCTGAAAAGGACCTGTTTATCCCGATTCTCTGCTTCCTGTCTGCCAACCAGTTCTCTATCCACGTCAGTACATTACCCCAATACTATGTGCTTTAATTTTGCACACCAGTCTCTTGTGTGGGACCTTGTCAAAAGCCTTTTGAAAGTTCAAATACACCACATTCACTGGTTCTCCCTCGTCCACTCTACTAGTTACATCCTCAAAAAATTCTAGAAGATTTGTCAAGCATGATTTCCCTTTCATAAATCCATGCTGACTTGGACCGATCCTGTCACTGCTTTTCAAATGTGCTGCTATTTCATCTTTTATTAATTGATTACGACATTTTCCCCACTACTGATGACAAGCTAACCAGTCTATAATTACCCGTTTTCTCTCTCTTTCCTTTCTTAAAAAGTGCTGTTACATCAGCTAACCCCAGTCCATAGAAACTGATCCAGAGTCGATAGAACATGATCACCAATGCATCCACTATTTCTAGGGCTACTTCCTTAAGTACTCTGGGATGCAGACTATCAGGCCCCGGGGATTTATTGGCCTTCAATCCCATGTATTTCCCGAACACAATTTCCTTCAGTTCCTCTTTCTCATTAGACCCTCGGTCTCCTAGTATTTCCGGAAGGTTATTTGTGTCTTCCTTCATGAAGACAGAACCAAAGTATTTGTTTAACTGGTCCACCATTTCTTTGTTCCGCATTATAAATTCACCTGAATCTGACTGCAAGGGACCTACGCTTGTTTTCACTAATCTTTTTCTCTTCACATATGCATAGAATCTTTTGCAGTCACTTTTTATGTTCCCAGCAAGCTTCCTTTCATACTCTATTTCCCCCCCTCCTAATTAAACCCTTTGTCCTCCTCTGCTGTATTACAAAATTCTCCCACTCCTCAGGTTTGCTGCTTTTTCTGGCCAATTTATGTGCCTCTTCCTTGGATTTAACACTATCCTTAATTTCCCTTGTTAGCCACGGTTGAGTCACCTTCCCCGTTTTATTTTTACTCCAGACAGGGATGTACAATTGTTGAAGTTCAACCATGTGATCTTTAAATATTTGCCATTGCCTATCCACTGTCAACCCTTTAAGTATCACTCGCCAGTCCATTCTAGCCAATTCACGTCTCATATCATCGAGGTTACCTTTCCTTAAATTCAGGACCTTAGTCTCTGAATTACCTGTGTCACTCTCCATCTCAATAAATAATTCTACCATATTATGGTCATTCTTCCCCAAGGGGCCTTGCACAACAAGACTGTTAATTAACCCTTTCTCATTACACATCACCCAGTCTAGGATGGCCAGCTCTCTAGTTGGTTCCTCGACATATTGGTCGAGAAAACCATCCCTAATACACTCCAAGAAATCTTCCTCCGCCGCATTGCTACCGATTTGGTTAGCCCAATCAATATGTAGATTAAAATCGCCCATGATAACTGCTGTAGCTTTATTGCATGCATCCCTAATTTTTTGTTTGATGCTGTCCCCAACCTCAATATTACTGTTTGGTGGTCTGTACACAACTTCCACTCGCGTTTTCTGCCCTTTGGTATTCCGTCGCTCCACCCATACAGATTCCACATTATCCAAGCTAATGTCCTTCCTTACTATTGCATTAATTTCCTCTAACTCGCAACGCCACCCCACCTCCTTTTCCTCTCTGTCTATCCTTCCTAAATGTTGAATACCCCTGGATGTTGAGTTCCCAGCCTTGGTCACCCTGGAGCCATGTCTCCGTGATGCCAATTACATCATATCCTTTAACTGTTATCTGCGCAGTTAATTCGTCCACCTTAATCCGCATACTCCTCGCATTGAGGCACAGAGCTTTCAGGCTTGTCTTTTTAACACCCTTTGCCCTTTAGAATTTTGCTGTAATGTGGCCCTTTTTGCTTTTTGCCTTGGGTTTCTCTGCCCTCTACTTTTACTTTTACTTTTCTTCTTTCTATCTTTTGCTTGTGCCCCCATTCTACTTCCATCTGTCTCCCTGCATAGGTTTCCATCCCGCTGCCATATTAGTTTAACCCCTCCCCAACAACACTAGCAAACACTCCTGCTAGGACATTGGTTCCGGTCCTGTCCAGGTGCAGACCGTCCAGTTTGTACTGGACCCACCCCAGAACCGGTTCCAATGTCCCAGGAATTTGAATCCCTCCCTTCTGCACCACTCCTCAAGCCACGTATTCATCTGAGCTATCCTGCGATTCCTACTCTGACTATTACATGGCACTGGTAGCAATCCCGAGATTACTACTTCTGAGGTCCTACTTTTTAATTTAGCTCCTAGCTCCCTCAATTCATCTTGTAGGACCTCATCCCGTTTTTTCCCTACTAATCTTCGCAACAGTGTATGTCTTTGTTTTCAATTTGATATCATCCTTTACTTCCATAGTTATCCACGGATGGTTCACCCTTCTCTTAGTCTTTCTGTCTCACTGGAATATATCTTTGCTGAGAGTTATGAAATATCTCCTTAAATGTCTGCCACTGCTTATCTACTGTCTTGCCCTTTAATCTTTTTTTCCCAGTCCACATTTGCCAACTCTGTCTTCATACCTTTTTGTAATTGCCTTTATTTAAGTTCAGGACATTAGTTTGAGACCAAAGTTTCTCTCCCTCAAACTATTTGAAATTCTATCAAGCTATGATCACTCTTCCCAAGAGGATCTTTACTATGAGATCATTAATTAATCTAGTCTCATTACACATTACCAGATCTAAAATAGTCTGCTCCCTGGTTGGTTCCACAATGTATTGTTCTAAGAAATCATCCCGAATACACTCGATGAACTTTTCCTCAAGGCTACCTTTGCCAATTTGATTTGTCCAATCAATATGAAGATGACAATTGCCCATGATTATTGTCGTACCTTTCTTATAAGCCTCCATTATTTCTTGATTTATACTCTGTCCTGCAGGGGTCCTGTAGACTACTTCCACTAGTGACTTATTTCCCTTATTATTTCTTATCCCCACCCAAATGATTCTGCATCTTGATCTTCTGAGCCAATATCATTTCTCGCGACTGCACTGATCTTATCCTTTATTAAAAGAGCTACCCCTCCTTTTCTTTTCTGCCTATCCTTCTGAAATGTCAAATACCCTTGAATGTTCTGTCACCTTACAACTATGTCGCTGTAATGGCTATCAGATCATTCCCATTTATTTCTATTCGTGCCATCAACTCATCTTGTCGTCTGATGAATGCTGCATGCATTCAGATAGAGCTTTTAATTTTGACTTTTTACCATTTTCCCTACTGACCCCAATTTCTGATGCACTCTTATGTTTGTACGCTCTGTCCTTTCCTGTCACACTGGGTTATCATTACCCTGCACTGTTGCCTTCTCCTTTCTCTTTGACTTTTTAAACTTCTACTCACCTGATCCCTCCCCCCCACTAATTAGTTTAAAACCCTATCTACAACCCTAGTTATTCAGTTCACCAGGAACCTGGTCCCAGCATGGCTCAAGTGAAGCTCGTCCCAACGGAACAGCTCTCTCTTATCCCAGTACTGGTGCCAGTGCCCTATGAACCGAAACCTAGTTTCCAATTCTTATTTTCCAAGTAATATGTGACCTCCCTATTTTTCTTCTGTTCAAATTCATTTGCCAATTATATGCCCATTCTGCAATTTTGTCTTGCAATTTGTTGCAGTCCTCCTCAGTATTGACTATTCGCCTCCCCCCCAATTTGGTGTCGTCTGCAAATTTAGAAATTGTGTTTTTGATTCCAAAGTCTGATTCATCAATATAAATTTTTAACAACAGTGGTCCCAGCACTGATCCTTGTGGAACATCACTACCCACCTTCTGCCAATCTGAATAGCTACCCTTTATCTCTGCTTTCTGGCTTGAAGCCAGCTATCCATTAAGCTACTTGTCACCTGACTCTGCATTCCCTGACTTTATTAATTAGTCTATTATGGGGTACCTTATCAAAGGCCTTTTGAAAATCTAGATCAATTAAATCTACTGCATTACCCTTGTCTACTCTCTCTGTTACTTCTTCAAAAAATCCTTTTGAAATCCATGCTGACTTCATTATTATATTTTTGGTTTCCATTAATTCTGTTTTTCCTTTAGTAGGGATTCCATTATTTTTTTTCTTACACCGATATTAAGTTAACTGGTCTATACTTCCCTGAACATGTTCTATTTCCCTGCTTAAATATAAGTGTCACATTAGCTGCCAGTCTTCTGGCACTACACCTTTTTTCTAATGAATTATTAAATATGCATAGTAATATCTGTGCTATCTCTTCCCTAGATTCTTTTAAAATGCACAGATGTGATCTGTCTGGACCAGTGGTTTAATCCTGTTTGAGTTTGATTAGTTTATTTAATATTTCTCCTTTTTTAATTTTAAATACAGTTATCTAATTTTTAATCTCATCATCCAATGTCATGTCCACCTATTCTATCTCCCTGGTAAATACTGAAGCAAAGTAATTATTTAATATTTCTACCATTTATTTATCGCTGCCTGTGATTTTATCTTGTCTGTCCCTTACTGGCCTTATTCCCATCCTGACTTTCCTTTTTTTATTTATGTGCTTGCAGAATATTTTACTACTTTGTTTTATGTTCTTTGATAATTTAATTTCATAGTTCCTGTTTGCCTTCCTATTTTATTTTTACTTCTCTCCTAATCTCCTCATATTCTCCCTTGTCATGCTTGCCCCTGCTGTCCATTTACTTAGTGTATGCCTCTTTCCTTACCCTAAAATTTTCCCTTGTGTCTTTATTATCCATGGTGTCTCAATAGTATTTATCTTCTTCTGTTTTTTAGTGGAATATGTTTTTCCTGGACTCTGTTGAATAGCATTTCAAATTTTTCCCACTGTTCTACATCATCGTTTGCCAATATTGTTGTCCATTTTATTTTCCCAAATTCTATTTGCAGACCCTCAAAATCAGCTTTTCTCCAATCTATTACCCTGGTCTTCGTCATACTTATGTTCTTCTCAATTATCATCTTAAAGAGTATTATATGATGGCCACTATTGCCTAGATGTTCCCCTGGTTTTATTTATTTTATCTGCTCTGGTTCATTCCCCATTTCTAGATCCAGTAGCAAATCCTCCCTTGTCAGGAGTCCTGTACACATTGTAGGAACTCCATTCTCTTATCCCCTTTTCCTACCTGTTCTGTCCAATTAATATCAGGGTAGTTGAAATCCCCCATGATTATTATTCTATGTTCTTACTTATTTCTCTAATTTGTTTGCATATTTCTTCCTCCACCTCCGTTCCACTATTAGGTGGTCTGTAGACTATCCCTAATAGTGTGATTAATCCTTTATTATCTTTTATCTCTATCCACATGGATTCTATTTCTGTCTTACTGATAGTTGCCTCACTTTTTTTCTACTGCCATTATGTTATCCCGAATATGTACAGCTACTCCACCGCCCCCTTTTCCCCCTTTATCTTTTCAAAATATGTTCTACCCTACACTGTTTAATTCCCAGTCCTGATTTTTCTGTAGCCATGTCTCAGTCATCTCAACTATGTCTGGTTCCTCGCAATGTATTATTACTTCCCGTTCCCCTGTTTTGTTATGGACACTGTGCGCATTGCTGTACAGTGAGTTTAATTCATTTTTAACAGCAGTTCTTCTCTCTTTATTTTAACCATCTTTTTATACTCCTGTTCTATAACTCTCTATTCCTTGGCCGTCTTTGTCCTCTCTTACTTTAGTCTTTCCTATGTTCTCCTCTCCTGTTTCATTTATATTTAGGCTGATTTCATTTCTTGGAGATCACTCCCCCGTCTTACTAGTTTAAAGCCTTTGCCACCTCCCTATTTACCCTTTCTGCTAGGACATGGGTCCCATTCTGGTTCAGGTTGAGCCTGTCCCATCGATACCACTGCTTCCTGTCCCAGTACTGGTGCCAGTGTCTCATGAAAAGGAACTCCTTTTCCCACACCAGCCCTTTAGCCACTTGTTAATTCTCCAGATCTGACTGTTTCTATGTCAATCTTCACATGGCTAGGGCAATAATCCAGAGTTCCTAACTCCTGATACTCCCTCAGCAGGACTGCCTTCCTGTTCCTACCTAAGTCACTTGTTTCAACATGGACCTCGACAACTGGATTTCCCTCCCTCTTCCAAATTCCTCTCCAGCCTCCACAAGATATCCCTTACCCTGGCACCGGTTAGGCAACATACCCTTCGGGATTCTCATTTGTGGCTGCAGAGGACGCTATCTATCCTCCTAATTATAGAATCCCCTATCATTATCACATTTCTATTCTGCTCTTTTCCACCCCCCCCCACCCCCTGAACATGGTTCCTTGGTCTACTTTGTGGCTGTCCTGCCTGCACTCTTTCTTCTTGTCCTCACAGGTAGCTTGCTAGTACATCACATCTCTTGGACAGGACCAGTGTCTGTGGGACCTCCTTCTCAACCTCACCGAAGTCCCGCCACCCGGCTCCTTAACAGTCGCACCATCCCCTTTCTGAACTCATGCTTTATTCTGGAGTGTAACTATCCAGAAACTGCTCCCCCTCCTTTCTAACTCGCACTCCAGGTCAGTGACTCTGAGCCGGAGTGACTGAAGGAAGAGATATTTCCAGGAGCTAGCTAAGCCAAAATCTTGTACTCAGCTTTTTCCGAATGTAATGTTTCAAAGTTTATTATGGTCTCTTTGGTAACAGATTTGAGAGGGGAATCAACATGAGTTTCAAATATATGTAGACTTCAAGATTAGTTCAGTCTGAGTGAGAGTTCCTTTTTGAAGTCTAATTATGAATTATTATTGGATACATTGTTATTGTAAAACACAGGCTACAGCCAGAAATATTTTCAAACTTAACACCAAAACATTGCAGCTACATTGAACCACTATATCATGTGGATTTTATTACTGGGTCAGCGAGGAATGACACTGAAGGCAAAGCGAGAACAAAAGTTAGGTGTGATTGAAGGATGTATAACAAAATAACCAGCATGAATTGCAGGAACAAAGAAGATTAGGGTTTTGAGCATTAAATAAAATATATTTTATTAAGTCTAATGTTCTCTATGTGCTAAGTGTATCTTTGTTTAAGTTGGCCATACAGATAATAAATGCTACAATGGCAGTGGAGCAGATTACAGAGGAACGGTCAGCATGACCAAATCAGGATACAAGTGCCAGTTGTGGAATTCCCAATATCCTCACCCTCATCAGTTCAGCAGCTTGGAGTATCCAGAACTTGGAGGTGGCCATGCTTACTGTCGAAATCCCGGTGGACAAATGGATGGACCCTGGTGCTACACACAGAGTGAAGCTCGTCTTGAACTCTGTGATATTCCTGCCTGCCGTAAGCTTTAATAGCCTGTTTCGTGATAACATAACCTGTACCATAAAACCATATGTTGATATTTTGCTAACAGTATGTTAAGTATAATAGTGAATTCACCTGCAATGAATCACATGTAATTTAAACCTAAACAATATAAAGGAAAGGCAAACTATCATTAATAAAGGACAAAGTAGTGGAGTGGGTTAGCATACTACCCTGTGATCTTTGGGGCTTGGTTTGACCCCAACCTGGACTGATGGGGTGAAAGTAAGCATGAGACACACTGCAGAACTAACCCTAATTTGGCAATCATTGATAATCTCATTCGGGAAGGTCACAAGGATAGCTAGTGAAGGGGAATGGAAAATGTCTCACTGGTGCAGTAGGAAGTACTATTCTGAGACTTGGGCTGAGTAGAGGGAGTCTTCTTCTGCATCCAGCCCATACTATTACTGATCCAGGATTGCTTGATTCCAAATCTGGGTGCTTGAAATGGTAAATGTTTTCCATTCCCCAATGCTAATATCCCTCTGCTTGGTTCAACTGTGCTCTTCGGCGAAGATACCAAGTGGAGGCTGGCCTTTTTCTCCTCATCGAGGTAAAGAAATGCAGAGGCACAACACCCTGAGCTGCTGTTGTGCATAACCTGACAACTAGCTCCAGAGCAGCACTGGTAAAGGATTGGGAGCAGGTTGCTTGCTCACCATTTTGTTTGGAGAATGGTGCTTCGGAGTGAGGGAAGAACGCGAAGAGTGAGCATTTGAATTAAATAAATTGAAACATACTTCGAACAGACCATCAGTTTCTTCAATATTAAATCTCTAGGTAATTCTGGACCAAATAATAAAAAAAACCTTAAACAGAAGATGTGCTGTAGTCATTCTCCAAAGCTACTGGTCAGGACTTTAAGGATAAGAATACCACACCTGTTACACAAGAGCTCTAAAATTAACATTATTTACATATTGACTCACGTTTTTTAATTCATTCACGGGGTGTGGGTGTCATTGGCAAGGCCGGCATTTATTGCCCATTCCTACTTGCCTTCGAGAAGGTGGTGGTGAGCCACCTTCTTGAACCGCTGCAGTCGTGTGGTGATGCTTCTTTAAGTGGTTTGGTGCAACTGGCCATTTCAGAGAGCAGTTAATAATCAACCATATTGCTGTGAGTCTGGAGTCACCTATGGGCCAGATCCGGTAAGGACGGCAAATTTCCTTCCCTAAAGGACATTCGTGAACCTGATGGGTTTTTAAGACAATCCGGTAGTTTCATGGTCACTATTACTGATGCTAGCTTTTTATTCTAGATTTATTTCATTAACTGGATTTAAATGCCACAGCTGCTGTGGTGGGATTTGAACTACTGCCTCCGGATCATTAGTCCAGGCCAGTAACATAACCACTATTCTGCACAAGATAAAAGATAACAGGGTTGGGGGTAATATATTAGCATGGATAGAGGATTGGCTTAGTAACAGAAAACAGAGAGTCGGGATAAATGGGTCATTTTCCGGTTGGCAAACAGTGACTAGTGGGGTGCAGCAGGGATTAGTGCTGGGACCCCAACTATTTACAATCTATATTAATGACTTGGATGAACAGACCAAGTGTAATGTAGCCAAGTTTACTGACTATACAAAGATGGGTGGGAAAACAAATTTTGAGGAGGGCACAAATAATCTGTAAAGGGATATAGACAGACTAAGTGAGTGGGCAAAAATTTGGCAGATGGAGTATATTGTGAGAAAATGTGAGTGCATCCACTTTGGCAGAAATAATAGAAAAGCAATTTATAATTTAAATGGAGAAAAATTGCAAAGTGCTGCAGTACAGAGGGACTTGGGGGCCCTTGTGCATGAAACACAAAAAGTTAGTATGCAGGTACAGCAAGTAATCAGGGAGGCAAATGGAATGTTGGCCTTTGTTGCAAGGGGGATAGAGTATAAAAGTAGAGAAATCCTGTTACAACTGTACAGGGTATTGGTAAGGCCCACACCTGGAGTACTGCGTACAGTGTTTGTCTCCGTATTTAAGGAAGGATATACTTGCATTGGAGGCTGTTCAGAGAAGGTTCACTAGGTTGATTCCGGAGATGAGGGGGTTGACTTACGAAGATAGGTTGAGTAGGTTGGGCCAATACACATTGGAGTTCAGAAGAATGAGAGGTGATCTTAGTGAAACATAAGATAATGAGGGGACTTGAAGAGGTGGATGCAGAGAGGATATTTCCACTCCTAGGGGAAACTAAAACTAGTGTGAGGAACCTTCACCTGCAAATCAAATAAGGCTTGCTGAGTAACAGTATCATGAGGCCTCGGCAATGAGTGCAAGTGTGGGTCCATTACATGCAGGTGTAACTCTGACATGAAAGGGAGTCTCCATTGCGAGAATGCATACATATACAATCCTCAGCAATCAAATGCTGCTTCAGTGACTATATAGTGAAGGTGGGAAATAAGAGAAGGTAAAGGAGAGGCTCGTGGATGGAAGGTGAGGAGCTGGGGGAACATGTACTCACTTTCATCAGGTGAATGATGCTGTTGAGCCTTTTGCGGCATTGGGTGGCGGTGCGGTTATGAATGGAGGTCCCCGACATCTCCAAAGCAATCTTTCTCTAGGCATTGATAAATAGAGCGCGAGTCCATCTGCCTATGTCGGGGCAACGAATGTACCTCCTTCCCTCCACAGCCTCAATGAGGGTCTTGAGTTACGCATCAGAGAATCGGCTGGTCCTCCTTGCTCTTCCTGGATTAGCCATACCTTTGCAAGAAACTGATTCCCTGCTCAGGGCCTAGCTGCAAAACCTGTCCTTTAAGAAGGCCAGGGAGCAGCTGGTTCGTTGGCAGTAAATCGGCACTAGTTGAATTTCACGGCCCAATCGGCCACTCCGCACTCACACTGCTGCAAGCAGCCCATTCCCGCCACCAATACCACTCCACTCCATTTTTCAACCAAAAATGCTGAATTCCCACCTTGTGGCCACCGCATCCATTTCGGCGGTATAGAACGCCGAAAAGCAATAGGTACAACTCGTTTCGGGCAGTGGGTAATTTTGGCCCCGACATATTCGCATGAGGGGGAAAGGAAGGGCATCCAAAGCTAGAGCACCCTGGATGACTAAAGATAGGAAGTCAAAAAGAGGCTTATAATTTAAGGTTCATAATGCAGTAGAGAGCCAAGCTGAATTCAGAAAGTGCAGAAGAGATATAAAAAGGGAAAAAGAGGGACAAAGAGAGAGTATGAGAATAGATTAGTGACTAACATTAAAGAGAACTCAAAAGTCTTTTATAAACGTATAAATGGTAAAAGTGTAGTCATCGAAAGGGTGGGGCCGATTAGGGACCAAAAAGATCATCTTTTGGAGGCAGAGGGCATGGCTGAGGTATTAAGTGAATACTTTGCATCTGTTTTCACTGGAGAAGAGGATGTGCCAATGTAGCAGTAAATGAGGCGGTAGTAGTAGTATTGATGACGTATATAAGGACTTGCAATAAAGTATCACATAATAGACATGTTGGCAAAATTAAGACCATGGGATTAAAAGAATAGTGGCAACGTAGATATGAAATTGGCTAAGGGACAGAAAGCAGAGAGTAATGATGAACAGCTGTTTTTCAGACTGGAGGGAGAGATACAGTGGTGTTTCCCCATGGGTCGCTATAAGGACACTTGCACTTTGATCTATATTAATGACCTGGACTTGGGTATACAGCGCATAATTTCAATGCTTGCGAATGAAACAAAACTCAGAAATGTAGTAAACAATGAGGACGAAAGTAGCCGACTTTTTAGGAGGACATAGACAGACTGGTGAAATGGGCAGATACACGGCAGATGAAAGTTAAGGCAGGGAAGTGTGAAGCGATACATTTTGGTAGGAAAATGAAGAGCGGCAATATAAACTAAATGATACAATTTTAAAGGGGGTGCAGGAACAGAGAAGCCTGGGGCTGCACGTACACAAATCTTTAAAGATGGCAGGACAAGTTGAGAAGGCTGTTAGAAAAGCATATTGGATTACTTTGCTTTATTAATAGAGGCATAGACTACAAAAGCAAGAAAGTTATACTAAACCTTTATAAAATACTGGCTCGAGTATTGTGTTCATTTCTGGGCATCACACTTTAGGAAGGCTATCAAGACCTTGGAGAGGGTGCAGAGGAGGTACTGGAATGGTACCAAGGATGAAAAACTTCAGTTCATGGAGAAACCTGAGAAACTGAGATTGTTCTCTTCCTTCAAGCAGAGAATGTTAACAGGAGATTTGCTAGAAGTTTTAATAGAGCAAATAAGGAGAAACTGTTTTCAGGGATAAGTGGTAAGCCATTTAGGACCGAGATGAGGAGAAACTTCTTCACTTAGAGAGTTGTTAACCTGTGGAATTCCGTACCGCAGAGAGTTGTTAATGCCAATTCGCTGGATATATTCAAGAGGGAGTTAGATATGGCCCTTATGGCTAAAGGAATCAAGGGGTATGGAGAGAAAGCAGGAAAGGGGTACTGAGGTGAATGATCAGCCATGATCTTATTGAATGATGGTGCAGGCTCTAAGGGCTGAATGGCCTACTCCTGCACTTATTTTTCTATGTTTCTATGTAAAAGGGTCTGTAACCAGAGGACACTGAAGGTGATTGGCAAAAGAACTAGAGGTGACCTGAAGGAAAAAAGACTATGCAGTGAGTGGTTGCGATCTGAAATGCACTGCCTGAAAGGGTGGTGAAAGCAGATTCAACAGTAGCCTTCAATAGAGAATTGGATAAATACTTGAAGCGAAGAAAATTACAAGGCAATGGGGAAAGAGCAGGGGAGTAGGACTAATTGGACAGCTCTATCAAAGACCAGGCACAATGGGCTGAAAGGCCTCCTATGCTTTATCATTCTATGATTCTAATGTGAGACATAAAGACTGAAATTTGATAACTTAAAAAAGAATGTTGCTTGTCTAAATCACTGACAATATAGCACTGCAATGCTTATACAACCCTGATAGTGCTACAATATTAAATTGAGCACTGGAGGGCGCTACAGTAGTTCATTAAAGAAAGGAAGTAAAAATATTAAAAGACTTGCATTTATATAGCACGTTTCACGACCACTGGATGTCCCAAAGCTCTTTACAGTCAATTAAGTACTTATTGAAGTGTAGTCACTGTTGTAATGGGGGAAACGGGGCAGCCAATGTGTGCACAGCAAGCTCCCACAAACAGCAATGTGATAATGACCAGATAATCTATTTTTGTTATGATTGAGGGATAAATATTGGCCAGGCTACCAGGACACTGGCAGACAGGGCCTCAGCTTAACGTCTCATCCGAAAGACAGCACCTCCGACAGTGCAGCACTCCCTCAGCACTGCACTGGAATGTCAGTCTAGATTTATGTGTTCAAGTCTATTACAACAACCTGCATTTCTATAGTGCTTTACTGTAATAAAATGAGCTAAAATGCTCCATGAATGAGAGAACAGACTGAGCCAGAGTAGGATAATTAGGAGAGCTAACTTTAAATCCAGGTCGAAAGGTAGGTATGGTGAGCTCTTTAAAGATAGAATATGGCACAGGTTTACGAAGGGAGTTCTTGAGCATATATATCAAAGCTGTGACACCAAATGAGGAGCACTGGGGAGGGGGGAAGAGAGAGAGAATGTACAGAGTTGGACAATTATAGGATGTGGGCTGTGATGCAGAGCGAGGTGAGGTTGCAGAGAATGGATGGAGTGAGGCCATGGAGGGACTTGTAAATTTTAGGTAAGGATTTTGAATTTTGTGCATTGGAAAATGAGTAAGTCAGTGGAGATTGAAAGGATAGAGATGATTAGCAAGCGGGAGTTAATGTGGGGAGGATGCAAGTAATGGAATTTTGGATAAGGTGGAGCTTGTTTAGGGAGGAATCTGAGGTATGAGAGACAAAAGTGCTTGCGAAGTTGAGTCAAAATAATGCAAGTGTAATTATGGGTTTTAGTGGCAATGGGAGTAAGATAGGGGTAGCCATTCTAGGGGCAATGTTTCAAAGATGAAAATATGTGGTCAGAGTAATGGATTTGAAGCTCTGCTCTGGGTCAGGGCACCAAGACTATGAGCCATCTGCTTAGAAAGGGGTTGGAGTTGCCGTTAAGGATATGGAGTTTTGGTCGAGCACCAAATAAGATGGCTTCAGTTTTCCTGATGTTCAGCTGGAGAAAACTCTGGTTCATCCATGACTTGAAGCCAGATAAACAGAGAAAGTAAGAGATTTCATGTGATTTAAACGTACTTTTAATTAATGTTTTAAATACTTAAATTTACTCAATAAATTATTCATAGTGATGGCCAAGCTAATATATCTGTAAAATTATAAGATACAAAGTCATTATTGAATAAATTAATTGTATGCAAGGTAACAGTGAGATATTTTACAAAGCAGTCACTGAAATAATTATCAGTTAAGTTCCCAAAACATTAAGTTTGGGGACTTCAGGAAATGTTGGTAAATGATTGGTAAATAGAAATGACTGACTGAAAATAAACTGTTATTTTAATAACATTTCTTCCTCTTCTTCCCTTTAACTTGCATTTTTGTCGAAAAATATTTTGTCACCTGACTGGAAACTTCATACATGTGCTTAAAATTGTTAGTGACGGTTACTGTAGCTTCTGATTTAAACATTGTTACCATCAGTGACATTTTCTCAATTAAGTTATGTAAATTTATCAACGTTGACTTCCTTTTATTTCTGTTTATCTTTTTGCAAAATGTATGTCAGTGAACCCTGATAACCTCAATGGTAGAACTGGGTTAGAGCAGACACTGAGGTAGATATTACAAGGAAGATGACTATACATCATAGTAGTTGTTTGCCTATGTGCTTCTGGTTTAACTGTGTGCTCCCTCAAGAGTTCTCAACAACTTACAAACAAACCACTTCTCCAACTATCTTTTCAACACACTATTCAAACAGCAAAAGCTTACAAATCAATAAAAGGATGTTTATAAGAACATAAGAACATAAGAATTAGGAACAGGAGTAGGCCATCTAGCCCCTCGAGCCTGCTCCGCCATTCAACAAGATCATGGCTGATCTGGCCGTGGACTCAGCTCCACTTACCCGCCCGCTCCCCATAACCCTTAATTCCCTTATTGGTTAAAAATCTATCTATCTGTGATTTGAAAACATTCAATGAGCTAGCCTCAACTGCTTCCTTGGGCAGAGAATTCCACAGATTCACAACCCTCTGGGAGAAGAAATTCTTTCTCAACTCGGTTATAAATTGGCTCCCCCGTATTTTGAGGCAGTGCCCCCTGGTTCTAGTCTCCACGACCAGTGGAAACAACCTCTCTGCCTCTATCTTGTCTATCCCTTTCATTATTTTAAATGTTTCTATAAGATCCCCCCTCATCCTTCTGAACTCCAACGAGTAAACACCCAGTCTACTCAATCTATCATCATAAGGTAACTCCTCATCTCTGGAATCCGCCTAGTGAATCGTCTCTGTACCCCCTCCAAAGCTAGTATATCCTTCCTTAAGTAAGGTGACCAAAACTGCACGCAGTACTCCAGGTGCGGCCTCACCAATACCCTGTACAATTGCAGCAGGGACCTCCCTGCTTTTGTACTCCATCCCTCTCGCAATGAAGGCCAACATTCCATTCGCCTTCCTGATTACCTGCTGCACCTGCAAACTAACTTTTTGGGATTCATGCACAAGGACCCCCAGGTCCCTCTGCACTGCAGCATGTTGTAATTTCTCTCCATTCAAATAATATTCCCTTTTACTGTTTTTTCCCCCAAGGTGGATGACCTCACATTTTCCGACATTGTATTCCATCTGCCAAACCTTAGCCCATTCGCTTAACCTATCTAATTCTCTTTGCAGCCTCTCTGTGTCCTCTATACAACCTGCTTTCCCACTAATCTTTGTGTCATCTGCAAATTTTGTTACACTACACTCTGTCCCCTCTTCCAGGTCATCTATATATATTGTAAACAGTTGTGGTCCCAGCACCGATCCCTGCGGCACACCACTAACCACCGATTTCCAACCCGAAAAGGACCCATTTATCCCGACTCTCTGCTTTCTGTTAACCAGCCAATTCTCGATCCATGCTAATACATTTCCTCTGACTCCGCGTACCTTTATCTTCTGCAGTAACCTTTTGTGTGGCACCTTATCGAATGCCTTTTGGAAATCTAAATACACCACATCCATCGGTACATCTCTATCCACCATGCTCGTTATATCCTCAAAGAATTCCAGGAAATTAGTTAAACATGATTTCCCCTTCATGAATCCATGTTGCATCTGCTTGATTGCACTATTCCTATCTAGATGTCCCGCTATTTCTTACTTAATGATAGCTTCAAGCATTTTCCCCACTACAGATGTTAAACTAACCGGCCTATAGTTACCTGCCTTTTGTCTGCCCCTTTTTTAAACAGAGGGGTTACATTAGCTGCTTTCCAATCCGATGGTACCTCCCCAGAGTCCAGAGAATTTTGGTAGATTATAACGAATGCATCTGCTATAACTTCCGCCATCTCTTTTAATACCCTGGGATGCATTTCATCAGGATCAGAGGACTTGTCTACCTGGAGTCCCATTAGCCTGTCCAGCACTACCCCCCTAGTGATAGTGATTGTCTCAAGGTCCTCCCTTCCCACATTCCTGTGACCAGCAATTTTTGGCATGGTTTTTGTGTCTTCCACTGTGAAGACCGAAGCAAAATAATTGTTTAAGGTCTCAGCCATTTCCACATTTCCCATTATTAAATCCCCCTTCTCATCTTCTAAGAGACCAACATTTACTTTAGTCACTCTTTTCCGTTTTATATATCGGTAAAAGCTTTTACTAAATGTTTTTATGTTTTGCGCAAGTTTACTTTCGTAATCTATCTTTCCTTTCTTTATTGCTTTCTTAGTCATTCTTTGCTGTCGTTTAAAATTTTCCAAATCTTCTAGTTTCCCACTAACCATGGCCACCTTATTGGTTTTTAATTTGATACTCTCCTTTATTTCCTTGGTTATCCACGGCTGGTTATCCCTTCTCTTACCGCCCTTCTTTTTCACTGGAATATATTTTTGTTGAGCACTATGAAAGACATCCTTAAAAGTCCTCCACTGTTATTCAATTGTGCCACCGTTTAGTCTGTGTTCCCAGTCTACTTTAGCCAACTCTGCCCTCATCCCACTGTAGTCCCCTTTGTTTAAGCATAGTATGCTCGTTTGAGACACTATTTTCTCACCCTCAATCTGTATTACAAATTCAACCATACTGTGATCACTCATTCCGAGAGGATCTTTTACTAGGAGATCGTTTATTCTGTCTCATTACACAGGACCAGATCTAAGATAGCTTGCTCCCTTGTAGATTCTGTAACATACTGTTCTAAGAAACAATCCCGTATGCATTCTATGAATTCTTCCTCAAGGCTACCCCGTGCAATTTGATTTGACTAATCGTTATGTAGGTTAAAATCCCCCATGATTACTGCCTGTTCCTTTTTCACATGCCTCCATTATTCCCTTGATTATTGTCCACCCCACCGTGAAGTTATTATTTGGGGGCCTATAAACTACGCCCACCAGTGTAAAGGGATGCTCCAGTATGGCACTCTGAGCAAACCAGAGCAATATCAACAGCCTATTTACCTGTTTATTTCTACAGATCCACGTGAAAATAGCAAAATGGAGATCCTCTACATACTTGTCCCCAGCATTGCCATTCCACTGGTCATTGCTTTGCTGTTTTTCCTTGTCTGTATGTGTCGAAACAAACACAAGGCGTCTGCACCTTCTCCACAGAGGCGTCAGCTGATGGCATCTCCCAGTCAGGACATGGAGATGCCACTCATTAGCCCTCACAAACAGGTAATTTTATGCTAGTGTCACATAATATTTTAACATCGTTATATAATTTTCAGATCATCTGTCAGCTTGACTCAATGGTTGTGCTCTCTCCTCTGAGCTCAAGACTATGTGTTTGAGTGCATAATCTAGACTCACACTCTAGTGATGAGTCCTCCATTATTGGAGGTTCTCTCTTTGTGGAGGGGATGTTAAACCAAGGTCCTGTCTGCTTGGTCCAGTTGTGGAAATGGGCATTCAAGGATCCAAATGCACTTTTCACAGAAGAGTTTGACGTTTACCTGGCAAACATTAATTGATCGTTCACCTCATAGCCATTTATGGATATTGCTGGTGCAGAATGGCTGCCACATTTGAAACTTCTTGGGGTGAAATATATATATAACTGCAAGGAGCATTATCTGTTGTTCGGGCTGCATTAAGTCTATACTGCTAAACTCAAGATCTGTTTGTCTCATCTATATTTTAGGATCTGTACATAGTGTAATTCCAGAGTCTTACATTTACAAGGAGTTTGAGATTGTTTTTGAACATGTTAAGCCCTGGAAGTGCCTGAGGCTGGACAGGGCACAAGTCACGTTTGGAGCCAAAACCCTACTCTGCTGGACAAGATCTTTAAATTCCAATTGGCGGGAAGGTCATGTGTGGATCTGCAACCCACCTTCTCCCCCCGCTCCCCCCTCCTCCCAAATCAAGGGAGTGTGTCGGAGGGAGTTCATAAGCTATCCCAGGAATTTCCTTCCTTTATGCAATTAAAAGGCCTCGGTGAAACTCTCGCTGTTGAGAACTGGTGTGAGACCCTCTTGAGGCCACCCTACGCGAAGCAATTAACCTGTCTCAAATTCGGGATAGGGTCTCCCAGCGAAGAGTTGCCTCGGGAATCTCCAAGCCTATGTAATAGTACTGATCTATTTTGGGAACTTAACCAATCTTCATTTTTTTTTTCATTCGTTCCTGGGATGTGGGCGTCACTGGGAAGGCCAGTATTTGCCTCTGATAAAGTGGTAGTGAGCCCCCCTTCTTGAACCACTGCAGTCTATGTGGTGATTGCACTCCCGTAGTGCGGTTATGGAGGCAGTTCCAGTATTTTGTCCCAGCGACTATGAAGGAACAGCGATATAGTTCCAAGTCAGGATGGTGTGTGACTTGGAAGGAAACTTGCAGGTGGTGGTGTTTCGATTGGCCTGCTGCCCTTGTCCTTCTAGGTGGTAGAGGTCACAGATTTAGGACATGCTGTTGAAGAAGCCTTGGCGAGATGCTCCAGTGCATCTTTTAACTGGTACACACTGCAGCTACAGTGCGCCAGTAGTGGGGGTAGTGAATGTTTAAGGTGGAGGATGGAGTGCCAATCATGTGGTCGGATTCGGCGATGGTAATACCGTTGAATGTCAAGGGGCGGTGGTTGGACTCGCTTGTTGGAGATAGTCATTGCCTGCCACTTGTGTGACATGAATGTTACTTGCCACTGATCCGCCCAAGCCTGAATGCGTCCAGGTCTTGCTGCATGCAGCTATGGACTGCTTCATTATCTGAGGAGTTGAGTGGAACTGAATACTGTGAAATCATCAGCGAACATCCCCACTTCTGACCTTATGATGGAGGGAAGGTCATCGATGAAACAGCTCAAGATGGTTGGGCCTAGGACACTGCCCTGAGAAACTCCTTCAGCAATGTCCTGGGAATGAGATGATTGACCTCCAACAATCGCAACCGTCTTCCTTTGTGCTAGGTATGATTCCAGCCAGTGGAGAGTTTTCCCCCCCGATTCCCATTGACTTCAATTTTGCTAGGGCTCCTTAATGCCACAATCTGTCAAATGCTGCCTTGATGTTAAGGGCAGTCACTCACGTCTTACCTCTGGAATTCAGCTCTTCTGCCCATGTTTTGACCATGAGATCTGAAGCCGAGTGGTCCTGGCGAAACCCAAACTGAGCATCGGTGAGCAGGTTATTGGTGAGTAAATGCCGCTTGATAGCATTCTTGACAACACCTTCCATCACTTTGCTGATGATTGAGAGTAGACTGATGGGACGGTAATTGGCTGGATTGGATTTGTCCTGCTTTTTGTGAACAGGACATACCTGGGCAGTGTTCCACATTGTTTGGTAGATGCCAGTGTTGCAGCTGTACTGAAACAGCTTGGCTAGAGGCACGGCTAATTCTGGAGCATAAGTTTTCAGCACGACAGCTGGGATGTTGTTGGGGTCCATAGCCTTTGCTGCATCCAGTACGCTCGGCTGTTTCTTGATATCACGTGGGGGGAATCGAATTGGCTGAAGACTGGCTTCTGTGATGGTGGGGACCTCAAGTGGAGGCCGAGATGGATCATCCACTCGGCACTTTTGGCTGAAGATGGTTGTGAATACTTCAGGCTTTTCCTTTGCACACGTGTGCTGGGCTCTGACATCATTGAGGATGGGGATATTCATGGAGCTTCCTCCTCCCGTTAGTTGTTTAATTGTCCTCCACCATTCAGGACTGGATGTGGCAGGACTGCAAAGCTTTGATCTGATCCGATGATTGTAGGATTGCTTTGCTCTGTCTATAATATGCTGCTTCTGCTGTTTAATATTCATGTAGTCCTGTGTTGCAGCTTCCCAGGTTGGCACCTCATTTTTAGGTACACCTGGTGCTGCTCTTGGCGTGCACTCCTCATTGAACCAGGATTGGTCCCCTGGCTTTCTGGTAGAGTGAGGGACATGCCAGGCCATGAGATTACAGATTGTAGTGGAATACAGTTCTGCTGCTGCTGAAAACATACTTGACCTCATCCTCGCCAATCTATTTGTCGCAGATGCATCTGTCCATGTCAGTGTTGGTAGTAGTGACCACTGCAGTGTCTTTGTGGAGATGAAATCCTGTCTTCACACTGAGGACATCCTCCCTCATGCTGTGTGGCACTACCACTGTGCTAAATGGGATAGATTCAGAACGGGTCTAGCAGCTCAAAACTGGGCATCCATGAGTTGTTGTGGGCCTTCAGCAGCAACAGAATTGTATTCCACCACAATCTGTAACCTCATGGCCCGGCATATCACTCACTCTTACCATTACCATTAAGCCAGGGGACCAACTCTGGTTTAATGAGGCGTGTAGAAGAACATGCTAGGAGCAGCACCAGGTGTACCTAATAATGAGGTTCCAAACTGCTGAAGCTACAATACAGAACTGCATACATGCTAAAAAGTGGAAGCAGCATGCTACAGACAGAGCTAAGTGATCGCACAACCAACAGATAAGATCAAAGCTCTGCAGTCTTGCCACTTCCAGTCGTGCAACAATTAATGGGAGGAGGAGGCTCCATGAATATCCCCATCCTCAATGTTGGTGGAGCCCAGCATGTAAGTGCAAAAGACAAGGCTGAAGCAATCATCTTCAGCCAGAAGTGCCGACTGGATGATCCATCTCGGCCTCCTCCTGAGGTCCCCACCATCACAGAAGCCAGTCTTCAGCCAATTCGATTCACTTCACATGATATCAGGAAATGGCTTAGCGCACTGGATATGGAAAAGGCTATGGGCCCAGGCAACATCCCGGCTGTTGTGCTGAAGACTCGTGCTCCAGAACTAGCCATGCCAAAATTTGGCAGATGGAGTATAATGTTGGAAAGTGTGAGGTTATGAACTTTGGCAGAAAAAAATCAAAGAGCAAGTTATTATTTAAATGGAGAAAAATTGCAAAGTGCTGCAGTACAGCGGGACCTGGGGGTACTTGTGCATGAAACACAAAAGGTTATATGCAGGTACAGCAAGTGATCAGGAAGACCAATGGAATCTTGGCCTTTATTGCAAAGGGGATGGCGTATAAAAGCAGGGCAATCTTGCTACAGTTATATAGGGTATTGGTGAGGCCACACCTGGAATACTGCCTACTGTTTTGGTTTCCATATTTAAGAAAGGATATACTTGCTTTGGAGGCAGTTCAGAGAAGGTTCACTAGGTTAATTCCGGGGATGAGGGGGTTGACTTATGAGGAAAGGTTGAGTAGGCTACTCATTGGAATTCAGAAGAATGAGAGGTGATCTTAGCGAAACGTATAAGATTATGAGGGGGCTTGACAAGGTGGATGCAGAGAGGATGTTTCCACTGATGGGGGAGACAAGAACTAGGGGGCATAATCTTAGAATAAGGGGCCACCCATTTAAAACTGAGATGAGGAGGAATTTCTTCTGAGGGTTGTAAATCTGTGGAATTCGCTGCCTCAGAGAGCTGTGGAAGCCGGGTCATTGAATAAATTTAAGACAGAGATAGACAGTTTCTTAATTGATAAGGGGTTATGGGGAATGGCAGGGAAGTGGACCTGAGTCCATGATCGGATCAGCCATGATTGTATTAAATGGCGGAACAGGCTTGAGGAGCCGTATGGCCTTCTCCTGCGCCTATTATGTTCTTATATCTCTAGCCAAGCTGTTCCCATATAGCTACAATACTGGCATCTGCCCAACAAAGTGTAAAATTGCCCAGGTATGTCCTATCCACAAAAAGCAAGGCAAATCCAATCTGGCCAATTACCACCCCATTAGCCTGCTCTCAATCATCAACAACAAAGTGATGGAAGGTGACATCAACAGTGCTATCAAGCAGCACTTACTCACTAACAACATGCTTATCAATGCTCTGTTTGGGTTCTGCCAGGACCACTCGGCTCCAGACCTCATTTCAGCCTTGCTGCAAAAATAGACAAAATAATTGAAATCCAGAGGTGAGGTGAGAGTGACTGCCCTTGAAATCAAAGCAGCATTTGACCGAGTGTGGCATCAAGGAGCCCTAGTAAAATTGTAGTCAATGGGAATTGGGGAAAATTCTCCACTTGCTGGAGTCATACCTTGCACAAAGAAAGATGGCTGTGGTTGTTGGAGGCCAATCATCTCAGTCCCAGGATATTGCTGCAGGAGTTCCTCAGGGCACATTTTAAATATTTTCTCACATCAAAAATATTTCATTTACTAAGAAACTGACTAGTGTACACCAGTGAAACTATTAAATGGTTCAGTATAGTTTTTTAAAGTCTTTTTTCAGTGGTTGTAAATCTGGTTACTAATGGGTGGAGGACTGGATACTCTTATTAAAGATATTTATTTTTCGTGATAAACTCATTTTCACCTGTATTAATAAAACTGCACCTGGTTACCACTTTAAAATACATCAAGGGATAATTTTTAATGGAAAGAAAAGAAAAAGAAACAATTATGCTGTACTGCGCTGGTTTATTGAAGATTTTACATTTGTGATTATGCAAAAAAAAATGATCGGAAACATGAACTGTAACCTAACCAGTGTAATTTCAAGCGCATTTTTGGCACAATTTCCTGATTAAGCCCAATGTGAAAACTCTACCCCTGACTCTTTTGTTAACCAATTTCTTTTGGATTGTCTTTCTAGGGGAAATTGAAAGATATCTGTCTATCTGCAGTGCGATTTATGGAAGAGCTTGGAGAGGATCGGTTTGGGAAAGTATACAAGGGACATCTGTACAGCACAGGCCCTGGCGAACAAGCACAAGTTATAGCTATTAAAACTATGAAGGATAAAACTGAAGTGTCCCTTAGAGAAGAATTCAAACATGAAGCTTTGATGCGATCTCGGCTGCAGCATCCAAATATCGTTTGCCTCCTTGGCATAGTGACCAAAGAACAGCCCATGAGCATGATCTTTAGTTACCCTTCCCAGAGTGACCTTCATGAATTCCTAGTAATGCGGTCACCACATTCAGATATTGGCAGTAGCGATGATGACAGGACAGTGAAGTCTGCACTGGAGCCAGCTGACTTCCTGCACATTGTGACTCAGATAGCAGCAGGCATGGAATATCTCTCCAGCCACCATGTCGTACACAAGGATCTGGCCACTAGGAATGTCTTGGTTTGTGATAAACTCCATGTAAAAATATCTGATTTGGGCATTTTCAGAGAGGTGTACTCTGCAGATTACTACAAGCTGATGGGGAATTCACTTCTACCGATCCGCTGGATGCCACCTGAAGCCATCATATATGGCAAGTTTTCTGTCGATTCCGATATATGGTCATTTGGGGTAGTGGCGTGGGAAATATTTGGCTATGGCCTGCAACCATATTGTGGGTATTCCAATCAAGATGTCATAGAAATGATAAGAAACCGTCATGTATTGCCTTGTCCTGATGACTGCCCAGCCTGGGTGTACAGTCTGATGCTGGAATGTTGGAATGAATTTCCATCAAGAAGACCACGGTTTAAAGATATCCACACAAGACTCCGAACGTGGGAAAATCTGTCCAACTATAACAGCTCAGCTCCTCCTTCTGGGGGCAGCAATGCCACACAGACTAGTTCCCTCAGCACAAGTCCAGTCAGTAATGTTAGTAATGCAAGATATGTGGGACCAAAGCAAAAAGCACATTTTCCACCGCCTCAGTTCATACCTGTAAAAGGACAGATACGGCCGATGGTTCCACCACCCCAATTGTACATTCCAGTAAATGGCTACCAGCCAATGCCAACCTATGGTGCCTATTTGCCAAATTTTTACCCAATGCAAATCCAGATGCAGATGCCTCAGCAGTTACCCCCACAGATGGTACCAAAGACAGGTTCCCACAACAGTGGAAGTGGCTCCACGAGTACAGGTTATGTAACAACAGCGCCCTCAAATGCGTCTGGTACAGACCGCATTGCTTTGATCCCAGACCAGTCAAATGGCACAGAAGATGAGCCTAATGAGCCCACTGTTGTAGAAGAAGTACCTGCATCTGAGAATCTCCAAGACGATGAAATGTTGGTACCAGAAACAGAGTTACTCGGTGATGCTGACACCCCACAAACTGCTGAAGTGGAAGTGGATACAGAAGCATGAACTAATTTTTTTCCAAACAAAGATGAAGCCGCATTCATTACCAACACATTAGTGATTTAAAAAAAAGAATGTGAAACAGCAAAGTGTTAAACCTTAAGTCTTTTTGATTTTTCTTTAAAAAGAGCATCTCTATTCATTACTCACATGGGTGCAATCTTATCGGTGGCTTGCCTTTTTGTATTAGGCTGCCCTTAAATTTGTCATTGGCAGCTGGCACAGTAAGAAATCTCTGATCCTTGCAATTTATATTCACTGTTCAGTGGAACGTATGCAGGCCGCAAAGGTGGCTAGTATTGCACATTTGAACAGAAATGTGTTCTGGAGGCTTACGACTCGACTGAATAAGCAGTTTTGATTTTCTACTGTTGCTGTGCAACTTTACACTATCGAGCAATACCTCGTATTTATATAACACAGTAACCTAGATGCTGACACTTTGAACTGTAATGAAACACGCTTTATGAAGTAAAAACTGATGCATGGGGAAAAACTACCAACAAATATCCTTCAATTCTCAAAGGAGGTACTTTCATTGTACATATTTGTACACGTGAATGTTGGTTACTCCATAGTGATTTTATAAACATTTTACTGGAACGCAAAGAAAGGACATTCTGATGACTCAGCAGTATTTTGAAAACACCCCCCTCCCCAACTCCTACTCCTCAGGCTCCCAACAACCAATCAACTCATGGCTGAAGTGATACAGGCTGGGATGTAAATAACCTGAAGAAATTTACATGGAAAAAAGGAGAATGAAAGGGGTTTTCACAATATCCTAACATTTTACAAAAGAGAACTGGTGTGCAGGTAGCTACTGTGTGGCATCTGACAGAAGAGGCGCTGCTCTTTGTTCTATCGCAGCACAGAGACGAGAAAGCATGTTACATACCAAACTACACTATTACTGTTTTGTATTAACCAGAAAATGATTGTTTAACTGCCTTACTCTATATTTTGCATGTACAATGTCAATGAATTGATTACAGGTTTCCACTTTTTAAACATTTTAAGTGAAATATTTTGTAAATACAAAAAAATGCACACTCATTTTAAAAATCCTACTATTTCTCAGTCAATCTCCTATGTTTGCAAACTATTTTGCATATGGAGTCAATTCTTTCCTTCCTTTATTTTTAAAAGAAATATGCTGTACAGAAAATGAACTGCATTTTGCATTTTTTTAAATCTCAAGGCTTTAATTGTAATTTATGTTTCATGATATTTGTTTGTTTTTTAACATATACCTGATAATGAAACAAAAGTTTGATTTTATAATTTAACTGTAAACTTGCTAAGTAAATACTTATTCCACTTGGTTTGATTTCCCCTTTTATTGAACAGCCTTTAAATGTCCTGTTTAGTTTATAAGGAGGTTCTTGCTAAGCACACCAGAAGATTTGCATTACTGTAATGAGCACACTGTTTATATATTTTGTAAACCAAGCCACATAGCATTTCAAATAAAGTAATGAAACACCATGTGTGTGCAGTTTCTTGCTAAAGATTGTGGCTGTGAAATTTGGAGGTTTAGCCTCACCATTAAGTCCGGTTTTGCTAGAAAAATGGCAGCCGCCTCGTTTTCGGCCGTCCTGTGGTGGGCGCCATTTTGGGGAGGTCGGGAAGGCTGCCATTGCCTGTGTTCGCTCCAGATATTTAAAGTGAGGCAGATCATGTCATCAATGAATGTGCAACACTGATTTGATGCATGATCTGCCATTTTTGACGTCGCCGCTCCACTTACTGCCCTCTCATAATCACAACCCGCTGACCATGTATTCAGTAGCAGGAAGGACTCCCCACCAGCACTATTTAAAGAGATCATCAACATCTAGCACTGACTTGCTTTTTCAGTTCGACTGGCTCTGTCCATAAGTTTGTGGAACTGTCTGGAGCTTTGTAAAGTTATTTAAAGTTGCTGGGGGGTTGCTGCAAGTAGAGAACAACTTGCTTCTCATTTTAAAGGCTTCTGTTTACAACACTTGCAGTTCCCCCTTGTGCTCGAGTAACTTCGGAAGATGGAGTGAAGGCAGTGAGGAAGAGGACAAGATGCTTGCAGAGAGAGGAGGGGCAGGTGGGCTCTCAGCTGGAGGCCTTACCCACCTCAGCTCTTCAGAGAACACTTTTCCTGTCTGCACTAAGCCAGGAGCAGTACATTAGGAGGCTCTGCTTCACCAACGAGGTGGTCACAGAATTCTTGCAACCAGACCTTCAGCCTCCGAGCAGTGCGGCAATAGCTCTCCCAGTGATCCTCAATTTCTTTTGCCATCCTTCCAGTCCGGAAACATAGCAAGCATCTCCCAGTTTGCCATCCATCGATGCATCTGGGAGATCATAGAGGCTCCCGACTCCAGGGGGAGGAACTTCATTGTCTTGTCTCTGAACAGAGAGAAGCAGGATGAGCATGCATGTGGCTTTGCCAGGATAGCAGGCTTCCCCATGGTGCAGGGCATCATCGACCATACACACGCGCTTTGCGGGCGCGGTACACAAATCCAGAGATGTTTCGTAACCACAAAGGCTACCACTCACTTAATGTGCAGTTGGTGTGCAACCACGCCCAGCATCATGATGGTGAGAGCTCGATATCCTGCCAGCAGTCATGATGCCTTTATCCTGCACCAGTTCAGTGCGCCAGAAATTATCCACCCACCACATCAAACCCCAAGGGTGACTGCTTGGAGACAAGGGCTATCGGCTCTGCACCTGGCTGATGACTCCCCTCCACAACCCTGCCACTCGTGCCCAGTACTCATATAATGACAGTCATGTTGCCATGGGGAACATCATCAAGCAGACCATTGGCGTGCTCAAGGAACGGTTCCGCTGTCCTGACCACTCAGGAGGAGCCCTCCGGTACACGCAAGAGTGGGTGTCCCATTTCATGGTGGCCTGCACATGCTGCACAACTTGGCCATCACATGTGCGCAGCCCTTGCCACCATGGGTTCTGGGACCAACTCAAAGAGGAGGAGTAAGAAGGGAGGAGGGGAGCTGGCATTTGAGCTATCCTTTTCCCCGTGGCCTGGCTGCAGTCCACTCGTGCCTGGTAACTCACCATGTGCAGATCCCACCTCTATACTATCCTCTAAAGTACACGCGGTGCCATATTCTGAGCTGATGTATGCCGCTGTGTCTTCTCCTCCAGAATTTCAGGGCAGGCTGAGCTGCTAGCAGTTCTTGGGTATCTGAAAGGAGAAAAGCACAAGGGTTGCGTTGTGAGGGGAGGCAGGAGGAAAGCAAGATATCATGCATGCACGATCAGCAGCTTGCAAGCGAGAAGAGATTGTGGGATGAGAAGAAGGATTAGGTATGAACATACCATTTAAAATGAGTTCATCAGTCACCTGAGTATTCAGTTTCAATGTGGAAGCAAGTCATCCTCGACCCCGAGGGACTGCCTATTATTATGATGATGATGATGACCATCACCATTGCTTTCCACTTCCCAGCTCACCATGGACTCTCTCATTAGCCCTTCAATTATTACCAGCACTGCTTCCTCCAGGTCTGCCAGGTTCTCAACTCTTGCTTGCCCTCCAGCCATCTATTGGTGTTCCTGACAGTTGTGTGCCAGCTTGGCCTGCAAGAGAAAGGGAAATGTGTCAGTAAGTGTTGTGCAATGTTTGGGTGATGTGCCTCCACAGTTAAATAGCTGGCAGTGTGTGCATGGTGTGAGATGTGGGTGTGAATGTTGAAGCAGTGATTGTGAGGTGATAGCTAGAGATTGTTGGTAGGTGAATGATGGGGATGTGGCACATTGAGCAGTGTATGAGGCTTGTGGTGCAGATGGTGGGATACCACCTGTGTGAGGTCATTGAACTTTTTGTAGCATTGGATCCAGATCCTGGGAACAACACGCTGCAGTAATGGCTTGAGCGATATCTTCTCGGACCCTTCTTGTGATCATCCTTGAAGGCTTCCTGCCCTCTTTCAGATAGAGGACCACACGACATCTTTGGACCTCCAGGACCAAGGCATCCAGTGCCACATCAGAAAATCTTCTTATCCTTTCCCACAGCTGTTGGGCATAGCATCGTTTAGAATGAGAATGAGGTGGTTCTGCATCAAAGCACCTCCCCTTTAAGTAGTGCAGAGAGCATAGCCCAAACTTTATTGGTAGTAGACTACATCAAATTTCTTTCCCCCACATGAGTACCAAACCAATCAGCAGCACGTTTAGCATGTGATCAGAGCTGCGATCATGTAAATGAGCAGGCAGCATGAATTTTGCCACTTTGAACAAGCGCAGGCAAATGGCACTGGGCAATGCTCCTGCCCATTTTGGACCTTATAGAATTTGTAGGCCTGAGTTTTTGGTAATAAGCTACATTAGACATGGTACAGACTTCTATACCTTCAAATGAACAGCTTGTGACAGAACTATAAATGTTATGAAATTTAGTAAATATTTTTTTCATTAACTGATTTGTTTTCATGCAATTCTCTCATCCTTAACCTGTATAAAATTGGACTTTTATAGGTTATTTTCATTTTAGAGCAGAGACTTCCAAATTCAGCTTTATACTTTTATGGTTCTAGTCTGCTGTGGTTTTGTCTTTGGAACTGATAGCTAAGAACAATAAGCATCGCAGACTGCAGTAACTAACCTTAGTGAACTTATTCCACCTTTAATATGAGATCACCGCCCCCCACCCCAGTGATTTTAAACTAGAGGTTTTCTCTGTTTTGGTAGTGACGCAGCTACAGGACTCAGAAGAAACAGTAACTTGTTTACTGCTAAATTAAAAGATAGACATAACCAATGTTCCCTGTAAAAAGAAAAAATTCTGTGTAGACCCTTTAACTGGCTGCAGTTGAGCCAGTGACCGACCTGTGTGGAACCTTCAGATTGCGCTCCTTAACGGGAACTTTGGACACAACACGCTGGTGCAGACATTACACTCCAAATTTTTACACCAAGCAACAGTTACCTAAAAAAATAGATTGCACATTCCTAGTACAGTTTGGATATCTACACAGACATTGATGGCACCTGCACAACTTTTCTTCTCTTACTCTCTGCTTGTAGTTACTTTGTACACTGTCCCAGGCAACCATGCATCTTTAAACTGAATTCATCAGCTAGAGACTGCTCCTGGGCAATGGCTAACTTGTGACTTGCCCTCTGCCTGAAGCCCAGGAGCATAGGCTCAGTTTGCACTAACCATGAAGGATGAGAAGCAAAACATTAAAAAGCCCAGCAATCCACCAAACTGCTGCAACTGGAGTCACAATGCAATGGAGAACAGCCGAGGGTGCCAGCAGCACTGAGGCCAGTGCCTGAATCTTAGAGCTTAGGGACGTTTAGGTGGTCTACAGATAGAAATTAACCTTCTCTGAACCAAGCTCTGACTAACCCTGAAAAGAGACAGCACATCATCAGCAGTAGGGCTGACTGGCCCAAATTCAAACCAGGGTTTGCTGAGAGCATAAGCAGAAGTCCTTGTAACATTTCCTCTGCCCACCTTTGGCTCGTTTGCCGTGAAGGAGTTCCGAGTAGAGCGCTTGTTTTGGAAGTCTTGTGTCAGGCATGTGAACAATGTGGCCTGCCCAGCGAAGCTTATCAAGTATGGTCAGTGCTTCAATGCTGGGGACGTTGGGCTGGTTGAGGGCGCTAACGTTGGTGTGTCTGTCCTCCCGGGGATTTGTAGGATCTTGTGGAGATATCTTTAGTAGTATTTCTCCAGCGATTTGAGGTGGCTACTGTACATGGTCCGTGTCTCTGAGTCATATAGGAGGGCTGATAAAGTGCAACATCCCCACCGACACCTGGGAGTCCCTGGCCAAAGACCGCCTTAAGTGGAGGAAGTGCATCCGGGAGGGCGCTGAGCACCTTGAGTCTCATCGCCGAGAGCATGCAGAAACCAAGCGCAGGCAGCGGAAAGAGTGTGCGGCAAACCTGTCCGACCCACTCTTTCCCTCAACGACTATCTGTCCCACCTGTGACAGACTGTGGTTCTCATATTGCACTGTTCAGCCACCTAAGAACTCATTTTAAGAGTGGAAGCAAGTCTTCCTCGATTCCGACGGACTGCCTATGCTGATGATGATGATGAAGCATAAGTACACAAAACATCTGCTAAGTCCCTCTCTGACACCCATTCTACCACTTACTGAGTAATGTCCTACTCCATCCTCCTCTTGGCCTTTGCAGCATTGTTTGCTGAGTGAAGATAAACTAAAGCATGATCATATTGTGGCTGGAAATAGGTCTACAATGCACCTCCCTAAAGCAAAGAACCATATAGAAGCTACCGAGGATTGATACAGCACAACGGACTAGAGTAAAGGTTGTCGCAAAAGTGCCGCAACGACCAGGGTGTAATGCAAAAAGCAAAAAAAACTTGATCAATATCTTCAGAGTGAAGGAAATAGCAAAGGTTTGAGACCCCACACATGGTTTTGATTACTTTTATCAACCCAGCAGACCTAATTTAGCATAAACTTTAACATATGGAATACTTGACTTTATTAGCCGAAGCATAGAATACAAGAGCAGAGAGGTTATGCTTGAAACGAATAAAACACTAGTTAGGCCACAGTTAGAGTACTGCGGGCAGTTCTGGTCACCACATTACAGGAAAGATGTGAAAGAGGGTACAGAGGAGATTTACGAGGATGTTGCCTGCTCTGGAGAATTTTAGCTATGAGGAAAGATTGGATAGGCTGGGTTTGTTTTCTTTGGAACAGAGGAGGCTGAGGGGAGACCTTATTAAGGTGTATAAAATTATGAGGGGCCTAGATAGAGTGACAGAAAGGATCTATTTCCCTTAGCAGAGGGGTCAACAACCAGGGGGCAGAGATTTAAAATAATTGGAAGGGGGATTTGAGGAAAACAAAATTCACCCAGAGGGTGGTGGGGATCTGGAATTCACTGCCTGAAAGCTTGGTAGAGGCAGAAATCCTTGCCACATTTTAAAAGTACTTGGATGTGTACTTGAAGTGCAGTAACCTACAAGGCTACAGACCAAGAGCTGGAAAGTGGGATTAGGCTGGATAGCGCTTTGTCAGCCAACGCGGACACGATGGGCTGAAATGGTCTCCTTCCGTGCTGTAAATTTCTATGATTCTATGATATGGCAATCTACACCCATGCTCTTGGATAAGTGAAAGAAGTTCAACAGGCTCATATAAAAGCTATAGCAGAACATAATAGCATAAATACCAACCTCTCTCCATGTCACACTTCACTATGTCTCTGGTAGCACAACTGTTGGACAGGGCGAGGTGTAAAAATCTGTAGGATGTGCGGAATTACCCCTCCTCCCGTCCAAAACAACCAAAACCTAGTAGGCACTGACAGTATGCAAACATTGCAATAGATATTAACATCATAATATAAGAACATAACATAAGAAATAGGAGCAGGAGTAGGCCATACGGCCCCTTGAGCCTGCTCTGCCATTCAATAAGATCATGGCTGATCTGATCATGGACTCAGCTCTACTTCACCGCCCGCTCCACATAACCCCTTATCCCCTTATCATTTAAGAAACTGTCTATTTCTGTCTTAAATTTATTCAATGTCCCAGCTTCCACAGCTCTCTGAGGCAGCGAATTCCACAGATTTACAACCCTCTGAGAGAAGAAATTTCTCCTCTGTTTTAAATGAGCGGCCCCTTATTTTAAGATCGTGCCCTCTAGTTCTAGTCTCCCCCATCAGCGGAAACATCCTCTCTGCATCCACCTTGTCAAGCCCCCTCATAATCTTATACGTTTTGATAAGATCACCTCTCATTCTTCTGAATTCCAATGAGTAGAGGCCCAACCTACTCAACCTTTCTTCATAAGTCAACCCCTCATCCCCACAATCAACCGAGTGAACCTTCTCTGCACTGCCTCCAAAGCAAGTATATCCTTTCGTAAATATGGAAACCAAAACTGCATGCAGTATACCAGGTGTGGCCTCACCAATACCTTATATAGCTGTAGTAAGACTTCCCTGCTTTTATATTCCACCCCCTTTGCAATAAAGGCCAAGATACCATTGGCCTTCCTGATCACTTGCTATACTTGCATACTATTCTTCACAAGTACCCCCAGATCCCGCTGTACTGCGGCACTTTGCAATCTTTCTCCATTTAAATAATAACTTGCTCTTTGATTTCTTTCTGCCAAAATGCATGACCTCACACTTTCCAACATTATACTCCATCTGGCAAATATTTGCCCACTCACTTAGCCTGTCTATGTCCTTTTGCAAATTTTTTGTGTCCTCCTCACACATTGCTTTTCCTTCCATCTTTGTATCGTCAGCAAACTTGGCTACATTACACTCAGTCCCTTTTTCCAAGTCGTTACTATAGATTATAAATAGTTGGGGTCATGCCCATTCAATGGAATCAATCTCCTTCATTGTCCACAATCCAAATATTTGGTAAAGCTCACTAGTTACCACAACATATCATACATACAATATTGTATACATTGTATAAAATGGATGTAATGTATGTCTACATATTGTAACCAAAGAACAGTTACAATTCAAAAATATAAATGTACTAGCTCAGTTGGTACCACTTTTGCCTCTCAGTCAGAAGATTATAGATTGGACCTCCAGCAAAGGATGATTAAAAAAATGATAAAGACAGGGAAGATAGATTATGAGAGTAAACTAGCAAGAAATATAAAAACAGATAAGAGTTTCTACAGGTATATAAAAAGGAAGAGAGTAACCAAAGTAAACATTGGTTGCTTAGAGGATGAGACTGGGGAATTAATATGGGGAACAGGGAAATGGCAAAGACTTTCAACAAATATTTTGTATCAGTCTTCATGGTAGAAGACACTAAAAACATCCCAATCATGGATAATCAAGGGTACTCGGTAAAATAATGGGACTAAAGGTGGACAAGTCCCCTGGACCTGAAGGCTTACATCCTAGGGTCTTAAAAGAAGTGGCTGCAGAGATAGTGGATGCATTGGTTGTAATCTACCAAAATTCCCTGGATTCTGGGGAGGTCCCAGCGGATTGGAAAATCTCAAATGTAACGCCTCTATTTAAAAAAGGAGGCAGACAGAAAGCAGGAAAATAACATCTGTCGTTGGTAAAATGCTGGAGTCCATTATTAAGGAAGCAGTAGCCGGACATTTGGAAAAGCACAATAGAATCAAGCAGAGTCAGCATGGTTTTATGAGAGGGAGATCATGTTTGACAAATTTGCTGGAGTTCTTTGAGGATGTAACGAACAGGATGGATAAGGGGGAGCCAGTGGATGTGGTGTATTTGGATTTCCAGAAGGCATTTGATAAGGTGCCACATAAAAGGTTACTGCACAAGATAAAAGCTCATGGGGTTGGGGGTAATATGTTAGCATGGATAGTGGATTGGCTAACTAACAGAACACAGAGTCAGGATAAATGGGTTATTTTCCAGTTGGCAAACCGTAACTAGTGGGGTGCTGGGGCCTCAGCTGTTTACAATCTATATTAATGACTTGGATGAAGGGACTGAGTGTAATATAACCAACTTTGCTGATGATACAAAGATGGGGGGGGGGGGGGAGTGGGGAAGCAAGTTGTGAGGAGGACGCAAAAAATCTACAAACGGATATAGACAGGCTAAGTGAGTGGGTAAAAATTTGGCAGAAGGAGTATAATGTGGGAAAGTGTGAGGTTATCCACTTTGGCAGTAAAAATAAAAAAGCAAATTATTAATAAAATGGAGAGAAATTATAAAATGCTGCAGTATAGAGGGACCTGGGGATCCTTGTGCATGAAACACAAAAAGTTAGTATGCAGGTACAGCAAGTAATCAGGAAGGCAAATGGAATGTTGGCCTTTATTGCAAAGGGGGTGGAGTATAAAAGCAGAGAAGTCCTGCTACAAATGTACAGGGTATTTATGAGTCCACACCTAGAGTACTGTGTACAGCTTTGGTCTCTTTATTTAAGGAGGGATATACTTGCATTGGGGACAGTTCCTAGAACGTTCACGAGGTTGATTCCTAAGATGAAGGGGTTGACTTATGAAGAAAGGTTCAGCAGGTTCGGCCTATCCTCATTGGCGTTTAGAAGAATGAGAGGTGATCTTATTGAAAACATATAAGATACTGAGGGGGCTCGACAAGGTAGATATAGAGAGGATGTTTCCCATCGTGGGGGAATCTAGAACTAGTGGCATAATTTCAGAATAAGGGGTCACCCATTTAAAACTGAAATGAGGAGGAATTTATACTCGCAGAGGGTTGTAAATCTGTGGTATTCTCTGCCCCAGAGAGCTTTGGAGGCTAGGTCATTGAATATATTTAAGGTGGAGAAAGACAGATTTTTGAGCGATAAGGGAGTGAAGGGTTATGTGGAGTGGGCAGGGAATTGGAGCTGAGCCCAACACAGATCAGCCATAACAAACTGAAACTATGACTCCAGCTTCATATTGAGTTGTGTGAACATTGCAAAATAGGCTTAATCAAAGGTTGATTTTTTGAACTGTAGGTATGATGGGGGGCTAAATTGGATAGTCCTCAAAAACAGATGCGGAGATTGTGTTGTGCGATTAACCCATGCCCGTTGGATCTGATGCATAATTTCTGCGTACAGCCAACACTACCCACACTGTTGATCAGCAGCACGCATCAGTGCGGGCCCAAAATTGATACTTGCTAGCGCTACGTAAAGCTAGACTGCACCTCTTAAAGAATTTGAGAACATAATAATTAGGAGCAGCAATAAGCCATTTAGCCCTTCGAGTCTGCACTGCCATTCAATAAGATCATGGCTGATCTACCTCAAATCCACTTCCCTGCACTTGCCCCATATCCCTTGATTCCCTTAATATTCAAAAATCTATCTGTTATGTATTTAACCCTTTGTAATTTGCATTACACCTGAACACTAGAGGGCCCACCTGTTGGAGTCCTAAGGGATCCCAGCATCACTTGGGATCACAGTATATAAGCAGGCCACCCACGAGGTACCTGCACTCTGGAACCTTAATAAAGGAGCTAAGGTCACACTTGCTCATTACACACAGTACTCAGTCTCATCATTTATTATAACAATTGGCGACGAGGTATTGAACAACCATGCGAAAATACAAAGAACAGTCGGCATCCTGGAGAAGTTCTCAGAAGGAGACAATTGGGAGGCCTTCATGGAGAGACTTGACCAATACTTTATGGCCAACGAGCTGGAAGGGGACAAGAATGCCACCAAATGAAGGGCAATCCTCCTAACTGTCTGTGGGGCAACCACCTACGGCCTCATGAAGAATCTCCTGGCCCCAGCAAAACCAACAGAGAAATCCTACGAAGAATTGTGTACACTGGTCTGGGAGCACCTAAATCTTAAGGAAAGTGTTTTGATGGCGAGATATCGGTTCTACACGTGTCAACGACCGGAGGGCCAGGAAGTGGCGAGCTACATCGCCGAACTAAGGCGCCTCGCAGGACATTGCGAGTTTGAGGGATTCCTAGAACAAATGCTCAGAGACTTTTTTGTACTGGGCATCGGACATTAGACAATCCTTCGCAAACTGTTGACTGTAGAAACTCCGAACCTGAGTAAAGCCATAACGATAGCCCAGGCATTTACATCCACCAGCGACAACACCAAGCAGATTTCGCAGAACAAAGAAGTTTCAGCCAGTACTATGCGTACTGTAACATCGGTTTTGAGCAGAAATGTACATGGTAGAACGTACACACCGGCTGCTGTGGCCAGACCTCAATTAACCCAGAGGCTGCCATCATCTGATAATACGAGGCAGTTAACACCCTGTTGGCGCTGTGGAGGTGATCATCGTCCCCATCAATGCCACTTTAAGCACTATGCGTGCAACGATTGCAGAACAATGGGACACCTCCAACGAATGTGCAGGCGAGCTGCAAACCCTGCAAATCCTGCAAACTACCACGTTGCAGAGGAAGATCGATCCACAATGGATCAGACTGAATTGGAAACTCGTACAGAGGATGCAGAAGTGTACGGGGTACACACGTTCATGACGAAATGCCCACCAATAATGTTGAAAGTTGAGCTGAATAGCATTCCAGTAGCTATGGAACTGGACATAGATGCAAGTCAGTCCATAATGAGTAAAAAGGCCTTCGACAGGCTGTAGGGCAAAAAGGCACACAGGCCCAAGCTCAGCCCCATTCACACTAAACTAAGGACTTACACCAAGGAACTAATCCCTGTAATTGTCAGTGCAAGAGTCAAAGTCTCCTATGATGGAGCAGTATACTAACTCCCACTGTGGATTGTGCCAGGGGATGGTCCCACATTGTTTGGCAGAAGCTGGCTGGGGAAAATCCGCTGGAACTGGGACGACATCCAAGCACTTTTGTCCGTCGACGACACCGCATGTACCCAGGTTCTAAGCAAGTTCCCATCGTTGTTCGAGCCAGGCATTGGAAGCTTCCTGGGGTTGAAAGCGCAGATCCATTTGATTCCCGGTACGCGATTCATCCACCACAAGGCTCGGGCAGTACCGTTCATGATGCGTGAAAAAGTGGAAATTGAGCTAGACAGGCTGCAATGTGAAGGCATCATCGCGCCGGTGGAATTCTATGACTGGGCAAGTCCGATTGTCCCGGTACTCAAGGAGGATGGTATAGTTATAATTTGCGGGGACTATAAAGTAACGATAAACCGTTTTTCACTGCAGGACCAGTACCCATTACCCAAGGCAGACAACGTATTTGAGACCTTGGCTGGAGGGAAGACATTCACCAAGCTGGACCTGACCTCGGCCTACATGACGCAGGAGCTGGCAGAGTCTTCGAAAGGCCTCACCCGCATCAACACGCACAAAGGTCTGTTCATCTATAACCGGTGCCCATTCGGGATTCGGTCGGCCGCGGCAATCTTCCAACGGAACATGGAGAGTCTGCTAAAGTCAGTTCCTTGCACTGTGGTTTTCCAAGACGACATACTGGTTACAGGTTGGGACACCATTGAGCACGTGAAGAATCTGGAAGAGGTTCTTAGTCGGTTGGATCGAGTGGGGCTCAGGTTTAAACACTCGAAGTGTGTTTTCCTGGCATAGGACATCGAATTCTTAGGAAGGAGAATTGCAGCAGACGGCATCAGACCCACCGACGCCAAGACAAAGGCCATCAAGTACGTGAGGGAGCTGTGGTCGTTCTTGGGACTCCTTAACTATTTCGGTAATTTCCTACCTGGGTTAAGCACACTGCTAGAATGCCAACATGCGAGGGAGACGACTGGGTATGGGGGAATTCACAAGAGGCTGCCTTCAAGAAAGCCTGAAATTTATTGTGTTCTAACAAACTGCTTGTCCTGTATAATCCATGTAAACGATTAGTGTTAGCTTGCGATGCGTCGCCATACGAGGTCAGGTGTGTGTTACAACAGGCTAATGATTCGGGGATTTTGCAACCAGTTGCGTATGCATCCAAGAGTTTGTCCGAGGCCGAAAGGGCCGACAGCATGGTTGAAAAAGAGGCTCTGGCGTGCGTTTACGGGGTAAAAAAAATGCACCAGTACTTATTTGGCCTCAAGTTCGAGCTTGAAACTGACCACAAGCCGCTCACATCGCTGTTCTCTGAGAGCAAAGGGATTAACACCAATGCCTCTGTCTGCATCCAAAGATGGGCGCTCACGCTGTAGGCATATGACTATGTAATCCACCACAGATTGGGCACAGAGAACTGCGCAGATGCCCTCAGTCGGCTACCATTGCCCACCACCAGGGTGGAAATGGCACAGCCAGCGGACTTGCTCACGGTCATGGAGGCATTTGAGAATGAGAAGTCCCTTGTTACAGCCCGCCAGATCAGGACCTGGACCAGCCAGGATCCTTTACTGTCCTTGGTAAAAAACAGTGTCCTCCATGGGAGCTGGTCCAGTGTACCAGTGGAGATGCACAAAGCGATTAAGCTGATCCACAGATGCAAAGACGAGTTGTCCCTGCAGGCAAACTGTCTTTTGTGGGGCAATCGTGTGGTCTTCCCCAAGAAAGGCAGAGACACATTTATTTGCAAACTGCACAATACCCACCCAGGCATTGTAAAGATGAAAGCCATAACCAGATCTCACATGTGGTGGCCTGGCATCGACTCATATTTTGAATCATGCGTTCGCCAGTGCAACACTTCCTCTCAGTTGAGCAACACACCCAGAGAGGCACCGCTAAGTTTGTGGTCGTGGCCATCCAAACCGTGGTCGAGGATCCATGTAGACTATGCAGGCCGATTCCTAGGCAAAATGTTTTTGGTTGTCGTGGATGCTTACTCAAAATGGATTGTGTTGTGTATCTGTAAAGCATGCATTCCCATGTTCCGCCACCAGGGAGCTCATCCCCCGAAGTCCCAAGCGATCCCAGCATCCCTTGGGAGCACTGTACATAAGCCGGCCCCTAAGGCCTGTTCTTCACTCTGAAGGACCTGTTTGGAATTCGGTCGGCTGCAGCGATCTTCCAGAGAAACATGGAGAGCCTACTCAAGTCGGTACCACACACAGTGGTCTTTCAGGACGACATATTGGTCACGGGTCGGGACACCGCCGAGCACCTACAAGACCTGGAGGAGGTCCTCCAGCAACTGGATCGCATAGGGCTGCGGCTGAAGAGGTCGAAATGCGTCTTCATGGCAACAGAAGTGGAGTTTTTGGGGGGAAAGATCACGGCGGACGGCATTCGGCCCACAGATGCCAAGACAGGGGCTATCAGGAACGCGTCCAGGCCACAGAATGTCATGGAGCTGCGGTCGTTCCTGGGACTCCTCAACTATCTTGGTAACTTCCTACCAGGGTTAAGCACCCTTGTAGAGCCCCTACATGTGTTGTTGCGCAAAGGTGAGAACTGGGTATGGGGAATAAAAACAAGTAATTGCTTTAGAGAAAGCCAGAAACATTTTATGCTCCAACAAGCTGCTTGTATTGTATAACCCGTGTAAATGACTTGTGCTAGCATGTGACGCGTTGTCGTACGGAGTCGGGTATGTATTACAACAAGCCAACGTTGCGGGGAAGTTGCAACCTGTCGCCTATGCTTCCAGGAGCTTGTCTAAGGCCAAGAGGGCCTACAGCATGATTGAGAAAGAGGCATTAGCGTGTGTGTTCGGGATAAAGAAAATGCATCACTACCTGTTTAGCCTCAAATTTGAGCTGGAAACCGATCACAAGCCCCTCACATCCCTGTTCGTTGAAAACAAGGGGATAAATACTAATGCCTCAGCCCGCATACAAAGGTGGGCACTCGTGCTATCTGCATATAACTATACCATCCGCCACAGGCCAGGCACCGAGAACTGTGCGGATGCTCTCGGTCGGCTACCATTGCCCACCACGGGGGTGGAAATGGCGCAGCCTGCTAACTTGTTGATGGTGGCGCAGCCCACAGACTTGTTGATGGTCATGGAAGCGTTTGAAAATGATAAATCACCTGTCACGGCCCGCCAGATTAGGACTTGGACCAGCCAAGATCCTCTGCTGTCCCTAGTCAAAAACTGTGTACTGCATGGGAGCTGGGCCAGCATCCCCGTTGAAATGCAAAAGCCAATCAAGCCATTCCAGCGGTGAAAGGACGAGCTGTCCATTCAGGCAGACTGCCTGTTGTTGGGTAACCGCGTAGTGCTACCAAAAAAGGGCAGGGAGACGTTCATCTCGGATCTCCACAGCACACACCCGGGTATAGTAATGATGAAAGCAATAGCCAGATCCCACGTGTGGTGGGCCAGAATCAACTCTGACTTAGAGTCCTGTGTACGGCAATGCAGCGTATGTGCTCAATTGACACCACTGAGGTTGTGGTCCTGGCCCTCCAGACCATGGTCGAGGATCCATGTCGACTATGCGGGCCCATTTCTCGGGTAAAATGTTCCTGGTGGTGGTGGAAGCTTTTTCAAAATGGATTGAATGTGAAATAATGTCGGGAAGCACCACCACTGCCACCATTGAATGCCTGAGGGCCATGTTTGCCACCCACGGCCTGCCTGACATACTGGTCAGTGACAACGGGCCATGTTTCATCAGTGCCGAATTTAAAGAATTCATGACCCGCAATGGGATCAAACATGTCACCTCGGCCCCGTTTAAACCAGCATCCAATGGGCAGGCAGAGAGGGCAGTACAAACCATCAAACAGAGCCTTAAACAAGTCACAGAAGGCTCACTCCAAATCCGCCTGTCCCGAGTACTGCTCAGCTACCGCACGAGACCCCACTCGCTCACAGGGGTGCCCCCGGCTGAGCTACTCATGAAAAGGACACTTAAAACCAGACTCTCGCTGGTTCACCCCAAACTGCATGATCAGGTAGAGAGCAGGCGGCAGCAACAAAATGTAAATGATGGTCGCGCCACTGTGTCACGGGAAATTGATCTGAATGACCCTGTGTATGTGCTAAACTATGGACATGGTCCCAAGTGGATCGCGGGCACGGTGATAGCTAAAGAAGGGAGTAGGGTGTTGTAGTCAAACTAGACAATGGACAAATTTGCAGAAAGCACCTGGACCAAACGAGGCTGCGGTTCACAGACTGCCCTGAACAACCCACATTTAAGCAACACAACAGTGATCAAGTCTCATCATCATCATCATAGGCAGTCCCTCGAGATCAAAGAAGACTTGCTTCCACTGTTAGCATGAGTTCTTAGGTGGCTGTACAGTCCAATACGAGAACCATAGTCTCTGGCACAGGTGGGATAGGTAGTCATTGAGGGAAAGGGTGGGCAGGGAGCCTGGTTTGCCGTATGCTCCTTCCGCTGCCTGCGCTTGATTTCTGCATGCTCTCGGCGACGATACTCGAGGAGCTCAGCGCCCTCCCAAATGCACTTCCTCCACTTAGGGCGGTCTATGGCCAAGGACTCCCAGGTGTCAGTGGGGATGTCGCACTTTATCAGGGAGGCTTTGAGGGTGTCCTTGTAATGTTTCCTCTGCCCACCTTTGGCTCGTTTGCCGTGGACGAGTTCCGAGTAGAGCGTTTGCTTTGGGAGTCTCGTGTCTGGCATGCGAACTATGTGGCCTGCCCAGCGGAGCTGATCAAGTGTGGTCAGTGCTTCAATGCTGGGGATGTTGGTCTGGATGAGGACGCTAATGTTTGTGCGTCTGTCCTCCCAGGGGATTTGCAGGATCTTGTGGAGACATCGCTGGTGGTACTTCTCCAGTGATTTGAGGTGTCTACTGTACATGGTCCACGTCACTGAGCCATACAGGAGGGCGGGTATTACTATGGCACTGTAGATCATGAGCTTAGTGACAGTTTAGAGGGACTGATCTTCAAACACTCTTTTCCTCAGGCGGCCGAAGGCTGCATTGGCACACTGGAGGCGGTGTTGGATCTCATCATCAATTCCTGCTCTTGTTGATAGGAGGCTCCCGAGATAGGGGAAGTAGTCCACGGTCACGTTCAGGGCCAAGTCATGGATCTTGATGTTTGGGGGGCAGTGCTGTGCGGCGAGGATAGGCTGGTGTAGGACCTTTGTCTTACTAATGTTCTGCGTAAGGCCCATGCTTTCATACGCCTTGGTAAATACGTCGATTATGTCCTGGAGATCAGCCTCTGTGTGTGCACAGACGCTGGCGTCGTCTGCGTACTATAGCTCGACAACAGAGATTGAAGTGATCTTGGACCTGGCCTGGCGATGGCGAAGGTTGAACAGCTTTCCACTAGTTCTGTAGTTTAGCTCCACTCCAGCGGGGAGCTTATCAACTGTGAGGTGGAGCATGGCAGCGAGGAAGATTGAGAAGAGGGTTGGAGTGATGATACAGCCCTGCTTGACCCTGGTCCGGACATGAATTGGGTCTGTGATGGATCCGTTGGTAAGGATCACGGCTTGCATGTCATCGTGGTGCAGGCGGAGTATGGTGACGTACTTTTGGGGGCATCCGAAATGGAGGAGGATGCTCCATAGACCCTCGCGGTTGACAGTGTCAAAGGCCTCTGTAAGGTCGAAGAAGGCCATGTATAAGGGCTGGCGCTGTTCCCTGCATTTTTCCTGCAGCTGTCGCGCTGCAAGAATCATGTCCATTGTGCCCCAAAGGGGTCGAAATCCGCACTGTGACTCCGGGAGGAGCTCCTCGGCCATGGGGAGAAAACTATTGAGGAGGACTCTAGCGATGACTTTCCCAGTGGTTGATAGCAGGGAGATTCCTCTGTAGTTTCCGCAGTCGGACTTGTCCCCTTTTTTAAAGATGGTCACGATCACTGCATCTCTAAGATCTCCCGGCATGCTCTCCTCCCTCCAGATGAGAGAGATGAGGTTGTGTATTCGCGTCAGCAGTGCCTCTCTGCCATATTTCAATGCCTCAGCGGGGATTTCATCCGCTCCCATAGCCTTGTTGTTTTTTAGCTGTCTTATGGCTTTTTCTACCTCGTGCAGTGTTGGGGTCTCACTGAGGTGTGAAGTGCTCCTTTCAGTGGGCCCTGACTGCCTCGGTGTCCTTGATGAGTGTTTCCCTGTTCTTGGCCAGGAGTGGGGTGGGGCCTTGGGAGTTTGGTCCGTATGTGGCCTTGACTGCGGTGAAGAATCCTCGCACATCATGGCTGTCGGCCATCTGCTGTAGCGAGGTCTTGGTCCAGTGGCAAGGGGGTCCAGTACGACTGGAGACCAGGCACTTCTATATAGGCCTAATTGCCTACGGTGAGGTGTTGGCCGCAGGCTCGGCGCTGGGCAGCGCTCTTGGTGGTAGGTGGTCCAAGGTTGGCTGTAACTGTGGCTGTCGGGATAGCAGCTCCCTCAGGAGCTCCCCTGCTAAGCAGCTCCTCGGCCCTCAACCTTCCCCCTCCTACTGCCTAAACTTCCCAAGCCCCAGCCCTAATAGACCCCAATAGGCGGTCTTAAAGACTTAAATCCCCAGCCTAACCCCAACCCCGCGATTCCCAAAAGTTCGGGCCTACCTCAGGCCTTCCGCCACAACGCACATTGGCGTTTCCCGGCTGGACCTCCTGCGGCGACTCGACGCAACTTGGGCCTCCTGGCTGGACCTCTTGTGGCAGTTGGATGACTCGACGTGACCTGGACCTCCTGGCTGGACCTCCTGCTGACTCGACGCGACCTGCACCTCCCAGCTGGACCTCCTGCAGCGACTGGGCGGCTGGACCTGGCTATCGGGCCTCCACCTCCTCACCCTGGACCTCACTCCATCCCCACTGATGTCCTGGTCTTCTCTCCTCCTCCAGCACCTGGTGAGTACAATGGCTGTGACCACCCCCCATTCTGAACCCCAGTGCACCGCTGATCAAATCTAACCAATGATAGTCAGGAGTGACATTTGCTTAATCTTGGTTATCGCTGGGATGTTCACCATATTCCAAAATGGTGTGCTACCAAATAGGCGCAATGCTGACTGCCCCCACTCTGTTGCTGTCTCTTCTGATTTCCACCGACAACAACTGGACCACCAACCTGATGCTATCTGCTGTACACCCAGCTGCTAGCACTCCCCACCATTAACACCACTACTCCTGCCACAATTGGACCTTGATCTTCTGATATTGAGGCCTGAGGTCTCCATCCACAGGTCCAAAAGCTACATTCCTGGCCTTGGCCAGAAACTGCCTTAAAAAGGGTAACTTTATGAATTTGTGCAGAGATTCACCCACTGGGATTGCATTTTGGGAATTCAGGCATGTGACCCCACCCTATGGTTTCATGTCCATTGAAATTAAAGGGTGGAAGATCAACGGGAGCTCACTCTCAAATTCCCAATATGCACTCCTGCCGGGCAAACGACTGCGCTGGAAGTATGAATTTATCAAATGTTCGCATGTTTCTTATGCGTATGTTAAGCAATTTTAAAATAAAATAAAAGTGCTAAAAATTATTTTTTTTACAGTAATTTGTTCTGTGGATTAGATCTTACACTATATTGTGTGGCTGTAATATATTATTCTTAGCTCAGATCTTACTATGTTAATCTGCCAATTAGTGCTTAGACTATATTGTTCCTTGTCGTTTTTCAATTATTACGCTGTATAGTTTTGTGATTCCCTATTATGCTATATTAGTTTGTTCCATTTGTGAATTAATTCTGTCAAATTGTTTTTACACTATTCTGTAGATTAAATGTCACGTTATATTGATCTGTGGATTAGATCTTCAAATGTTATACTATATTGTTCTGTAGGTTGCATCTGTAGATCTTTAGATGTTACAGAATCATTATATATTCTACTGGAATCCTTACACTATGTTGATGCTTCATTTAGCTTGTGCATTGGTTTGCTTAGAATATTGGGTTTAGTTTTTTAATTAGTACTGAGTATTATTTCTGTGGATTAGTTCTTTAGATTAGATTGTTCTGTTGATTTAGTTTTTAAGAACATAAGAACATAAGAACATAAGAAATAAGAGCAGGAAAAGGTCCCTCAAGCCTGCTCCGCCATTTAAGAAAATCATGGCTGATCTGATCATGGACTCAGCTCCACTTCCCTGCCCGCTCCCCATAATCCTTATCGCTCAAAAATCTGTTTATCTCCGCCTTAAATATATTCAATGACCCAGCCTCCATAGCTCTCTGGGGCAGAGAATTCCACAAATTTACAACCTTCCGAGAGAAGAAATTCCTCCCCATCTCAACTTTAAATAAGTCTCAACTTATTCTGAGACTATGCCCCCCAGTTCTAGTTTCCATTATGAGTGGATATATCCTTTCTACATGCACCTTGTCGAGACCCCTCATTATGTTATATGTTTCGATAAGATTGCCTCTCATCCTTCTGAACGTCAATGAGTAGAGGCCCAACCTACTCAACCTACCTTCATAAGTCAACCCCATCAACTCAGAAATCAACCTAGTGAACCTTCTCTGAACAGCCTCCAATGCAAGTATTCCTTAAATACGGAGACCAAAACTGCACGCAGTACTCTAGGTGTGGCCTCACCAATACCCTGTACAGTTGTAGCAGGACCTCTCTGCTTTTATACTCTATCCCCCTTGCAATAAAGGCCAACATTCCATTTGCCTTCCTAATTACTTGCTGTACCTGATTTTACTCCATCTGCCAAATTTTTGCCCACTCACTTAGCCTGTCTATTTCCCTCTGCAGAGTTTTTGTGTCCTCCTCACAATTTGCTTTCCCACCCATCTTTGTATCATCAGCAAACTTGGCTACATTACACTTGGTCCCTTCATCCAAGTCCTTAATATAGATTGTAAATAGTTGAGGCCCCAGCACCGATTCCTGCGGCACCACACTAGTTACTGTTTGCCAACCGGAAAATGACCCATTTATCCCGATTCTCTGTTTTCTGTTAGTTAGCCAATCCTCTATCCATGCTAATATATTGCCCCCAACCCTGTGAACTTTTATCTTGTGCAGTAACCTTTTATGTGGCACCTTATCGAATGCGTTCTGGAAATCAAAATACACCACATCCACTGGTTCCCCCTTATCCACCCTGCTTGTTACAGCCTCAAAAAACTCCAGCAAATTTGTCAAACATGATTTCCTTTCATAAAACCATGCTGACTCTGCTTGACTGAAATATGCTTTTCCAAATGTTCTGCTACTGCTTCCTTAATAATGGACTCCAGCATTTTACCAACGACAGATGTTAGGCTAACTGGTCTATAGTTTCCTGCTTTCTGTCTGCCTCCTTTTTTAAATAGGGACATTACATTTGCGGTTTTCCAATCCGCTGGGACCTCCCTAGAATCCAGGGAATTTTGATAGATACAACCAATGCATCCACTATCTCTGCAGCCACTTCTTTTAAGATCCGAGGATGCAAGCCATCAGGTCCAGGGGACTTGTTCGCCTTTAGTCCCATTATTTTACCGCGTACTATTGCTTTAGTAATAGTGATTGTTTTAAGTTCCTCCCTCCCTATAGCCCCTTGATTATCCACTATTGGGATGTTTTTAGTGTCTCCCACTGTGAAAACTGATACAAAATATTTGTTGAAAGTCTTTGCCATTTCTCTGTTCCCCATTATTAATTCCCCAGTCTCATCCTCTAAGGGACCAACATTCACTTTAGCCACTCTTTTCCTTTTTATGTACCTGTTCCTTTTGGACGATTTCATACAGTCCTATCCTATTATCATGCTAATATATTTTCATATACTTTTGCTTAATTTGTCATTTAGAGGTGGTGCAATAGAAATTCACTCAACTGATTCCTGTGATGAGAGGGCTGTGTACAATGGGCCTATACTCTCTGGAGTTTAGAAGAATGACAGGTGATCTCATTGAAACATACAAACTTCTGAAGGGGGTTGACAGAGTAGATGCTGAGAGGTTGTTTCCGCTGGCTGGAGTGTCTAGAACTAGGGGGCACAGTCTCAGGATAAAGGGTAGGCCATTTAAGACAGAGATGAGCAGGAATTTCTTCACTCAAAGAGTTGTGAATCTTTGGAATTCTCTGCCCCAGAGGGCTGTGGATGTTGAGTCGCTGAATATATTCAAGGCTGAGATAGAGTTTTGGAGTCTAGGGCAATCGAGGGATATGGAAATCGGGCGGGAAAGTGGAGTTGAGGTCGATGATCAGCCATGATCTTATTGAATGGCGGAGCAGGCTCGAGCAGCCATATGGCCTATATCTGCTCCTATTTTTATGTTCTTATAATTTCAAAGTTTTCAGATGACACGAAGCTCAGAAATGTAGTAAATAGTGAGAACGATAGTAACAGACTTCAGAAGGGTGTAGACTGATGAAATTCGCAGACACATGGCAGATGAATGAGGATAGGCAATATAAACTAAATGGTACAATTTTAAAGGGGGTGTCTTTGAAGGAGGCAGGACAAGTTGAGAAGGTTGTTGAAAAGACATATGGTATCCTTGGCTTTATACATAGAGGCATAGAGTACAAAAGCAAGAAAGTTATGCTAAACCTTTATAAATCATTGGTTAGGCCCCAGCTGGAGTCCAATTCTGGGCACCACACTTTAGGAAGGATGTCAAGGCCTTAGAAAGGGTGCATAGAAGATTTACTAGAGTGATACCAGGGATGAAAAACTTCAGTTACATGGAGTGACCAAGAAACTGGGGCAGTTCTCCTTAGAGCAGAGAAGGTTAAGGGGAGAGTTGATAGAAGTATTCAAAATCTTGAAGATAGAGCAAACAAGGAGAACCTGTTTCCAGTGGCAGAGGGGTCAGTAACCAGAAGAGACAGATATAAGGTAATTGGCAAAAGAACCAGAGGATACATGAGGAAAAAGCAAATTATGTAACGAGTTTTTATGATCTGGAATGCACTGTCTGAAAGGGTGGTGGAAGCAGATTCAATAGTAACTCCCAATATGGAATTGAATAAATACTTGAAAATGAAAAATTTGCAGGGCTATGGGGAATGAGCAGGGGAGCAGGACTAATTGGATAGCTCTTTCAAAGAGCCAGCACAGGCACGATGGGGCGAATGGTTTCCTTCTCTGTTGTATCATTCTATGATTCTAAATGGTTTTGTTCAACCAGTAAATGCTGAATTTATATGAATAGGAGAATTATACTGCTCATCTTGTATTATGTGAAAACTGCTTCGTACAGAGGCAAGGCATACAGCATAACTCCCACACAAAAATTTGGTTTAAGACAAACCATCCAACATGGAAGATATTTAACTACACGTAAATGCTATTTAATTATGCATTTTCATACAAAGTCAAAAATGTATTGATAATTTTTTTAAAGCTAATTCTTCTGGTGGTTTGGATTCTGAATAGTACAAATATGGGATTGGAGCACATACATAAATCTAACTTTAACCTACGCCAATACAAGTTTGCTCCTTTTCGACCCTTTACTCCAATCTTTCTTTAAAGCAATTTTACTGCATACTTTGCAAAGCAAAGCAATCTCACCTGCAGTGATGCAACATGTATAACTGCAGCCACCCTGGCACAAAGACTGACTTTGGGTTTGAGATTTGTCTTTTATGGAGCAGTTTCACTTCATTTTGCCTTCACACCAGTTGCTGCACATCAGAAAACAGTACAAAGCCAAGTTTTGAAACTTTATTTTGATGCTTTAAAAAGTTCCCAGGTAAATCCCAGGTAAACGTTAAAATGCCACCAGCTGTCCAACACCAAATCGAACTCCGCACATAGAAACATAGAAAATACGTGCCGGAGTAGGCCATTCGGCCCTTCGAACTTGCACCACCATTCAATATGAACATGGCTGATCATGCACTTAAGTACTCCATTCCTGCTTTCTCTCCATACCTCTTGATCCCTTTAGCCGTAAGGGCCACATCGAACTCCCTTTTGAATATATCTAACGAACTGGCCTCAACAACTTTCTGTGGTAGAGAATTCCACATGCTCACAACTCTCTGAATGAAGAAGTTTCTCCTCATCTCGGTCCTAAATGGCTTACCTCTTATCCTTAGACTGTGACTCCTGGTTCTGGACTTCCCCAACATCGGGAACATTCTTCCTGCATTTAACCTGTCCAATCCCATCAGAATTTTATATGTTTCTATGAGATCCCCTCTCATTCTTCTAAATTCCATTGAATATAAGCCTAGTCGATCCAATCTTTCTTCATATGTCAGTCCTGTCATCCCGGGAATCAGTCTGGTGAACCTTCGTTGCACTCCCTCAATAGCAAGAATGTCCTTCCTCAGATTAGGAGATCAAAACTGTACACAATATTCAAGGTGTGGCCTCACCAAGGCTCCTATACTCAGATCCTCTCGCTATGAAGGCCAACATGCCATTTGCCTTCTTCACCGCCTGCTGTACCTGTATGCCAACTTTCAATGACTGATGTACCATGACATCCAGGTCTTGTTGCACCTCCCCTTTTACTAATCTGTCACATTCAGATAATAATCTGCCTTCCTGTTTTTACCACCAAAGTGGATAACCTCACATTTATCTACATTATACCGCATCTGCCATGTATTTGCCCACTCACCTAACCTGTCCAAGTCACCCTGTAGCCTCTTAGCATCCTCACAGCTCACACTGCCACCCAGCTTAGTGTCATCTGCAAACTTGGAGATATTACATTCAATTCCTTTGTCTAAATCATTAATGTATGTTGCAAATAGCTGTGGTCCCAGCACTGAACCTTGCGGTACCCCATTAGTCACTGCCCGCCATTCTGAAAAGGACCAGTTTATTCCTACTCTTTGCTTCCTGTCTACCAACCAGTTCTCTATCCACATCAATACATTACCCCCAATACCATGTGCTTTAATTTTGCACACTAATCTCTTGTGTGGGACCTTGTCAAAAGCCTTTTGAAAGTCAAAATGCACCACATCCACTGGCTCCACCTTGTCCACTCTACTAGTTATATCCTCAAAAGATTTTAGAAGATTTGTCAAGCATGATTTCTGTCATGTATCCTACATGGTTACTGCTTGCACTATTACAAGGTGTGCCACCAGAGGGCACCGCAGTGGGAGACTTACAGGTTACCTGTACAGGTGTATCTGGCCTAGTATGAAAGGCAGGCCACCATGTGTGATTCTCACTCTGGAGTTATCAATAAAGGACTAAGGTCACTACAGTTCAAATACAACACATTACCACATGGAGTCATTATCAGAGCATCTAAAGACATAACAATTGGCAACGAGATTACGGACCTTCACGCGAAAATGGCTACCCTTGGTATGTTGCAGCAGTTCACTGATAGTGATGATTGGGACGCCTTTGTGGAGAGGCTCGACCATTTCTTCACAGCAAACGACCTGGCAGGCGACAACCCAGCCAACTGGCTGATAAGCGCAGAGCTATCCTGCTAACCAGTTGTGGGCCCACCATCTATGGCCTCGTCAAGGAGTTGCTGGCACCAGCGAAGACAATGACCAAGGCATACGAGGAGCTCGTAATGCTGACCCAAGAGCAACTCAAGCCCAAGGAGAGCATTCTCACAGCCAGACACCAGTTCTACACCCACCGACGGCCCGAAGACCAGGAAATCGCGAAATATGCTGCAGATCTCAGGAGGCTGGTGGCACCGTGTGGTTTCCGCAATCACCTCACCGAAGCGCTGCGGGACATTTTTGTCATTGGAATCAGCCATGAGTGCCTTCTTCATAAACTACTGTCTGCGGATACCACAGTCACACTGCAGAAGGCCATCTCTGTGAGCCAGGCATTCATGACCTCGACCTGCGGCTCTAAGCAGATAACTCATCCTCAGGTCTCAAACCCAGCAATTACTGTGCACAGAGTGGCGCCTTTTAGAGGCTGGACTGTAGAACGCGATCCTTCTCATGGAAGAGAGAACAGGCCCCCGAGTCCCTTAACTTAGAGTCCGCCGAGAGGGGCTAGTCGAGTAGCTCCATGCTGGCGTTGTGGAGGGAATCACAGGGCTCACCAGTGCCATTTTAAAGACTATGTGTGTAAAGGCTGCAGCACAAAGGGCCACCTCCAGCGAATGTGTAAGAGAAATATGACTCACTGCGTTGATGAAGAGTCTGCAGATGGCCATGAATCCAGCGCGGATTATGAAACGATAGGCAGAGAGGCAGCTCAGCCCCACGATGAGGCATATAGCATGTTTACCTGCACCACTAAGTATTCCCCGTTGAGGATGGAAGTCGAGATAGATGGCGTTCCAGTCTTCATGGAAGTGGACATGGGGGCGAGCCAGTCAGTAATGAATCAAAAAGCCTTTGAGAGGCTATGGGACAATCAAGATGAACGACCCAAGTTGGTCGCGGTTCAGGCAAAGCTGCGCACCTACACTGATGAACTTATCCCAGTCGTTGGTAGTGCAGATGTAAAGGTACTCTGTTACCTCTGTGGATTGTTGCAGGTACTCGGAAAAAGGTGGATGGAGAAGATCCTTGGAAGTGGGAAGACTTCATCCCTCCAGCAATCGACATCCTTTGCGCTCGGAAGCAAAGCAAGCCCTCACTTGATGGTGGACCCAGCACCAGAGAGCAGACCAGCACAGCACCCGAGGCACAGGCCGCTCAGCATGACTGTGTGGAGATGATCCAGCTGAGACAACCCGGACGCATCTTCCAGGCTCCAGTGGCAGGACTCCATAGGAAGAAAATCGTATCCAAAGGCGACTTCCTAGCTTCGGTGGCAGAACCCGGGGAGAAGAGGATCACCGCAGTCGACATCGGCGATGGAGGAAAGATTGCACCCAAACCTCGAGGTGATGCGCTGAAGAAGAGATGGCAGTGGCCAGACCACGAGGTGCAGCGCTGATGGAGCAACACGTGGCACCAAACGGAGAAGAGGATTGGGATAAAGAAAGCAAGGCTCTCTTAAAGGAGGCCTGCAACCCACCACGTTAAAGGGACAGTTCCACATTTTCAAACAATGTAAGAGCAACTGTGAATTAGATGTAAAATGTGCAATTGATGATCAGAATTGTGTGCATGCAATAAGCAAAGAAGAGTCTCAATGTAATAGCAACTGTGAGTTAGATGTAAGATGTGTAATTGATGATCAGCGTTTTGTACATGCAATAAGCAAAGAAAAGGTGCACGATCGCGATCGGAGCTATAGGTTATTTACAATGAGTAATGAAACGTTGTGCGATGTAGGATTTCACTGCACTCAGTCAATGCAGTGGGCAGACACCCATCGGGAGCACACAGGTCCAGCGAGCTACCCAATGTAGTAGCCTGCATCCCTGGGACCAGAGTTATGCACCATGGAGTGTGGCCACAAGCAGCCAATACACACGAGCTGCAGAGCAAGCGACCTCAGGAGGGCAAAGGCACTGGTATCGATACCCTGCCCCTGATAGGCTCCACCTCTCAGGCACCCGATGGCGCCAACCGCCACGAGCCTGAAAGAGCAAACTGTGCTAAGGCGCAGCTCCCAGACCCCATCGCCACCAAGGCCATATCCGGGAACAAAGGGTCACCCACAACAGTTCTCCCAAAGGGGACCGGGACCAGCCAAGATCCCAAACCAAATAACGCCCAGGCAAGTGAGTCAGCAGTTCCCTGTGCACTGCTAGACGACAGCTCCTCAGGGAGCAGCAGCGACCCAGGGTGCAAAGAAAGGACAGGGAGGTCACAGGCATCTGTGAACCTGCCCGACGCTCGGAGCAACGGCAACAGCCCTGAGAGCAGGCATCTTGAGCCAACCGGGTTCCCACTGCCAGCTCTGGGCAGCGCGCCACCACCAGACTGCCTGGACACCATCCAGTAGTTCTGGAACTAGCTTGTCCTTACACATCAGTTACCGATTCCAATACGTATCAATAATGTATCTTACCAGTCGAATGTACTTGCCTCATAACTGAACCACAAATGTAATGCAAACTTTTTTTTCTGGACTTGAATGGATATGAATGTAATGAGCCTCTGGCATAATCTATATGTGGGCGGGGGGGGGGGAGAGAATGGAGTGGTCATGGACACACACAAACAGAAACCGCCAGCACTCTACTGCCAACGAAACACCAACCACTCACCCAAGATAGAAACGACCCGCCAACGGTCAACCAGATAGAGCTAAGCCCAGAGCACAGTCAATGCAGAGGCAATTGGCACTAAAGGCTTGGGGGAGAGTGATGTCATGTATCCTACATGGTTACTATTTACACTATTGCAAGGTGTGCCATCAGAGGGCACCGCAGTGGGAGACTTGCAGGTTACCTGTACAGGTGTGCCTGGCCTAGTATAAAAGACAGGCCACCATGTGTGATCCTCACTCTGGAGTTATCATCAAAGGACTAAGGTCACTACAGTTCAAGTACAACACATTGCCTCGTGGAGTCATTATCAGAGCATCTAAAGACATAACAATTTCCCTTTCATAAATCCATGCTGACTTGGACCGATCCTGTCACTGCTTTCCAAATGCGCTGCTATTACATCTTTAATAATTGATTCCAACATTTTCCCCATCACCGATAATTCCCTGTTTTCTCTCCTTTTTTAAAAAGTGGTATTACATTAACTACCCTCCAGTCCATAGGAACTGATCCAGAGTCTATAGAATGTTGGAAAATGACCACCAATGCATCCACTATTTCTAGGGCCGCTTCCTTAAGTACTCTGGGATGCAGATTGTCAGGCCCTGGGATTTATCGGCCTTCAATCCCATCAATTTTCCTAACACAATTTCCTGACTAATAAGGATTTCCTTTAGTTCCTCCTTCTCGCTAGACCCTCGGTCCCCTAGTATTTCCGGAAGGTTATTTGTGTCTTCCTTCGTGAAGACAGAACCAAAGTATTGGTTCAATTGGCCTGCCATTTCTTCATTCCCCATTATAAATTCGCCTGATTCTGACTGTAAGGAACCCACATTTGCCTTCACTAATCTTTTTCTCTTCACGTATCTGTAGTTTAAATATCTGCACCGTGCCTCGTTTTCCCTGATTTCAAATCAGAGCTGACAGTGTGGATGCAATAATACTGCCACTTTTGTGTTGGTGCAGTGGTTTTGGGTGTGCGTTGTAGTGAAGGTGGCTCTATAACCTGGGAACAGGTTAATGATCTGACACCTGTAGGCACTAAAGTGAGAGTTGTGAGATCACCTTGAGTCTCCCGCTTAGGGAGGGCGGTCAGTCGTTGGTGTGCGTCAGCGCCCAGCTAGCGACTTTCCGTCTTCAGACCCTGCAGAGACACCTTTAAGTTGAGCCCCCTGCTAGGTGGCGTGCGCTGGCGACGTATTTCTTCCACCAGCAGCACGGCCTCAACTACGACACGCTGCTCCTGTTTGTGATGCTTGGGGGGCGTCAGGACCGCCTTCCAGGAGCTGCCTGTCTTTTACAAGGAATTCACCAGGGTCTGGAACAAAGTCTCCACCAAGCGCAGCTCTCCACCGGCTGGAGTGGCGGCTGTCCTGCAGGAGCCGCTGCTCGGGAATCCGTACCTCCACGACTGTGGTTTTAGGTGGCAGTCGGATGAGAGGGCTGTGGCTGGTGAGGTGAACAGGGCCAGGGACCTGCTCGATGGCGGAGGGGTGGGCTGGATGGCGCCAGACATGCTGGCGCGGCGCCTAAATTCGGCCGACGTCCGCCGTGCGGCCGATGCCATCGAGTCGCTAAAAACAGCTCTGGGCCCTGACTCCGTTAGGATTGTCGAGGAGGCTCAAGCACGTGGGGAGATCCCATCCAAACTGACCCCCGTCCGGATGGAATTCCTCATCGGCGCCAAACCCGCTCGGGAGCCGGTGCCTCACAACTTGAGCCGCCTCGGGGAAATCCCCTCCGTGCCTTTCAGTTCTGCGCGGAGGGGTTTCCTGTACGGGCTGCTCCTGCACACTCTCAACCTTGCCAGCCTCGTCTGCCGTCCAGACACGCCATGGCGTACCATCTTACCGTCCGGAGGAGGCGGGGGTCCCCGATGGAGTGCACTCTACGCGGGAGTCCTCCCACTATTTATCGGGGACTTGGCCTGGAGGGTGGTGCAGGGAGCAGTCCCTTGCAACAAATTTTTAAGCTGGTTCACGGGCTCCCAGGCTGCCTGCAATTTATGCGGTCTGGAGGAGTCCGTGTTCCATGTTTTTATTGAATGTGCGAGGTTGCAGCCCCTGTTTCATTATTTAAAGGGGCTACTCCTCAATGTCTGGTTGCACTTCAGTCCCACACTCCTGATCTTTGGGCACCCTGTGCGGAGGGGAGCGGGTAGGTCCGAGGGCCTCCTCGTAGGACTGCTCCTGGGCATGGCAAAGGGTGCCATCAGCCGGTCCAGGCAGCGGGCGGTCGAGGGGGTCGTTCAGCCTGACTGCCTGCCTCTCTTCCGCGCCTACATCCGGGGCCAGGGTGTCCTTAGAGATGGAGCACGCAGTGTCCACCGGTACGCTCGCAGCCTTCCGCGAGAGGTGGGCGCCGGAGGGACTGGAGTACATCGTCACCCCTACCAACCAAATTTTAATTTGATTTTATATGTTTTAAAGTTTAATTTGTTTTAATTGCCAGGTTCTTAGTGTCCCCCTCTCCTTTTATAGTGGGCACTTGTAAAATATATGGTTATAATGCCCCGAAAAAAATCACAAAAAAAACACAAAAAAACAAACAAAAAAAAAAACCATTTATTAGAAAAAGGGGCAGTTAAGTGTCTGGAGTGTCCCCCAGATCGGGGGGCACTTGATCTAATGTTTATTTTGTCCCCCCCCCAAAAGAGTTGTGAGATCACCTTGAGTCTCCCGCTTAGCGAGGGCGGTCAGTCGTTGGTGTGCGTCAGCGCCCAGCTATCGACTTTCCGTCTTCAGACCCTGCAGAGATACCTTTACGTCGAGCCCCCTCCTAGGTGGCGTGCGCTGGCGACGTATTTCTTCCGCCAGCAGCACGGCCTCAACTACGACACGCAGCTCCTGTTTGTGAGCTTGGGGGGTGTCAGGACCGCCGTCCAGGAGCTGCCTGTCTTTTACAGGGAACTCACCAGGGTCTGGAACAAAGTCTCCACCAAGCGCAGCTCTCCGCCGGCTGGAGTGGCAGCTGTCCTGCAGGAGCCGCTGCTCGGGAATCCGTACCTCCATGACCGAGGTTTTAGGTGGCAGTCGGACGAGAGGGCTGTGGCTGGTGAGGTGACCAGGGTCAGGGACCTGCTCGATGGCAGAGGAGCGGGCTGGATGGCGCCAGACACGCTGGCACGGCACCTAAATTCAGCCGACGTCCGCCGCGCGGCCGATGCCATCGAGTCGCTAAAAACAGCTCTGGGCCCTGACTCCATTAGGTGTGTCGAGGAGGCTCAAGCACATGGGGAGATCCCATCCGAACTGACCCCCGTCCGGACGGAATTCCTCATCGGCGCCAAACCCCGGAACCTCCCTCGTGAGCCGGCGCCTCACAACTTGAGCCGCCTCGGGGAAATCCCCTCCGTGCCTTTCAGTTCTGCGCGGAGGGGTTTCCTGTACGGACTGCTCCTGCACACTCTCAACTTTGCCATCCTCGCCTGACATCCGGACACGCCATGGCGTACCAGCTTGCCGTCCGGAGGAGGCGGGGGTCCCCGATGGAGTGCACTCTATGCGGGAGTCCTCCCACTATTTATCGGGGACTTGGCCTGGAGGGTGGTGCACGGAGCAGTCCCGTGCAATAAATTTTTAAGCCGGTTCACGGGCTCCCAGGCCGCCTGCAATTTATGCGGTCTGGAAGAGTCCGTGTTCCACGTTTTTATTGAATGTGCGAGGTTGCAGCCCCTGTTCCATTATTTAAAGGGGCTGCTCCTCAATTTCTGGTTGCACTTCAGTCCCACACTCCTGATCTTTGGGCACCCTGTGCGGAGGGGAGCGGGTAGGTCCGAGGGCCTCCTCGTACGACTGCTCCTGGGCACAGCCAAGGGTGCCATCAGCCGGTCCAGGCAGCGGGCGGTCGTTCAGCCTGACTGCCTGCCTCTCTTCCGCGCGTACATCCGGGCCAGGGTGTCCCTAGAGAAGGAGCACGCGGTGTCCACCGGTACGCTCGCGGCCTTCCGCGAGAGGTGGGCGCCGGAAGGACTGGAGTGCATCATCACCCCCGGCAACCAAATTTTAATTTGATTTTATGTTTTAAAGTATAATTTGTTTTCATTGCCGGGGTTTTTTGTGTCCCCCTCCCCTTTTATAGGGGGCACTGGTAAAATATGGAATTTTAATGCCCTAAAAACACAAAAAAAACCCTACAAAAATACAAAAAAAACAACAACAAAAAAGTGGGCCTTGGGAATTGTTTGGAGTGTCCCCCAGATCGGGGGGCACGATTTAATGTTTATTTGTTTACTCCAAAAGAGTTATGAGATCACCTTGAGCAAGTAATTGTGCAGCAACAAGCTACATTTATATAGCATATTTAATGTAGAAAAAGATCCCAAGGTTCTTCAGAGAGTGATGAACCTTTGGAACAAGTTATTGACTTGAATAGTGAGTGCAAATTAGCTGCAAGCATTCTAAAGGGAGTTGGAAGAGTTCCTGGCTGAGGCTGATATCACTGTGTACAAAAGGTAGGTGGGGTATAGGAGAACTTGTTTTGATCACCATGTGATGGTCGGAATGGAAGTTCTTATTTTGCCTCTCCCAGGAGATTACATGGCTGGTGGTGGGTGAGGGTTGTTGCGAATCATAATGCTCAGCTGCATCATTCCTGTGTGGGACCAGCTCAATGGACCAACTGCATCTTTACCAATTCACAGAACTCTGCTTCCTGGGCAGTAAATTGAAATTCTTGATTATTTTCCTGCACCTCATTTTCATATGTTGTAAGGGGAAAAAATACTTTGACTGCAGACAGGATGTCGTGATGCTGCATTTTAAAAGTGCTCCGGCAATCTACTGGACTTCCAGGGAAACAAGGACTTCCCAAAAATTCTTGCAGTATTTTTCCAGTTCAGTGATTCCAAAATGCATTGCTTCAAATCATTCCCAGATTATCTTCAGATAATTGTGTGTCCCAGATTAAGCCGGGCTCGTTGTATCCAGACAGTTTGAGAGCTGAAGTTGTAATATATATATCATTCTGTGGTACAGTTTTGCAGTCCTAAAAAGCAGGTAGCACTCTCAAAATGCACCTGTAACATCACTATCTTCTGATCATTTTAGCTCCATGATTCAATTTTCTGATGATTATTTCTAGCTTTTTTTTGTTTTATTGATCTAATTAGTCCATTAGATTTATTTTTTATTTAACTAATTCTGGGTTGAAGTATATTATATATTTGTCTTTTTTATGCATTCCTGTGCAGGACAGTCTTAGTGCACCAGCTCATCTTTTCCTGAACATCATTTTCACATGCTGTACAGGTCTGAGACTGGTAGCAGTAGATTGCAATGCACAGTCAGCAGAATCCACAAATTGAAATCTCAGGAGAGAGTTCTCTGCTGCATCTTTAACTATCTGCAGAACTCTACTTCCTGGGCGGTAAATTCAAACTCTTAACATTGCTTTTCCCTCCTCAGATCCTCTGTTGCCAGCATTTTCTGCTTCTGTTTCTAGCTTTTGCAGCTTTTCGCTTTTATTAAATGTGTAATACTTGTTACATAGGTAACAATTAGAAAACGTGCAGCAAGTTTAGAGCCTCCAGCTCCAATGCTTCAGTGCTTTTTAAAAGGTGACTTCACCATGCATTCGAGGACTACCTCGCACTGTGCCAGGATACCACACAATGTGTCATGGTACCTCACACTGTGCCAGCATACCACACCATGCCAGCGTACCTCACACCGTGCCAGCATACCGTAAACTATGCCACTGTACCTCACACCGTGCCAGGGTATGTCATACCGTGCCAGCATACGTAACATGGTGCCACCGTACCTCACACCGGGCCAGGGTACGTCTCACTGTGCCAGCGTACCTAACATCGTGCCAAGGTACCTCACACTGTGCCAAGGTATCTTTCGCCCATCCAAAAAGCTGGCATTTCCCCGCAAAAAAAAGTGGCGGTATGACGGCAGACAATTCGACTGCGGGGGGAAGCTGCAGTGCAGTTTCGGGCCGGGTTGACGGAGGTCAGCTTCAAAGCCAATGAGATGTGTGCGGGGGACGGGGAGCGCTGTGTCCGGAGGGGATGGGAGGCGGGGCCGGCCGGCCGGCCGGCAGTACAAGTGCGGGTTAAGTCGGGGTGGAGGGGAAGCGGCAGCCATGAACTGTGCGCCCTGTGACAGCGCCGAGCCGAGCGGGGGCTGGCTGGGCCGGTCGCTGCTGGCCGTGCGGGGCTGTGAGCGGGCGGCGGCCGCCGCTTCTCCTCCTCCTCCCCCTCCCCCCGGCCGCCGGGGCCGCGAGTTCACCCCGGCCGAGCGGAAGGACTCGCTGTACTGGGAGCGGCGGCGCCGCAATAATGAGGCGGCGCGGAGGTCGCGGCAGAAGCGGCGCCACCGAGACCTGGCGGTGGAGGGACGGCTGGCGGCGCTGCTGGCCGACAACGCCCGGCTCCGGGCTCAGCTGCTGGCGCTGCGCTTCCCGCTCGGGCTGCTGGCCGAACCGTGCGGTCGCTGGGGGGAAGCCGGGGAGCCACCGCCGCCCGCTCCTCCTCCTCCTGCAGCCCGCCGCCTGCAGCCCTTCCCCGGACACCAGCCGCGGCTCAGCCCGGCTCCGGTCAGCCCGGCGCCTCTCCCCGCTCCACAGCCTGGCAGCGGCCAGGAGCAGAAGCAGCCGGAGCCGACACTGGGTGAGCGGGGCTCTCCGCGGGCCGGCGTCCCGGGCTGGTTCCGCAGCTTACCCCACAAACTGCGCCTGAAAATCTCCTGCGGCGGCCCGGCGACAGCCACCAACCTGTGGCGCCCCGAGCCCCGAGCACAGCCGCCGCCTCCCGACAGCAGCCGCAGCCCGGGGCTCCCCGACGAGCAGCCGGGACCCAGCCCCCGGGAGGAAGCCGCTGCCGGGGTTTACGGTGAAAACAGCCAACTCCGCAAGGACCTGTCTGCGCTCTCTGCCGAAGTGGAGCTGCTCAAGTCGCTGCTGCTCGCCAAAGCTGCCGCCCGGAGGCTGGAGCCCACACAACTTTACACCTGATGGGACTTTGCTGACTTGCTTCTTTTCCCTGAATTCATCTTTTATACATTTTTTTTAATTGTACCGATCAGTTATGATCGCTGGCTTTCTCCCTCAGCGGCGTTGCATCTGTCTCTCGATCTTTTTTGATATCAATGTTTGCACAAACACCGGCCATGATTGCTTGATGTAGATCTAACTATGATTTTGACTACGGTGCGTTATTCAGGGTGCTGTAAGAAAAAGATCTGTCCTGCAGTTTATACAAGGCGGAATGCTCTATGTTGGGAATCAAAACAGAAGATCAAATAATTTTGGGAAACAATTATTTATATAGTTACAACACTGTTACTATGAAATAAATGACTACGGGGTTTATAGTTAAACTGTACTTTAAGGGGGATGTGCCTCCTTCTCGGGCAAATGTGTTAACGAAACTTGCAGAAAGTGACTTGCACCACAGCTGTGTATTGTGAGGTCTGTGAGCTCTTGTGGATGAAAGTGCCTCCTTCAACCGCTGAATCAAAATCTTGGTATGTCCACACACAAAATAAACGCTCTGGACAATTGGCAGCAGCAACAAAGACCCTGGGGATAGATGTTTGAAGCTGGCGAGATCTATGTGATCCGAGTTTAAACCCTGTTAACTAGATCAGCAGGCTTACTGCGGATTCTCGGGACAGGTACTTTGGATACTTCCCAAGCCAGCGTTTCTCCTTGCCGAGGAATGGTAAAGACAGTTGTAGTCGTGTCTCCGTTTGGACTCTGTACAAAGCAGGAATTGAATCTGGAAACTTCCTGGTTTGGGGATTTTCCAGTGAGATGTTTCCCACTAAGCGATCTGTGCCTTAACGCATAGCCTATATATCCATGTCCTCGCACAACGGTCTTCTAGGGTTGGGGAATTGGTGCAGAATACACCAGCTTCCTAAGAAATCATTTGTACAGGGGTGAAATCTGGTTTGATTTCAACAAACATGGTAGTAAATGACAGCGGTGAATATATTGGTTACAAAGCCGACAGCTTCAATTATTGAAGTGAACTCTTTACAGCATTTAGTGTGCAGTGTTGTGGCTTTCAAGTTGCTTCTTGACGAGGGATGTTTTTGATATGCTATTTAATAGCTTGAAACTTAAAGTGACGTAAAATGAAAGATTTATTGAATGAGTCTGCTTTCATGTAAGTTTTTTTTTGTGATCGATTCTGGAGGAGCATCTGCTTTTCGAGCCCTGCCGGTGAATCCGCTCTTGAGTAACAAGGGTAGCATCACCTCACCCCTCCTTCCCATGTTTCAATTGCTGTATGATATTAATTGGTACTGGTTCATGTTTTCATTCCCCCACCCCCAAGAATTTGTGGAATGACGTTGTATACAGTTGATTTAGTACCGTTTTATCACGGCGATAATGGAAGTGTTCGGCTTTATTCTTCTGTTTAATATTTTGTATTGACGCAAAGCTCATAGGCTGCCACAATAGATTTGTATATGCAAAGTTATACTGAAGGTGGAATGGGAAACGCTGCAAACTTTCTGTACCACATACTCCCAGTGCTTCAGTATTTCTTTTGCAGATAATGAAAGTGGTACTTCAATGCGATTGTTATTTGTAATTGTACTTAAAACTATATTTTCAAAAAACATTCTGTAATTACGATACAAACGTTTAAGTATTCAATAAAGGAAGTAACAGGAAGATTATAAAGGCTGCAGTGATATTTCCATTCGCTTGCGATATAAACAGAGATTTAATCAAAGAATGCATTCTGGGCAATAACCATCCCTTTCTGCAACGCCCCACGATGCAGGCTGACATAATTCAGCTGTCACTTGCATTCGATTTGTTGACTCAAATTTCCCAATGGACTCGCCATCTTTTTTTTTAAAGCTAAAAATTCAAATTTACACCAGTTTTAATCTGACTTTTTTGAATACATCTGATATTTAGTTATTGTCATATTTGAACACATAGTGCTGAACAAGGAGCGATGTTAAATTTATATAGTCCTTGTATAGTTTCCGATATTACAACAGTGACTACACTTCAAAAGTATTTCACTGGTTGTAAAGCGCTTTGGGATGTCCTGACGTCATGAAAGGCGCTATATAAATGCAAGTCTTGTAACCCAAGACCTCCAAAAGCGTTTCATATTACTTTTGAAATGTAGTTACTGTTGTTATACATGGGAAAACGAGCCAAAGGTGGGCAGAGGAAATGTTACAGGGACACCCTCAAAGCCTCCCTGAAAAAGTGCAACATCCCCACTGGGAGTCCCTGGCCAAAGATCACCCTAAGTGGAGGAAGTGCATTCGGGAGGGCGCTGAGCACCTCTAGCCGTATCGCCGAGAGCATTCGGAAATCAAGCGCAGGCAGCAGAAAGAGCATGTGGCAAACCAGTCCCACCCACCCTTTCCCTCAACGACTATCTGTCCCACCTGTGACATGGACTGTGGTTCTCGTATTGGACTGATCAGCCACTTAAGGACTCATTTTAAGAGTGGAAGCAAGTCTTCCTCAATTCTGAAGGACTGCCTATGATGACATGGAAACTAAGCAGCTAATGTCTATGCAAACAGCCAATCAGTTTCTGGTGATTTGATGCAGGAATATTGCTCTGGACTCAGGAGAAACACCTCCCCCTCTTCACAATGCAATAGGATCTTGAACATCCATCTGATCAGGCAGATGAGCCCGGAGTGCAACTTGAACCCAGCTGGATTTGTATATTTATAAAATGATTTAAAAATTAAAGTTGGAATAATTAAATTTCAATAGCTATGAATAAATAAGTTGAGAAAGTAATTTTAAATCCCCAAGATAATATTACCAGTGATGGAAGATTGGAACTGAATCAGCCCTCTGAAGCAGATTGGATAATCTAATCCCCAAGCGAAATAATTCTGCAGTAAATATCTGACCCCATATCCTGTCAAACCAAGACTGCCTACTTCCACCTCCGTAACATCGCCCATCTCTGCCGTTGCCTCAGCTCATCTGCTGAAACCCTCCCCTGTGTCTTTGTTAACTCCAGATGCAACTACGCTAATGCTCTCTTGGCAATCTCCCACCTACTACCTTCTGTAAACTTGAGCTCATCAAACAATCTGCTGCCAGTATCCTAACTCACATCGCTTACCCATCACCCCAGTGCTTGCTGATCTACATTGACTCCTGGTCTGGCAACACCTCGATTATAAAATTTTCATCCTTGTGTTTAAATACCACCAGGGCTTCACCCCACCCTATCTCTGTAACTTCTCCAGCCCTTGAACCCTCTGATATTTTTACACTTCTCTAGTTCTGGCATCCTGCATATCCTCGATTTCTTTCACTCCACCATTGGAGGCTGTGCTTTCAGCAGCCTCGGCCCTAAGCTCTGGATTTCCCCTTTAAGCCTCTCCTCTCTCTCTCTCTCTCTCTCTCTCTCCTTTAATTCGCTTCATAAAGCCTACCTATTTGATCAAGTTTTTCGTCACCTGTCCGAATATCATTTTTTTTATTCGTTCATGGGATGTGGGCCTTGTTGGCAAGGTCAGCATTTATTGTGCATCCCTAATTACCCTTGAGAAGGTGGTGGTGAGTTGCCGCCTTGAAATGCTGCAGTCTGTGATGTGAAGGTATTTCCACAGTGCTGTTCGGGAGGGAGTTCCAGGATTTTGACCCAGAGACAATGAAGGAAAGGTTATATATTTCCAAGTCATGATGGTGTGTAATTTGGAGGGGAACTTGCAGGTAATGATGTTCCCATGCACCTGCTGCCCTTGTCCTAGGTGGTAGAAGTCGAGGGTTTGGAAGGTGCTGTAAAAGAAGCCTTGGTGAGTTGCTGTAGTGCATCTTGTAAATGGTACACACTGCAGCCATGGTACGCCAGTGGTGGAGGGAGTGAATGTTTTAAGATGGTAGTTGGGATGCCAATCAAGTGGGCTGCTTTGTCTTGGATGGTGTTGAGCTTCTTGAGAGTTGTTGGAGCTGCACTCATCTGGGCGTGTGGAGAGTATTCCATCACTCTCCTGACTTGTGCCTTGTAGATGGTAAAAATGCTTTTGGGAGTGAGGAGGTGAGACATTCACTGCAGAATACCCATCCTCTGATCTGCTCTTGTAGCCACAGTATTTATGTGGCTGGTCCAGTTAAGTTTCTGGTCAATGGTGACTTCCCAGGATGTTGATGGTGGGGGAATCAGCAATGGGATGTCAGGGGGTCATGTTTAGACTCTCTTGTTGGAGATAGTCATTGCCTGGCACTTGTGTGGCACAAATGTTACTTGTTACTTGTTATATGAATGCTATATGGCTTACTATCAAATTTTATCTGATAATGCCCCTGTGAAGTGCCTTGAGATGTTTTACTATGTTAAAGTTGCTATTGCAGTACTTCAGCACACTGTTGATGACTGACCAGACAGGCTAGCACTAGCAAAGTGGCAGACTTGTCACTGGGAGCTGGGGTTTTCTTATTTAGTTTCTGACAACCCTGAAAGTTCTGCCCTGATAGGATGGTTCTGACTGGGCCGCCAGTGGGAAAACTCACCAGTGTACTGTGTTGATGTGCTGTGCAGTCTTTGATAGGTAAACTCTACCAGTACCCCTTTACACACTTCAGAATCCATAAGTTTTAGCTCTTACTATTATGTCTGTAATGTACCTATGAATGACTCCATGAGGCAATGTGTTGTACTCAAACTGTAGTGACCTTGGTCCTTTATTCGTAACTTCAGAGTGAGGCAGCCGCATGGTGGCTCCCCTTTTATACAGCTCCTGCCACCAGTGCAGGAAACCCCGGTCTACACCAGTTGCACCCTCTAGTGGTGCCAGCATGTATATACACAGTGTAAACCTTATTGATAGTACATCAGGTAAACAATTCTCCATCTTATGCAACTATACAGTGACTACACAGAGAGTATATCTATAGTCTGCATATATAACATCACTCTCCCCCAAGTCCTGTGTGCCAATTACCTTTGCACGACGTGCTCTGGCTTAGCTCTCCCCAGACTTAAGTGCCAATAGCCCATGCACCTTGGCAGTGCTTTGGCTTGGCTCTCTCCCTGTTAATCCCCAAGTCCTTATGCCACAACGTTGGGTAGTGGTTACCAGTTTGGATGGTTGGATGATGCAGTGGAGGCTCCAGTGGGTTTTGGGTGTGATCCATGTGTGTGTCCATGGCTCCATACATCCATTTCGTCCCCCACCCCCCGAACGAGATCATGCAGCTGGCCCGTTAAATTAACATACAGGATCCGACACAGTGCAAGTACAAAGAAAGGAAGAAAAACTTTTTTTTACAGTTTGTATCGTGACCCCTTGGTTCAGTGATTTACATTCGTTACGTTTTACGGTCGGGCACTAGGATTGGGTAGATTGCATTCATGGTTCAGTCATGGTCAGTACTGAGGTAGCAGTACAGGTATGTGAGGACACTAATTCCAGAGCAACCGGATGGGGTCCTAGTCAGCTGATGGCGACGCTGCACCCCCTGCTAGTGGGGTGGGCTTGGTTCGCTCACCTTGCCAGGACTCTGGGCCTTTGCCGTTGCCTAGTGGAGGGCAGAGCCACAGATGTGTGTGGCCTCCCTGTCCTCCTTTGAGGGCTGCAGAGTCTTCTGCCTGCTCTCTAACGGTATTGGGAACCTGGCTGTTCCAGGTCCCGTTTGGGGAACTCGGTTCTGACCTTTCCCTCCCGGACATGGCCGAGGTAGTGACTGGGTCTGGGGGCTGCGCCGTCTCCACCCGGGTGGTGGGCAATGGCGGCCGACTGTGTATTGGCGCCGTTTTGGTTTCCAGGTCCATGCGAATAGTGCCATCGGGTGCCTGCAGCATGGGATAGACCTGGGGCAGGGTATCGGGATCAGTGCCTTCATCTTCCTGAGGGCACTGGCCTATAACTTGTGGGGACACCTGGGGCAGGGCATCAGGATCAGCGCCTTTACCCTCCCGAATTCACTCACTTGCTACTTTTGGGGACACTCTATTCCTGACATCTCGCAACATTTTGTTCTTTACATTAAGACTGGTACCGACATCTCGCAACAACATTTTGTCCTTTACATTAGGAATAGTACCGACACCTCGCAACAACATTTTGTTCACAATCTTAATCGGTTCGTTACATTGATTGCCATGCATACAATGTCTCTCTAAGTTCAGTTGGTTGCGGGTCTCCTTTAAGAGAACCCTGCTGGCTTTACCCCAATCAAATGCTTTGTTAGACACCACATGTTGGTCCCTCAGCGTTGCACTTCATGATATGGCCGTGGCCATCTTTTTTTTTCAGCCGCACTACACCTCGCTGCAGCAGGGATGCCATCTTGCCTCTGTCCTCGATGTCGACTGCCTTGATCATTCCCGTGATTCTGCCACAAAAGCTGGAAGAGTGCCTGTGAATTCAATCTTCCTCCCCAGGAGTCCTGCCACTGGAGCCAGGAAGGTACTTTTAGGTCTTTGCGGTCGGATCATTGCCATGCAGTCGTGATGGATCAGGTGCTGCGCTGATCTGTTCTCTGGTGCCTGGCCCAAGTGAAGGTGAGGTTTTGTTCTGCCTCTGAGCATAGGGGACAATCAATTGCTGGAGTGAAGAAGTCTTCCCATTTCCACTGAATCTTTCTCATCCACCACCTTCTGAGTAGCGTTGGACCATCACCTGCAACAATTCACAGAAGTAACTTGTGCACCTCGCCATTATGGATTACACTTACATCCGCACTACCAAGGACTGGGATCAGCTCCTTGGTGTAGGTGCGCAACGTTTCCTGTACTGGAACCGGCTCGAGTCGTTTTTTGTTCCATAGCCTCTCAAAGGTATCGTGGTTCAACACTGACTGGCTCACTCCCATGTCCACTTCCATGAAGACTGGAATGCCACTTATCTCGACTTCCATCTTCACTGGAGGACAATCGGTGGTGCAAATATACACTCCATACACCACTTCTTGGGGCTGAGCTGCCTCTCTGGCCAAATCATCATACTCCCCGCTGGATTCAAAGTCATCTACCGACTCCTCTTCTAGACCGGTGAGTCGTATTTCTTTTACACATACGCTGGAGGTGGCCCTTCGTGTCACAGGCTTTGCATACATACTCAGCAAACCTACACTGGTGAGCCCTATGGTTTCCTCCGTAATGCCAGCATGGTGCTACTCGATTAGCACCCCTCAGTGGACTCTGAGTTTTGGAACCCTGAGGTCTGTGCTCTTTGCCCTGGGCAGAACCACGTTCTACAGTCTTACCTGTGCAAGGCACCATTTTGTGTACAGTACTTGCCGGGTTTGAGTCCACAGGATGAATAATTTGCTTGGTGCTGCAGGTTGCGGTCATGAACGCCTGACTGATGCTGATGGCCTTGTGCAGATTGACTGTGGTGTCGACAGATAATAGCTTGTGAAGGAGACCCTCGTGGCCAATTCCTACAACGAAGATGTCTCACAATGCTTCGTTGATGTGCATGTCAAGATCACACGGTGCCGCAAGTCTCCTGAGGTCAGCAGCATATTTTGCAATCTCCTGGCCCTCGGGTCTGCGGTGAGTGTAGAATCTGTGCCTGGCCTTGAGGATGCTCTCTTTTGGTTTTAGTTGGTCGTGAATTAGTTCAGTCAGCTCATCGTATGTCTTATCCTTGGCCTTTGTGAGTGCCAGCAAGTCCCTCAGTAGACCTCAGGCCCACAGCTGGTCAGCAGTATAGCCTTGCGCTTCTCCGCCAATGTCCGTCTCCCCTGCCAGGTTGTTTGCCATGAAATATGGCTCGAGCCTTTCTGTGAAAGCATCCCAATCATCACCCTCTGAAGTCTTTTAGTGTGCCAAAGGTAGCCAAAATCACATGAAGGTCTGTATTCTCGTTGCCAGTTGTTATGTCTGTAATGCACTTATGAATGACTCCACGAGGCAATGTGTTGTACTCAAAGTGTAGTGACCTTGGTCCTTTATTCGTAACTCCAGAGTGAGGCAGCCACATGGCGACTCCTCTTTTATACAGCCCCTGCCACCAGGGCAGAAAACCCTGGTCTCCACCAGTTGCACCATCTAGTGGTGCCAGCATAGTATATACACAGTGTAAACCTTATTGATAGTACATCAGGTAAACAAGTCTCCATCTTAGGCAACTATACAGTGACTACACAGAGTATAGCTATAGTCTGCATATATAACACTTACCCAACCTGTGGTTAAGTTCTTGGGATTTGATAAGCGGGTTGTACAAGTATAAAGAGAGAAAGAGAGGGAGAGAAAGAGGGAATGCACACCATATCAACTGGACAGAAATACAACTTGCCTGACCAAAAATGAAATAATTTTGAAGTGGTATTATATTTGCACCTATCGTAGTTTGAATAAAACTTAGCAGTAACTGCAGCCAAATGTGTAAAGAAACCCTGCCTTAAATATTTTACATCGTGTTTAAGAAATGAGACAAGTTAGGAATTGCACACAGAAATTACATTGATTAACCAGAGAGTGTTTAGATTACATAAACTACGTGTCATGCAATACATTTTGGTGTGGGGAGTTATCAAATCTATTTATCTGTTCCAGTGTTAAGAGTGGACTAGCACTTTAGTCCTTTAATTTTACTAATTGTTATGTTTATGTTAACCTGCTATTTGCTTATTATTGCAAGTACATGGTTTACACATTTGTTTACTGTGTTATCTGTGCAATGTAGCACATCATGATATATTGCCCACACAATGCTCCTGACCAGTTCCACTTTGATGGGTGTTTGTTAAAATCTACAAAAATAGGGCCAAATAGCTATTTCTTATTAAAAGACAAAATAATCCCCTAAAGGAATAAAACTATGAACAGAAACAGATTGATTTAGATACATTTTATTAATAATAATAATAATAATAAACATATTCAGATCAAGAATGGCAGAGGTTGCTTCATTTCCAAATAGCTTGAACGAACAATCAACACTTTCCAATTATGATGAATACAGCTTTTTATATTCTAAATGTTTCACAATACTGGTAATAAATGTAAAATGTGTGTTTTTGTTAGAATTTAGTTCTCTCTTCACTGTTAAATCATGGTTGATATAAATCTTAGATGATACAAAGGTGCACTAGGCGAGCTATTGGTTTTTGGTCTAAAATAAGGTGCCTCTGTAGCGTTTCATATGTTATCTTAATGAAGAATGACATTTGCAGCATGTGCCTTATCTGCATTATGATGTGAACAAATCTGAAGCTTTGCTGAAAAATCATCTTTCAATATATATACAAATACCCCAAGTTCATTACATTTGTATTACACTGGGATGAGGTTAAGTAAAACCATAATAAATGCAAAGTAAAGTGTACATGGGTTTCTTCTGTGGAATTGAGCTGTTCCTGTAGAACCAGTGTGGTCAATAATGAAATGAGTTAGTGACCCGCCCACTCTGGTTATTGACCGATATTCAACAGTAAGCAAATCCAAGTGTTTGTCAATGTTTTTCTCTGCACAGTAATTTTCATTTTGACTCAGGATTGGTTAAGGAGTGAATGAACATTCTGCAATGAATCCTTCAGTGGCAATAACATGATGCTGTAAAGTTCCTCTACCAACACAAAAGTTACAAACCCAGTTTAGACCCTGCCACAACTTTCATTCAAAAATATTAAGATCAAGTGACAGGAAACAGAGAGTAGTGGTGAACAGTTGTTTTTTTGGACTGGAGGAAGGTATACAGTGGTGTTCCCCAGGGCTCAGTACTAGGACCACTGCTTTTCTTGATATATATTAATGACTTGGGAGTACAGGGCACAATTTCAAAATTTGTAGATGACACAAAACTTGGAAGTATAGTGAACAGTGAGAATAATGATAGACTTCAAGAAGACATAGACAGGCTGGTGGAATGGGTGGACACATGACAGATGAAATTTAAAGCAGAAAATGAAAAGTGATACATTTTGGTAGGAAGAATGAGGAGAGGCAATATAAACTAAAGGGTACAATTCTAAAGGGGGTGCAGGAACAGAGAGACCTGGGCATATATAGCACAAATCGTTGATAGTGTCAGGGCAGGTTGAGAAAGCGATTAAAAAGAATACAGGATCCTGGGCTTCATAATTAGAGACATAGAATACAAAAGCAAGGAAGTTATGATGAACCTTCATAAAACATTGGTTTGTCCTCAACTTGAGTATTGTGCCCAATTCTGGGCACTGCATTTTAGGAAGGATGTGACGGCATTAGAGAGGTTGCAGAAAAGATTTACAAGTATGGTTCCAGGGATAAGGGACTTCAGTTACGTGGATAAACTGGAGAAGCTGGGGTTATTCTCTTTAGAGCAGAGAAGGTTGAGAGGAGATTTGATAGAGGTATTCAAAATCATGAGGAGTCTAGACAGAGTACATAGAGAGAAACTGTTCCCATTGGCAGAACCAAAGGTGAAATAAGAAAAAACTTTTTACGCAATGAGCGGCTAGTATCTGCAATCTACTGCCTGAAAAGGTGGTGGAGGCAGATTCAATTGTGATTTGCAAAAGGAAATTGGATAAGTATCTGAAGGAAAAAATTGCAGGGCTACAGGGAAAGGGCGGGGTAGTGAGACTAGCTGTAGTGCTCTTGCAGAGAGCTGGCGTGGGCTCAATGGGCTGAATGGCCTCATTCTGTGCTGTAACCATTCTATGATTCTATGTTTTCATAATATTCTTTATGCCTTGTGTCTGGAATGAATAATGTCTTTAAAAAAAATAAGAAAACAAAATAATGACCCGTATTTTATGGTGGTAATGACGGCACTACCCCACGGAAACTGACCGTAACTTCAGGATTTAGCATGTGTGCAGATAAACACGGAAAACCTGAAGTTGTGGCCAATCATTCACTGCTCTGCTACAGGCTGTACTGTGGGACTCCTCGTAGCTGGTAATCAGTGAAATCAGTTGAACTGACAAAAACATAGCTTTTCTGCACTAATTGCCATTAAACACCCCATTAAATGTTATATTTAATGTCAAATTTCTCTATTATAAAAGAAAAAGAAAGAAGACTTGCATTTATATAGTGCCTTTCATGACCACTGGATGTCTCAAAGTGCTTTAAAGCCAATGAAGTACTTTTGGAGAGTAATTATTGTTGTAATGTGGGATAGAAAATTACTAGATATTTAAGATAATAATATATACGTTTTTCAAAGTTTGTTTATGATTTTCAGCTTCTACCTTAACCCTGCGTTTAAGTTCAAATCTTTATTTTGCTCTCTGTAAAACTTTTAAAAAGTGAATTGAATCAGGTCTTTTTATTTCCTGGTTTGCTGTCTGTGAAAATTCTTCAATATGATTGGCTGCTTAGACAGTGGACAACATCACTGCTCTGATACAATCAATTTACCATTGAGAAACCTAAAGTTTCTTCCACAGAGATTGCAAGATCTTTGTGGGCCGTTTTATTAGAAGTCAGTGCCGATTGCCGTCACTTCACCGCTGACCGCAAATTCTGAGCCAATAAGTTTATAGGCCACAAGGATCCATCCTTAAATGAGAATGACTTCAATGTCCTGATATTTCCTGTCTGTGGGCCTTTGGAGGATGTCTTTATCTGAAATACTGTTTATAGGGAAAAGAACATAGAATCATAGAAATTTACAGCATGGATGGAGGCCATTTCGGCCCATCGTGTCTGTGCCGGCCAACAAGAGGCTATCCAGCCTTATCCCACTTTCCAGCTCTAGGTCCATAGCCCTGCAGGTTACAGCACTTCAAGTGCACATCAAAGTACTTTTTAAATGTGGTGAGTGTTTCTGCCTCTACCACCTTTCAGGCAGTGAGTTTCAGACCCCCACAACCCTCTGGGTGAAGAAATTTCCCCTCAAATCCCCTCTAAGCCTTCTACCAATTACTTTAAATTTATGCCCTCTGGTTGTGGACGCCTCTGCTAAGGGAAATAGACCCTTTCTATCCACTGTATCTAGGCCCCTCCTGAGGTCTTACCTCAGCCTCCTCTGTTCCAAGGAAAACAAACCCAATCTATCCAATCTGTCCTCATAGCTAAGGTTCTCTACTCCTGGCAACATTCTCGTAATTCTCCTCTATACCCTTTCCAGTGCAATCACATCCTGTCATATATGTAGACCATGTATACTAACTGTATAGTCACATAAGGTGTGCCACCAGAGGGCATTGCGGTGGGAGACCTGAGGGTCACCTGCATAGGTGTGCAGGACCCAGTATAAAAGGCTGCCCACCATGCTTGTGCCTCACTCTGTGGTTACAATAAATGGGACTAAGGTCACAACAGCTCAGAATAATACTAGACCTCGTGGAGTCATTCATAACAGTATTGAAGACAAAACAACTGTCGACGAGATTATGAACTTTCGCGCATGTTGATGCATTCGAAAAGTTCTCAGAGGGTGAAGATTGGGAAGCCTTTACGGAGCGGCTCGACCAATATTTCATAGCAAACGACCTGGTAGGTGATGATCCAGCCATGCTGGCAGATAAGCGCAGAGCTATCCTGTTGACCAGTTGTGGGCTTCAGTCTACGGCCTTGTCAGGGACTTGCTTGCACCAGAGAAAACAACTCCCAAGTCATACAAGGAGCTGAAAGTGCTAATTCGGGACCAACTCAAACCAAAGTTGCCTACATATTTGCTCTTCCAGCTCCCTCTCAGTTTGGGGGTCTGTAGTATGTTCCCAGCAGTGTGATTGCCTCTTTTTTGTTTTTCAGTTTGACACATATGGCCTCGTTTGATGATCCCTCTAACATATCATTCCTCCTCACAGCTGTAATCGTTTCTTTAATCAGTACCGCGACCCTCCCCCTCACCTCCCTTTTTAGCCCCCTCTCTATCCCGTCTGAAAATCCTGTAACCATGAATGTTGAGCTGCTGTATCTGCCCCTCTTTTAGCGATGTCTCTGTAATAGCTATAATTTCGTACACCCAAGTGTCTACCTGTGCTCTTAGCTCATCTGCCTTATTCGCTATACTCTTTGCATTGAAGTATATACCATTTAGTACAGGCAAACATTCTTGTTGACTACTACCTAGCTCTTGTTTCCTCTGTCCTTCTAATTTACTTTCTATGTTTTTTTTTCCAATTCCAGTTTTTCCTCCCTCCCTATTGACTCTATTCTCAGGTTCCCATCCTCCTGCCAAGCTAGTTTAAACCCTCCCCAACAGCACTAGCAAACCCCGCCACGAGGATATTGGTTCCAGCTCTGTTGAGGTGTAACCCGTCCAGATTGTACAGGTCCCACCTCCCCCAGAAATGGCCCCAATGCCTCAGGAATCTAAAGCCCTCCCTCCTGCACCAACCTTCCAGCCACGCATTCATCTGCTCTATCCTCCTATTTCTGTACTCACTCGCACGTGGCACTGAGAGTAACCTGGAGATTACTACCTTTTGAGGTCCTGCTTTTTAGTCTATCTCCTAGCTCCCTAAATTCTGCCTGTAGGACCTCATTGCTCTTTCTACCTACGTCATTGGTACCGATATGGACCATGGCCTCTGGGTGTTCACCCTCTTCCCCCCAGAATGCCCTGCAGCTGTTCAGTGACATCCTTGACCCTGGCACCAGGGAGCCAATATACCATCCTGGAGTCACGTCTGCGGCCACAGAAACGCCTGTCTGCTCCCCTCAATATCGAATCCCCTATCACCATTGCTCTTACATTAATTTTCATTCCCCGCTGTGCAACTGAGCCACCCGCAGTGCCATGGACCTGGCTCTGACTGCACTCCTCAGTGGGACCATAGCCCCACCAGTACACAGGATATAATACTGGTTGGAGTGCAAGATGCCCTCCGGGGCTTCCTGCACTACCTGCCTGGACTTCTTCTGTCTGGTGGTCACCCACTTGCTCTCCGTCCGCTCTCTCTTGGGCTGCGGAGTGACCACCTCTCTAAACATGCTATCCAAGTAGTTCTCAGCCTAGCAGATGCACCACAGTGACTCCAGCTGCTGCTCAAGCTCCGTAAACTATCGCTCGACTGAGCTACCCTGCCATTCCTGCCATCCTTTTATTTTACAAACTAAGAACAAACCTTTATTTAAAAGCTGAAGGACTGACCTTTATTTAAAAGACTAAGAACTAACCTTTATTTAAAGACGAACTACTAACTTAACAAAAAAAAACAGTCACCCACTACTCGCCAATCAGCTACTTCCCTTTTGCCGACGTCACTTTTAAACTCTGATGTCCCTTTCAAATGTTGCCTGTTGAGCCTTGCTCCCATGCAAGTCCGCTGCCTCTGTCGGGCCTGCACTCGCTGCGCTGCTTTTAAGCGCTCCGCCTTGCCTCAGCTCCCGTTGCTGCTCCCACGCAGGTCCGCTGCCTGTGAGGGGAACACAAGAACCATTCTGTCTCCTGTTACACTCATAGTCATTATACAGTAGAGCGCATCTGCCACCAAGTTAATGGCTGAAACTATTGGGAGATTTGTGGTTAAACAGGGCATACAGTTGCCCAACTACTTCCACTGGACTGTAAAAAGCTGCGTGTGTTCTGAAACTGTCCTTTCATTACGAAGCAAATTCAGAGCATTGTTGGTAACAAAAATAACTCTGCATGCATAAGTTTGGGCTCTGAGCAGCGGCAGGTTTCGCGTAAGCAGCTCTGCCTGAAAACGACATCATCTTGTTTACAGTACTTGCCGTGAGGAACTCCGACTCAATGCTATCTGCCTCAAATTATCATCCGTCGTCATGCATGCCTGGGCAGTCGCAAAGGCCTTTTTCAAATCCAGCATCTGTGCAGCCAACAGCTTCCTGAGGATTGCATCATGGCTGATACCTATCACGAAGACATCACGCAGCATGTCTTCCAGCATGTTCCCAAATTTACACGGCTCAGCAAGATGTCGCAGGTCGGCGACAAATCCCGACACATCCTGGCCCTCAGCACGAACATGCGTGTAGAAACGGTAGCGTGATATGATGATCCCCTCTTTTGGCTTCAGATGGTTACCCACCAATGTATACAATTCCTCATACCCTTTTTCCACCAGACGTACAGGCGAGAGAAGATTCTTCATGAGGCCGTAAATTTTCAGACCACAAATGGTGAAGAGAACTGACCTGCGCTTAACTGCGTAGGCCTCTGCCTCCATGCCGTTGGCCACAAAATACTGATCCAGGCGGTCGACAAAATCCGTCCAATCCTCGCCCTCCACGAATCTCTCCAGGATTCCAACGGTGCCCATTGTGCATGCAAAGGTTCTTAAATTACCTTGTCGCCAATTGTAATGACTCAAGAATCTGGTTACTGTAAACTCAGGTGCAACCTGATCCATCTTTATTTCAGCCCAAGAGTGCCAATGTGACGAAGACACCCAGCTTATATACAGGTGACCAAGCACACGTGCCACATGTGTACAGCCTGATGACCTCCGACCGCAGCGCCCTCTGGTATCTGATGACCCTCAAGCATTAATACATAACAGTACTTATTGCAGAAGAGCCCAAGTTTTTGTCGGTTTCCCTGATTTGGGCGGTTACACAGATTGCCGGCTCTGTGGGGGTGGGTGGGATGGGGCGGAGAAGAGTGGCGGGGGGCACAGATCTGCCTGTTTTGGAGCTGTCGATGACACACCGCAAGTTCAGGATTTACGCATGTGCCTATGCATGCGTCAAATCCCAAAGTTGCAATCAGCTTTAAAGGCGGAATGACGGCCAGTTCAGCATCATCTCAGCCGCAAATTCCGGTCCAGTTTAAACCAAATTTAACTTAAAGGACAATTAAAGGAGAATATCACAAAGGAGGGGGATAAAAATTCAAAAAGCTTCAACTCATCAGCAGCCTTTGCCAAGGCTGGAAGGACAGAGCATTAAGATGTGGCAGACCAAGGTGAAAAGAACGGGACTCACTAGGTGAAGCAATTCTGTGGACAGGTGATGGTACAGCCCAACATGTGACTGACCTCCTCTGCTGAATTCAAAGTACTACTGCATAAGATGGTTGCAAGGAGGGTTATCTTCTGAGCCATTCAATGGTATCATCCCATATGTCAGCATTACAGCAAGCCTGCAAGAAGGACAGCTACATTTCAGGTTACAAGTTTCTATCCCTGCACATGTGCAACCTCTTCGCTGCATGGTAGTCACAGGCATCCTTATGGCAGAGGCACAGCTCAGCAACTGCTTCTCTGTCTACCCAGATTCTGAGAAGGCAGGTTCCCATGGTCATTCCTTAGTAGGTTTTCCAAGGCCTGCAGAAATTGTTGATATCTTAGCAAGTGCATACAAACAGGCAACATTGACTCCCGGGGCTAGAGCCTCCACTTTTGTGCTTATCGCCCCAAAATGGGCATTATTTCTGGCACGGGCGGTAAAAAAGGGTTTTCAGATTGCCGGCTTCTCGCCCATTCTCAAAGCACCTAGTCTCCATTTTTGAAAATGTGCATTACTCAAGTGATATGAAATGGGCAGTAGCGTTAAACTCTTGTGCTGTAAAGTGTGGCCGTCCTTAGCAATGGCATGGCAACGCTCGATTCCCACGATTCAGGAGGTCAAAGGTCATCATGACATGTGCAGAAGAGAAGACAAAAAGAGAGGGAGCTCAGAGGGACTGAAGGCGTGTCTGGGTGAGGTGTGGCTGCTTTGGGAGGAAGGAGGGAGACTTTAGAGCATCACAGCAAACGGGCAAACAAAAATAAGCTGTTACCAGCCACGTATTTGCCCGAATTTGGCCTATAATGGAGAGAGAGGAGGAGGCATCACAGCACGCTGTGGAGACTGAGATGGGAGAGGAGCACATTGGAGGGTGCAAAAGAGCCAGAAGGTTCTCGGACGAGGCAAATGCCTCCTTCCTGCAGAAGGTCGAGTCACGCTGGGGTGATTTGACACAGGCAGGGTGTGGGCACACCAAAGGCCTACCAGAGGATATGGACCGAGATAGCAGAGGTGATCTCGTCGGCGACCAACAAGGTGCGTGAGGGCAACCAATGCCGCAAATGATGGAATGACCTTGTGGGATCCGCAAGAGTAAGCATTATATTGATTTACATGTACTTGTGTATTTATATCATTTGATTTGTAACAGTCATGAGTGACTATCATCAGATGTGAGGTCTTTCACTTTTACCGGGAATGTTTTACTCAAAGCATGTGGTCACAGTGTACATCTTTAGGTAAAGAATGATAATTTTCATAATAATCATGATTACATCTGTTGGTTATGTGTTGTATCAGTATCTGTGACAGTACCTAGCAATGATATCACGCAATGATCTCATGCCATGTCGTCCTGTCACCTTTTACAGAAGAAGCTATCGACGAAGAGGTCCATGCAGATGCGAACAGGGCCACCAGTCCCCAGCAACATCACTGAGATGGAGGAGCAGGTGCTCACACTTGTGGGGAAGCACTCCCGGGCTGCCACAGGCGCATCTGCAGACCTGAAGTGATGCCACGTGAGTAAAGCTTACACCATTGTGTGATGAGAAGTCAATAGATGCCACACCCACTCATATCCGAACAATCATATATGATAGATGATTTCTAAAGTTGTCATAATGAAAATCATTGCAATGCAAATGTGTTGATGGTCATGAAATATGATGTCTGCGATGATTTTGAGAGCGGTGGTGCTTTTGTCGTGCATATGCTGTGTGTAGCGCTGCACTCACCTTGTGACCCTAGCACCCCCTTCTCCTGTAATAACCTTATTTGTGTTTTGCAGCTTGTAATGTCTGTAAGCTTGTAATGTTTGTAGCGCCACACTGTGGATGTGGACGTATTGTGTACTGCAAGTGCAGGGTTAATAATAAACAGCCCAGGTAGATTTCCGGAGACTTCCGAGAGAGCTGCCTGCCATGTTAGGAAGCTGTGTGTGCTGCGCTCTGTGAAAATATCACATTTGGCGATGGAAGATGGGATTTTTCGGATGATTTAAAGCTTAAATTTTGTTGGTGAAGGATTCAGCCAGCCGACAGAAGACTTTGGAAGTTTCTGTCTTTGAAAAAAGCTACAAAAATCCAAGGTAAAATACAGCACACGGTGTGAACAGCTAGAGACTAAAATGGCAGGTGTATTGGGATATTTGGGGGAATATAGACATGACCGGGAATGTTTTAAAGCGTATGTGGATTGGCTAGAATTGTATTTCATTGCAAATAACATAATTGAAGTTCCAGACAATGCAGTCCAGAACCGGGCTGTGTTGGAACATAAGAAACCGATCTTCTTATCGGAGGTCCGGCATTATATGACACTCTTGTAAATCTGCTTGTGCCTGACGAGCCAAAGGACACAATGCTTAAAGAGATTTTAACGAAGCTGGAGCAGCACTATAACCCCAAACCGTTAGAAATTGCTGAAAGCTATCGTTTCGGGATTCGGAATCAAAAGTTTGATGGAAGTATCAGTGATTACATCGTAGCATTAAAAAAGCTATCGATGCACTGTCATTTTGGAAACTTTCAAAACCGAGCATTACGGGATCATTTTGTTTGTGGGGTGAAAAATGATGCGATCAGAAGAAAGTTATTGACGACGGATGAGTTGACTTTTGAGATTGCTTGTCAGACAGCGAGGTCGATGAGTATGGCCGAACAATATTCCCGAGAATTAAATAATGATTACGGTCATCAGTCAACCGAGGTAAATCACCTGCAGGTTCAACGTAAAAGACGGTGGGGGCCCAAAGTCTCAGAAACTGGAAATTCTACCAGAGCATCGAAGTTATGCTATAGGTGCCTGGGACAACACATTGCTCAAAGTTGTCCATACGTGAAGGCAGAGTGTTTTTTCTGCAGGAAGACTGGGCATCTTGCGAAGGCATGCCGACTGAAAGGTAAACCAGTTTTTAAAGCTGTGAGTCCAACGTTCAAAGCTATGAGTAGAAATCCCAAGAGACTACATTAGCATGGAAGAATAACAACAGGATGAGGAGATGTTAGAGTTACACGTCATCAGGAGCACGAGGTTAACGGACAGCGATTCTGAAAGCATCAAAATTCACATAGATGTTGTGGAATTCAAGCTATCAATGGAAATCGACACGGGTGCATCCATGAGTGTAGTACCGGAGTCACTACCTCGACAAATTGTGTGATTTTCAACTGGAGAAATCCAAGATAGAGCTGCGAGGCTACTCGGGAGAGAAAATTCCTGTGGTAGGTCTTATCACCGTACCAGTGAAATATAAAGATCAATTTCAGAACTTGCCTCTAATAATAGTGAAAGGAGACAAGCCTGCCTTACCAGGAATAAATTGGTTGAGTTCACTGAAGCTGGATTGGAGTAAGATTTTCTGTGTGGAAGCGAGATTTTCATCAACGGATGAGGTTATCAAGTAGTATCCGAAGATGTTCTGCGAAACGGGCAGTCCGATCCATGGCTTCAAGGCAAGTGTCAGGATACAGAAGGATGCTAGATTGGTTTACTACAAGCCACATTCCGTATCATATGCACTCAAGGAGAAAGTTGAGCAAGAACTCAAAAGACTAGAGACTGAGAACATTATTTGTAAGATAGATCGATGTAATTGGGCTACAGCCATTGTTGTTGTACCTAAGCCTGATGGTAAGTAAGATTGTGTGGTGATTATAAAGTAACTGTAAACCAGGTTCTCGAGGGTAATGTCCCCAATACATTGCCGAATATAGAAGATTTGTTCACAACACTGACAGGTGGTCGGATATTACGAATGTCTACTTACAGATTGAACTAAATGAGGACTCCAAGTCATGTTTGACTATAAATACTCATCTACGCCTATATCAGTTTAATAGGCTACCGATTGGAGTGTCTTCCGCCCCTGCCATATTCCAAGGGGTGATGAACCAGATTTTGCAAGGTATTGAAGGGGTAGTATGTTATTTGGATGACATACTAATTTCAGCACCAAATAGGCAAATTCATAATAACATATTGAATGAAGTCCTCAAACGGCTAGAGAAGCACAGAGGATGAGTGTCTGCTCGTAAGTGTGAGTTATTTAAAAACTCAGTGGAGTACTTAGGGTACAGGGTAGACAAAGATGGTTTACATCCAACCATGGAAAAATTGGATGCAATTAGAAATGCACCCACTCTCAGGAATGTCACTGAACTTCGTTCATTCTTGGGTCTTTTGAACTATTATGGGAAGTTCCTACCAAATTTGGCTACAGTATTACATCCACTGAATTAACTTTTGAAAAAAACAGGTCCATTGGAAGTGGTCAAAAGAATGCAGTACAGCATTCAAGGAGTGTAAAAGCAAATTGGTAGAGAGCACCATGTTAGTTCACTGTGACCCCATTTCTAAAGAGATTAAGCTAGCATGTGATGCCTCTCTGTATGGAGTTGGTGCAGTAATCGCTCATGTATTAAGTAGTGGGGAGGAGAGACCAATTGCTTTTGCTTCACGCACTCTCAGTGCCAGTGAGAGTAATTATGCGCAAATTGAAAGGGAAGCCTTGGCATTAATTTTTGGGGTCAAGAAGTTTCACAAATTCTTGTATGGTCGGAAGTTTACCATCGTTACAGACCATAAGCCCCTAACAGCAATCCTCCATCCAAAGTCTCCAGTTCCAACATTAGCTGCAGCCCGAATGCAGAGATGGGCTTTGATTTTGTCAGCATATACATATGATATTGAACACAGACTATCAGCTGATGCAATGTCTAGATTGCCTTCCCCATCACAAGTTACACCCGATAAGGAAGAAGTGTTTTATTTTTCATACATTGATTAACTGCCAGTCACAGCTGAAGAGATTGGTAGAGCAACCAAATGTGACCCAGTGATGTCAAAGGTGTATGAGTATATTGCAAATGGATGGCCAAACCAGGTGACAGACAAAGATACACATCCATTCTTCATTCGTAGGAATGAATTATCAGTCGATAAGGATTGTATCATGTGGGGTGCAAGAGTGGTTATACCAAACAAATCCAGGAGAGAATCAGAATGAAATTCTGAGTCTGAGTCAGGAAAACAAAGAGCCTGAAGTTAGAGTGACTTCAAATGAAAATCAAGGATATTCCATGGAGGAAAATGTTCCTCAGGATGAGCCTCGAATGAGTGTGAAATCGACACCATGTTTGGAAGGTTCTGTTCGAGAGCAAAGGTATCCTCTTTGAAACAGAAAATAAGTGGTAACGTTAAATTTGTAAATAAGGAAAAAAAAAGTTTATATCCTGTGTTATGTATAAACATGAAAGTTATGTATGATGTTTGTTATGATGGCTTCTTCATTAAGGAGGGAGAAGTGTAATGTCTGTAAGCTTGTAATGTTTGTAGCTCATCACTGTGGATGTGGACGTATTGTGTACTGCAAGTGCAGGGTTAACAATAAACAACCCAGGCAGATTTCCGGAGACTTCCAAGAGAGCTGCCTGCCATGCTAGGAAGCTGTGTGTGCTGTACTCGGTGAAAATATCACACAGCTCAGCCAGCAGCACGTCCCAAGGCAAGACCACAGAGGCCAGAAGATGGGGACGCGGGGCCCGACTCTCCGGACGATCCAACATCTGGTGCTGAGGAGCTCCGATTCTCGCCCGTCAATCCACTGGGTCTGTTCTCCACAGATGAGAGCGCGGACTTCGAGGAACCTGCATCACCACTCTTCAGAAGCCATTCCACCCCAAAGCTATCTAATGGTCCTCCGGTCATTCCCATCTCCACTCTGGAGATACCGGCCCCAAGCACCTCACCACAGGGCACCCCATTTGTCCCCAGGGCGGCGCCGATCCCGTGGATGTCTCGTGGACACGGCAGGTCTGTTCCACGAGCGCCACATGACAGAGGAGAGATGGTACAGTTGTCCAGGAGGACTGTAGACATTGGTGACCAGCTCATCAAAGCATTGGGAGGCAAATCCCGACTGCTGGCCACCATGACCGAGTACATTCCACGGATGGCGGAGGCCCTGGATGCGATAGCCAGGAACACTGTTGGCACAGGCCTCCCAGTGGTCCCCGAGTGTGGCACTCCACCCCTAGGTTCTGCACCACCACTGCGACCGACAGATGAGAGCAAGGACCAAGATCCTGCTTCTGCATCAGAGAATGTTGCCCTTTGGCAGCCCCCGCTCCCATACCCGTGCAACGACCGCATCTGCCTTCATCCCCCCCATGAGGCACCGCCTGAGGAGCTCCTCGGCCAGGCACCGTGGAGCGAGGAGTGGAAGGGGTAGAGGTGGGGAGAAGAAGGGGAGGGGAGAAGGAAAGTGAGGTGCATGTCCGCAGGTGATGGCTGTGTTATATCTCCATCTGGGTGTATGCAATTTGTTGTAATGTATGCGGGCTGGGGACCATGCTCCTGCTTTGCCTTTGTGTTCTGTGTTGCTGGACATGTTGAACATTTGATTGATGTCAATGGGTAAAAAGTGGAGTGTGGATGGGGTTGGGTGTTATTGCCTGTGATACTTATGTTTTCGGACCAATGTTGGTATAAAATTTTTGTTATTGAACATAACCTTGTTGCGCATTGTCTCAGATAGCTGGACCATTACACACTGGTGATTCCTTAACATGAAAAGGTTAAATACAACTTAACATCAATCAACGTAAACTTTAACTGGCACCAAGGTGATTGGCACCATTGATGTCTGAGCTGCACACACACAGCAGTGTGTAAGTGTTATTACTCATATCAACGCTCTTTCATGCAAATCGTTCAGACCTCAGCTCCTCACGTAAGAGTCTTGCAGCTATGTAGCCACCACAGGCCCTTTCCTGTGGTCTGGGGGGTTCGTGGGCATGGTTGCATAGCCAGCCTGATTGTCTGGCATCCAGCCCCTCGTCATCCTCTTCCTCTCTCTCCTGAGGTGGAACATCAGTGCCTTCTGGCAATTCTTGGCCCCTCAGGATAGCCAGATTGTGCAGCATCGAGCATACAGCCTCGAATTTACCTACTTGCTCAGGGTTGTATTGGAGCTCCCCTCCTGAGTGGTTCAGACATCTGAAGTGCTGCTTAAGCATAGTTATTGTTTGGTGGCCCCATTTCATTGAAAGTATAATAGTGATTGATCAGAAGCAATGATTTCCTCACTAAAATACACCTGGAGTAAAGCCCCAATAGTCCAGAGTCTGAAAATATGTCTGTTGAGATGTTCACTTCAGCTGAGAAGAACTCCAGAGTCAATGGAGACTCCCCCGAAGTTGAGGCAGCCTTTTGAATGAAGCGACCTGCGATTTTAAAAAAGCCAGCCACACCGCTGGCATTCGTTGAGAAGAGTTCCATTTTTTCTGGGCGGTTTTTTGGGCGAGCGATATTGTGTGAGGTGGTGAAAGTGACGGTGCGCGATCTCCTGGGTGTTAGTTTCGCCAAATGTCCTCTTTACGACAAAAAAAGTGAGCGGGTGGTATTATTGAATCTCGGCGTTAATTCCGTGCGGAAAGCAACGCTGGGTGATATTATTGGCGTTGATTTCGCCCATTCTGATGATTCTGCCCCAAAAAAGTGGACGGGCGTTAAGTACATAGGGAAAGTAGCACGGCGATAAGTTTCCTAAAAATGCCCGTCAGTTTCTATTTTGTGCCAAAATGGGCGATATATGGGCGTTATACATCATTTCAGCAGTAAAATGAGCATTAAATAGACGTTAAGCATACAAAAAAAGTGGAGGTTCGTGCCCCTGGTCTTCCTGGCATACCTTCTTTCATGTAGTAACATGTAAAGCATGGTATGCTGTGATTGAGGTGCTTCTGAAGAACTTTCCAGTGTAATGGGTAGTAAGGCATTCACATTTTGAAGTGATGTCACCAGGGGTCTGTTGGTGTGGTCTCCTTTAGGAAGAGAAGCCCTGACCAGCACATCTGCCGAAATGAAGCATGGTGCACCTCTTTACAGATGTGCGGGTGCAGGTGGAATGGTATAGAGCACCTCTTGGGCAGCCTTATCGCCATGCATCCTCTCCTTCCTCCAAATACATCAGCTCAGAGTACCCCTATTGACGAACCCTCTGGTGCCAATGAAGGGAACCAAGATGAAAAAAAGACAACTGGCACAAAGTTTATGAAAGCTTAAATGCCCTCAGTTATTTTTGAAAAGTACAGGATGGGTCTTTTTTAAAGCTCTTAAAACATTTACCTTTGAACTCTGCAGGCCATTTAAAGGCTCTCCTGCTTACAGATAGGCCTAGGCCTTCTGACCCTCAGGTTTCCTTGATCGTGCTAGGGATTCAACTTCCAGCATGCCCGTCGGCTCAGAAATGGTGTGGTGCTCTTGCCTGTTGTCTTTTTAAAGAATGTGTAAAGGAAGCTCTGGCTTGTTTCATATAGGAGATCTGCCCACCAGCAAATTACCCTCGCCACCCCAGAAATTCAGATGGCTTCTGGAACCGGCATATGCTGGGTGAGATCAATCCATACTGCGTTTTCTACCTGCTGTCACCCATTTTTAGGGACAAACAGGTTGGTCGGAAAATGAATATAGATTTATTTACACTGACCAGCTCTCCTGATTACCTAAAAATATTCAACAAAGCAGCAATTGATATATCTGACCATTGTGTATTCTGCATTATTTGGAAGGAATACCAACTGCCAGGTTCTAGTTGTGCATCCAGGCCAATTGGAGCAGTCCTAAACACAATGTTACAAGTTCAGACTTAATCTTATCATCAACTTGGCTCAGTTGATTGCACTCTTACCTCTGAGTCAGTCGGATGTGGATTCAAACCCTGCTTCAGGACTTGAGCACATAAATAGGCTGCTCTTTCAGCTGCATTATCAGAGGTACCCTCCTTTGGTTCAGGTGTAAAACTGCAGCCATATCTAATGGTTCACATGGACATTAAAGATTCTCTGACACTATCCCAAGAAGTTCTACTAATGTCATCATATTCCTCCCTCAACCAATGCTATCAAAATCCAATTAACTGCGTATTCATCGCACTGCTGTTTGTGGACTCTGCCTGTGACCAAAATGTTTGGCATATTTGCCTACATAACAGTCATTGCACTTCAAAATAACTCATCGTACGTGAAAACTTTAAGATGTTTCTGTGAGATGTGTTAATGGGATGTATAAATGCCAGACTTACTGCTGTTGGTGGGATATTGTCAAATTTGTCTGCATTTTAAAAGTAATTAATTGCTTGAAGCATTGACATATTTCAATGTGCTAAAGTGATATACAAATGCAAGTTTTATTATTACCATAAAAAATTGTACTTCATATAGACTTAGATCAAGTAGATCATCTTCCATTTCCCATCCAAACAGTTATACATTAAGAAAAACAGTCATAATTTTAAAGAGACATGTGACAACATCAGCCAAAAATGAAACACGAAAGATCAGGCAACCATAAGGACACAGTAGCCTATCACCTGGAATTTCCATGGCTGTTTATGCCATTTCTCCAGGGTTTCTACCTCATTTGTGCTGGAGTTGCAGCGGATTATAGGGAGAATCCCTGTGGAAATTGTTATGTGTGTGAACCTCACCTGTGTGTAAGAATTGCCACTAGAGGGCACACCTGTGGGAGACCTATGGGTCACCTGTGTGCCCTGGTGCAAGCAGGTATAAAAGGCAGGCCACCATGTTGCTGCCTCACTTTGGAGTTATATTAAAGAGACCAAGGTGATGATGGTTTGAGCTTACAACACAGTCTCGTGGAGTTATTTTGAACATAACAACTGACGACGAGTTACAGATCACAAACTTTCACGTGGAAATGGTTGCCATTGGTATTCTTGAGAGATTTGTTGAGGGTGATGATTGGGAAGCCTTCATTGAGCACCTCGACCAGCACTTTGTGACCAACGAATTGGACACGGCTGAAACAGAGACCAAGCGCAGGGCGATTCTCCTCACCGTATATGGGTCATCAGTATATGGCCTCCTTAAAAATTTGCTGGCACCAGTCAAACTAACGGACAAATCATATGCAGAGCTGTGTACACTGGCTAAGGAACACCTCAAGCCAAAGGAGAGCATCCTGATGGCCAGATATCGCTTTTATATGCACAGTCGCTCCGAAAGCTAAAACGTGGTGAGTTTTGTCGCCGACCTAAGATGCCTTGCGGGTCAGTGTGACTTTGCAGGATCCTTGTGGGAAATGTTACGGCACTTTTTCGTGCTTGGAATTGGTCACGAGGGCATCCTTCGCAAACTGCTGTTTGTCGAATCCCTGGGCCTGAGCAGGGCCTTCACGATAGCCCAGGCCTTCACATCCATGAGCGACAACACGAAACAGATATCTTCACAGAATCGAAGCTCACCGGCAAGTACTGTGCTTAAAATAATGCCTTCAGCAGGTAGGACTGTACATGATACGGCCCACACGACCAGAGGCCTGGCCAGGGTGACTCCGAGGCTGAGGAGTGCTCATGTGAACCCATTTACGCCATGCTGGCACTGCAGGGGCAGTCACAAAGCCCATCAATGTCGATTCAAGCACTATGTGTGCAAGGGCTGTGGAACAATGTGGCACCTCCAGCGAATGTCCCACCACGTGGCAAAGTCAGCAGAGAGCGACCAATCCAGCGCAGATCATGTTGAATGAGCAGGAGAGGAAACTCAACCGGAGGATGAGAAGGAAGTGTATGGGGTACACACCTTCACCACCAAAAGCCCTCCGATAATGTTAAAAGTCAAACTTAACGTCATTCCAGTCTCCATGGAATTGGATATGGGGGCGAGTCAATCGATTATGAGCCAGAAGGCCTTTGAGAAACTGTGGGGCAACAAGGCACAGAGGCCAAAACTGAGCCCGATTCACACAACACTGCACATGTATACCAAAGAACTCATACCTGTTATTGGCAGTGCGGCAGTGAAAGTATCGTATGACTGAATGATATGTATGCATGATTTACTACTATGGATTGTACCAGATGATAACCCAATGCTGTTCAGCAGGAGCTGGCTAGGCAAGATCTGGTGGAACTGAGACGACATCAAAGCACTGTCCTCGGCAGATGATGCCTCGTACACCCAGGTACTAAACAAATTCCTGGCGTTATTTAAGCCAGGCATCGGCAACTTCACAGGCATCAAAGTGCAGATCCATCTTGTTCCTGGGACACGGCCCGTTCATCACAAGGCACGAGCAGTCCCATATATGATGCGAGAGAAAGTCGAAATCGAGCTGACAGACTTCAACGAGAGGGAATCATATCGCCAGTCGAGTTCAACGAGTGGGCCAGTCCAATCGTGCCAATGCTAAAGAGTGATGGGACGGTCAGAATCTGTGGGGACTACAAGGTAAAGATCAACCGAGTCTCGTTACAGAACTAGTACCCACTACCCAAAGTGGAAGACGTATTCGCAACGCTAGCAGGGAGAAAGTCGTTCACCAAGCTAGACATAACCTCTGCTTACATGACACAGGAGCTGGCTGAACTGTCAAAGAAGTTGATGTGCATCAACACACACAAAGGACAGTTCGTGTACCACAGATACCCCTTTGGGATTCGCTCGGCGGCGGCCATCTTCCAGAGGAACATGGAGAGTCTGCTGAAATCGGTTCCATGCACCATGGTGTTCCAGAATGACATCTTGATCACTGGCCGCAACACCACCGAACACTTGCACAACCTGGAAGACTGGACAGAGTGGGACTCAGGCTGAAACGCTCCAAGTGTGTTTTCCTGGCGCCAGAGGTCGAATTTCTGGGGAGAAAGATTGCGGCGGATGGCATCAGACCCACGGTCTCCAAGACGGAGGCTATCAAGAATGCACCCAGACCACAGAATGTGACGGAGCTGCGTTCATTCCTGGGATTCTCAACTACTTTGGTAACTTTCTACCAGGGTTGAGCATTTTGCTGGAACCCTTGGATTTGTTGCTATGCAAGGGTGACGACTGGTTTTGGGGTAAATCTCAAGAAACAGCCTTTAACAAGGCCAGAAACCTGCTATGCTCTAACAAATTACTTGTATTGTATGACCCATGTAAACGCTTAGTCTTAGCATGTGATGCTTCATCGTATGGGGTCGGTTGTGTGTTACAGCAAGCAAATGTGTCAGGCAAACTGCAACCGGTTGCATATGTGTCCAGAAGTTTATCCAAGGCTGAAAGAGCTTACAGTATGGTTGAAAAAGTAGCGTTGGCTTGTGTATACGGGGGTAAGAAAATGCACCAATATCTATTTGGTCTCCGGTTCAAGCTTGAAACCGACCACAAAACGCTTACTTCACTGCTCTCAGAAAGCAAAGGTATCAACACCAATGCTTCATCCCGCATCCAAAGGTGGGCACGAACATTGTCTGCATATGACTATGTAATCCGCCATAGACCAGGCAGAGAGAACTGCGCTGACGCCCTCAGCCGGTTGCCATTGCCCACCACCAGGGTGGAAATGGCGCAACCTGCAGTCTTGCTTCTGGTAATGGATGCTTTTGAGAGCGAGGGGTCACCCGTCACGGCTCACCAGATCAGGACCTGGACCAGCCAAGATCCCCTGTTATCACTAGTAAAAAGATGCATTCTCAATGCGAGCTGGTTAGCTGTTCCCGGGGAAATGCAAGACGAAATTAAACCTTTTCACCGACACAAGGATGAACTGTCAGTCCAGTCGGATTGCCTCCTATGGGGGAATCGCATGATTTTGCACAAACAGGGCAGAGAAATGTTTATACGCGAACTACACAGTACCCACCCAGGCATAGTCATGATAAAGGGTATCGCCAGGTCGCACGTTTGGTGGCCCGACATTGACTCTGAATTAGAGTCATGCGTACACCAATGCAACACTTGCTCACAACTGATCAATGCACCTAGGGAGGCCCCACTAAGTCTGTGGTCATGGCCCTCCAAACCATGGTCCAGGATCCACATAGATTTCGGTGGCCCCTTTCTAGGAAAGATGTTCATAGTAGCAGTGGACGCTTACTCAAAATGGATTGAATGTATAATAATGTCATCATGTACATCCACTGCCACCATTGAAAGCCTCAGGGCCATGTTCACCACCCATGGTTTGCCCAACGTCCTTGTCAATGACAATGGACCATGTTTCACCAACTTGGAATTCAACGAGTTCATGACCCACAATGGCATCAAGCATGTCAGGTCTGCCCCATTTAAGCCCGCATCCAATGGCCAAGCGGAATGGGCAGTCCAAACCATTAAGCAAAAGACTTGTAACGGACGGCTCCTTGCAGACCTGATTATCTAGGGTCCTGCTCAGCTACCGGACGCGCCCCCACTCGCTCACTGGGGTTCCCCCTGCAGAATTGTTAATGAAGAAATCAGGCTCTCCTTAGTCCACCCGGACCTCAATGATCACATAGAAACCCGGCGGCACATGCATAACGCGTACCATGTGACGTCACAGCCTAGGGGGTAAGTGATTGGCTGGTGATTGGTGAGTAGTTTTTCTTTTTCTTATATTAGTCAGTAACTTTTAACATTGTTATTGCCAATTTAAGTGTATCTAAGGGTTCAGTCATGGCAGGAGAGCTCGGTCGGGTGTTATGCTCCTCCTGTACCATGTGGGAACTCAGAGACACTTCCGGTGTCCCTGACGACTACGTGTGCGGGAAGTGTGTCCACCTCAAGCTCCTGACGGTCCGCGTTACGGAATTGGAGCTGAGGGTGGATTCACTCTGGAGCATCCACGATGCTGAGAATGACGTGAGTATCACGTGTAGTGAGTTGGTCTTACCGCAGGGAAAGGGTCCACAGCCAGATAGGGAATGGAAGACCAGCAGGAAGAGTAGTGCAAGGAAGGTAGTGCAGGGGTCCCCTGCGGTCATCCCCCTGCAAAACAGATACACCGTTTTGAGTACTGTTGAGGGGAATGACTCATCAGGGGAGGGCAGCAGCAGCCAAGTTCATGGCACCGTGGCTGGCTCTGCTGCACAGGAGGTCAAGAAAAAGAGTGGGACAGCAATAGTGATAGGGGATTCAATGGTGAGGGGAATAGATAGGCGTTTCTGCGGCCGCGACCGAGACTCCAGGATGGTATGTTGCCTCCCTGGTGCAAGGGTCAAGGATGTCTCGGAGCGGGTGCAGGACATTCTGAAATGGGAGGGAGAACAGCCAGTTGTCGTGGTGCACATTGGTACCAACGACATAGGTAAAAAAAGGGATGAGGTCCTACGAAACGAATTCAAGGAGCTAGGAGCTAAATTAAAAAGTAGGACCTCAAAAGTAGTAATCTCGGGATTGCTACCAGTGCCACGTGATAGTCAGAGTAGGAATCGCAGGATAGCACAGATGAATACGTGGCTTAAGCAGTGGTGCAGCAGGGAGGGATTGAAATTCCTGGGGCATTGGAACAGGTTCTGGGGGAGGTGGGACCAGTACAAACCAGTCGGTCTGCACCTGGGCAGGACCGGAACCAACGTCCTAGGGGAAGTGTTTGCTAGTGCTGTTGGGGAGGATTTAAACTAATATGGCAGGGGGATGGGAACCAATGCAGGGAGACAGAGGGAAACAAAAAGGAGGCAAAAGCAAAAGACAGAAAGGAGATGAGGAAAAGTGGAGGGCAGAGAAACCCAAGGCAAAGAACAAAAAGGGCTACTGTACAGCAAAATTTTAAACGGACAAAGGGTGTTAAAAAAACAAGCCTGAAGGCTTTGTGTCTTAATGCAAGGAGTATCCGCAATAAGGTGGATGAATTAATTGTGCAAATAGATGTTAACAAACATGATGTGATTGGGATTACGGAGACTTGGCTCCAGGATGATCAGGGCTGGGAACTCAACATTCAGGGGTATTCAACATTCAGGAAGGATAGAATAAAAGGAAAAGGAGGTGGGGTAGCATTGCTGGTTAAAGAGGACATTAATGCAATAGTTAGGAAAGACATTAGCTTGGATGATGTGGAATCTATATGGGTAGAGTTGCAGAACACCAAAGGGCAAAAAACGTTAGTAGGAGTTGTGTACAGACCTCGAAACAGTAGTGGTGATGTTGGGGAGGGCATCAAACAGGAAACTAGGGGTGCATGCAATAAAGGTGTAGCAGTTATAATGGGTGACTTTAATATGCACATAGATTGGGATAGCCAAACTGGAAGCAATACGGTGGAGGAGGATTTCCTGGAGTGCATAAGGAATGGTTTTCTAGACCAATATGTTGAGGAACCAACTAGGGGGGAGGCCATCTTAGACTGGGTGTTGTGTAATGAGAGAGGATTAATTAGCAATCTCGTTGTGCGAGGCCCCTTGGGGAAGAGTGACCATAATATGGTGGAATTCTGCATTAGGATGGAGAATGAAACAGTAAATTCAGAGACCATGGTCCAGAACTTAAAGAAGGGTAACTTTGAAGGTATGAGGCGTGAATTGGCTAGGATAGATTGGCGAATGATACTTAGGGGGTTGACTGTGGATGGGCAATGGCAGACATTTAGAGACCGCATGGATGAATTACAACAATTGTATATTCCTGTCTGGCGTAAAAATAAAAAAGGGAAGGTGGCTCAACCGTGGCTATCGAGGGAAATCAGGGATAGTATTAAAGCCAAGGAAGTGGCATACAAATTGGCCAGAAATGGCAGCGAACCTGGGGACTGGGAGAAATTTAGAACTCAACAGAGGAGGACAAAGGGTTTGATTAGGGCAGGGAAAATGGAGTACGAGAAGAAGCTTGCAGGGAACATTAAGGCGGATTGCAAAAGTTTCTATAGGTATGTAAAGAGAAAAAGGTTAGTAAAGACAAACGTCGGTCCCCTGCAGTCAGAATCAGGGGAAGTCATAACGGGGAACAAAGAAATGGCAGACCAATTGAACAAGTACTTTGGTTCGGTATTCACTAAGGAGGATACAAACAACCTTCCGGATATAAAAGGGGTCAGAGGGTCTAGTAAGGAGGGGGAACTGAGGGAAATCTTTATTAGTCGGGAAATTGTGTTGGGGAAATTGATGGAATTGAAGGCCGATAAATCCCCAGGGCCTGATGGACTGCATCCCAGAGTACTTAAGGAGGTGGCCTTGGAAATAGCGGATGCATTGACAGTCATTTTCCAACATTCCATTGACTCTGGATCAGTTCCTATGGAGTGGAGGGTAGCCAATGTAACCCCACTTTTTAAAAAAGGAGGGAGAGAGAAAACAGGGAATTATAGACCGGTCAGCCTGACCTCAGTAGTGGGTAAAATGATGGAATCAATTATTAAGGATGTCATAGCAGTGCATCTGCAAAATGGTGACATGATAGGTCCAAGTCAGCATGGATTTGTGAAAGGGAAATCATGCTTGACAAATCTTCTGGAATTTTTTGAGGATGTTTCCAGTAAAGTGGACAAAGGAGAACCAGTTGATGTGGTATATTTGGACTTTCAGAAGGCGTTCGACAAGGTCCCACACAAGAGATTAATGTGCAAAGTTAAAGCACGTGGGATTGGGGGTAGTGTGCTGACGTGGATTGAGAACTGGTTGTCAGACAGGAAGCAAAGAGTAGGAGTAAACGGGTACTTTTCAGAATGGCAGGCAGTGACTAGTGGGGTGCCGCAAGGTTCTGTGCTGGGGCCCCAGCTGTTTACATTGTACATTAATGATTTAGACGAGGGGATTAAATGCAGTATCTCCAAATTTGCGGATGACACTAAGTTGGGTGGCAGTGTGAGCTGCGAGGAGGATGCTGTTAGGCTGCAGAGTGACTTGGTTAGGTGAGTGGGCAAATGCATGGCAGATGAAGTATAATGTGGATAAATGTGAGGTTATCCACTTTGGTGGTAAAAACAGAAAGACAGACTATTATCTGAATGGTGACAGATTAGGAAAAGGGAAGGTGCAACGAGACCTGGGTGTCATGGTACATAGAAACATAGAAAATAGGTGCAGGAGTAGGCCATTCGGCCCTTCTAGCCTGCACCGCCATTCAATGAGTTCATGGCTGAACATTCAACTTCAGTACCCCATTCCTGCTTTCTCGCCATACCCCTTGATCCCCCTAGTAGTAAGGACCTCATCTAACTCCTTTTTGAATATATTTAGTGAATTGGCCTCAACAACTTTCTGTGATAGAGAATTCCACAGGTTCACCACTCTCTGGGTGAAGAAGTTCCTCCGCATCTCGGTCCTAAATGGCTTACCCCTTATCCTTCGACTGTGACCTCTGGTTCTGGACTTCCCCAACATTGGGAACATTCTTCCTGCATCTAACCTGTCTAACCCCGTCAGAATTTTATATGTTTCTATGAGGTCCCCTCTCATTCTTCTGAACTCCAGTGAATACAAGCCCAGTTGATCCAGTCTTTCTTGATAGGTCAGTCCCGCCATCCCGGGAATCAGTCTGGTGAACCTTCGCTGCACTCCCTCAATAGCAAGAATGTCCTTCCTCAGGTTAGGAGACCAAAACTGTACACAATACTCCAGGTGTGGCCTCACCAATGCCCTGTACAACTGTAGCAACACCTCCCTGCCCCTGTACTCAAATTCCCTTGCTATGAAGGCCAACATTCCATTTGCTTTCTTAACCGCCTGCTGCACCTGCATGCCAACCTTCAATGACTGATGTACCACGACACCCAGGTCTCTTTGCACCTCCCCTTTTCCTAATCTGTCACCATTCAGATAATAGTCTGTCTCTCTGTTTTTACCACCAAAGTGGATAACCTCACATTTATCCACATTATACTTCATCTGCCATGCATTTGCCCACTCACCTAACCTATCCAAGTCGCTCTGCAGCCTCACAGCATCCTCCTTGCAGCTCACACTGCCACCCAACTTAGTGTCATCCGCAAATTTGGAGATACTACATTTAATCCCCTCATCTAAATCATTAATGTACAGTGTAAACAGCTGGGGCCCCAGCACAGAACCTTGCGGTACCTCACTAGTCACTGCCTGCCATTCTGAAAAGTACCCATTTACTCCTACTCTTTGCTTCCTGTCTGACAACCAGTTCTCAATCCATGTCAGCACACTACCCCCAATCCCATGTGCTCTAACTTTGCACATCAATCTCTTGTGTGGGACCTTGTCGAACGCCTTCTGAAAGTCCAAATATACCACATCAACTGGTTCTCCCTTGTCCACTCTACTGGAAACATCCTCAAAAAATTCCAGAAGATTTGTCAAGCATGATTTCCCTTTCACAAATCCATGCTGACTTGGACCTATCATGTCACCTCTTTCCAAATGCACTGCTATGACATCCTTAATAATTGATTCCATCATTTTACCCACTACCGATGTCAGGCTGACCGGTCTATAATTCCCTGTTTTCTCTCTCCCTCCTTTTTTAAAAAGTGGGGTTACATTGGCTACCCTCCACTCCATAGGAACTGATCCAGAGTCAATGGAATGTTGGAAAATGACTGTCAATGCATCCACTATTTCCAAGGCCACCTCCTTAAGTACTCTGGGATGCAGTCCATCAGGCCCTGGGGATTTATCGGCTTTCAATCCCATCAATTTCCCCAACACAAATTCCCGGCTAATAAGGATTTCCCTCAGTTCCTCCTCCTTACTAGACCCCACGACCCCTTTTATAACCGGAAGGTTGTTTGTGTCCTCCTTAGTGAATACTGAACCAAAGTACTTGTTCAATTGGTCTGCCATTTCTTTGTTCCCCGTTATGACTTCCCCTGATTCTGACTGCAGGGGACCTACATTTGTCTTTACTAACCTTTTTCTCTTTACATATCTGTAGAAAGTTTTGCAATCCGTCTTAATGTTCCCTGCAAGCTTCTTCTCATACTCCATTTTCCCTGCCCTAATCAAACCCTTTGTCCTCCTCTGCTGAGTTCTAAATTTCTCCCCGTCCCCAGGTTCGCTGCTATTTCTGGCCAATTTGTATGCCACTTCCTTGGCTTTAATACAATCCCTGATTTCCCTTGATAGCCACGGTTGAGCCACCTTCCCTTTTTTATTTTTATGCCAGACAGGAATGTACAATTGTTGTAGTTCATCCATGCGGTCTCTAAATGTCTGCCATTGCCCATCCATAGTGAACCCCTTAAGTATCATTCGCCAATCCATCCCAGCCAATTCACGCCTCATAACTTCAAAGTTAGCCGCCTTGAAGTTCTGGACCATGGTCTCTGAATTAACTGTTTCATTCTCCATCCTAATGCAGAATTCCACCATATTATGGTCACTCTTCCCCAAGGGGCCTCGCACAACGAGATCGCTAATTAATCCTCTCTCATTACATAACACCCAGTCTAAGATGGCCTCCCCCCTAGTTGGTTCCTCAACATATTGGTCTAAAAAACCATCCCTTATGCACTCCAGGAAATCCTCCTCCACCGTATTGCTTCCAGTTTGGTTAGCCCAATCTATGTGTATACCCATTATAACTGCTGCACCTTTATTGCATGCACCCCTAATTTTCTGTTTGATGCCCTCCTGAACATCACTACTACTGTTTGGAGGTCTGTACACAACTCCCACTAACGTTTTTTGCCCTTTGGTGTTCTGTAGCTCTACCTATATAGATTCCACATCATCCAAGCTAATGTCCTTCCTAACTATTGCCTTAATCTCCTCCTTAACCAGCAATGCTACCCCACCTCCTTTTCCTTTTATTCTATCCTTCCTGAATGTTGAATACCCCTGGATGTTGAGTTCCCAGCCCTGATCATCCTGGAGCCATGTCTCCGTAATCCCAATCACATCATATTTGTTAACATCTATTTGCACAGTTAATTCATCCACCTTATTGCGGATACTCCTTGCATTAAGACACAAAGCCTTTAGGCTTGTTTTTTTAACACCCTCTGTCCTTTTAGAATTTTGCTGTACAATGGTCCTTTTTGTTCTTTGCCTTGGGTTTCTCTGCCCTCCACTTTTCCTCATCTCCTTTCTGTCTTTTGCTTTTGCCTCCTTTTTGTTTCCCTCTGTCTCCCTGCATTGGTTCCCATCCCCCTGCCATATTAGTTTAACTCCTCCCCAACAGCACTAGCAAACACTCCCCCGAGGGCATTGGTTCCGATTCTGCCCAGGTGCAGACCGTCTGGATTGTACTGGTCCCACCTCCCCCAGAACCTGTTCCAATGCCCCAGGAATTTGAATCCCTCCCTGCTGCACCATCAGTCATTGAAAGTTAGCATGCAGGTACAGCAGGCAGTTAAGAAAGCAAATGGAATGTTGGCCTTCATAGCGAGGGAATTTAAATACAGGGGCAGGGAGGTGTTGCTACAGTTGTACAGGGCCTTGGTGAGGCCACACCTGGAGTATTGTGTACAGTTTTGACCTCCTAACTTGAGGAAGGACATTCTTGCTATTGAGGGAGTGCAGCGAAGATTCACCAGACTGATTCCCGGGATGGCGGGACTGACCTATCAAGAAAGACTGGATCAGCTGGGCTTGTATTCACTGGAGTTCAGAAGAATGAGAGGGGACCTCATGGAAACGTTTAAAATTCTGACGGGTTTAGACAGGTTAGATGCAGGAAGAATGTTCCCAATGTTGGGGAAGTCCAGAACCAGGGGTCACAGTCTGAGGATAAGGGGTAAGCCATTTAGGACCGAGATGCGGAGAAACTTCTTCACCCAGAGAGTGGTGAACCTGTGAAATTCTCTACCACAGAAAGTAGTTGAGGCCAATTCACTAAATATATTCAAAAGGGAGTTCGATGAAGTCCTTACTACTCGGGGGATCAAGGGTTATGGCGAGAAAGCAGGAATGGGGTACTGAAGTTTCATGTTCAGCCATGAACTCATTGAATGGCGGTGCAGGCTAGAAGGGCTGAATGGCCTGCTCCTGCACCTATTTTCTATGTTTCTATGATCGCGCGGCGGCCTCACGTGACATTGAGGTCAATGATTCGATGTTTGTTATCTGGTCACGGTCGCAAGTGGATTGCTGGCACTGTCTTAGCCAAGGAGGGGAATAGTGTTTGTTGTGAAATTATTGAGTGGGCAAACGTGCAGAAAGCACCTAGGTGAGACCAAACTACGATTCACGGACTACCAAGAACAGTTTGAGGAAGACCCCACTATCTATGATCCATCAACACACACCCAACCAGCAAGTGACTCCGCTGTCAACCACGAGAATTAACACACCTTGCCCGACAGTCCGACCAGACCAGCCGAGCTGCCATGCAGCGATGACCCGACCAACACACCCATGCCAGGATGTCAACTCAGGCGATCAACCAGGGAATGCAGACCGCCAGATTGCCTCAACCTGTAAATAATTTGTACTCAAAACTTTGGGGGGGAGAACTATGGGTCACCTGTGTACCCTGGTGCAAGCAGGTATAAAAGGCAGACATTGCTGCCTTACTTTGGAGTTATATTGTTTGGAGTTGTTAAGTTGTTCAGTTGTTAACCTGTGGAATTCCCTGTCGCAGAGAGTTGTTGATGCCAGTTCATTGGATATATTCAAGAGGGAGTTAGATATGGCCCTTGCGGCTAAAGAGATCAAGGGGTATGGAGAGAAAGCAGGAAAGGGGTACTGAGGTGAATGATCAGCCATGATCTTATTTAATGGTGGTGCAGCCTTGAAGGGCCGAATGGCCTACTTCTGCACCTAGTTTCTATGTTTCTATGTTTCTATATTAAAGAGACCAAGGTCACAATGGTTTGAGCTTACAACACAGTCTCGTGGAATTATTCTGAACATAACAGAAATTATTTGCATACATCAAGTCACAATATGAAAAAATGTTGTATTAAAAAGTTCAAGCTCAATTCCAAACCATATGAATCTCAGATTTGACTACCTTCCTCAAGTTTATGTAAAACATGCCCAACATCACTTTTGAAGGACAGGAAATGGCGTATGAGGAAAGCCTGATTATCCTGGGTCTTTTCTCTCTTGAAAAGCGAAGACTAAAAGGGGATATATTAGAAGTACTTTAAATTGTGAAAGATTAGGAAAAATTGAATGTAAGTATGCTATTTTGCTTTGTACAGTATTTAAGCACAAGGGGATATATTTACAAATTATGGACAACAAAAGAAAACAGGAAATGCAGAATTTTTTCACAAAACAGGTGATAAGTGTATGGAACAGATTACTGGCATGGGTAATGGAACAAGAAACGTTAATGGATTTCAAGTAGGAACTAGAGGGTCTTATCAATAAAAACGCACCACAGGAATACTGTGAATATGTGGGCTGGATGGTCCAAAGGTCTACTACCTAAAAATGTTGCAATGTTAAAAACTTGATTTTAGAAAGTTAAGAGCCCCAATGGTACACATGCATGTGTTTTCAAAGCCCTATCTGAGGAACCAGCTGCTCCTCTGGCTCATTTATGTCAACTATCCCCATCAAATGACATTGCCCAGTTGAGGGAAACACAGCAAATAACATGCCTATCCACAAAAAGCAGTCATGCCAAGCAAACTCAATGCATCAATGCATTTTTCCTACAAGCACATGAATTTAAAATGTTCAATGGCTATATCAGATATAGATGTGAACGTACACTTTTGAGAATTCAATAAAAGAAAAAAAGTAATCAAGAAGTGTGGTGACTAGATGGCGCTGTGGCACTCAGTGAGGCCTTGTGCTAAATGGAGAATCTGGTTATTTAAGGGATATCTCCAGTCAATAAAATCTTACTGTATTTTTAAAAAAGAACTAAGTAACATTTTTTGAACAGATTGTTCAGCCCAGATGTAGAAATCAAATAATAAACAATGTAAATTATTTTAATTCTGGTATACGCTTCCTTTAATTCCATTTTTAATAATTAATTTTGGTATCTTTAATTGCAAAGAACTAGAAGAGACTTTTTGAAGTCCCCAGTCTGTGCAGTTTCAGAAAGACTGAAAGTATGTGCATGTGTAGAATTACCTTATTCATGTTATTAAATGTAATCATTTAAATAGTAACAAGCCATGCAATGTGGTACTAAAGCACTGAAAAATAGCTAATTTAAGATGCTGTTTATAAACCATGCAATATAGATAGCAATAGTAGTTATATGCATACTCAAAAGGATTGTATCAAGTGTCATGAGTAATATTTATACATTAACTTGATTCACTTCCCTCCATGTAAAGACTCCTCTATTGTAGTTTGAATTTGGAAAATAAAACCACAGCTGGATTTGGGATTCATATTGTTGAGGGTTATTATGGCAGTATTATGTCACTAAAACTTTGTGATTGGTAAATTTGTTTTCCTTTATAAAGCATGTTTTGTTCGAAGCAAGGAAGGAGCCAGTGTCAACAGGAAGGTAATTGTTGCTGATGGCAGAATGGAGTTATTCAATTTGATAATGGTCACATTTAAAATGGGAAGTATATTATGAGTTGGTTAAAGGAAAACATTTACCCTTAGGGACCCAGATATTTCTCATAGGCTGCAGCACTTTGGATAGGCAGTCATGTGTATGCCATTCTACTTTTCAGTCAGTTTATTGACTATCAACCTACAGGTAACTGTAAAGCGTAGGTCACAGTTAAAGAATGGTTGTCCATGTGGTCTGTATATAATTAAAATGTGGGTGTTTTAAAAGGGCTCTGCCATCATGTAAAAGTATTCAGCAAAACTTTTTAATTTTTTAGAAACATGCAACACAATGACAATTCTTATCAAACTCATCTTTGCATCACTTCCAACATAACCTCATTGTGATAAAACAATGCACTGCCACTCCACCGTCACAAACAAATATGATTTATCTAAGATTTTCCATCCCATTTAAGATCTTAGTACATTTCACTGGTATTTCTGAAAAGAAAAGGTTCAGTTCCAGGTTTGGAACTTAATCTATAAGCATTGAGGAGCATCCTTACTTATCCTTTAGCATATATCTGCTTTCACCAAGGTGAGGGGTGACATGCATCACTGCGTCAATCACTCCAAAATTAGATTGTCTGTGTTATCTAGATAAACAGCCTAAACATCTAGGCATCATCCTTATTACATAGAAACATAGAAAATAGGTGCAGGAGCAGGCCATTCGGCCCTTCGAGCCTGCACCACTATTCAATAAGATCATGGCTGATCCTTCAATGGGCGAGGAGGATGGGAGAAAGATTTGCACCAGTATATCACACACAAATCTGGAAAAGTCGACAGTCTTAGCTAAGGAACGCAATGGGAGAAATTGTCCAATAATGATGAGCAATTGGCAAGAAAATAAGGATGGGAAAATGCTCTGTCCATCTGTCAGTTTGTTTCATACCCAAAGTTTGTTTGTCCACTTATGTCTGAAACTCAATGGGGCTGAAATTGGCCTCTAGTGCACCTGTCGGGAGGCAAAAGGTTTTTGCCTGGGCAAGAACAGCCCATCTCATGGATTGGGCAGGGGTTTTGCAGAGGTACTCCAAGTTAGTGCCTCGCTCCTGCCGGAGGCACCCCCGCATAGCTGCACTCGGGGATGATGTCAACGCCATGCACAGCATCCTGTTACTGTTATGTTCAGAATAACTCCACAAGACTGTGTGCTGTAAGCTCAAACTGTTGTGACCTTGGTCTCTTTAATGTAACTCCAGAGTGAGGAAGCAGCATGGTAGACTGCCTTTTATACCTGCTTGCCTGGGATGTTCAGATGACCCTTGGGTCTCCAACAGGTGCGCCCCCTGGTGGCAAGTCTTACACACTAGTAAAGTTTACATACATAACATCACTCCCCCCGCCCCCGCCCCCAAAGTCTTAGATACAAGTTATTTACAAGTTGAGGCGATCCGGGGCTCTAAGTTCCTGGGTTGATCGCCTGAGTTGAAGTCCTGGCATGGGTGAGTTGGTCGGATCATTCCAGCACTGCAGCGCGGCTGGTCTGATCGGACTGTTGGGCATGGTGGGTTCATCCTCGTGGTTGACAGCGAGGTCGGTTGCTGGTTGGGTGTGTGTTGGTGAATCAATGACGATAATGTCCTCTTCAAACTGTTCTTGGTTGTCAGTGAATCGCAGTTTAGTCTGATCCAAATGCTTTCTGCACGTTTGTCCGTTCAAACGTTTGACAACAAACACTCTATTCCCCTCCTTGGCTAAAACAGTGCCAGCAACCCATTTGGGACCATGACCGTAATTAAGACCAAACACAGGATCATTAACCTCAATGTCACGCGGTACAGCCATGCGATCGTGGTACACGTTATGCCAGTGATGCCGGATTTCTACATGATCATTGAGATCCGGGTGGACTAAGGAGAGCCTGGTTTTGAGTGCTCTCTTCATTAATAATTCTGCAGGGGGAACACCAGTCAGCGAGTGGGGTCGCGTCCGGTAGCTGAGCAGAACCTGAGATAACCGGGTCGGCAGGGAACCGTCCATCACACGTTTCAAGCTCTGATTGATAGTTTGGACTGCCCGTTCTGCTTGACCATTGGATGCGGGCTTAAACAGGGCAGACCTGACATGCTTGATGCCATTACGGTCATGAACTCGTTGAATTCTGAGCTGGTGAAACATGGTCCATTGTCACTAACAAGGACGTCAGGCAAAACATGGCCCGGAGGCTTTCAATGGTGGCAGTGGATGTACATGATGACATTATTATACATTCAATCCATTTAGAGTAAGCGTCCACTGCTACAAGGAACATCTTTCCTAGAAAGGGGCCAGCGAAATCTACGTAGACCCTGGACCACGGTTTGGAGGGCCATGACCACAGGCTCAGTGGGGCCTCCCTTGGTGCATTGCTCAATTGTGAGCAAGTGTTGCATTGGTGTATGCATGACTCCAAATCCGCGTCAATGCCGGGCCACCAAACGTGCGACCTGGAGATAGCCTTCATCATGACTATGCCTGGGTGGGTACTGTGTAGGTCGCGTATAAACGTTTCCCCGCCTTTTTTTGGCAAAACCACATGATTCCCCCATAGGAGACAATCCGAATGGATGGACATTTCAGTCTTGCATCGGTAAAACGGCTTAATTTCATCTTGCATTTCCCCGGGAACAGCCGACCAGCTCCCATTAAGGACGCAGCTTTTTACTAGTCCTGGCTAGTCCAAGTCCTGATCTGGTGAGCCATGATGGGTGACCCCTCGCTCTCAAAAACATCCATTACAAGAAGCAGTCAGTGGGTTGCGCCATTTCCACCCCAGTGGTGGGCAATGGTTGCCGACTGAGGACATCAGCACAGTTCTCAGTGCCTGGTCTGTTGCGGATTAAATATCCATATGCAGATAACATTAGTGCCCATCTTTGGATGCAGGACGAAGCATTTGGTGTTAATACCTTTGCTTTCTGAGAACAGCGAAATGGCCGGTTTGTGGTTGGTTTCAAGCTCGAACCGGAGTCCAAATAGGTATTGATGCATTTTCTTAACCCCGTATACATATGCTAACGCTTCTTTCTCAACCATACTGTAGGCTCTTTCGGCCTTAGATAAACTTCTGGACGCATATGCAACCGGTTACAGTTTGCCTGACACATTGGCTTGCTGTAACACACAACCGACTCCGTACGAAGATGCATCACAAGCTAGTACTAAACGATTACATGGGTCATACAATACAAGTAACTTGTTAGAACATTGCAGGTTTCTGGCCTTATTAAAGGCTGTCTCTTGCGATTTACCCCAAACCCAGTCGTCACCCTTGCGTAGCAATAAATGCAAAGGTTCCAGCAAAGTGCGCAACCCCGGTAGAAAGTTAACAAAATAGTTGAGGAGTCCCAGGAACGAACGCAGCTCCGTCACATTCTGTCGTCTGGGTGCATTCTTGATGGCCTCTGTCTTGGAGTCCATGGGTCTGATGCCGTCCACCGCAATCTTTTTCCCCCAAAACTCGACCTCTGGCGCCAGGAAAACACACTTGGAGCGTGCCAACCTGAGTCCCACTCTGTCCAGTCGCTTTAGAACGTCTTCCAGGTTGTGCAAGTGTTCGGTGGTGTTGCGACCAGTGATCAGGATGTTGCCTTGAAACACCATGGTGCGCGGAACCGATTTCAGCAGACTCTCCATGTTCCTCTGGAAGGTGGTCACAGCCGAGCGAATCCCAAAAGAGCATCTGTGGTATATGAACAGTCCTTTGTGCGTGTTGATGCACGTCAATTTTTTCGAAGATTTAGCCAGCTCCTGTGTCATGTAAGCAGACGTTAGATCCAGCTTGGTGAACGACTTCCCTCCTGCTAGCATTGCGAACAGGTCATCCGCTTTGGGTAGTGGGTACTGGTCCTGTAATGAGACTCAGTTGATCGTTACCTTGTAGTCCCTGCAGATTCTGACCGTCCCATCGCTTTTCAACACCAGAACAATTAGACTGGCCCACTCGTTGAACTCAACTGGCGATATGATTCTCTCTTGTTGAAGTCTGTCCAGCTCAATCTCGACTTTCTCTCGCATCACATATGGAACTGCTCAGGCTTTGTGATGAATTGGCCGTGCATCACGGACTAGATGGATCTGCACTTTGGCGCCTGTGAAGTTGCCGATGCCAGGCTCAAATAACAACGGGAATTTGTTTAGCACTTGGCGCACGAGGCGTCATCCACCGAAGACAGTGCTTTGATGTCGTCCCAGTTGCATCGGATCTTTTCTAGCCAGCTTCTGCCGAACAGCGTTGGGCCATTGTCTGGTACAATCCATAGTGATAAATCATGCACAGTTCCATAATACGATACCTTCACTACCGCACTGCCAATGACTGGTTTGAGCGCTTTGGTGTAAGTGCGCAGCTTTGTGTGAGTCAGGCTTAGTTTTGGCCTTTGTGCCTTGTTGCCCCACAGTTTCTCAACAGCCTTCTGGCTCATAATTGACTGACTCGCCCCCGTGTCCAATTCCATGGAAACTGGAATGCCGTTTAATTTGACTTTTAACATTATCGGAGGGCTTTTGGTGGTGAAGATGTGTACCCCATACACTTCCTCTTCAGCCTCGGGTTGAGTTGCCTCTCTTACTGGTTCAGCGTGATCTGCGCCGGATCGGTTATCTTCTGCCGACTCTGCTTCTTGGTGAGTCGCAGTACGTTTGCACATTCGCTGGAGATGTCATGTATTCAACTATCATTGTAACCCATGTATAAGCTGACCTAAGTTGTACGCCTTGAGAACATTGACCACAAGGGGTGAACTTGTGGGAGACACGTCTAACCTGGACTTTCAGGTATAAAAGGGGAAGCTCCACCCACCTTCATCACTTGAAGTCTTGGTAATAAAGGTAACTGGTCACAGAGTGACCTTTTCTCAAGTATGGGCCTCGTGTGCATTTATACTGTATAGTAAGGACATATCATTGGCGACGAGAAACTGGGATTTAAACCACGCGAGCATGGCCACTAGCAGCACAGAAGAGAGGTACTGTGTTGGTGATAATTGGGAAGACTTTATTGAGAGACTACAGCAAAGTTTTGTCACTAAGGAATGGTTGGGACAGGATTCGGCCGACAAACGCAGGGCTCATCACCTGACGGTTTGTGGATCCAGAACGTACTCCCTGATGAAGCGCCAGAAAAGCCAGCGGACAAGACGTTCGAAGAGCTCAGTAAGTTGATCGGGGAACACCTTAAACCGGCGAGCAGCATGCACATGGCGAGACACCGGTTTTACACGCACGGGCGGTGAGAAGGGCAAAGCATTCCTGACTTCGTGGCAGATCTCCGCCGACTGGCAAGCCTCTAAGTTTACAGATGCATGCAGAGCAGAGATGCTGCGAGACTTTTTTATTAGGGCATTGGGCACGCTGGGGTTTTCAGGAAACTGATTGAGACCAAAGACTTGACCTTGGAAGCAGCAGCTCTGATAGCCCAGGCATTTATCTCAGGGGAGGAAGAGACCAGAATGATGTCTGACAAAAATCTTGGCTCAAATGCGGCAAACGACCAGGGAGTCAACATTGTTAGCGGGGCACACAGTTCTCTAGGCAGACAAGGGCAATCGGACATGCGCCAGCATGTAGTCGAACCCAAAGGGGGAATTCAACAGAGACAATGGCTAGCTGAATGGCGATTCATGCCATTGCAATGGACAATGCGGCCAGTAATGGAGCCATCAACACCTGTTAATGGTGCGCTTAAGGACAGTTACAGAAAGAGTCAGAGATGATCGACTGGTAATGGACCTTTTGTTTCCAACAACGAGGCCTCCAGCTCATGCTGGAGGTGTGGAGGCAAACACCCAGCCAAAGTTTGCAGGTATCAGCAATGTACCTGCAGAAACTGCAACATCAGCGGTCACTTGGCGCGTATGTGCAGGAAGCCTGCAGCCAGGTTGATGTATGAGTAGGACGGGTGTGATGTAAGCCCATGAGGCCCGATGAATACTGGGGGAAATCGCTGGAAGCTGAAGTTCAGCGAGTTCATGTGGAGCACATATACAGTTCATATACCAGGACGCCACCGATAATGATGAAAGTGCTCCTCAATGGCATCCCAATATTAATGGAGCTAGACACGGGGGCCAGCCAGTCCCTGATGAGTATCAAACAGTTTGAAAGGTTATGGGTGTCCAAGGCCAGGAGGCCAAAGTTATTGTCGATTGATGCACAGCTACGGACATATACAAAGGAGATAATTCCAGTGCTAGGCAGCGCCACGGTAGTCGTGACCCACAAAGATTCGGGGACCAGGTTGCTACTCTGGATTGTCCTGGGGGATGGTCCTGCACTACTGGAGAGGAGTTGGCTTGCTGTCATGAACTGGAAATGGGGCAATGCAATTTCTTCTGTGGAGCGAATATCATGCTCACAGGTCCTGGACAAATTTGACTCATTATTTCAACCCGGCATCGGCACTTTCATGGGGGCCAAGGTAGTGATTCACATAAACCCGGACGCCAGGCCAGTACACCACAAGGACAGAGTGGTGCCGTACGTGATGCGGGAAAAGAGAGAATGCGAATTGGACCGCCTGCTGAGGGAAGGAATCATCTCGCCAGTTGAATTCAGTGACTGGGCGAGCCCGATCCTGCCGGTGCTCAAGGCGGATGGGTCGGTCAGGATATCTGGCGATTACAAGGCCACCATCAATCGGGTGTCACTCCAAGACCAGTATCTGCTACCGAGAGCGGAGGACCTCTTTGCGACGCTATCCGGTCGCAAACTATTTTCAAAATTGGACCTGACCTCAGCTTACATGACCCAGGAGCTGGCAAGTGAGTCGAAGAAGCTGACCACCATCACGACACACAAGGGGTTGTTTGAGTATAACGGATGTCCTTTCGGGATTCGCTCGGCCACCGCGACCTTTCAGCGAAATATGGAAAGCCTCCAAGTCGATTTCAAGCACGGTGGTTTTTCAAGATGACATCCTCATCACGGGTCGCGATACTAAAGAACATCTCCACAACCTGGAGCAGGTGCTACGCAGACTGGACCGGGTAGGGCTGTGACTGAAAAAGGCGAAGTGCGTCTTCTTAGCACCAGAGTTAGAATTCCTGGGGAGGAGGGTAGCAGCAGATGGGATCAGACCCACTGCGTCCAAAACGGAAGCAATCCAGAGAGCACCCATACCCCGTAACCCGACGGAGCTGCGTTCATTCCTGGGGCTCCTGAACTATTTTGGTAACTTTCTTCCCAAAGTGAGCATGCTGTTAGAGCCGCTACACGTACTCCTACACAAAGGTCGCGATTGGGTCTGGGGGGACAGCCAGGAAAGGGCTTTTGATAGAGCACGCAACTTGTTATGCTCCAAAAAACTGTTAACATAATATGACCCGTGTAAGAAACTTGTTCTAACGTGCGATGTTTCATCCTATGGGGTCGGGTGTGTGTTGCAGCATGTGAATGCCAATGGTCAGTTACAGCCGGTAGCTTATGCCTCCAGAAGTCTGTCCTAGGCAGAAAGGGGCTATGGGATGGTAGCATGTGTATGTGCAGTAAAAAAAATGCACCAGTACCTGTTTGGCAGAAAATTTGAGACAGATCACAAACCCCTAATGTCCCTTTTGGCCGACAACAAGGCCATAAATGTGAATGCATCGGCCCGCATACAGAGGTGGGCACTCATGTTAGCCGCACTGAGGGGGCAACTGAGCATGATGCTGAGATGGTCATGGCTGTTGAAGCCTTCGAAAGCGAAGGCTCATCTGTGACAGCCCGTCAGATTAAAATCTGGACAAATAAAGACCCGCTACTGTCTTCAGTTCAGAAATGTGTCCTGAATGGGGACTGGGCAGCCACGTACGGGGCATGCCCTGAGGAATTTAAACCGTTTCATAGGCACAACGATGAACTCTCGATTCAGGCCGATTGCCTACTGTGGGGAAACCGAGTAGTCATGCCCCAGAGGGGCAGAGAGGTGTTTATCAGAGATCTTCACAATGAGCACCCGGGCATTATCATGATGAAGGCAATTGCCAGGCCACACGTTTGGTGGCCAGGGACAGATGCAGACCTGGAACTTTGTGTTCGCAGGTGCAACACGTGTGCTCAGCTGGGCAACGCACCCAGGGAAACCCCCCTTAGCCCCTGATCCTGGCCCGCCAAGCCATGGTCACGCATCCATGTGGACTACGCAGGTTCTTTCATGGGAAAAATATTTTTGGTTGTAGTAGACGCCTACTCCAAATGGATCGAGTGTGACATTTTAAATTCAAGCACATCCTCTGCCACAGTAGAAAGTCTACGGGCAATGTTCGCCTCCCATGGTCTACCAGACGTCTTGGTCAGCGACAATGGCCCGTGCTTCACAAGCACTGAATTCCAGGACTTCAGGGCAGGCAATGGAATCAACCATGTCAGAACGGCACCGTTCAAGTTGGCCTCAAACGGCCAGGCGGAACAAGCAGTGCAGATAATCAAACAGGGGATGCTCAGAATCCAAAGGGGTTCCCTACAAAACCGCTTATTACGCCTCTTATTGGCCAATAGATCCCGACCACACTCGCTCACAGGGGTTCCCCCCGCAGAGCTGCTAATGAAAAGGATGCTCAAAACCAGGTTATCCCTTATACACCCTACTATGAAAGAAATTGTTGAGAGCAGGCGTCAATCACAATGTGACTACCATGACAGGAATGCGAGGGCGCGATGTATTGATGTCAATGACCCTGTTTTGTCCTTAATTATGCTGCAGGGCCCAAATGGCTTGCAGGCACTGTGATTGCCAAAGAGGGGAATAGGGTTTTGGTAGTTAAACTTACCAATGGACAAATCTTCCGCAAACACGTGTATCAAACTAAAAGGAGGTTCAGCAACCCCATAGAAGAAGCAGAGGAAGAAAACAACGTAGAGTTTACTCCCCCACAGGTGACCAAACACCGGAACCAAGTGGAGGAGAGCCCAGTCACTGTGGGAAGTCCGGACAGGCCTGAGGCACTGCAAACAGCAGACACTCAGGCCAGCGCCCAACAACCGGAGCCCCAACTCAGGTGTTCTACAAGGGAGCGTAAACCACCAGAGAGACTTAACCCTGTGATCCCAATAAGACTTTGGGGGGGAGGTGATGTCATGTATTCAACTATCATTGTAACCCATGTATAAGCTGACTTAAGTTGTACACCTTGAGAACATTGACTACAAGGGGGTGAACTTGTGGGAGACATTCCTAACTTGGACTTTCAGGTATAAAAGGGGAAGCTCCACCCACCTTCATCACTTGAGGTCTTGGTAATAAAGGTAACTGGTCACAGATTGACCTTCTCTCAAGTATGGGCCTCGTGTGCATTTATACTGTATAGTAAGGACATATCAGGAGGTGCCCCATTGTTCCACAGCCCTTGCACACGTAGTGCTTGAATCAACATTGATGGGCTCTATGATTGCCCCCGCAGCGCCAACATGGTGTTAGTGGATTCGCATTCACGCCCCACGGCGGACTCTGAGTCATCCTAGGTCTGGCCTCTGCAGGCATGTAGGCCCTGCCATGTAGAGTTCTGCCTGCTGAAGGCGTTATTTTATGCACAGTACTTGCCGGTGAGCTTTGATGCTGCAAAGATATCTTTTTAGTGTTATCGTTCGTGGACATGAAAGCCTGGGCTATCATGATGGCCTTGCTTAGATCTTGGGATTCGGCAGACAGCAGTTTGCGAAGAATGACCTCATGACCGATTCCAAGCATGAAAAAGTCACGCAACATTTCCCCCCAAAATCCAGCAAATTCTCACGGTCCCGGCAAGACATCTTAGGTCGGCGACATAGCTCGCCACGTTCTGACCCTCAGAATGATGGTGCGTGTAAAAGTGAAACCTGGCCATTAAGATGCTCTCCTTCGGCTTGAGGTGTTCCTGAACCAGCGCGCACAACTCTGCATATGTCTTGTCCATTGGTTTCGTCGGTGCTAGCCGATATTTGACGAGGCTATAGATGTGGACCCACAAACGGTGAGGAGAATCGCCCTGCACTTGACCGCGGTATCTTCCGTATCCAGCTCGTTGGCCACGAAGTACTGGTCAAGACGCTCAATGAAGGCTTCCCAATCATCACCCTCAACAAATCTCTCAAGAATACCAACGGCAGCCATAACCGTGTGAAAGTTCGTGATCTGTTACTCGTCGCCAATTGTTATGTTCAGAATAACTCCACAAGACTGTATACTGTAAGTTCAAACTGTTGTGACCTTGGTCTATTTAATGTAACTCCAGAGTGAGGAAGCAGCATGGTAGACTGCATTTTATACATGCTTGCCCGGTGTGTGCAGGTGACCCTTGGGTCTCCAACAGGTGTGCCCCCTGGTGGCAAGTCTTACACACTTGTAAAGTTTACATACATAACAGTTACCGCCCCGGAAGTGAAATTCCGCTGCGCCCCCTCGTTTACTGCTTGTCGGTGACAACGACAGCTTCAGCTTTCGGGTTGGAGTCTGGAGTGAGCTAGAGGAATGCTATTTAAAAGCGCCATCTTGAAAAACAATTTTTGTCGCCCATTATTCTTTGCAGCTTTCGAACAAATAGGCAGAGTGGCTGGTGGACTGATTTGCAGCGATTTTGACTTGAAGGACTGTTCTGTCTCCTAACTATTCCTTTGTATCATTCAGGGAAGATTTGAAATCATAATATTCATCTCATTTCATGGGGCTATGTTGGCACTCGAACTCCTACTCCTGCTCCGACATCACCATCGGAGGTTACTTAGACAAAGACAAAGGTGGAAACGAATACAGAGAGAAAAGCAGGGAGAAGGACATGGAGCAAGAAAAGGAGAGGCACAGGGAGAAAGACAGGGAGAAAGACAGCAAAATGTGGCCAGAGGGAGATGGCTGAACAGGGCTGGCAACAAGGCACTTTACCCTCCCAGGGTATTCCGGCAGCAATTCTCCGACATCAATTTCACTGAGGAACAGTGTGTGCGAAGACTGCACTTCAGTAAGGACATGGTTACAGGTCTTTGCCATCTGCTACAACCAGATCTCGAGCCACTGACCAGGTTGAGGACAGCTCTCTCGGTGACAGTCAATGTCACCATCGCACTCAATTTCTACACCAATGGATCCTTCCAGGGAGTGACAGGAGACATCTCCAACATCTCCCAGTTTGCCGTCCATCACTCCATCCATGAGGTCATAGATTCTCCAAACAGAAGGAGAAGGGAATACATTTCCTTCCCCATGGCCAGAGAAACAGCATGAGCGTGCATCTAGCTTCATCATGATAGCAGGCTACTCGATGGTGCAGGATGCCATTGACTGCACCCACGTCGCTTTGCGGGCACCACATCACAATCCTGAGGTCTTCCGTAACCGCAAAGGCTACCACTCACTGTGCAGCTGGTGTGTGACCACATTCGCAGAATCCTCACCGTCAGTGCCTGCTATCCTGGCAGCAGCCACGATGCCTTCATCCTGCACCAGACCAGTGTGCCTGCTCTGTTCCAGCCACCACATCCAGCTCATGGCTGGCTGCTCGGAGACCTGGCTCATGACTCCCCTCCGTAACCCCAATACTCAGCCCAGCACTCATACAATGAGAGTCATGCTACCACAAGGAACATCATTGAGCAGACCATCGGAGTGCTGAAGCAACGGTTCCACTGCCTTGACCGCTTGGGAGGAGTCCTCCAGTACTCGCCTGAGCAGGTGTCACTATTCGTCTTCATCTGCTGCAACTGCACAACCTGGCCATCATGAAGGCACAGCCATTGCCACCAGGCATAGCCGCACCACCTGAGGAGGAGGAGGATGAAGGGGAGGAGGAGCAAGAGGGGGAGGAGCAAAAACAGTAACAGAGGAGGCAACGAGTCCATCGCGATTCTGACCGTTTCATCAGACTTAGGTTCCAGTGAATTCCATCCCACTTCCAGGGGAGGAGTTAAACTAATATGGCAGGCGGATGGGAATCTATGCAGGGAGGCAGAGGGAAATAAAAGGGAGACAGTGGCAAAAGATAGAAAGGAGAATAGTAAAATTGGAGGGCAGAGAATCCCAAGGCAAAAAACAAAAAGGGCCACTTTACAGCAAAAATCTAAAGGGACAAGGTGTCTTAGAAAGACAAGCCTGAAGGCTCTGTGTCTTAATGCAAGGAATATCCGTAATAAGGTGGATGAATTAACTGTGCAAATAGATGTTAACAGATATGATGTGATTGGGATTACAGAGACGTGGCTCCAGGATGATCAGGGCTGGGAACTCAACATCCAAGGGTATTCAACATCCAGGAAGGATAGAATAAAAGGAAAAGGAGGTGGGGTAGCATTGCTGGTTAAAGAGGAGATTAATGCAATAGTTAGGAAGGACATTAGCTTGGATGATGTGGAATCTATATGGGTAGAGCTGCAGAACACCAAAGGGCAAAAAACGTTAGTGGGAGTTGTGTACAGACCTCCAAACAGTAGTAGTGATGTTGGGGAGGGCATCAAACAGGAAATTAGGGGTGCATGCAATAAAGGTGCAGCAGTTATCATGGGTGACTTTAATATGCATATAGATTGGGCTGACCAAACTGGAAGCAATACAGTGGAGGAGGATTTTCTGGAGTGCATAAGGGATGGTTTTCTAGACCAATATGTCGAGGAACCAACTAAGGGGGAGGCCATCTTAGACTGGGTGTTGTGTAATGAGAGAGGATTAATTAGCAATCTCGTTGTGCGAGGCCCCTTGGGGAAGAGTGACCATAATATGGTGGAATTCTACATTAGGATGGAGAATGAAACAGTAAATTCAGAGTCCATGGTCCAGAACTTAAGGAAGGGTAACTTTGAAGGTATGAGGCGTGAATTGGCTAGGATAGATTGGCTGATGATACTTAAGGGGTTGACAGTGGATGGGCAATGGCAGACATTTAGAGACCGCATGGATGAGCTACAACAATTGTACATCCCTGTCTGGCGTAAAAATAAAAAAGGGAAGGTGGCTCAACCATGGCTATCAAGAGAAATCAGGGATAGTATTAAAGCCAAGGAAGTGACATACAAATTGGCCAGAAATATCAGCGAACCCGGGGACTGGGAGAAATTTAGAACTCAGCAGAGGAGGACAAAGGGTTTGATTATGACAGGGAAAATAGAGGAAGCTTGCAGGGAACATTAAAACGGACTGCAAAAGCTTCTACAGATATGTAAAGAGAAAAAGGTTAGTAAAGACAAACGTAGGTACCCTGCAGTCAGAATCAGGGGAAGTTATATGGGGAACAAAGAAATGGCAGACCAATTGAACAAGTACTTTGGTTCGGTATTCACTGAGGAGGACACAAACAACCTTCCGGATATAAAAGGGGTCAGAGGGTCTAATAAGAAGGAGGAACTGAGGGAAATCCTTATTAATCGGGAAATTGTGTTGGGGAAATTGATGGGATTGAAGGCCGATAAATCCCCAGGGCCTGATGGTCTGCATCCCAGAGTACTTAAGAAGGTGGCCTTGGAAATAGCGGATGCATTGACAGTCATTTTCCAACATTCCATAGATTCTGGATCAGTTCCTATGGAGTGGAGGGTAGCCAATGTAACCCCACTTTTTAAAACAGGAGGGGGAGAGAAAGCAGGGAATTATAGACCGGTCAGCCTGACATCGGTAGTGGGTAAAATGATGGAATTAATTATTAAGGATATCATAGCAGCGCATTTGGAAAGAGGTGACATGATAGGTCCAAGTCAGCATGGATTTGTGAAAGGGAAATCATGCTTGACAAATCTTCTGGAATTTTTTGAGGATGTTTCCAGTAGAGTGGACAAGGGAGAACTAGTTGATGTGGTGTATTTGGACTTTCAGAAGGCTTTCGGCAAGGTCCCACACAAGAGATTAATGTGAAAAGTTAAAGCACATGGGATTGGGGATAGTGTGCTGACGTGGATTGAGAACTGGTTGGCAGATAGGAAGCAAAGAGTAGGAGTAAATAAGTACTTTTCAGAATGGCAGCCAGTGACTAGTGGGGTACCACAAGGTTCTGTGCTGGGGCCCCAGCTGTTTACATTGTACATTAATGATTTAGACGAGGGGATTAAATGTAGTATCTCCAAATTTGCGGATGACATTAAGTTGTGTGGCAGTGTGAGCTGCGAGGAGGATGCTATGAGGCTGCAGAATGACTTGGATAGGTTAGATGAGTGGGCAAATGCATGGCAGATGAAGTATAATGTGGATAAATGTGAGGTTATCCACTTTGGTGTTAAAAACAGAGAGACAGACTATTATCTGAATGGTGACAGATTAGGAAAAGGGGAGGTGCAACGAGACCTGGGTGTCATGGTACATCAGTCATTGAAGGTTGGCATGCAGGTACAGCAGGCGGTTAAGAAAGCAAATGGCATGTTGGCCTTCATAGCGAAGTGATTTGAGTACAGGGACAGGGAGGTGTTGCTACAGTTGTACAGGGCCTTGGTGAGGCCACACCTGGAGTATTGTGTACAGTTTTGGCCTCCTAACTTGAGGAAGGACATTCTTGCTATTGAGGGAGTGCAGCGAAGATTCACCAGACTGATTCCCGGGATGGCGGGACTGACATATCAAGAAAGACTGGATCAACTGGGCTTGTATTCACTGGAGTTCAGAAGAATGAGAGGGGATCTCATAGAAACGTTTAAAATTCTGACGGGTTTAGACAGGTTAGATGCAGGAAAAATGTTCCCAATGTTGGGGAAGTCCAGAACCTGGGGTCACAGTCTAATGATAAGGGGTAAGCAATTTAGGACCGAGATGAGGAGAAACTTCTTCAACCAGAGAGTGGTGAACCTCTGGAATTCTCTACCACAGAAAGTTGTTGAGGCCAATTCACTAAATATATTCAAAACGGAGTTAGATGTAGTCCTTACTACTATGGGGATCAAGGGGTATGGCGAGAAAGCAGGAATGGGGTACTTAGGTTGCATGTTCAGCCATGAACTCATTGAATGGCGGTGCAGGCTCGAAGGGCCGAATGGCCTACTCCTGTACCTATTTTCTATGTTTCTATGGCCCCAAGTTTCCACATGATTTGCTCCTGATTTTTAGGAGCAACTGGTGTAGAACGGAATTCTCGACATTTTGTTTGCTCCAGTTCTAGTCAGTTGGAACAGTTTCACTTTGGAACAGAATTTTTTTTCCAAAAGTGGGCGTGTCCGGCCACTTACGCCTGATTTCAAAGTTTCGTGAGTGAAAACGTACTCCAAACTTACTTAGAATGGAGTAAGTGAAGATTTTTGTACGCTCAAAAAAACCTTGTCTACACTTTAGAAAATCAGGCGTAGGTTACAAATTAGGCGTAGGGAATGAGGTGGGGGGGGAGGGGGGCGAAGGGAAGTCATTAAATTCTACAATCAATCCTTAGTTATACTTATACAAATATTATACAAATAAATCCAACCTGAATAAAAATTTATAAGCAAAAAAAAGATTAAATAAACCATGTTCCTACCTGTGTGAAAGTGCTTCAGGCAGGCCTTTCATGTTGGAGACAGGCAGGGGTGTGGCGTTAGTGTCTCGACGGCAGCGGCAGCAAGCTTCGAGCTGAGCTGCAGTGCTTGAGGCAGGCCTTCATTCTCTTCGTGGCTGGCCGCGAAGAAGCAGCACTGGACGGACCCGAGGCCATTCAGCCATGAGATATCAGCGGCGTCAGTGACTGGCCGGCAGCTGAAGAATCAGCGGACCGATGGGAGGCCATTCAGCCATGAGATAACAGCGGCGTCAGTGACTGGCCGGCAGCCGAAGAATCAACGCAGGACACACACAGCTCATTAAGGTTCTTGAGGCCATTCGGCCACGCTTTAGGGGCGGCGTCAGTGGCTGGCCGGCAGCCAAAGAATCAGCAGCGGACGGACGTGAGGCTATTTGGCCATAGGATATCAGCGGCGTCAGTGGCTGGCCAGCAGCCGAAGATACAGCAGCAGCCTTCGAGCTGTGAGGGGGACTGAGGCCATTTGGACAGGGAGATGCAGCCACATTGACAGTTTTATATTTAAATTTGCAGAATGGGTGCTGCATTGTCAACACCACGTATTATTGCAAAGTTGAATTGGCACTCTTATTTCTCCAAACACACAGTCCTTAATTTGCATGCACCAATGCAGCACCGGTTCTGCAAGTTTAGCAGTGAAAAGCTGAACTCACTGATATCAGCAGGTGATTTATTCAGCAGTGCTGCTAAAAGCACTCCCTCACACACAGAAATGTAAAAAAAAATTAAATTACAAGCCTTTGCAGGGGTCCAAGAAACAAATCTTCACTTTTTCTGCAGTATTTTTAAAAATGGCCGAGTGCCAATGTTTGTGTGAGACTGCGCGTGCGCGTACGCTCCAACGCGCACGCGCAGGGTTGCCGGCACCACGAAGGCTAATTTAAATTGTACCCGCCCCCTGCTACTTAGAAAATCGGCGCAAGTGTTAGGCTCCGCCCCCTGCTGCGAAGAGCGCGCCGCGCCAAGCAGACATCGAGCTCCAAGGAGCTCGAGAATATCGGACTTTTTTTTAGGCGCAGTTTTCGACGCGAAAAACAGGCGCCCAGCTCGGAGGTGCGCCATTTTCACCGCGGCACGAAACTTGGGGCCCTCGTTTCTATGTTCCTTTGGATGTCCCTATCACCACATTCATTTTCCCTTCCATACCAAAGCGCCAAAACTGAAATGAGAGACAACAGCAAATATTAAACATTCCAATCCAAATTGATATCACAGCAATAAATGCTTTCATTATATATTTAATAATCACCCTTGTGCATTTCCTTATATCCCCTCTATGCTTTAACGAAATATTTCTCCTCTGCAGTGTAACCCCTGTGGCTGCAGCACAGCTGGTGGAAGGCTGCTGTGTGTCTGGGCCAGAGACTACAGATGGCCTTGCAGAATGCCCTCGACCAGCTCTGGGCCTGGAAGGCCCGGCTGTAGATTGCACCATTTCAGGCTGGGTGGCGGCAGTCTCAGCTGGCTGGGTGACAGGCAGCAACAAACGCAACAAATGGCAGAGTGGCAGTGGTGGGCTCAGGAATGCTGTCATCCTGAGAGAGGACAGCAGGTTCCTGCTCCACTGACCGAATGCCACTCCCCCAGGACAGCACCTCAGCATCCCCACCCATCTGCTGGAGCACAGTTTGGTGGGCTGCTGCCACACTGTGAGAGCCCCGTGAACTGCGGTAGACCCAGCACCAATGGCAACATTCAGAGCATGCGTCACATCAAACTGAAATTGCATCAGAGCAGTCTGAGACTGGATTCTAGCAATCATTGACTGCATGACAGTAGTCAGACCATGGTATCAAGCTAAGACTGCATAAGAGCACTCTGAGAATCCATGCCAGCAGTCACTGACTGCGTGACAGCACTAAGATGTTGCGTGGTATCAAGCTGAGACTGTATAAGCGCAGTCTGAGCTTTGATACTCCCAACCATTGTCTGCATTACAGCACTAAGACGTTGAGTTGCTTCCGCCTGCGCTGTAATGGAAGCTACGACACCCATGACACACATCATGAGGTCTGGATCCACACGGTCTCTCTGGGAGTGCGCCATCGTCTACAGACTGGCAACGATGGGCTCCACGGTGTGCGCAGAGCTCTGTGCAATGCTCCTTACTGCTGCCGAGAGGCTCTCGGGCACCCTTGCCATTGCACCTATGATGTCAGAGTGCGTGGCCATCACCCTTTGTATGAATGCCTCCCCATCGAGGTGCTCATCTGAGTCCTGTGGAGTAGAACCCATGCACGAACTCGCCCTCCGGGGAGATGTCTCCCGAGGTTCCCTTTCCCATTGGCCTTGCTGCAGTCCGCTGGGCTCCGGTGCATCACCCAGTGCAGACCCCTCTATGAACCTAATCTCTAACGAACGGATAGTGCCAGTATCTGAGCTGGTGCCTGTGGGTGGGAGAAGCAATGAGGCAGTGCTCGGCTCCTCCTCCTCCTGCTCTTCCTCCTTTTCCTCTCCCTCCAGAATCTGTTGGGGGATCAGGTGCACGCTCCGTAGCTTCTGACTGATTATCTGAAAGCATAAATGGCACAAGACTCACAGTAAGGTGAGTGCAGTGGGGCAGATATGGAGCAAGGAAGGCAGTATTGAGAGCTGGAAAGTGATAAAGCCTTCTGGTGTGGGGGGGAAGTGATCTGAGAAAAGGAGAGGGGATAAAGATACAGAAGTCCTGCCACACAGCTGAATTGGGTTTACTGCCCCTCAAAGGAAGAGGAGCACAATCTCGCACGCTCCACTTCCTTTGAGGACAGTTCCCATGGCACTACTGGGTCAGGAACTCAAACACTACGCGGATGCTCTGCGTAGCACTGACACACTTTAACGCCACTCCCCTTCACTGTGCAAGGCCTCTGATGGCCTCCAGGGCAGCATATGACTCGGCCTGTAGCCCGGCACCCAAAACAGAGTGCAGGGCTGAACAATGGAGGCCCGGACCATGCTAGGGCCGCCATCCTGGAGCCGACCCAAGAGTCGGCAATCCAGAAAAGATAGCGGCCCAGTGCACTGGCGCTCTCCCCTTTAAGTAGTGCCCCGAGAGTGGATGTTGGGCAGCTTTGTGACCCGCGTGACAAATTCCCCCGCGGGGCAGTAAGGGGTCAGCGCGGGCAGTGAAAGGTTGCCATGGCAGTACCTCTGCAAACTCCCAGGCAATTTCCTGGGAGCCAATAACGTGCCCCGGGCGAGAAGTCTCCTTCACCCCGTTAGCGCCCCCGGAGGTGCGAATAGTTCTAAAAAAGTTTCAATTTCGTCCCCCATGTGCCGAATGCCAATTAATGGGATTTTTAAAATTGATTAATGGTTCAGCTAAGTAGCCATCTAACTACAAATTGAAGCTGGAGAGAATACGTAGCATCCTTAATAACATCATAAAGAGGAAATTTCACTATCAGGAGTTTTATATATTTTTTGTTTATACAAAAGTACTGATACCTTCATGAATTAGCTTCAAGAAGTTACTGCGGTTAAGGTCATGAGTGAGATAAGTTAACATAAATATGAGCTAAAATTCTTATAGTCTCACTCTGCTGGCAAAAGACTGGTGGAGTGAAACTCCCCAGGCCCATATGCTAAGGACTCAATTTTCCCCAGTTATTTGCACCATTTTTTTGGCGGCGCCGCTTTTTTTGGCCTAAATTTAAATATTCAAGTTTCCACAAAGATTGTGCGCCAGTGTAACTCAGTTAGTTACGATTTTCTTAGGTTTTTTTTTTACCTCATTGGGGGCGTAACCCGCCACCCGCACCAATTCTGGCCATTTAAGCAAGTTTGGCCAGCTCCGAATTACTCCAATTTTTCTTCAGATGGCCTATGTGACTGCTGTGGAAAAACGTTCTGAGCAGTTAAGTAAATCAGTGCAGCAGATGCAATTCCACAGCCCAGACAGCAGCAGCAGAAAGGAAGTGAGAGTGAAGAGGAGAGAGGGGGGAGGCCTTTCGGCCAGGGTTAGGAATGGCAACCAGCACTGGCAGGGGAGTGAAGCCTTTCGGCCAGAGTAGAAGAGCAGTAACCGGCACCGGGAGGAGGGAGGCCCTTTGTCCAGGGCTAGCAGCGGGTACTGGCACCAGCCTCGGGAGGCCCTTTGGCCAGGGCTAGTAGTGGGTACTGGGAGGGGGAGGCTCTTTGGCCAGGGTTAGTAGTGGGTACCGGGAGGGGGAGGCCCTTCAGCCAGGGTTAGTAGCGGATACCGGCACCAGCAGTGGAGGGAGGCCTTTCGGCCATGGTTAGTAGCGGCACCGGGAGAGGGGTTGGGGGGGTGGGGGGGAGGGAGAGACTTTTGGCATAAGCATAATTTAATGCTGGTAAGTTGCTGCAATGTGTAAGGTGCTTGTGCAGGTTGCTGCGAGCTGGCCAGAATGTGTTGTATGTGTCACTTTCCAGCCTCAGTCCACAGTGTGTCCCTGGTTGCCCTGGCAACTCAATCTTTTTGACGCCGATCTTAGGCTCCACCCGCAAAGCTAAAGCACAGGTTGGGCAGCGCCAAAATCTACAATTCAAACGGGGAAAGTTGTTTTTTTTGGGGGGGGGGCATAGTTGGGCCCCCAAAAAACAGGTGTAACTCTTCAAATACGCCAAAAAACAGCTTTGGGGAAAATTGAGCCCTCAGAAACCAGCTTAAATCCTAGGGGATGAAGTTACCTGCATGGTCAGTGGGCCACCAGTGCCTACCCATATCCTGTGTTTGTAGCATGGAGCAGTCCATAGTTGCTTCATCAGAGGAGCCCCGAGACATTTCTGAGCCAAGCAAAAAGCAACTATTAAAAGTCTTCAGCCCCAAACGGAGCTCTTTCAGGTAAGTACTTGATCCCTTCTGGGATTGATTACCTCTTTGCCTTTTAAAGTGTTGGGGTCTTTGCTGGTGCCTCTGTAGAAACATGAACTTTCAGCTTGTGAGAGATCCTAGCGAATAATGGGTGAAATATGAGGACTGACATATGAGGAGAGACTGGATCAACTGGGCTTGTATCCACTGGAGTTTAGAAGAATGAGAGGGGATCTCATAGAAACATATAAAATTTTAACAGGATTGGACAGGTTAGAGGCAGGAAGAATGTTCCCAATGCTGGGGAGTTCCAGAACCAGGGGTCACAGTCTGAGAATAAGAGATAAGCCATTTAGGACCGAGATGAAGAGAAACGTCTTCACTTAGTGAATGGTTAACCTGTGGAGTTCTCTACTGCAGAAAGTTGTTGAGGCCAGTTCGTTAGATATATTCAAAAGGGAGTTAGATATAGCCCTTACGGCCAAAGAGATCAAGGGGTATCAAGAGAAAGCAGGAAAGGGGTACTGAGGTTGAATGATCAGCCATGATCTTATTGAATGGCAGTGCAGGCTCAAAGGGCCGAATGGCCTGCTCTTGCAGCTAATTTCTATGTTTTTATGTTTCCCAGGATAGTCCAGGTGCTCCCTTGATATAGTGGTCTGCATCAGCCCATACAGTTAAAATGGTACAATTACTTGAGTATCCTAGTCTACTGACTTTGGCACAGTTTCCTGACACCACCAGACTCAATAACCCCTCTGAGTCAGTTCCCCTAATATGTGGAAGCATCTGACCTACACCCATTGTCTGCCCCCAATGGCACTTCAGAGATCAAGCATTTGAGACAAGGTGAATTGCAGACATGAGTCTGCTTCGTCTGCTCAGTGATAATGGAAAGCTTGTACACCGGTTGTCTTTAAAGGTTAATATTAGCTCCAATTTCCCCTTCAAAAAAACTTGGGTAATAAAACTGATAAAGTTCCTTTTAACTACCAGTACCTTCATTGACTACATTTGTAACTGGTGTACAGAACAATATTGACTACCATCAATACCTAAAATGCCATGCAGAAAATGGATTGGATTTTAATTCATTCCTCCCTTCTTTCCCTTAGTAAAACAAAAACCAAACCAAATGCTTCTTAAAGATTAATTTTATTTTCGCCAAGTAAATATAAGAACATAAGAACATAAGAAATAGGAGCAGGAGTAGGTAATACGGCCCCTTGAGCCTGCTCCACCATTCAATAAGATCATGGCTGATCTGATCATGGACTCAGCTCCACTTTCCCGCCCACACCCATAACCCCTTATTCCCTTATCGTTTAGGAAACTGTCTATTTCTGCCTCAAATTTATTCAATGACCCAGCTTTCTCAGCTCTCTGAGGCAGCAAATTCCACAGATTTACAACCCTCTAAGAGAAGAAACTTCTTCTCATCTCAGTTTTAAAGGGCCGCCACTTATTCTAAGATTATGCCCTTTAATTCTAGTCTCCCCCATTAGTGATTACATTCTCTCTGTATCCACCTTGTCAATCCCCCTCATAATCTTATACATTTCGATAAGATCACCTCTCATTCTTCTGAATTCCAATGAGAAGAGGCTCAACCTACTCAACCTTTCCTCATAAGTCAACCCCCTCATCTCCGGAATCAACCTAGTGAACCTTCTCTGAACTGCCTTCAAAGCAAGTATATCCTTTCGTAAATATGGAAACCAAAAATGCACGCAGTATTCCAGGTGTGGACTCACCAATACCCTGTACAACTGTAGCAAGACTTCCCTGCTTTTATACTCCATCCCCTTTGCAATAAAAGCCAAGATCCCATTGGCTTTCCTGATCACTTGCTGTACCTGCAAACTATTCTTTTGTGTTTCATGCACAAGTACTGCAGCACATTGCAATTTTTCTCCATTTAAATAATAACTTGCTCTTTGATTCTTTCTGCCAAAGTGCATAACCTCATACTTTCCAACATTATACTCCATCTGCCAAATTTTTGCCCACTCACTTAGCCTGTCTATGTCCTTTTGCAGATTTTTTTGTGTCCTCACACATTGCTTTTTCTTCCATCTTTGTATCGTCAGCAAACTTGGCTACATTACAATCGGTCCCTTCTTCCAAGTCATTAATATAGATTGTAAATAGTTGGGGTCCCAGCACTGATCCCTGCAGTACCCCACTAGTTAATGATTGCCAATCAGAGAATGAACCATTTATCCTGACTCTCTGTTTTCTGTAAGTTAGCCAATCCTCGATCCACGCTAATATATTACTCTCATCCCCAAAACTTTTATCTTGTGCAGTAACATTTTATGTGGCACCTTGTCAAATGCCTTCTGGAAGTCCACATACACCACATCCACTGGTTCCCCTTTATCCATCCTGTTTGTTACATCCTCAAAGAATTCCAGCAAATTTGTTAAACGTGACTTCCCTTTGATAAATCCATGCTGACTCTGCCTGACTGAATTTTGCTTTTCCAAATGTCCTGCTACTGCTTCTTTAATAATGGACTCCAACATTTTCCCAACCACAGATGTATAGGTATATAGTTTCCTGCTTTTTATCTGCCTCCTTTTTTAAATAGGGGCATGACATTTGCAGTTTTCCAATCTGCTGGGACCTCCCCAGAATACAGGGAATTTTGCTAAATTACAACCAATGCATCCACTATCCCTGCTGCTACTTCACTTAAGACCCTAGGATGCAAGCTATCAGGTCCAGGGGATTTATCCGCCTTTAGTCCCATTATCTTACTGAGTACCACCTCTTGAGTGTATGCCTTAGAAATATTCCAGAAATAGCAGCGAACCTGGGGACTGGGAGAAATTTAGAACTCAGCAGAGGAGGACAAAGGGTTTGATTAGGGCAGGGAAAATGGAGTACGAGAAGAAGCTTGCAGGGAACATTAAGGCGGATTGCAAAAGTTTCTATAAGTATGTAAAGAGAAAAAGGTTAGTAAAGACAAACGTAGGTCCCCTGCAGTCAGAATCAGGGGAAGTCATAACGGGGAACAAAGAAATGGCAGACCAATTGAACAAGTACTTTGGTTCAGTATTCACTAAGGAGGACACAAACAACCTTCCGGATATAAAAGGGGTCAGAGGGTCTAGTAAGGAGGAGGAACTGAGGGAAATCTTTATTAGTCGGGAAATTGTGTTGGGGAAATTGATGGGATTGAAGGCCGATAAATCCCCAGGGCCTGATGGACTGCATCCCAGAGTACTTAAGGAGGTGGCCTTGGAAATAGCGGATGCATTGACAGTCATTTTCCAACATTCCATTGACTCTGAATCAGTTCCTATCAAGTGGAGGGTAGCCAATGTAACCCCACTTTTTAAAAAAGGAGGGAGAGAGAAAGCAGGGAATTATAGACCGGTCAGCCTGACCTCAGTAGTGGGTAAAATGATGGAATCAATTATTAAGGATGTCATAGCAGCGCATTTGGAAAATGGTGACATGATAGGTCCAAGTCAGCATGGATTTGTGAAAGGGAGATCATGCTTGACAAATCTTCTGGAATTTTTTGAGGATGTTTCCAGTAAAGTGGACAAAGGAGAACCAGTTGATGTGGTATATTTGGACTTTCAGAAGGCTTTCGACAAGGTCCCACACAGGAGATTAATGTGCAAAGTTAAAGCACATGGGATTGGGGGTAGTGTGCTGACGTGGATTGAGAACTGGTTGTCAGACAGGAAGCAAAGAGTAGGAGTAAATGGGTACTTTTCAGAATGGCAGGCAGTGACTAGTGGGGTACCGCAAGGTACTGTGCTGGGGCCCCAGCTGTTTACATTGTACATTAATGATTTAGACGAGGGGATTAAATGTAGTATCTCCAAATTTGCGGATGACACTAAGTTGGGTGGCAGTGTGAGCTGCGAGGAGTGACTTGGATAGGTTAGGTGAGTGGGCAAATGCGTGGCAGATGAAGTATAATGTGGATAAATGTGAGGTTATCCACTTTGGTGGTAAAAACAGAGAGACAGACTATTATCTGAATGGTGACAGATTAGGAAAAGGGAAGGTGCAACGAGACCTGGGTGTCATGGTACATTAGTCATTGAAGGTTGGCATGCAGGTACAGTAGGCGGTTAAGAAAGCAAATGGCATGTTGGCCTTCATAGCGAGGGGATTTGAGGACAGGGGCAGGGAGGTGTTGCTACAGTTGTACAGGGCCTTGGTGAGGCCACACCTGGAGTATTGTGTACAGTTTTGGTCTCCTAACTTGAGGAAGGACATTCTTGCTATTGAGGGAGTGCAGCGAAGATTCACCAGACTGATTCCCGGGATGGTGGGACTGACCTATCAAGAAAGACTGGATCAACTGGGCTTGTATTCACTGGAATTCAGAAGAGTGAGAGGGGACCTCATAGAAACGTTTAAAATTCTGACGGGTTTGGACAGGTTGGATGCAGGAAGAATGTTCCCAATGTTGGGGAAGTCCAGAACCAGGGGTCACAGTCTCAGGATAAGGGGTAAGCCATTTAGGACCGAGATGAGGAGAAACTTCTTCACCCAGAGAGTGGTGAACCTGTGGAATTCTCTACCACAGAAAGTAGTTGAGGCCAATTCACTAAATATATTCAAAAAGGAGTTAGATGAAGTCCTTACTACTCGGGGGATCAAGGGGTATGGCGTGAAAGCAGGAAGGGAGTACTGAAGTTTCATGTTCAGCCATGAACTCATTGAATGGTGGTGCAGGCTCGAAGGGCTGAATGGCCTGCTCCTGCACCTATTTTCTATGTTTCTATGTTTTTATGTCTTGAATAAACAGTCAGACTAGATACTGCAAGCTCAAAGTAAAGGAGTCCTTTATTACAGATCTCAGAGTGTCTCTCCAGCCTATGAGGCCTCCTTATATACAGGTGCTCCCAAGGGACTGTGGGATCCCTTGGGACTCCAGGGGATATGCCCTCTGGTGGTTAGACATGGTATTTGCAGGTTTACATACATAACAACACTCTCTCCGCCCCCCCCCCCCAAAGTCAATAGTGTAGCTATTTACAATGTAAGTCGATCTGAGGCCTTCCTTTCCCTGGTTGATCATCTCGGTGCAAATGCTGGTGTTGGTGAATGGTTTGTTGGGCCTTTGCTGGGCAGCTGCGCAGCTGGCCTTGCTGGGCTGCTGGGGGTGGTGAGTCTTGCTGGGCTGCTGGGGGTGATGGGTTCTGCTTTGTGGTCAACCGCTGGGTCGGTTGCCACATGTGTGTGTGTTGGAGGGTCGAAAAAGGTAGAGTATATTGTGGGTTGTTCTGGATAGTCTGTAAATCTGAGTTTGGTTTGATCCAAGTGTTAGATATGGCCCTTACGGCTAAAGGGATCAAGGGGTTTGGAGAGAAAGCAAGAACGGGGTACTGAGGTGAATGATCAGCCATGATCTTATTGAATGGTGGTGCAGGCTTGAAGGGCCGAATGGCCTACTCCTGCACCTATTTTCTATGTTTCTATGTTTCTATGTTTCCTGCAGGTGAGTCCATTTGAGAGTTTGACCACAAGCACCCTACTCCCCTCTTTGGCCAAAACAGTGCCAGCAAGCCACTTGGGACCTTGTCCATAGTTCAACACAAATGCAGGATCATTTATTTCAATTTCACGTGACACATTTGCGCGATCATGTTATGTATTCTGTTGAAGCCGCCTGCTCTCTGCCTGTTCATGTAGATCAGGGTGGACAAACGAGAGCCTTGTCTTTAGTGCCCTTTTCATGAGCAGTTCAGCGGGAGGTGCCCCAGTGAGTGAGTGGGGTCTTGTGTGGTAACTAAGCAGGACTTGGGATAAGCGAGTCTGCAGTGAGCCTTCAGTTATCCTTTTCAAGCTCTGCTTGATTGTTTGAATTGCTCGTTCAGCCTGACCATTGGCAGACGTGACATGTTTGATCCCATTGCGGGTCATGAACTCCTTAAATTCGGCACTGGAAAAGCATGGCCCATTGTCACTTACATGGACATCAGGCAGGCCGTGCATGGCAAACAAGGCCCGTAGGCTTTCAATGGTGGCAGTGGACATGTTTGCCGACATTATCACACATTCAATCCATTTGGAGTACGCATCTACAACCACTAAAAACATTTTTCCCAAGAATGGGCCTGCATAGTCAACATGGACCCTAGATTACGGTTTGGAGGGCCAAGACCATAAACTTAATGACACCTCCCTGTTTGTGCACGCAGGACTCTAAGTCTGCATCGATACCGGGCCACCACATGTTTGATCTGTCTATCGCTTTCATCATTATGATGCCTGGGTGGGTGCTGTGGAGTTCACTAATGAAAGTGTCCCTGCCCTTTTTTGGCACCACTAGCTGATTACCCCATAGGAGGCAGTCTGCCTGTATAGACATTTCATCTTTGCGCCGCTGGTACGGCTTTATTTCTTCCTGCATCTCTAACGGGACACCAGACCAACTCCCGTGGAGCATACAGTTTTTTTACTAAGGACAGTAAGGGATCCTGGCTCATCCAGGTTCTAATCTGCCGGGCGGTAACGGGTGATTGCTCACTTTCGAATGCTTCCATTACCATAACTAAATCTGCAGGTTGTGTCATCTCCACCCCGGTGGTGGGCAATAGCAGCCTACTGAGAGCATAGGCACAGTTTTCTGTGCCTGGCCTGTGGCAGATGGCGTAGTTGTATGCGGACAACATGAGCGCCCATCTCTGGATGTGGGCCGATGCATTCGTATTTAGCCCCTTACTTTCAGAAAAGAAGGATATAAGCGGCTTATGGTCGATTTCCAATTCAAATTTGAGCCCGAACAGATATTGATGCATTTTCTTTACCCCATAAACACACGCTGACGCTTCTTTTTCGATCATACTGTAGGCCCTCTCATCCTTAGACAGACTTCTGGATGCATAAGCAACTGGTTGCAATTTCCCAAATTCATTTGCTTGCAGCAATACACACCCGACCCCGTATGTCGATGCATCACATGCTAGTACCAAACACTTACATGAATCGTACAACACAAACAATTTGTTTGAACAGAACAGCTTCCTAGCTCTCTCAAAGGCATTTTCTTGGCTTTTACCCATACCCATTCATCTCCTTTACGCAGTAAAGAGTGCAGGGGTTCTAACAATGTGCTAAGACCCGGTAAGAAGTTATCAAAATAGTTCAGGAGTCCTAGAAACGACCACAGCTCCCTCACGTTCTGTGGTCTTGGTGCATTCTTGATTGCCTCCGTCTTCGAATCGGTGGGCCTGATGCCGACCGCCGCAATTCTTCTCCCCAGGAACTTCACTGCAGGCACCAGAAAAACGCACTTTGAGCATTTTAGTCTGAGCCCCACATGATTAAGCCGACTAAGAACCTCCTCCAGGTTCTGCAGGTGCTCGACGATGTCCTAACCTGTAACCAAGATGTCGTCCTGGAAGACCACGGTGCGCGGGATCGACTTCAGCAAGCTTTCCATGTTCCCCTGGAATATTGCCGCAGCCGATCGAATCCCAAACGGGCATCTGTTATAAATGAAGAAACCTTTGTGCGTGTTGATGCAGGTGAGGCCTTTCGATGATTCCTCCAGCTCCTGCGTCATGTAGGCCGAGGTCAAGTCCAGCTTCGTGAACGTTTTCCCTCCCACCAGCATTGCAAATAGGTCATCTGCCTTTGGTAGCGGGTATTGATCCTGCAGTGAGAAACGATTGATGGTTAATTTGTAATCACCACAGATTCTGACGGTGCCATCTCCCTTGAGGACTGGAACAATCAGACTGGCCCACTCATTGAATTTGATCGGTGAAATGATGCCCTCTCATTGCAGCCTGTCCAGCTCGATCTCCACTCTCTCTCTCATCATGTAAGGTACTGCTCTCACCTTGTGATGGATGGGTCGCGCCCCCAGAATCAAATGGATCTGCACTTTTGCTCCTTGGAACTTCCCGATGCCTGATTCAAACAGCGAGGGGAACTTGCTGAGGACCTGGGCACATGAGGTTTCGTCAACGGACGAAAGCGCTCGGACGTCGTCCCAGTTCCAGCATTTCTTTCCCAGCCAGCTCCTGCCGAACAGCGTGGGGCCATCACCCGGTACCACCCAGAGTGGTAAATCATGCACCGCTCCATCATAGGAGACCTTTACGGTAGCACTGCCAATTACGGGAATCAGTTCCTTTGTGTACGTTCTCAGTTTAGTACGAATGGGAGTCAGGACTGGCCTTGAAGCCTTGCTGCACCACAATTTATCAAAAGTCTTTTTGCTCATTATGGACTGGCTTGCGCCCGTGTCCAGCTCCTCGGACACTGGGAGTCCATTTAGTTCAACCTTCAGCATTATCAGCGAACACTTTGTAGTAAATGTGTGCACCCCATATACCTCTGCCTCCTCGGTCTGAGGCTCTGGTTCGTCGTGATCCACCATGGATCTGTCCTCCTCTGCAACACGGTGGTTTGCAGGATTAGTAGGGTTTGCAACTCACCTGCACATGCGTTGGAGGTATCCCATTGCTCCACAGCCCTTGCAAATGTATCCTTTGAAGCAGCATGAATGGAAACCCGCAGCACCAACAAGGTGTTAATGACCTTGTATTCACTGCCCTTGATGGTGGACTCTGAGTCATTGGCGGATGTGCAGTTGCAGGCGTGTAAGTCCTGCCATGTACATTTCGATTCAAAAACAATGATACTTTGTTCACAGTACTTGCAGCAGCACTAGTGTGCTGAGAAATTTGTTTGGTATTGTCACTGGTGGCGATAAACGCCTAGGCTATCACTTTGGCTTTACTCAAGGTTGGGGTCTCTACAGTCAAAAGTTTGTGAAATATTACTTCATGGCCAATGCCAAGTACAAAGAAGTCCCTGAGCATGTGCTCCAAGTGTCCTTCAAATTCGCAATGTCCTGCAAGGCGCCTTAGCTTGACGACGTAGCTCACCACTTCCTGACCTTCAGACCTCTTGTATGTGTAGAACCGATACCTCACCATCAGAACGCTTTTCTTCAGGTTTAGATGCTCGCAGACCAGTGTGCACAACTCATCGTATGACTTGTCTGTAGGTTTCGCTGGAACCAGCAGGTTTTTCATGAGGCCATACGTTATCGCCCCGCAAACGGTGAGGAGGATCGCTCTTCATTTGACAGCGTTCGCTTCTCCTTCCAACTCGTTGGCCAAGAAATATTGGTCGAGTCGCTCCACAAAGGTCTCCCAATCATCTCCCTCTGAAAATTTCTCCAGGATGCCCACAGTTCTCTGCATTGTTGCGATGGGGTTTGTCATCTGTATCTCGTCGCCAGTTGTTATGTCTTGAATAAAGAGTCAGACTAGATACTGCAAGCTAAAAGGGGATAAGCCCTCTGGTGGTTAGACATGGTATTTACAGGTTTACATACATAACACTTAGTGATTGTGATTGTGTTAAGTTCCTCCCCCCCTATAGCCCCTTGACTATCCACTGTTGTGATGTTGTTAGTGTCCTCTACCGTAAAGACTGATACAAAATATTTGTTCAGAGTTTCTGCTATCTTCATGTTCCCCTTTACTAATTCCCTAGTCTCGTCCTCTAAGGGACCAACATTTACTTTAGCCATTCTTTTCATTTTTATATACCTATAGAAACTTTTGCTATGTGTTTTTATATTTCATGCTAGTTTACTTTCATCATCAGTCTTCCCTTTCTTAATCATTTTTTTAGTCATTCTTTGCTGGCTTTTAAAAGGTTCCCAATCTTCTGTCGTCCCACTAATTTTGACCACTTTGTATGCTCTTGTTTTTAATTGGATACTGACCTTTATTTCTTTAGTTAGCCACGGATGGTTATCTTTTCTTTTACACCCTTTCCTCCTTACTGGAATATATTTTTCTTGAGAGTTGTGAAATATCTCCTTAAATGTACACCACTGTTCATCAATCGTCCTACACGTTAATCTAATTTCCCAGTCCACTTTAGCCAACTCTGCCCTCGTACTTTTGTAGTCTCCTTTATTTAAGCTTAGTACACTGGTTTGAGATCCAACTTTCTCACCCTCCATCTGAATTTGAAATTCAACCATCCATTCGATCACTCATTCCAAGGGGATTCTTTACTAGGAGATTGTTTATTAATCCTCTCTCATTACACAGGACCAGATCTAAGATGGCCTGTCCCCTGGTTGGTTCCGTTACATACTGCTCAAGGAACCCATCCCTTATGCACTCTATGAACTCTTCCTCAAGACTACCTGACCAATTTGATTTGTCTAATCAATATGGAGGTTAAAATCACCCATGATTATTGCTGTTCCCTTTTTACAAGCCCCCACTATTTCCTGGTTTATACTCCGATGAGGAGAGATTGAGCAAAATAGGCCTATATTCCCTCGAGCTTAGAAGAATGAGGGTGATCTCATTGAAACAAATAAACTACTTAAGGGACTTGAGCGAGTAGATGCTGAGAGGATGTTCCCCCTGGCTGGGGAGTCAAGAACTAAGGATCACAGTCTCAGAATAAGCATGGGCTATTTAGGACTGAGATGAGAAAAAATGTTTTTCACTTGCAGGGATGTGAATCTTTGGAATTCTCTACCCCAGAGGGCTGTGGATACTCAGTCATTGAGTATATTCAAGAGAGAGATCGATAGATGTTTGGATACCAAGGAATCAAGGGATATGGGGATAGAGTAGGAAAGTGGAGTTGAGGTAGAAGATCAGCCAGGATGTTACTGATTGGTGGAGCAGGCTTGGAGGGCCGAATGGCCTACTCCTGCTCCTACTTCTTTTATATTCTTATTTCAAGTTTCTTATGATTTGGGACTGCACGATAGAATCTTCTTTGGGATTAGTGCCTCACTCCCAGACCTCATTATTCTTTGTACAAATGAACACTAGGAAACAGACAGGCCTTCAATATGATTACAAAGTAAATTCAAATAATACGAGGGGCAGAAGAGCTATATTGTTGTTTGATTACAGAATTTAAGTTTGACATTTTAGAAAACTAGGTTGCCTATGCTGTAAATCTGTTAAAAGCAAATGAAAAAGCTCTTAGTATCGGTTATAAAATATACCTAATGGTGCATATTCCTGATTAAAGCCTCATGTATCAATGATTGCTGGTGCATGCAAATAATCAGCTTCAATCTAAACCCAGCATGCTTGAATTTGATGCATTAGAAATATGACTGGTTGATTGATTCCAACTGAACATCATGACCTTGAGTTGCTTGTTTCAGCTACATAAAGACTCATCCTATAGGGATCAGAGCCCGGTATTTGCCAAAAATTCTTATCCATTTCTCAATATAGCAAATATGTTATTGAAAGCTGCTGTTAATTCTTCAGGATACATTAGACCTAAAAGACTAGAACAGTGAAACTTTTTCTCAGTTAGAGCTCCACCTTGATGCTAAATAAGTGTCATAGCAGGAAACGGCAATCAACTCTAATTTTCTTCACTTGTACATTCATCATCCGTTAAAAGATAATTAACATAGAATGAAGCGACATTAATTACCAAACATAAAATCTAGCCCAAGGAGAGGAGTCTTGAGAAGTGGAAAAGCAAGGCATGGTATCTCAGTCTTGTTGCCAACAGATATGAATTCACAGCACATAACTGTCATGAACATGGCACTTAATCTCAGATTTGTGAGGCAAGAATAGAGTGTGAATTTGGAAATGTCACACAGGTTAAAAATGGGCTGTACGAGCTGTATTGTCTCATGCTGTGCACTGACAGCTATTTATGTTAATTTGAGCAATAGTTATTACAATTATTATTAGAGTCTTCTATAGTATATTGTTTGTTCCTCATTTCAAACCGTGTTACTTGCTATATTTGTAGAACATAATTATCTGCTTTGCTAACAATTTTGTTGACAGCATCACCTATAATCTTTTGCAAATAGAACTGCAACACAACTGAGGGCTCAATTTTCCTGGGTCATTTGCACCGTTTTTTTTTTGGCACGCGCCGTTTTTCTGGCGTAATTATTTAATTCAAAATATCCCCCTGGAATCTGCTTTAGTTACAATTTTCCTACGTTAGGTTTTTATGACATCTGCGCCAGTTTTCAGCATTTTTCGCAGTTTGCCCCCAAATTTTATATCCTAGGTCGGCGTACCTGGCCATTCCCGAAAAACCTTCTGCTGAGTTAACAGAAAGTAGCGCACATTGAAAAATCAGCGCTGAAAGACACCATTGTTTCTCATCGAAGTTTTTGGAGGGAGTCTCTAACACTTGAAATATCCATAATAAAGTTCAACTTTGTTTTACCTTTCAATGGAGTACATGGAAGTTTCTTGGATTTCTGAAGTTTTCATTTTTTTTTCTCACACCCCACCACCGAACATCTTCAAACAGGGCTGGTGGGGGGGGTGGTAGCGTTGGCTGACAGAATCGGCCCCTCGCCTGGACACGGGCTTGGAGCTCGACTGGAAAACAAGAGCCCGGGGGGGAGGGGGTGATGTGGTGATCGGAATGCTTCTGCACTGAGGCCGGGGAGGGAGATACCAATCAGAAGGCTTGTGCCCAGGGAGGGAGATGCCAATCGGAAGGCTTGTGCCCGGGGAGGGAGATGCCAATCGGAAGGCTTGTGCCCAGGGAGGGAGATGCTAATCGGAAGGCTTGTGCCCGGGGAGGGAGGTGCCGATCGGAAGGCTTGTGCCCGGGGAGGGAGATGCCAATCGGAAGGCTTGTGCCCGGGGAGGGAGATGCCAATCGGAAGGCTTGTGCCCAGGGAGGGAGATGCCAATCGGAAGGCTTGTGCCCGGGGAGGGAGATGCCAATCGGAAGGCTTGTGCCCAGGGAGGGAGATGCCAATCGGAAGGCTTGTGCCCGGGGAGGGAGGTGCCGATCGGAAGGCTGCTGCACTGAGGCCAGGGAGGGAGATGGCGATTGGAAGGTTTCTGCACTGAGCTCAGGGAGGGAGGTGCTGATCTAAAGGCTGCTGCACTAAGCACAAGACTGCAATGAGTTTGGGGAGCGGGGGAGAAGGGGAGAAGTCACAAGACTGCAATGAGTTTGGGGGATAGGTGAGACGGGGAGTAGTCACAAGACTGCAATGAGTTGGGGGGGTGGGGGAGGGGAGAAATGGAAAAGTCACAAGACTGCAATTAGTTGGGGGGAGGGGGGGGAGAGGGAGGAGAAGTCACAAGACCTGGATGTGGTGCGTTCATACAGACCTTGGGGAAAGAGAACAAAGAACCTGTCCTACCTGCCGTTTTGAGCTTCCTGCAAAGGTAAAATTTACCTATTGGGACAATACTGACAATGCCATACCTTGTGTGAGCCTTCTGCATCATGGTGCTATGTAGGAGACAATTGATTCAACAAAATCACATGAGGAACATTAGAGCCCATAGGGTGCTGGGCAGGAGGCCTTACCCATGTTGGATATATCGAGACTGTCATGTATCTCACACTCCTGTACATAACTGTATCTTACCATGCTATGCATGACTGTAGCCAGATATAACTTGTAACCTTACCACCAGGGGTGCACTTGCAGGAGACACTGGATATACCTGTTCTACACCTGCTGGCACCCGAGAAACCAGCTAGCAAATCGTTTGAAAAGTTGAGCACACTGGTAAGAGACTACCTGAAGCCGGCGAGCAGCCTATACATGACCAGACACAGGTTCTACAACTACAGACGCTGTGTGGGCCAGAGCATACCCGACTTCGTGGCGGAACTTCGGAGGTTGGCTAGCTTATGTGAGTTCTCCGATGAACTAAGGAAAGAAGTACTGAGAGAATTTTTGATTGAAGGAATAGGCCACGCAGGCATATTCCAAAAGCTCATAGAAACCAAGAACTTGACCCTATAGGCAGCAGCACTGGTTCCACAGACATTCTTGGCAGGTGAAGAAGAAACGAGGTTGATCTACACTGCGAGTACGACAACTAACGAAACATCGGAACAAGGGGTTCACAGTGTGAAACAAGCCGCTACCCCCACACACAGACAAAAGCAAGAGAGCAGGCCCGCAACAGCAGGCAGTGGTGCCAGAAGCCATCAAGAGCCACATGAATGGCTGTTCACACCTCATCAACCCACAATGCGAGCAATCAACTAAAAACTGAGAGAAGCTCAGGAGAGATCAGCCAGACACAGCTCATCCTTTGGAAACAATGGAAACTGTCTGTGCTGGAGATGTGGGGGAAGGCACTTATCAAGGGGGTGTCAATTTCAGCATGCCGTTTGCAGAAACTGCAACTATACAGAACATCTGGCCCGCATGTGCAGAAAAATGACAGCTCGGCTGGTATACGAATCGGAGGGGTCGGAAAGCGGACCAGAAGACGGTGGGGACAGTACCCGGGATACCGAGGTACAGCGGGTCAACACGATCAATGGCCACTGCTCTTACAACAAGATGCCTCCAATAATGATGAGGGTCCTACTTAACGGGATACCCGTCAACATGGAGCTGGATACGGGAGCGAGTCAATCTCTCATGAGCGCTCAACAATTTGAACAGCTGTGGCCGCACAAAAGCGACAGACCAAAACTCACAAGGGTCGACACCACACTAAGGACCTATACCAAAGAAATCATCCCAGTCCTTGGCAGCGCCATGCTCTCAGTCACACACAAAGGGACAGTGAACCGACTTCCCCTGTGGATTGTCCCCGGAGATCTCCCAGCACTGCTGGGGAGAAGCTGGCTGGCAAAACTAAATTGGAAATGGGATGATGTTCACGCCATGTCGTCAGAGGAACGGACCTCCTGCTCACAGTTCTAAGTCGATTTAAACATCTCTTTCAACCAGGTGTGGGCACCTTCAAAGGGGCTAAAGTCAAAATCTACATTACACAGGATGCTAGACCGGTCCATCACAAGGCTAGAGCTGTGCCCTATGTGATGAGGGAAAAGATTGAACATGATCTGGACAGGCTTCTGCGGGAAGGCATTATCTCACCCATGGAATTTAGCGATTGGGCAAGTCCCATTGTCCCAGTCATGAAGCCTGATGGATCCGTATGAATCTGTGGGGATTACAAATCTACCATAAACAGAGTCTCCCTACAGGACCAATACCCGCTGCCCAGAGCGGAGGACCTATTTGCCACACTGGCTGGAGGAAAACTTTTCTCAAAACTAGATCTTACATCTGCGTATATGACGCAAGAATTGACAGAAGAGTCTAAGCTACTCACCACCATCAACACACATCGAGGCCTTTTCATGTACAATCGATGTCCATTCAGCATCAGGTCGGCAGCTGCTATATTCCAGCGCAACATGGAAAGTTTGCTCAAGTCCATCCCGGGGACAGTTGTATTTCAAGACGACATACTTATCATGGACAGGGACACCGACTCCCATCTCCGCAATTTGAAGGAAGTACTAAAGCGGTTGGATCGGGTAGGCCTAAGAGTTAAGAAATCCAAGTGCCTGTTTCTCGCCCCCGAGGTTGAATTTTTGGGCAGAAGGATTGCCGCTGATGGAATCCGCCCAACAGAGTCCAAAACTGAAGCAATTCGCATGGCACCCAAGCCCCGGAATGTTTCGGAACTGCGCGCCTTTCTCGGGTTACTCAATTACTTTGGGAACTTTATGCAGAACTTAAGCACGTGCTGGAGCCTCTCCACGTGCTACTCAGAAAGGGGTGCGATTAGTTTTGGGGGGCACCCAAGAACGTGCCTTCAATAAGGCATGCAACCTTCTGTGTTCCAACAGTGTTTTGGCTTTCTTTGATCCATGTAAAAAGCTAGTTCTCACATGTGATGCGTCAGCGTACGGGGTTGGGTGTGTTTTACAACATGTCAATAGTGAGGGTAAATTACAACCCATAGCTTATGTCTCCAGGTCACTTTCGCGGGCGGAGCGCGGGTACCGAATGGTGGAGGAGGTGCTCGCGTGCGTGTACAGTGTCAAAAAGATGCACCAATACCTTTTCGGGGCCAACTTCACGTTAGAAACCGACCACAAGCCCCTCACGTCCCTACTATCCGAGAACAAGGCAATAAACGCCAACGCTTCAGTACGCATTCAACAGTGGGCACTCATGCTGGTGTCTTACGACTACACGATAAGGCACAGATCGGGCACAGACAACTGTGCCGACGCGCTTAGCAGGCTATCCCTGGCGACCACGGAAGGGTCTGACGAACAGGACTGTGACATAGTCATGGCAATCAATGCCTTTGAGTCCACAGGTTCGCCCATGACGGCTCGCCAAATCAGAGCCTGGACGACCAGCGATCCGACGTTATCCCTAGTAAAAAGATGTGTCTTATCTGGTGACTGGGCAGAGGCTTGCGATGCCTGCCCTGAGGAGATCAAACCTTTCCATATGCGTATGCATGAGCTATCACTACAAGCAGACTGCCTGATGTGGGGCAGCCGAGTAGTTATGCCTCTGCGAGGCAGAGAGGCATTTGTCCGGGAGCTCCACCGTGAGCACCCGGGGATCATTCTCATGAAGGCCATAGCCAGGTCCCACGTCTGGTGGTCTGGCATTGACGCGGACTTGGAGCTCTGCGTCCGACGTTGCACTATTTGTGCCCAACTCAGTAATGCCCCCAGGGAGGCCCCCTTGAGCCCCTGGCCCTGGCCCACCAAACCGTGGTCGCGGGTGCACGTAGACTATGCGGGCCCATTCATGGGCAAAATGTTCCTCGTAGTTGTAGATGCATTTTCAAAGTGGATCGAATGCGCCATTTTAAACTCGAGCACTACCTCCACCACTGTGGAGAGCCTTGGGACTACGTTTGCAACGCACGGAATTCCTGACATATTGGTCAGTGATAATGGTTCGTGCTTCACCAGTGCAGAATTCCACGATTTCATAAGTGACTACGGCATAAACCACGTTAAGACGGCACCATTCAAGCCGGCCTCCAATGGCCAGGCGGAGAGAGCAGTGCAAATCATTAAACAAGACATGCTCAAAATCCAAGGTCTCACGCTGCAGGGCCACCTGTCGCGACTGCTGTTGGCATACAGATCTCGTCCACATTCATTGACTGGGATCCCCCCGCGCAACTGTTGATGAAATGGACCTTAAAGACAAGGCTGTCATTAATCCTCCCAGACATGCATGAAATCGTTGAGGCAAAGCGCCGTAAGCTGACTGAGTACCATGACCGAAATTCGAGGGGGAGGTGGAATGAGATAGGGGACAAAGTGTTTGTGCTAAACTACGGCAGGGGTCCCAAATGGCTTTCAGGGACAGTAACAGGAAAGAAAGGAAACAGGCTACTAGTGGTACAAATGGACAATGGCCAAACCTGCCGGAGGCATGTAGACCAAGTCAAAAGTAAATTCACCAACAACACTGCTGAACCAGAGGCAGACTACAATGTGGAACCCACACCACACCTGGTGGACAGACAGAGGAACAACCTGAAGAAAGGGCAATCCCAACAGACAGCCCAGGTGAGACACCAACAATCATACTGAATGAAACAGACAACCCAGACGAGATACCAGCAATCACATCGAAAGAAAAACAGGCACCAAGGCAAACAACTGAACCACAACTAAGACGCTCCACGCGAGAGCATAGACCACCTGAGAGACCGAACCTATAAAGACAATAAGACCTTGGGGGAAGGTGATGTCATGTATCTCACACTTCTGTACATAACTGTATCTTACCATGCTATACATGACTGTAACCAGAGATGACCTGTAACCACAAGCTTACCTTACCACCAGGGGTGCACTTGCAGGAGACACTGGATATACCTGTTCCACACAGGTATATAAAGACAGGTCTCAGGCAAGTGTGCCATTCGAGAGCTGTGTAATAAAGATGCAGGTCCTGAGTGACCTTGACTTCAGCATGTGCCTCGTGTGAGTCTGTACTGCAGGGACAGGACTTTACAGAGATAGGCGTTCGTACCTGCACCTGAGTGATGCAGACTGTCAGAAGGCTGCATTTCTGAAAATGTTGTTACTGAGATCTGAGAGTTGGTGAAAGCAGACCTGCAACCTAGAAGCGTCAGGAGGACTGCTTTGTCAGTTGAAGTGAAGGTTACAGCTGCACTTTCATTCTTTGCCTCCGGATCGTTTCAAGCTACAACTGGGGATGTGTGCACCATCTCTCAACATGCAACACATGTCTGTATTCGGCAGGTGTCAGCTGTAGTATATGCACAGAGGAATGATTACATAAAGTTCCCCATGTCTGCCCAAGCAATGCGTGACAGAGCTGTGGGCTTCTCCAGGATCGCTGGCTTCCCAAAGGTACAGGGTTGCATTGATTGTACCCACATCGCCTTGTGAGCACCTTTGGAAAATTCTGAGATGTACAGGAACAGAAAAGGCTTCCACTCCATTAATGTACAGCTCATGTGTGACGACATGCATCGCATCATGTCAGTTGATGCAAGATACCCTGGGCGCCAAAAATTGACAAAGAGGAAAATTGAGCCCCAAAACTGTACACAGTACTCCAGGTGTGGTCTCACCAAGGTTCAATATAATTGCAGTAATAAAGGCTAACATAGCATTTGCTTTCCTAATTGCTTGCATGTTAACTGTCTCTGATTCGTGTACAACGATACCCAGTTCCCTTTGAATATCAACATTTCCCAGTCTCTCACCTTTTCAAAAATATTCCACTTTTCTATTTTTCCTATCAAAGTGGATAACTTCACATTTCTCCACATTATATTCTATCTGCCACGTCCTTGCCCACTCACTTAACCTGTATCCTTTTGTAGCCTCTTTGCATCCTCCTCACTTTCCCACCTAGTTTTGTGTCATCAGTAAACTTATATACATTACACTAGGTCCCCTCATTTAAGTCATTGATAGAAATTATAAATAACTGAGGCCCAGGCACAGATCCTTGCAGTACCCCACTAGTTACAGCCTGCCAACCTGAAAATGATCCATTTATTCCTACTCTCTGTTTTCTGTCCATTAACCAACCCTCAATCCATGCTAGTATATTACCCCCAATCCCATGAACCCTCATTTTGTGTAATAATCTCTTGTGTGGCACCTTATCAAATGCTTTTGAAAATCCACTGGTTCCCCCTTTTCCACCCTCAAAAAATTCTCAGATTTGTCAAACATGATTTCCCTTTCATAAATCCATGTTGACTCTGCCCAATCATATTATGATTTCTTAAGTGTCCTGATACTGTAGTATATAGTCCCACCTAATGGACTACTGCTCCACCTAGTGGATTACTAAGTTGGGTGGCAGTGTGAGCTGCGAGGAGGATGCTGTGAGGCTGCAGAGCGACTTGGATAGGTTAGGTGAGTGGGCAAATGCATGGCAGATGAAGTATAATGTGGATAAATGTGAGGTTATCCACTTTGGTGGTAAAAACAGAGAGACAGACTATTATCTGAATGGTGACAGATTAGGAAAAGGGGAGGTGCAAAGAGACCTGGGTGTCATGGTACATCGGTCATTGAAGGTTGGCATGCAGGTGCAGCAGGTGGTTAAGAAAGCAAATGGCATGTTGGCCTTCATAGCAAGGGGATTTGAGTACAGGGGCAGGGAGGTGTTGCTACAGTTGTACAGGGCATTGGTGAGGCCACACCTGGAGTATTGTGTACAGTTTTGGTCTCCTAACCTGAGGAAGGACATTCTTGCTATTGAGGGAGTGCAGCGAAGGTTCACCAGACTGATTCCCGGGATGACGGGACTGACCTATCAAGAAAGACTGGATCAACTGGGCTTGTATTCACTGGAGTTCAGAAGAATGAGAGGGGACCTCATAGAAACATTTAAAATTCTGACGGGGTTAGACAGGTTAGATGCAGGAAGAATGTTCCCAATGTTGGGGAAGTCCAGAACCAGAGGTCACAGTCTAAGGATAAGGGGTAAGCCATTTAGGACCGAGATGCGGAGGAACTTCTTCACCCAGAGAGTGGTGAACCTGTGGAATTCTCTACCACAGAAAGTTGTTGAGGCCAATTCACTAAATATATTCAAAAAGGAGTTAGATGAGGTCCTTACTACTAGGGGGATCAAGGGGTATGGCGAGAAAGCAGGAATGGGGTACTGAAGTTGAATGTTCAGCCATGAACTCATTGAATGGCGGTGCAGGCTAGAAGGGCCGAATGGCCTACTCCTGCACCTATTTTCTATGTCTATGTATTACTGTGGCAATGCAGCCATTGCTGTTTATAATTTAAAAAAAGGCCAGGTCACCTGACAAGTTCCTGTATTAAGAACCATCTTGTAAAGTCTGTGTTTTGTGATGTCATAGAAAATATATCACATTCGGTAATGAGGATAGGATTTCTGGATAACCTAGCTGAAATTTTTGTTGTTCAATAATTCAGCCAACTGACAGAGAGCTTTGAGGGCTTCTTTGTTTTGAATAACAACTAAAAATTCAAGGATCATTTCAAGCACACTTGGCTGAACTGAAGAATTCAGATGGCTGCGCCTATGGAATAATAGGGCGCTTGGGTGAGTTTCAACGCGACTGAGAGACTTTCGGAGTGTATGTGGAGCGGCAAGAAATATTTTTCACCGCAAATAGTATCATTGAAGTCCCCGATGATGACAACAGTAATCGGGTGATTTTAGAAAAAAAAAGGACTATTTTCCTGACTGAAGCAGGCCCCAAAGTGTATGAAACCCTGAAAAATGTGCTTGTTCCCATCAAGCCAAAGGACACATCATTTATGGAGGTTCAGCACTACAGTCCTGAGCCCTTGGAAATTGCTGAAAGTTATCGATTTAGAATTCGAAATCAGTTAATTGACAAAAGTATCAATGAGTACATTGTAGCATTAAAGAAGCTATCTATTCATGTCATTTCGGAAACTTTCAGGACCGAGCATTGCGTAACCGCTTTGTTTCTGGCATGAAAAATGAAGCGATCAGAAGAAAGTTGTTAACAACTCCTAACTTGACTTTTGATTTAGCTTGTCAGACAACTATGTCAATGGATATGACCGACCAATACTCCCAAGAATTTCGAGCCATTTCCAGTCGTCAGACAACCGAGGTAAATTGCCTGCAGGTTAAAAGTAGAAGGCAGGTGGGCCCCAAGGCCTCAGCAACTGGCAATGGTAACAGTACATTGAAGTTGTGCTATTAGTGCCTGGGACAACACATTTCTCAAAGTTGTCCATATATGAAGGCAGAGTGTTTCTTCTGCAAGAAAATTGGGCATCTTGCGAAGGGATGCTGACTGAAGAGTAAACCAACTTTGAATGCTTGTTGTAGAAATCCCTAGAGACTACATAGCATGGAAGAAAAGCAACAGGATGAAGAGATACACATCATCAGGAGATCAAGGATATCTAACAGCGATTTGAAAAATATCGTCATCCAAGTAGACGTTGCAGGAATCAAGATACCCATGGAAATCAACACTGGTGCATCCGTGAGCACAGTACCGGAATTGCTATATCTTGACAAATTGCGTGATTTCCCACTGGAGGAATCAACGATAGAGCTGAAAGGCTACTCAGGAGAGCAAATTCCTGTGTTTGGACGTATCACCATACTAGTGAAATACAAGGATCAATTTCAGAACTTGCCTTTCTTATTGGTGGCAGGAGACAAGCCTGCCTTACTAGGTAGAAATTGGTTGGGATCACTGAAGCTGGATTGGAATCAGAATTTTCGTGTGGAAACGAGATTTGCATCGAAGGATGATGTCATTAAGAAGTATCTGAAGGTGTTCTGTGAAACAGGCAGTCCAATCCAAGGCTTCAAGGCGAGTGTCAGGGTACAGAAGGAAGCTAGACCAGTTTACTGCAAGCCACGTCCCGTACCATGCGCATTAAAGGAGAGAGTTGAGCAAGAACTCAAAAGACTAGAGACTGAGAACATTATCTCTAAGATAGATCTTTGTAATTGGGCTACACCCATTGTTGTTGTACCTAAGTCTGATGGTAACGTAAGATTGTGTGGTGATTAAAAAGTAACCGTAAACCAGGTTCTAGAGGGTAATCTCTCAATACATTGCCAAATGTAGAAGATGTGTTCACAACACTGACAGGTGGTCAGATCTTCTCAAAGCTGGATCTTACAAATGTCTACTTACAACTTGAACTAGGTGAGGAGTCCAAGTCATGCTTGACTATAATTACTCATCTGGGCCTATATCAATTTAATAGGCTACCATTTGGAGTTCTTTCGCCCCCGCCATATTCCAAGGGGTGATGAACCAGATTTTGCAAGGTATTGAAGGGGTAGTATGTGAATTAGAAGACATGCTCATTTCAACACCAAACAGGCAAATCCATAATAGCATATTGAATGAAGTGCTCAAACGGCTAGAGAAGCACAGAGTACAAGTGACTGCTCCCAAGTGTGAGTTATTTCAAAACTCAGTGGTGTACTTAGGACACAGATTTGACAAAGATAGTTTACATCCAACCAAAGAAAAGCTGGATGCAATGAGAAATGCACCTATTCTCAAGAATGTCACTGAACTTCGATCATTTTTGGGTCTTTTGAACTATTATGGGACGTTCTTACTAAATTTGGCTACAGTGTTACATCCACTGAATGAACTGTTGAAAAAACAGGTCCATTGGAAGTGGTCAAAAGAATGCGATGTAGCATTCAAGGCATGTAAAAGCCAATTGGTAGAGAGCACCATGTTAGTTCACTATGACGTATCTGAGGAGATCAAGCTAGCATGTGACGCCTCTCTGTATTGATTTGGGGCACTGATCTCTCATGTACTACATAGTGGGGAGGAGAGACCAATTGCTTTTGCTTCACATATGACATTGAGTACAGACAATCAGCTGATCACAGTAATGCTGATGTTATGTCTAGATTGCCATCCCCATCACAAGTTACACCGAATAGGGAAGAAGTGTTCTATTTTTCATACATTGATGAACTGCCAGTCACAACTGAAGAGATTGGTAGAGCAACCAAACATGACCCAGTGATGTCAAAGGTGTATGATTTCATAGCAAATGGCTGGCCAAACCAGGTATCAGAGAAAGATTTTCATCCATACTTAATTCGTAGGAATGAATTATCAGTGGATAAAGATTGTATCATGTGGATTGCAAGAGTGGTTATCCCAAATAAATTCAGGTCCAATATATTAGGAGATCTTCATGACCAGCACCTGGGGAAGTGCTTGACCAAGAGTTTTGCATGCAGTTACTTATGGTGGCCAGGTTTAGATAAAGATATAGAGTACATCATCAATCAGTGTACGATATGTCAATCGGTAAGCAAGAAACAACTATCAGTACCATTACAGCCCTGGAAATGGCCTCCCAGGGTGTGGCAAAGGTTCCATATAGATTTTGCTGAGCTAGAAGGACAACAATTGTTCATTGTGATTGATAGCTATTCAAAGTGGGTAGTGGTGGTTCCGATGCGGAAAATAACTAGACAACTTGCGAAGATTATTTTCTTCATATGGCCTCCCAGAAAGATTGTGTCTGATAATGGACCACAATTTTGTTCAGAAGAATTTGCACAATTCACAAGCAAAAATGGTGTGAAACATACCAACGTTCCACCATACCACCCTGCTTCAAATAGTGCAGCAGAGCGCATAGTACAAATTGTAAAATGTGCTCTCATCAAGGAAATGTTGGATCCAAATCCAAAGAAACGACAGTTGTCGTTGGACCACAAATTGGCTAATTTTCTGATTACTTATCGTAATACTCTTAATACAATTACTGGTAGAACACCAGCAGAGTTGTTTCTCAAATGACAGCCATGAACCAGATTCTCGTTGTTAAAACCAAACTTGGCACAGTCAGTAGAAGCAAAATAATTAAGACAGAAAGGTGCAGTAAGAAAGAAAAGTGTGAAATTAAATCAGAAGGTGAGAGTGAAGAGCCATCATCATAAATGGTTAAAGTGGTTACCAGGAAGAGTGGTGAAGATATGTGGTCCTCGCACATATTTGGTCAAGATGTTTGGGTTTTTAACTGTTTTTTTTGCCTCTCGCAGGAGCTCGCATGGCTCCGGTTGGGGTGGAGTGTAAAATGTTGTGATGCATGGGGTATCGCAGTTGTGTGGGGTGGACTGGTTGGGCCGGATGCTCTTTAGCTTTCCACCATTGTTCATTGTTCATAGGTTTATATGTAACCTTCAGGGCTACTGACCGAGGGCCGTGTGGCTCTTTGTTGGCCGGCGTGGACACGATGAGCCGAAATTGCCTCCTTCTCTGCTGTAGATTTCTATGTTTTCTATGTTTCTATGTTTGATCATGGACAGGTTAGGTTTGTTCACATTGATCATATTTTACCTACAGATGTGGAAGGAGTTGAAAGTTGGAATGATTCGATTATTTCTGATTCATCAGATTGTCTTATTATAAGTACAGTTCCAGAAGCATATCCTACATCAAATGTACTAGAAACAAGTCCAAGAAAAAGTCAGGATTTAAGTCTAAGTCCAAGTCAGGCAGACAAACAGTCTGAAGTTGAAGATAATCAAAATGTAAATCAAGGGCATCCCTTGGAGGAAAACTCTCCTCAGGATCATCCGAGAATGAGTCTAAGTGTGACACCATGTTTGGAAGGTTCTGTTCGAGAGTGAAGGTATCCTCTATGAAACAGAAAACAAGTAGTTAAGTTTGATTTGTAAATATGGCACAATAAGTCCTTATCTTTTGTTATGTATAACCATGCACGTTATGTATAATGATTGTTTGTTATAATTACTTTTTCATGAAGGAGGGAGAAGTGTAATATATAGTTCTACCTCGTGGTCTACTGCTCCACCTAGTGGAAAACTGTGGTAATTGCTATTTACAATAAAAAAAGTCAGGTCACCTGACAAGTTCCTGTGTTAAGAGCCATCTTGTAAAGTCTGTGTGTTGTGATGTCGTAGAGAATATATCACAGATACCACATCCCTAATAATAGATTCTAGCATTTTCCCTACTACTGATGTCAGGCTAATTGGCCTCTAGTTCCCTGTTTTCTCTCTCCTTCATTTCTTGAATAGCGGGGTTATAGAAAATAGGAGCAGTAGTAGGCCATTCGGCCCTTCGAACCTGCACTGCCATTCAATATGATCATGGCTGATCCTCTATCTCCACACCATGGGCCCAAGTTTATGCTGTCCCGCAGAACGGCACACCTCCAAGAGGCCCGCCTATTTTGTAGAATTAAAAGCGCGCCGAAAAGTTACCTTGCAATTTCAGTGTTCAGCAGGCCTGTTTAGCAGTCGGCGCAGCGCAGTACAAGCAGGTGAGGGCAGTGCTACAGCCCTGCGCTGAAAAGAGTGCCAGCAGCTGCACGCGTGCGCAGAGAAGTCTGCACGCCTGCACAGTAGCTCCTGGCTTTCCCAGCGCGTCCTGTCTCCAGGTGACCCTATCCCTGGCCGAAGGGATGTCGCGATGTTCGCCCCCTGGCCGAGTGGCCTGCCTGCCTCACCGTCCCTTGCCTCGTCTCATCGTCACTGCCCTTACCTCAAGGCCTCCTTGCCGGCTGGCCCAAACTCCTCCCCGTGGCGGGCCCCACCTGAACTCCTCCCCAGTGGCGGGCCCCACCCGACCAGCAACTCTTTGGCGGTGGGCCCGCCTGAACTCCTCCCCGGTGGCGGGCCCCACCCAACCAGCAGCTCTACGGCAGCAGGGCCTGCCAAACTCCTCCCCAGTGGCAGGCCCCGCTCGAACACCTCCTCGGCAGCGGGGCCTGCCCGACCAGCTCTTTGGCAGGCAGGGCTGCGTGTGCTGTTGGAGGGCTCCCGATGCTCCCAAACGGATAGGTGCTGCAGTAGGTGAGTAGAAGCTTGTAATATTTTATTTATTGATTTATTGATTGATTTTTTATTTTTTATTTTTTTTATTTTTTTTGATTTATTCATTGATTTATTGATTTATTGGTTGATTTATTGATTTATTTATCATTTATTATTGATGATGGCTCTTTACTGCTAAAAGTGAAGTGTTTAATGCTTTGGAAAATCCCCTGACTTCCTCTAACTTCCCTTCCTCCCACCCCCATCTCTGGCTACCTGCGCCTAATTTCTAAAGTGTATGCAAGGTTTTTCTGAGCGTACAAAAGTCGACACTTACTCCGTTCTAAATTAGTTTGGAGTAACAGTTCACTGCCTAAACTTGCAAAACAGGCGTAAGTGGCTGATAATATCCCCTTTTGAAAAAAAACTGAACTAAAATGAAACTAATCGCACTAGAACTGGAGCAAACTAAATGCCGAGAATTGTGATTTCTAAGATACTCCAAACTAAACTAGCTGCTCCAAAAAAATAGAAGCAACTGCAGCTGAAACTTGGGCCCCATATTCCTGCTTTCTCCCCATACCCCTTGATGCCTTTTGTATCTAGAAATCTAGCTATCTCCTTCTTAAATATATTCAGTGACTTGGCCTCCACAGCCTTCTGTGGTAGAGAATTGTACAGGTTCACACCCACTGAGGGAAGACATTTCTTCTCATCTCAGTCCTAAATTTCCTACCCTGTATCCTGAGACTGTGACCCCTTGTTCTAGACTTCCCAGCCAGGGAAACATCCTCCCCACATCCAGTTTGTCCAGCCCAGCCAGAATTTTATAAGTTTCAATGAGATCCTCTCTCATTCTTCTAAACTCTAATGAATACAGGCCTAGTCGACCCAATCTCTCCTCATACGACAGTCCTGCCATCCCAGGAATCAGTCTGGTGAACCTTCGCTGTATTCCCTCTATGGCAAGTATATCCTTTTTTGGGTAAGGAGACTGTGTTTGCTACCTTCCAATCAGCCGGACCATACTAAAATCTAGGGAATTCTTGAAAATCAAAATCAATGCATCCACTATCTCTGCAGGCACCTCTTTTGAAACTCTAGGATATAGTCCATTAGATCCAGGGGATTTGTCAGCTTTTAGTCCCATTAATTTCTCAAGTACTATTCCTTACTAATACTAATTTCTTTAAGTTCCTCATTCTCACTAGCTGCAAATCACTTCATGCTACTTATTATTTAAAGTACATGTGCAATGAAGTTCAGGGAAGTTTATTCAGTTTGTGGTCCCTTTCTGTCAACTGTGACCATCATTGTGTACATGAACAAGGGTCACTGCACTTCATTAATGCACTGAAAATGCAATGATGGTGACTTAACCACTGCAAATACTGAGTGATAATCATCTTTATCACTTGGAAATTATATGGCTAGTGCATTATAATTAAAGAAAGAGATGATGTTTATTCAACATTGATTAATCTAAACCATTTCATTACATTTTCATGCAACTGGAGAGGAAATATGCTGGGATGTTTATTTTTCAATAGTTTTAGTATAAGTTCCAAGTAATACTGCTACATGTGGCACTCAAATGCTTTGCAGAGAAATAATAATTTAAGCTGTATTATCATGAAAAAAGCATCAGTTATTAGGGCAGCAATGCCTACGCTGAAAGATGTATAAAAACCTTATGTGCTGAAGAGGTTTTGATGCTGACTATTATTCTTCTCTTGAAAGTCATTACCACGTTTATACAAAGTGTTCATGCATTATAATGCATTTCTTTTATATCCCAGTAATTTCTTTTAAATAGAGTTTGTACATGACGAACTAAAAACTTTTAATTAATTCTACTGTAAACAAACTTGCAGAATGGGCATGTAAATGACAAATGAATTTCAATATAGGTAAGTGTTAGGTGGTGCATTTTGGTAGGAGGAATAAGGAGCCTACCTACACCTTTGAAAATAAGTGTCTAACTGGGATGGAGGTGCAAAGTAATCTAGGGGTATAGATTCACAAATCATTAAAAGTAGCAACATAGGTTAAAAATGCCATAAAAGTGCAAATAAAGCACTGGAGTTCATTTCTAGAGGAAAAGAATTCAAAAGCAGAGAAGTTATGTTAAACTTGTATCGAACCTTGTCTGATTGTCTCATGATATCAGACAGTGTGGTGGCAGTATGGCATTACTGTATATATGCTTTTAAGTGGTTGCTGTTGCTAGCGAGAGACCATCAGCGGCAGGTTGGGGCCATAAAAGGAACGGTGAGCGGCAGCTTGCAGCAGTGTGGTGGCGTACCATTGCAAGGTACAGCGCGAGCTGGTGCAGGAGGGCAACAGCAGCGAAGAGGGTGACTGGATTGGATGTCATCAAGGTCCAGGTCGGTGATTGGAGCGTGGGCAGGTACAGCAGCAGCGGCGATTGATCATGGAGAGTGGCGATGGGGGCCCAGGAGAGGCATGAGTTTGGGACCAGAAGAGGCGAGGGCCCAGGGGCGGCATGGGCCAGCCCACACTGCGATTATGTGCACACTGGGTCCGTGCAGCAGAGCTGGTCTTCAGTCGTCTTGGTTAATCCTTGTCATTGGACCAAGACCTAGCTCTTTCAAGCCCGTGTGGTGGCTGGTGTGCAACGGTCACCACACGTTAAAAAAATCCACGCACCGGCATCTTTCACCCTTCAGGATGTAGTTCGGGATCTGAATATTTGGTCCTTCATTGAGACACCTGTGAACTCATCCCTTTTTGGCGTGGAAGCAAGTCATCCTTGATACGAGGGACCGCCTATGATGATGATGATGATATACAGTACAATCGAGAGAACTTTATACAATACAATGTAGCTAAAAAGAGATATTTGGAGTTTCTGAACAAATACCTGCAAGAATTCTAAGCACGATTAAGCTTTTGTTGACAGTAGATGTTTTTGACAAAAAACGAACATCTGATTCAGGTCAAGGCACTTACTATCCATTTGAAGAGCATATTATTATCTAAATAATGCATGTCAGTTTCTAATTTAATATAAAACAAGACTTGATATTTTTGATTACATTTATTTTCATAATATAATAGTGTATGTTCTATTTATATCACAGTTTTTTAATGATGTCTCTGTAGTTAATCAGCAAATATCTTACAATCACTCTCTTCTTTGGGATTAATTGGTGAGTTCTCTGCTTATGTTGCTGTGGAATCCATTTGTGAGAAATAATATTTAATAACATGTCCCACAGTTCATCAGATGATCTGCTTAGGGTTTCATCAGGAGCTGCACATCCATAGACTAAATAAAGGGCACATGACTCTAGACAGCAATTTACACAATGACCTAGAAATCCCAGTCAGCTGCTTCCCGCGGGCGATCGGGTAAAAAAGTTTTAAAAGATGCCCACTTACCTGAACATGCTGCGCCCATGAGAGATCCCGGTCCTGAGGCCTCCACTGACGGCGCGACGGGGTGCGTGCACATCTGGACGTCCATAAGCTGGAGCTGCAGTCACATGGCTCTGGGCAACCAATCCAGGTAAAGTATATACAGGTACTCATTCATAATAATGGGAACTCCGTAAGTTGGAGTTCCCATTAGTATGATTGAGAAACACCCCAGACACCTAAAATACAAATAAAAATTCGAAAAACTTCACCACATATTTTTATTAATTTAAATTAAAGTTATTTATGTATTATAAAAAATATATATTTTATCCAGTTTTTTAAAAAGTTTTTTTAATCATGGTTTAAAATAAACTTACCATAGTGAGGAGGGTTTTTAACAATAAAATGTGTTTTTTAAAGTTTTATTTTATTGTGTTTTTGTGTATTTTAAAACTCTTATGCCTGTAAATGTAGGCCAAGCGCCTGCTTTTATCAGGCGCAAGAGTTTTCAGGACATCCGCTGGGCAAGATATGGGTAACTACCGCAATCTTGCCCATGTGAATGTCCTGGATGTGGCGATACGTTGGATCTGTCAAGCTCCAGCTTTTGAGATGCCTTCCTGGGTCCGTACACACTCCGTACGGACCCGGGAGGCCGGAATTTCTGGGCCAATGAGTGAATCCAGCCACATAGCCAATGAATGACAAAATCCAGAACTCACTTATGTTAGTTTAGGTTCATAAATAATGGAAACTTTCTCATCACAAAGTTTTCTTTTCTTTTCCACACCAGTTTCTCTTTGCCATTTTTTTTCTCCTTCCCAGAAGACACTGGAGGTAATTTTCACTTGTAGCACACGCGGTTGTGGATTGTGCACTCATTATATGCCCCGTCCTATTTTCCCTTCCATTGATCTCTGGTACCTCAGCCAAATGGCCATTGTTCATGTGTGAGCCTTGACAGTGTGTTGGCAAACTATTCAAACATGGGGGGCATCCTAGCCAAGCCTGATCCTGTGCTCACCGACATCGACATGATTCTGGCAGGTGTCAATGGATGGTGATCAGAAGTGGCAGATTTTTCCCTTCATTAACCAAGGGTTGCTAAGGACAACTGTAATACATGAGCACCATCCCAGCTGAGGTCAGGTAATTTAGCACAGACTTAGGCAGGAATTTCCCCCTCAAGAAACAGGTGGGTTTAGAGCACGGGAATTCCCAACCTGATCTCGCCTTCAACCCGTCCACTTCCGATTTTGATGGAGGTGGGATGGGGAGGGGGTGGGGTGCGGGGGCGGGACCTTAATTTAAATATTGTAACGAAGCTGGAAACTTCTTTTTTCACCTCCATTTTTAATGTAACTGCCTGTGTACGAGTTTCACACAATTTGTGAAACCCGCCAGTTACTGCAAGACAGGGACTGCTGGATACAGGAGGTAAGTGGCTTTATACCTACCTCCTGGATCCAGGGTCCCTTCCTAACCCTGCAATCATAGACCATCTCACAAGGCCTCTGATTGCCTTCCCAGGCCTACCCCACCCCACACCAGGCCTCCGATCTCCAGCATGAGTCCTCCCCTCTCCACCACCCCACTGTGCTGAGGCCGGCCACAATCCTGCAGTAGCTGGCCCCATTTCCCTCTCATCCCCAAGCCTACCCCCGTCGACCCCTTGCAATCCCTGATGCCCACCCCCTCCCAATCCCTGACCTAGCCCATGCCGATCGCCAACATCCCCGTCGATCTCCGATCCCCAGCCAACCCACCCTCCCGATCCTCCAACCGCCTCCCGATCCCCGATCCCTTGTCGATCCTCTGGCCGACCCCCCCCCCCCCCCATCCTAGTGACCCCGCCGATTGCTGACCCCCCTCCTGATTCCCGGCCATGCCAAGCCCCACTATCCCTCCCCTGGACCGACCCCTTACATCTAAGACCTACCCACTTGCAGTCAGCCTGCCTCTCAATCTGGCTGGCTGTGGGTGGGAATCCGAGGCCTCACATTCAAATCAGGCACTGCCATGAAAGTCAGCAGGGTCTCCGAGAAACCCAGCCTCCCGGGCTTCCCGCCTGCCTCAGAGGTCGCACCCCCCCCTCCCCTCTCTCAACCCACCTCCCTTGAGAAAATTCCAGCCAGAATCAAACCTGTGGCATTTCAGATCTGTATGGCTCAGCAATGACTGGCTAAACTCTCTGGGGGTAATTTTAACCAAACTCGCCTGGCAGGAAACCAATGGGATCAGCTGGAATACCAATTTTACACTCCATCCAATATTATTCTCCATTTGATTTCAATGTGTACCAAGCAAGTTGAGAGGTCCTCTGTGCAAACTTGCCAGTATCTGCAGACACAAGTGCCCAGATCCCAGCTTGGCAGACGATAAATGCATGCAAAGACTTTAGGCTGGAAATTGAGTACCGCCCCATTTGGTAACCAAAGCGAGGTGGAACTTCCTGCGCCACGTGCGGAAGACCCCCCTCGGCAGCAAAATTGGGGTTACCATCCCCGAGAGGAAGTGGAACGCAATGTCGGGCATTCCACTTCCTCTCGGGGACGGGACTAGGGTGCTATCCGTGGGAGAGCTGCGTGGGAGCACAGGACCCTCTCCTTCTGGTTAAAGAAGAGGGCATACTGCAAACTCTGAAATGGGAAGAAAGGGCCACAACTTCACTGCTGGGGAGTTAAGTGCCATGGCCGGAACAGGGGCGGAGTGCTGGACTGCAACATCGTGGCAAGCACCCCACGAATTGGTAAAGGCAAGGCTGGAACTGGTAAGTCGTACATTTTAGAAAAAGTGCATGCGGTTAATTTTCGCCCGCGAGCGGAGTGAGGCCCAGTTTGCGACCAGCAAAGCTGATGCGGACATCGCCCACTGCGGCCTCACAGGGCGCTTCAGAATTTTCATTCTGGGGTGAAAATGGGTCACTGTGCACGGTGATGACATCGTCATCGACGGCGCAGCGGCCTGTGTAGCTACCGGCAGGAGCGGGGCGCTACCGGTTTGTGCCTCCGCTAACTCCCGTGGAATTTTGCGGGAGGCGGTAGTGGCCCTGCACCGTGGGTGAGAAATCATTTGCTCCCCATTAGCGCCCTCCCCCCGAGGCGGGAGGTGCAAACAATGCAAATTTCTCCTCCGTTCAACTCTCAAGGTAAGTTGTAACAGCAGGCCTAATGAAACAGATATGTGTACAGACCTGACTTACTGTTATGCTAGATGGGTCTCCAAAAGCATAAACTTAAAACATGGCATGCTTTTCATGGTACCACATGAAAGAAGGCATGCTTGGGCGAACATCAGCCAGCAAGGCCTGATTGGTTGCATCTATCAAGATGCCACCAACCATATTTTCTGCCATTATTACATCGAACTGGCTACAGCTGTGGGAAATGTCTGAACAGTCAGCAGAGTTAGATGAAGAGTTGTACCTGTTGTATAGGAATAAAAAGTCTGACTGGATGCTGTGAGCTCAAAGTAAAGTGTGGTCTTAGTCTTTTATTGCAAGTCTCCAAAGTGCCTCTCCAGCCTGTGAGGCCTTCTTAAGTATCTGTGCTCCCAAGGGATTGTGGTATCCCTTGGGACTCCAGGGGATGAGCCCTCTTGTAGCTGTGCAAGGTATATACAAGTTTACTTTCATAACAACATTCCCCCTCCCCCCCCCACTCCAAAGTCAACAGTGTAGCTATTTACAAGGTAAGTCGATCTGGGGCCTTTCTTTCCCTGGTTGATCTTCTCGGTGCAAATGCTGGTTTTGGCGAATCGTTTGTTGGGCCCTCACTGGGCTGCTGTGCAGCTGGCCTTGCTGGGCTGCCTGGTGTGGTGAATCCTGCTGGGCTGCTGCGGGTGATGGGTTGTGCTTTGTGGCCAACCGCGGTGTCGGTTGCCACTGGTATGTATGTTGGGGGGGGGTCAAAGAAGGTAGGGTCCAAAGTGGGTTGCTCAGGATAGCCAGTGAATCTGAGTTTGATTTGGTCCAAGTGTTTCCAATGAATGAGTCCATTTGAAAGTTTGACCCGAAACACCCTGCTCCCCTCTTTGGCCTCAATAGTACCAGGAAACCACTTGGGACCTTGTTCATAATTCAGTACAAATACAGGATCACTGATTTCAATTTCGCGTGACACATTTGCGCTGTCATGATATGTACTTTGTTGAAGCCGCCTGCTCTCTACCTGTTCATGTAGATCAAGATGAACTAACGAGAGCCTTGTCTTAAGTGCCCTTTTCATGAGCAGTTCAGCAGGTGGAATCCCTGTAAGCGAGTGGGGTCTCATGCGGTAGCTAAGCAGAACTCGGGATAGGCGAGTCTGCAGTGAGCCTTCAGTTATCCTCTTCAAGCCCTGCTTGATGATTTGCACTGCTCTCTCTGCCTGACCATTGGATGCTGGTTTGAATGGGGCAGATGTAACATGTTTGATCCCGTTATGGGTCATGAATTCTTTGAACTCGGCACTGGTAAAACATGACCCGTTGTCACTCACGAGGACATCAGGTAGTCCGTGCGTGGCAAACATGGCCCGCAGGCTTTCAGTGGTGGCAGCGGACGTGCTTGCCGACATTATCTCACATTTAATCCATTTGGAGTATGCATCTACAACCACAAGGAACATTTAACCCAAAAACAGGCCTGCATAGTCGACATGGACACTGGACCACGGTTTGTAGGGCCACGAACATCAACTTCGTGGCGCCTGCCTGGGTGCATTGCTTAACTGCGAGCATGTGTTACATCTGTGCACGCAGGACTCTAAGTCCGCATCGATACCGGGCCATCACACGTGGGATCTGGCTATCGCTTTCATCATTACGATGCCTGGATGGGTACTGTGGAGGTCACTGATGAAAGTGTCTCTGCCCTTCTTGAGGACCACTACCCGATTACCCCACAGAAGGCAGTCTGCCTGTATAGACATTTCATTTTTGCGCCGCTGGTACGGCTTTATCTCTTCTTGCATTTCCACTGGGACACTGGACCAGTTCCCGTGAAGCTAACAATTTTTTACTAGGGACTGTAAGGGGTCCTGGCTTATCCAGGTTCTAATCTGTCGGGCTGTGATGGGTGATTGCTCACTCTCGAATGCTTCCATAACCATGACTAAATCTGCGGGCTGCGCCATTTCCACCTCCGCGGTGGGCATTGGCAGCCTACTAGGAGCATCGGCACAGTTTTCTGTGCCTGGTCTGTGACAGATGGGATAGTTGTATGCGGACAATGTGACCGCCCATCTCTGGATGTGGGCCGATGCATTCGTATTTATCCCCTTACTCTCAGAAAACAGGGATATTAGTAGCTTATGGTCCATTTCTAATTCAAATTTTAGCCCAAACAGATATTGATGCATTTTCTTTACCCCATAGACACATGCTAATGCTTCTTTTTCAATCATGCTGTAGGCTCTCTCAGCCTCTAGACAGACTTCTGGATGCAAAAGCAACCGGTTGCAATTTCCCAGATTCATTAGTTTGTTGCAATACACACTCGACGCCATACGATGACGCATCACATGCTCGTACCAAATGCTTACATGGGTCATACAACACAAGCAATTTGTTTGAGCATAACAATTTTCTAGCTTCTACAAAGGCATTTTCTTGGTGTTTGCCCCATACCCATTTGTCTCCTTTACACAGTAAGGCCTGCAGTGCTTCTAAAAGTGTGCTGAGACCAGGTAAGAAGTTACCAAAGTAGTTCAGGAGTCCTGGAAACGACCGCAGCTCCATCACGGTCTGTGGCCTCGATGCATTCTCGATTGTCTCCGCTTTCGAATCGGTGGGCCTGATGCCGTCCGCCGTGGTTCTTCATCCCAGGAACTCCACTTCAGGCGTCAGGAAAACGCACTTCGAGCGTTTCAACCTGAGCCCCACGCGGTTGAGTCGACTAAGAACTTCCTCCAGGTTCTGCAGATGCTCGACTGTGTCCTAACCTGTAACCAAGATGTCGTCCTGGAAGACCACAGTGCGCGGGACCGACTTCAGTAAACTTTCCATGTTTCTCTGGAATATCGTCACGACTGATCGAATTCCAAACGGGCATCTGTTATAAATGAAAAGCCCTTTGTACGTGTTGATGCAGGTGAGGCCCTTCGATGATTCCTTCAGCTCCTACGTCATGTAGGCCAAGGTCAAGTCCAGCTTCGTGAATGTCTTTCCTCCCGCCAGTGTAGCAAAAAGGTCGTCAGCCTTTGGTAGTGGGTATTGATCCTGCAGAGAGAAACGATTGATAGTTACTTTGTAATCACCACAAATTCTGATGGTGCCGTCTCCCTTAAGGACTGGAGCAATCGGACTGGCCCACTCATTGAATTCGATCGGCAAAATGATGCCCTCTTGTTGCAGCTGGTCCAGCTCAATCTCTACCCTTTCTCTGATCATGTACGGTACTGCTCTCGCCTTGTGATGGATGGGTTGCGCCCCCGGAATTAGGTGGATCTGCACTTTTGCTCCTTGGAACTTCCCAATGCCTGGTTCGAACAGCAAAGGGAACTTGTTTAAGACCTGGGCACACGAAGTATCGTCAGCGGACAAGAGCGCTCAGACGTTGTCCCGGTTCCAGCATATCTTTCCTAGCCAGCTCTTGCCGAGCAGCGTGGAACCATCACCCGGTACCACCCAGAATGGTACCTTGTGCACCACTCCATCGTAGGAGACCTTTACAGTAGCACTGCCGATTATGGAAATCAGTTCCTTTGTGTAACTTCTCAGTTTCATATGAATGGTAGTCAAGACTGGCCTTGAGGCCTTGCTGCACCACAATTTTTTGAAAGTCTTTTTGCTCATAATGGACTGGCTTGCGCCCATGTCCAGCTCCATTGACACTGGGAGTCCATTTAATTCAACCTTCAGCATTATCGGGGGACACTTTGTGATAAATGTGTGCATCCTCGGTCTGAGGCTCTGGTTCTTCGTGATCCGTAGTGGATCTGTCCTCCTCTGCAACATGGTGGTTTGCAGGATTAACGCATTTTCAGCTTGCCTGCACATACGTTGAAGGTGTCCCATTGTTCCACAGCCCTTGCAAATGTACCCTTTGAAGCGGCATGAATGGAAACGATGATCACCCCCGCAGCACCAACAAGGTGTTAATGGCCTTGCAGTCATCACCCTTGATGGTGGACTCTGAGATATCTGCAGACATGCAGCTGCAGACATGTGGGGCTTGCCCTGTACATTGTGATTTGAAAACATTATCACTTTGTTCACAGTATTTGTAGCAGCACTCGTGTGCTGAGAGATTTGCTTAGTATTGTCACTGGTGGCAATGAATGCCTGGGCTATCGCTTTGGCCTTACTCAAGGTTGGAGTCTTTACAGTCAAAAGTTTGCGAAGTATCACTTCATTGCCAATGCCAAGTCCGAAAAAGTCTCTGAGCATGTGCTCCAAATGTCTTTCAAATTCGTAATGTCCTGCAAGGCCTCTTAGCTCGGCGACATAACTCACCACTTCCTGGCCTTCAGACCTTTTGTAGGTGTAGAACTGGTACCTCACCATCAGAACGCTTTCTTTCAGGTTCAGATGCTCCTGGACCAGTGTGCACAAATCATCGTATGATTTCTCTGTGGATTTCGCTGGAGCAAGCAGATTTTTCATGAGGCCATACGTTGGTGCCCCGCCAACGGAGAATTGACTTTCGTTTGGCAGGGTTCGCTTCTCCTTCTAGCTCATTGGCCACAAAATATTCGTTGAGTCGCTCCACAAAGGTTCCCCAATCATCACCCTCCAAAAGTTTCTCCAGGATACCCATTGTTCTCTGCATTGTTGGGTTCGTCATCTGTATCTCGTCGCCAGTTGTTGTAAATGAATAAGGAGTCTGACTGGATACTGTGAGCTCAAAGTAAAGTGTGACCTCAGTCTTTTTATTGCGGGTCTCCAGAGTGCCTCTCCAGCCTGTGAGGCCTCCTTAAGGATTCCTTGGGACTCCAGGGAATGAGCCTTTTGGTGGCTGTACAAGGTATACATACATAACAGTACTATCTGCTGGAAGCACACCGCCTGTAACATACATCTTAGGCTGGCGCAGTTAGAACAGAGGATTTACCTGTAATATCTTCATATCGAAGCCATACTTAAATTATTCCAGGGAATGAGTGGCAATAAAAAGCTGGTATCAGTAAAAAAAAGTGATGATGAAGCTATTGTATTGTTGTGAAAATGCAATTGTTTCACTAATGCCCTTTAGGGAAGGAAACCTTTCATCTTTACCCAGTTTGGCCTCTATGCGACTCAAGGCCCACACCAATGTGATTGACTTTTAACTGCCCACTGAAGTGGCCCAGCAAACCATTCAGTTGTATGCAGGGATGGGCAATAAAAGCTGTCCATGCCTCCGATGCCCACATCCCAAGAATAATGGTAAGGAAAAGACTTGCATTTATATAGCACCTTTTATAACCTCAGGATGTCCCAAAATAGTTTACAACCAATTAAGTACTTTTTGAAGTGTGGTCACTGTTGTAATGTGGAGAAACACAGCCCACTGCAAGGTCCCACAAACAGCAATGCGGGACATGACTAGATTATCTGTTTTTAATGATGTTGGTTGAGGGATAAATATTGGCCAGGATACCAGGAGAACTCTCCTGCTCTTCTTCGAATAATAGGATCTTTAACATCCACCCGAGATGGCATTTATTGCTTTGGTTTAACATCTCATCCAAAAGGCACCTCCAACAGTGCAGCACTCTCTCAGCACTCCACTGAAGTATCAGCCTAGATTATGTGTTCATGTCTATGGAGTGGGACAACCTTCTGGCTCAGAGGCAAAAGTGAATTAAAAAAAATAACAGTAATGCAAAGTCTGTAGACACAATGCCCTTATTCATTTTTGACTTGCGGGGTTTGAATCTGGATGTGCAAATTCGTGTAGCTGCTATTGGCTGGTGCTGCTGATGGAAAGGGCAGGATTCTACCAGTGCAAGGAGAAGAAAAGGCAGAAATTGAACAGAAGGAATTTGAAAGTGGCACAAGTAGACGGAGGGGAGGGGGGTGGGGGGAGAAAATCATTAAAAAACAGCAGCAGATGGGCTGAGGTAAGGGTGGAGATGGGCAGGGTTATGGAGATGGAAGTAGGTGGGCTTTGTGATGGAGAATATATGGGGTTGGAAGCTCAGCTCATGGTTGATTTGGATGCCGAGATTGCAAAGTGTCTGGTTCAGCCTTGTAAACAGTAAAGGCAGCTGAACAGATGGTCTCTATCTTGATGACAAAGAAATCCATGAGATCCTAGCACTTGTCCCCCATCACAGGTATCTAACTGCCTCTTGAATGATTTCAGAGATTGTGCCTCTTATAATGTTATCTGGAAGACCATTCCCAGTTTCAAGCACACTTTTAGGCTGCAATTTTGCCAGCTGTGACAAGTCCGGTGTGACCGGAGTAGACAGCGGCCCCAAACCACGCTCCTGTCTTCAACCCACCTCCTCCAAGTGATTTTATCCTGATTGAGCTTGTTAAACCGGCTCTGCGAGGTTCCCGGCCAATTAAAAGGAAGCAGTCTGATGACATCAGCTGATGACATGTTATCGGCCAGTTTCCTTAAAAGGGTCATGGCCACATTCATTTTGACAGTTGTGCTGTCAGTGTTGTACAGCATTGAGCTGCTGCAAACACTGACAAGCACTGCACAAAGGTGCATGGCTGCATCCAGGCTCTCCCATGACTCCCTCCACATGCTTATGAAGGGAGTCACAGCATGCAGGGAGATTTTCTTACCTTACAATGGGTGGAAGAGACCTCCCCAAGAGATCAACACAGCCTGGATGCACATTGCACAGGAGGGCATAAGCAGGGATGTCGTCAAGAGAACCTGGCTGCAGTGACCTAAACCTTTCAATGATTACAGTAGATCACGAAACATTACTGCAAAGCCACACTCAACCTAATCCTCCTGTGCCACTCATCACATCCCCATCACTCTGCCTTCCTTACCCTACTCCTGCACATCCAGACTAACACCAACTTACCTTACACCTCTACCCATCCCTCTCTATGTACGAAGTCTAACACCGCCTTCAGTATGCCAGTGCAGCCTTTGGTCGCCTGAGGAAAAGGGGGTTTGAAGACCAGGACTTCAAACCCGGCATCAAGCTCATGGTCTACAGAGCAGTAGTGATACCCACCCTCCTTTATGCTTCAGAGACATGGACTATGTACAGCAGGCACCTCAAAGCACTGGAGAAGTACCACCAACGCTGCCTCTGCAAGATCCTGCAAATCCACTGGCAGAATAGGTGCACCAACATCAGTGTTCTCGTTCAGGCCAACATCCCTAGCATAGAAGCACTGACCATGCTCGATCAGCTCCGATGGACGGGCCACATTGCCCGAATGCCCGATATGAGACTCCCAAAACAAGCGCTCTACTCAGAGCTCCGACACGGCAAGTGAGCCATAGGTGGGCAGAAGAAACGTTTCAAGGACCCTCAAAGCCTCCTTGAAAAAGTGCAACATCCCCACCGACACCTGGGAATCCCTGGCCCAGGACCGCTCAATGTGGAGGAGAAGCATCGGGGAAGATGCCGAACACCTTGAGTCTCTTTGCCGGGAGCACACAGAAGCCAAACGTCGACAGCAGAAGGAGCGCACGACAACCCAAGCACCCCACCCACCTGCCCCTCCAACCACCATCTGCCCCACCTTTTGACAGAGACTGTAGGTCCCACGTTGGACTCATATTAGTGTGGAAGCAAGTCATCCTCGACTCCGAGGGACTGCCTAAGAAGATCTACGTTATCACTTCCCCATCTTACTAGTCACCCTTCACACTCACTCTCATCCTTATCCTATCATTCAAACTAAGAACACAAAAGGGTAGACACTTGAATGCTTTAGCCAATGTTTATGTAAAGTTTCTGTTAATGTGTTGTCAAGAATTAAAACCTTTATGTTCACCACTTTGCCTTCTTGGACAGATCTGAATGCACCTTTGAAAGTGTCTTAGTGAGTTCCAGCGAATGGTAAGACATAACGCCCCCTCCTCCCCCCACCCCAATGGTGATAAGTGTAAAAGGAATGGCTTGGACATTGTCGGGATACTTTATGGTGCTGGTGTGGGGAGGTGCCAATCTGGTGTATCATGTGACAGCCAGGGTGTACAGCGTTAAGTGAAGTAAATCTGGACATAGTGAGGCCATCGCTGTCGTCCCGGGTAGCAATGTGCATGGATGATGATGCCTTGTGTCCAGTGCCGCATCAGTTAATTGTGGAGAAGACTGGTGTTGGTGCTGCTAGTGTGCCTAGTGCTGCTGGTGTTGGGAATCTGAGGAAAAAGGTAAGAGGTTTTCAAGGGCACCGATGCTGCTGGAATAGATGGCAGGATAGGTTGAGCTGACAGAAGCGATCTGTCAATAGTGAGAGAGGTTGTTCCAATCAGGTGACACCGGATAGAAAGTTTGCTCCAAACATTTGCCAGCTGCATAAAGGTCAATCTGTCTTCTAAATGCAGTAAGCAACTGCTTTTAACCTTGAAAAGTGAAGACCTTTGAATTGGGAGTTTTCATGGACCATTTGCAGCTGTCTGGTTAATGAATCATTCGATGCTGACACAACACTCAACCTACTTACCTGAAGTGATGACCGTGCTCCGGGAACCTTGTTAAAAACCTGATAAAATGGTAAGTACATGGTAAAATCCTGCTTAACTACCTTTTAGTAAGCTTTTTACTATCTAAATTGGTTGACCTGCCGCTTGGTGTCAGGTCTGTTCAGGAATGACAGACTCGACACTTGGGAAACTGACAAGGAGGTGAGTTTACAGCAGGATACCAACCTGTTGTCAATCTTTTTGATTTTTATAGCAGACCCACCTCCAAACTCGCAATCTGAGCGCTGGCAAAATTCTGGCCTTAGTGACATAAGTCCTGAACTTTCCTTTTACTTTTACTAGTTTGTATCTATTTCTTCTTGTCCTGCAGATGTGGTTTAACTTGAAACAGAGCTCTGGATTTGAATGTTCTGTTCTAATTAGTATCTTATATACCTCTAAAAGATGTCTCTCATTCATTTCCTTTAAAGCAAGTAAGAGACCAAGGGGCTAGAAATTCATTTTAGCCCAGGAATGGGCGATATAATTAGAAATGTTGGAGAATAAGCGGCAGGCAATATTGCTCTAGAGCCCTGTTAGCTGGCACTAAGGTACCGATGTTTTCACCCAAGAATGTTCATTCGAGGAAAGAAAAATGAATACTGAGTACAGTAGCCATTCACTGTAACACTTTCCAAGGAAATATAATTTCTTATATTACACACACTGAGCAATATTTTCCCATTGCTGTAGCAGCACACATAATAATCACTCATTTTGTTGGCACAATTTGAAGAACTTTAGCAGCAACAGTCAAAGTATTCCCCATCTAATTTCCAGCTTAGTCAGACTTTTGGAGATAACATTTACCATGCAAAATAATTGTTGCAGAGTGGGACAGTTCAGCTATATTTTGTTTTTCCCTGACACAAAAATAATGTTCCCTTTCACCCATGCTTTAGGTATGATTCCCAAATCTAGCATTATAGAAAAGATTTCTATTGTACATGTAATTAATTGGTTTCTTACTCTGTTGTTTGCCAAAAATCACTGCATCCAGGGGCTTTCCAGAATATGCACGCTACTAAAATCACTGTTGGTAATATAGTCAGTTTAGATATAAATATATTGATTTAAAAGTTCCTACAAGTTTAGACAAAATGTTTCCTTCGTAGGCCACATTGCTGCACCATGACACAGGTATGCCATTTACTGGGTTTAGGCTCTTGGCAGTCCGAACTCTAAATCAGCGCTCTTATCTGTTTCCACAAGAATGTACAATAATAGCAAATCCCTGACCTTTGTATGGTCTAGAATGCCTTGAGGCTATTGTTGCTGATTAATCATTTGTATGTGGGTGCCTATGGGAGATATTCCAGGTAGTGTTTTGGGTCTGGAGTCAACCACAAAATTGACAGTGTGCAGGTATTGTTTCAAACAAAGCACTCTCTGTCTCCATTTAAAAAAATTATTATTTGAAAAATGGGATGACATTGCCTCATTTTGGCAAGCGACCCAGCCAATGTGCCAACTGTAATTCACTGCTATTACTTGTAGCACTGCTTGACTTACTTTACTGAGGTTTTTTTGCTTGACCTAGTTTTAACTACAGTCTGAATTTACCTTCTGGGAAGCTTATGAGCAATATCTTGGAAAACTGCCAGTGTGAGTGAAGCATCAAACTGTGGACCAATATCCTGCACAGAATCCATGTTGTCAAATAATTTTCCATTTTTCTCAATAAACACATGAAAGACTATTTTTGCTATTTTATTGTTTACATTTTTTTTAAATCACCCCTCTTCTGAAAGCATAGACCTATGTTGGTGAACAGTTCTATGGTCACTGGCTGCCCATGGCCAAGTAGCCATTCTTCACATCTGAGTCCAGATAGTGAATGTTGGCAAATTATTCAGCTGCAAGAAACATTACCGGCAAACTTTATCGAAGCTTTTTTAAAAAAAGATAAAATATACATCAATTTAGCTTCAGTATTTGAATGGAGTGGAGAGGTAGGGGTGCAGCACCTACAGAAGAGTAGCAGAATCTGCTATCCGGACATCCAGCTCTTGTCCATTTTCAACCGACGAGCACAAGGATCTCAATGTTATGAGCTAGTGCTTAAAAGAATGCCTTCACAGATTACAAATACAGTCATTAGAGATGGTAACACCTTATCTGCAACAGAGGAGGGCTGATGATAAGGTGCCACTTCTGGTGAAGGACAGATTTGCAGTATAGCAGTATGCCACAGCACCAGAGATATTGGCAGTAGAGCCCCCACTACCAGCATAGATCCTAAGGCTAGCCATAGCATCTCTTTTGAGTAAGATGACTGCCATAGATGCCTTGGGCTACCTTTTGGAATGGACTCTTTGTTCAGCTTTGACAGGCTTGGAGATCTGATTGTGAGAAGTCTTATAATCTGAGAGTCCTATGACTGTGGGATGCAGGAGGAAACATAGGTCTGTGGCAGTCTCCCTGGAGAAGCACAGCCTCTTGTGTAGTGCAAGGTATGAGAAAGTGACAGTGTATCTTTGGGAGGATGGTTCATCCCCTTCATCTGTGCACCTACAAGTCGTCAGAAGGATCTAGGAAAAAGGTACAGAGACAAGGGCTAGGACATAATGAAACGGTAAACAGTAGCAGATAAGTGTAAATGCAATGCAGCCCTAGGTTGCTATTGTACTTTTTTATGAGCTAGAGAGTTATATGGAAAGAGTAAAAGAAAGGAAAATGGCCAAACATGCAGCTGTACATGGCGTCCAGCCTCGCCAACTCCAACTGCCAATGATTTCAATGGAAGCGTCCTCCATTGGTGTAAGAATTTGCAACATGGCTGCACCTTCTTCCCAATTCTCCAAGAATTATTTCTGTTGTGTTCAAGCTTGACCTGTAAGAAGAGTGGGAGTGACTTGGTGTCCCCTGTAAGAGTTGTGAAGATTTGTGGGGTAGCCTAGCATAGTGAGCATGCTCAGAGGAAGAAGCAGCAAGTGTGTGCAGGGGGTGGGGAAATCTTTGGATGAAAGGAACTGTTTACATTGTGAAATATTAGAGAACTTAAAAAAATATGTGAATTAATTCAAGCCCAAACAAAATAAAAGCAGAATGTTGTTTTGAGGACAGTACCAGGTGTTGAGTGTGTGTGTAAGCAGAAAGTAATGTAGTGAAGTGTCCTGTTGTAATTGGAGAAGAGGTTTATGCTGCAGTGAAGGGAAGGATTGGTAGTGTAGGGGAGAAAATGTGGTATTGCAGGGTTGTGTTCATAAGTAAGAGTAGCGTGAAGAGAAGTCTTACTTTAACATTTCTGGTAAGATCATTAAATGTTTTGCAGAATTGCAGCCAGGTCCTGGGATTTATGCAGCAGGTACTAACCCAATCGGCCATTTCGTTCCATACATGCTGATTTATTTGTACTGGCACCCTCCTGCTGTCTGAGGGAAACAGAACATTCTTCATGGCCTTGGCTTCTTCAATAAATACCTGCTAAATATGGGTGCCCTGGCCATTGACATGGTGCCCACAACATGCTTTCCACACATCACCAATTAAAACTACAACTTGCCTTTAAGAGCTGCAGGCTGGCTTTAAGAAGTGGCAGGCCCCTGGATTTCCTGTCCTCCTGAAAGGCGAGCTGCTTACAAGCAGTGCGATTAGTGCTGGCAGCTCACCACTCATATTTAAATGAGGCCCGATCACCAAACTTAATCAAGCATCCAGCCAATGTCATCTGCTGGGCAGAGCAGACACCTTCTACCCAATCTGTGCCTAAAATGAAAATCAACCCTATCATGTCTATTCTCTTGGAAGTGGACATTGACCTACATGGTTCTGTACTGATAGTTACAGACAAGTTGAACATTGATGGAGTGGTGTCCATTATGGTTGATGGTTGTTTGCAACCTGTATACATTTTGTGCTTAAATGCAATGAGCCACTATTAGTGGCAAACTAATGCTGGCATTCATCTGAAACAGAATTCCAAATCTGATTGTATTGAGACAAGAACACTAAGCTGACTGACACTTCAATAAAAATAAATGATGGTGAAATCATAATGTAGATTAACAACATTTTAATTAGTTGCTTGTCTACCAATACAGATTTAAATCTTAAGAGTGTATGAAGCAGTAATTATAGAATCAGGACATAAGCTTATCAGTGGGTGACATTTGTATGACCTTCTGTAATTATTTATGCATATACCATTAGTATCCTAATACTGTAGGCAGGCTGTGACATTTTCACATTTGGATGATGGGAAATCCTTCAAGAAACCAAGCATTAATGGTGACACTACCTCAAACCAAAGTCAGAGGTTAATAATATTGAACATTTCCCCATAGCACACAGATAATACAAAGCCTGGTCAGTTTTCAAAACATATTTGCACTAAGCTACATAGCTATAATTGAGTGAATACTCAATCTGATCTATCCGATGTCTATTGTGGTTCAGTACCTTGCAATTCCATTCCAAATTGTTAGTTGTAGAACCCTATAAATCTCATTATGTACACAGTAAAGCCTACTCATTATAATTGCAATTTATGTCACAATGCAATTATTATTAGCACAAAAAGTCAAGGCATTAAACCCTTAATTAATTATATAAATATAACCCCCAATCCATTTTACAATATGTCATAATAGATCTGTTTTATAGCACAATATTCTAGCTTGGACAATTAACCTGAATAATGTTTTACTCTGCCAAAATTGAATTCCCTGATCTATGAGTTAATTGCATAACACTTTCTATAACCTGTATACACCTAAAAATGTTATTTAAACAATCTTGACTTGTTATTCTGTAAGCTTTCTTCCTGTCATTCCTGTTTGGTAATGTTCTGCTTCCCAGTATTATATCTTACCTCTTACAATACAGCATATCTTCCTTTTTTTTAACTGTATTCACCTTTATATTCAATTCTATTGCTACATTTTCTTCCTAATTTTAAACAAATATTCAGATATATTTTCCTCCCTTCCCAAGCATTATACTCTTATTAACTATTTCATTACCATTAGTAAATGGAAATAAATATAGCTGGGTTTACAGGCATCCAAACTGAATATTGAAATTCTAGAGGAGTAGGAAGACTTCTGATTGATAGTGTCTAAGATCTCAGTTACTAATCAATTGTAAGAGAACATACCCTGATTTATTAAATCTATATTACACCAATACTCCACACGAACCTCAACCCCACCTCCCCCCCCCACCCCCCCCGCACCACCATCCCCCAACCTTCATCTAATTCTATCTATTCCTTTCTGTGGAAACATCTTCTTTACTAGTACCATGGAGCATCCTCTTCTGAGATTGCAATTAAGGCTCAATATGGGGACAAAATGCAAAGAAGTCAGTATCTGTCTGCACCATTCCCCACCTGAATATACTTTATGGTAACACTGGCTGACAAAAAGGGGGAAAGATTCCGTTGCGCCCCATTTGGGGGCGATATCACTCGCAAAGCGTGAGACATTGCGCTAGGTGCAGAAGTCTCACCTCCCGCAAGAAATTGGGGTTATTGCCCCTGACCCTGCATTCAACGCATCCACGGGGTATACCAAAACATCGGAGTCATTTTTTTAAACCAATGCACCTTCCCTTTAACTATCACCCCACGAGCGGCCGGTTGATGCCCCCCATGAAGCTGTCACTGGCATCGCCCGGCGCAGCTTCAGGGATCGATACCCAATTTAGGGTCCGGGGCATTGATGGGGCACTGCGCAACGTGACGACGTCGTCATTACTGGTGCAGCGCAGCGGGATGCTACGGGTTACCGTCGCTGCTAAACACCTGCCGAATTTAGTGAAAGTCATTAGTGGCACCGTGCCTGGGTGAAAAGTCATTTGTGCCCGGTTAGCGCTCCCCCAGTGAGGCACAAATGACCCAAATTTCTAGGCCAAAAACTATTCCATAACACCATTGAGGTTCACAGCACAAAAGGAGGTTATTTGGTTATCATGCCTATCCTCTTTGCAAAAGTCATCCAAATCTCATCCGATTGCACTTTCTCCCCACAGCCCAGTATTTTCTTCTGCTTCAAATATTTATTAAAATTTTGCTTAAAGGATGTTGCATCAACCATCCCTTATGGCAAAGCTTTGCATGTTCCAACAACACTCAGCATAATTCTTCTCCTAATTCTTCTTAGTAACAATTTTAAATTGATGATCTCTTATCATTGACTCCCCAGTTGAATAATTAGGCTTTGCATATTTGTTTTTTTTTATTTATCCGAGGTGTGGATGTCGCTGGCAAGGCCAGCATATATTGTCCATTCCTAATTACCCTTGAGAAGGTGGCTTGAACCGCTGCAGTCCTTGTGGTAAAGAAACTCCCACAGTGCTGTTAGGGAGGGAGTTCCAGGATTTTGACCCAGAGACGATGAAGGAATGGCGATATACTTCCAAGTCAGGATGGTGAGTGATTTGGAAGGGAACGTGGAGGTGGTGGTGTTCCCATAAACGTGTTGCCCTTATCCTTCTAGGTGGTAGAGGTCGCAGGTTTGGGAGGTGCTGCCGAAGAAGCCGTGGTGAGTTGCTGCAGTGCATCTTACAAATGGTACATACTGCAGCCATGGTGTGCTGGTGCTGGAGGAAGGGAATTTTGAAGGTGGTGGATGGGGTGCCCATCAAGCGAGCTGCTTTGTCCTGGATGGTGTCGAGCTTCTTGAGTGTTGTTGGAGGAACACTCACCCAGGCAAGTGGAGAGTATTCCATCACACTCCTGGCTTATGCCTTGTAGATGGTAGAAAGGCTTTGGGGAGTCTGGAGGTGAGACACTCACTGCAGAATACCCAGTCTCTGACCTACTCTTGTTGCCACGGTGTTTATGTTGCTGGTCGAGTAAAGTTTCTGGTCAGTGATAACCCCAGGATTTTGATGGTGGGGGATTCGGTGATGGTAATGCCATCGTTGAATATCAAGGGAAGGTGGTTAGATGCTCTCTTCTTGGACAGTGCCTGCCATTTTTGTGGCGCGAATGTTATTTGCCACTTATCAGCCCAAGCCTGAATGTCGTTCCTGTCTTGCTGCATGCGGACATGGACTGCTTCATTTTCTGAGGCGTTGCAAATGGAACTGAACACTGTAATCATCAGCGGACATCCCTACTTCTGACCTTATGATGAAGGGAAGCAGCTGAAGATGGTTGAGTCTAGAACACTGCACTGAGGGACTCCTGTAGCAATTTCCTGAGGCTGAGATGATTGACCTCCAACAACCACAACCATCTTCCTTTGTGCTAGGTATGACTCCAGCCAGTGGAGTGTTTCCCCCCTGATTCCCATTGCCTTCAATTTTACTAGAGCTCCTTGATGCCACACTCGGTCAAATGCTGCCTTGATGTCACACTCAGTCAAATGCTGCCTTGATGTCAAGGGCAGTCACTCTCAACTCATCTCTAGAATTCAGCTCTTTTATCCAAGTTTGGACTAAGGCTGTAATGAGTTATGGAGCCGAGAGGTCCTGGCGGAACCCAAACTGAGCATCGGTGAGCAGGTTATTGGTGAGTAAGTGCCACTTGATAGCAATGTTGATGACATCTTCCATCACTTTGCTGATGATTTAAAGTTGGCCGATGGAGTGGTAATTGGCCGGATTGGATTTGTCCTGATTTTTGTGGACAAATCCAATACCTTTGCAGTTTTCCACATTGTTGGTTTGATGCCATGTTGTAGCTGTATTAGAACAGTTTGGCTAGAGGCGTAGCTAGTTTTGGAGCACAAGTCTTCAGCATGAAAGCCAGGATCTTCTCAGGGCCCATATCCATTGCTGTATCCAATGCTTTCAGCCACTTCTTGATATCGCATGGAATGAATCGAATTGGCTGAAGACTGGCTTCTGTGATGGTGGGGACGTCAGGAGGAGGCCGATATAGATCATCCACTCAGCACTTCTGGCTGAGGATGGTTGCAAACGCCTTGTCTTTTGCACTTGCGTGCTGGGCTCTGTCATCATTGAGGATGGGTATATTCATGGAGCCGCCTCCTCCCATTAGTTGTTTAATGGTTCACCACTATTCACGACTGGATGTGGCACTCTATTAAAATCCTTCACAGTTTTAAAACTTTTATCAAATCTTCAAATAGCCTTCTCTGCTCCAGTGGAAATAGTCTAAGTGCATCAATTTTTTCTTCATAAATAAAAGACCCAATTTTAACCCTGCCTGCCTGATGGGAATAGAATGGACAGATAGTTAAAATAGCTGTAGTGTAGTTACCAATGTTTTCCTGATACAATCTTGCCCGCCGGCATTTTAACTGTGCACTTTTTGGAGGTGGTCAATGTACTGGCCACAGGGAGATGGGGGCCTCATGAGTATAGTTAAATCGGGGTCCTGTTACACAACTTTACTAAAAATTGCAGATATCCTGCTCAGTGTTAGAGCTGCCAGTAAAACTTGGCGGCATTGCCAAGCGAAGCATTATTTAAAGGGGCAGTAACCTGCTGCTATTTGGATTGACAGGAAAGTTTTCCAGTTTCCAGATTGCTTCTCACTTTTTCTGCCTTATCATGCTCAGTAATATTTATCTGCTTATAAGGGGTGTGATTATTTCCAGTTTAATTTGGGTGAAGAAAGAATTGGAGGAAGAAAAGTAGCAACAACCTCAGCAACCAGCACCAGCTGGGTCTAACATAAGACAGCAGGTGAGCACAGGGCGAGTGGGTGCTGCCCGTAGGAGGCCATACACAACATACAGGCCATACAGGCCAAAGGTCACTTTCTTGGATTTATCTAAGTGGTGTGCTACATACTGTGCAAGCTCACCATACAGAGAGACCTGCATTTGGAGGAGGCAGCAGCAGCATCAATCCTCACTGGGTGAGCAATATTAAAGGGAAGGCAAGGAAGCATCGGAAGACAGAGGACCACCCTTGCAGCTACCGATGTGAGTGATCAACTAATTGCTCAGCAATTCTGGTGACTTGCTCATTCTCCCAACCTCAAAACTTTCACAGAGCCCCTCTCCTTTAGAGTCCTTGTTACATTCTTTACCAATTCCCTCATGCTGTGTTAACAGCATTCAAACCACACAGACAACTTCAATATCAATGACATTCTGATGATGCAGAATCAGAAGCTGCTATTAAACTATAATGCAGACCAAAGTACCAAATATAATAAAAAATGATTAATTTAATGGCAAATGTAATATTGCCTTCCTTTCATTTCTCATCCAAGTGATCAACCTATAATGCTTTACATTGAATCTTTTTCTGCATTGAACCCAGGTCCTTGGGGTGATGCTGGTGGCACTGACCCTGCCAGCCACTGCGGCTGCTGGGGAACAGTACCTCCTTCCTTGTCTGGCTTCTTCCGCCAGGACCTCTAGGGATGCATCACAAAACTGGGGGGTGGGTTGGGCAGCCCTCGGGAGAGGAAGGGCAGCACTTTGGACAATATTGTGACATCACAGATGAGTCAATGTACTTCCAGCAAAAATGAAATTAAGCCATGCAACCTCACTTTAAGAGATGCATCCCTGCTTTCAATAGGCCTCGGGAGGCTTGCCGGAAATTGCACGCATCATATGGGCGAGCTGGTCAATTCCCGACATAATCGGGAGGACAGCCCATCAAACAAACGAAAATGAGGCCCAGGAGTTAACATTGCTCTGGGCTCACGTTGGCGATGCCACATGGAATGTTGGCCTTCATTGCGAGAGGGATGGAATACAAAAGCAGGGAAGTCCTTCTGCAACTGTACAGGGTATTGGTGAGGCCGCACCTGGAGTACTGCGTGCAATTTTGGTCACCTTACTTAAGGAAGGAGATACTAGCTTTGGAGGGGGTACAGAGATGATTCACTAGGCTGATTCCGGAGATGAGGGGGTTACCTTATGATGATAAATTGAGTAGACTGGGTCTTTACTCGTTGGAGTTCAGAAGGATGAGGGGTGATCTTATAGAAACATTTAAAATAATGAAAGGGATAGACAAGATAGAGGCAGAGAGGTCGTTTCCACTGGTCGGGGAGACTAGAACTAGGGGGCACAGCCTCAAAATACGGGGGAGCCAATTTAAAACCGAGTTGAGAAGGAATTTCTTCTCCCAGAGGGTTGTGAATCTGTGGAATTCTCTGCCTAAGGAAGCAGTTGAGGCTAGCTCATTGAATGTATTCAAATCACAGATAGATAGATTTTTAACCAATAAGGGAATTAAGGGTTGTGGGGAGCGGGCGGGTAAGTGGAGCCGAGTCCACGGCCAGATCAGCCATGATCTTGTTGAATGGCGGAGCAGGCTCGAGGGGCTAGATGGCCTACTCCTGTTCCTAATTCTTATGTTCTTATGTTCACATGCCCAATTCGCACCCCAAGTTAAAATCGGGGCTTTAATTTACCATCCTTCACATCATCACATTTAGGGATGGGCAATAAATGCTGGCCTTGCCAGCAATGCCCACATCCCGGAACAAATAATTAAAAAAAGTTTTTACTCCTCTAGGCCCCACAAGGAAAGGTTAGGTGTCCCCTTCCATGAACTCCCCACCCCTTCACTACTGTGAGACCCATCAGAACCCCCTTCCTCACTCCTATCTGAGTGCTGGTTGGTGGCCAAAAGCTGCCTAATTTCTCAAAGGCCAGCCATTCTGGGTGAGAAGTGGACTGTAGCTTGTTAATCAGGCCCAATGGTTAAAAGCAGAGGTTTCCCACCAGAAACCCTTTGGCAATTAAACTCCTCAGTAAACTCCTCAGTAAGTTCTCGGCCTTTTGGCTAAGATCATGCATAACTAACCTGACCAGCCACCATGACCTCCGGGTGGTTTCTCCCTGGTCAGGAAGGTATATGCTTGCATTTTTGGAAACAGGAGGTGGGTGGGGTGGGTTGACCCATCCACCTCCACGGAGGTGTGTGGGGGACCTGACCCATCCACCTCCATGGCACGAACCTGGTATTGCAGTACTTCCAGGAACGGTGCAGTGGCTCTAGGCCTTTTGGCTAAGAGCATTGGCGCAGAGTGATCCTTGGCATGTGCAAGGTGACCTCTGGCGTTTGTGATTTGACAAAGAATTGGAACGATTGGCTACGAATTTTAAAAAAAAAGTAAGAGTCTAAACTCCTTATTATGCAAGGACTTTAAATTCTCACCTTAATCCTTAATCTTAGGCCAAGACTAATTCAGATTCCTGGGCAGTAAGGCTCCAATCACATATCCCTCTGGCCAAATGAATAGGCACCGCTGCTTGTCATAAGAAAATGTCATTTATTGCACCGATGTTGCAAGTAAAATAAAATATTCTCATTACTTCTTGTCACTATAATCAAACCACCTTTATGCTATTTCCAGATCTCTGCTATTTACAATTTTACCCATTAGAAACACAAGCTGCTGGAACACCCTATTTGAATTGTGATTCGTAAAGGAGTTATGTTGTAATGATGAGGAGTTTTTAAGTGCGCTCATTTCCTGAAATAGCAAGGAACAGTTTGTTTCAGCATTCTGATCAGCTGACCACTGGAGATTCTGCAGTGCATTTTCCTCCTTTTTAATTGAAATTTAGTAAAATTATATAAATGACAATATGATCATTAAGCCTGCTGTGCTTTAAACACAATGAGCTATCATGTGACATTCTTGTACATTACATTCATTTAATACTTTATTACAATAACTGTTTTGCTGATTTAATTAACATTAGTCTTCTCACACATGAACAGAAACAAATTCAAATTTTGCTAATATTTGAAAGCTTTCCTTTCAAATGTGTTCCAGACAATGTTAAGAGCTACTATTTTGTGATTCTACCACTGAAACAGTTTATCAAACCACACCTACCATGAATTCACTATATTAAGAAAATACTTTTAATGTGTAATTGTATCCATCTAATGAGCATCTCAAGTTAAATTCTGATGACAGTCCCAACAAGCATTGCCAACGCCTTGATCTGCTTAATACTTTTACTGCGAGCAATTATAGGCACCCAAAATTCCAGGAAAGCATGTTGTACTTTGGTGGAGTCCACTGGCTCAGCAATAACTCTCATGGGATGAAATTGCACAAATATATTTGAACAAAGGCATTGCCCCATTTAAAATGAACACCAGATCGTGTTTTCACCTCTTTAATGAGCCTTTGTTAAATTAGCAAACAGAGGATGTTGCTGGGACTCAGATCAAGCTTTGTTGCTGTTGGTAGGGGAAAATCTGAACTGAAGGAATTTGCACAGTGAATGAAGACTGAGGTAAACACGGACCTGGGTGGCATCAACATACTGAAGGACCTTAGAGAGGAAAGGGAGGTTACAAATGGGACATAGTTAAGACAGAATGGTTGAAATGGGCTTTTTGAGGAAGGGGTGGCAATAGTGGTGGAGGAACAGCAAACCAAGTTATTGACAACGTCAGTTAACTGTGGATCAAAGAAGGGTAACCCGGAACCAGGACCCGAGACCCTAACCCCGAACCAGTGTGCGACGGTCTTCAGCGTGTTCGCCCCAACCCTGAATTCTACAGATGAGACCAAAGAGGAATTCTATTCCAGCCTCGAACAATCCCTGTCCCAAGTATGAACGGGCAACAAGCTGATACTCCTGGGTGACTTTAATGCCAGAGTTGGAAAGAACATAGTCCTCTGGGGAGGTGTGATCGGCAGAGAGGGGGTAGGGAAAACCAACTCCAGCGGTACCTTGCTCCTGACAAAATGCTTAGAAAAGGCCTTGTTATAACCAACACCCTGTTCCATCAAAAAGACAAGTCTAAGACTTCATGGCAGCACCCTTCCTCCAAGCACTGGCATCTGCTAGACTACGTCATTGTCCGAGCGATTGAACGTATAAAGTCAGTATAAGTTGCAAGTATCCATCTCGCTCGGGAGAAGTTTGAAAGGAGAGATACCGCTGACAAAAAATAACCATGGGAGATGAGGACGTGGAGTGGGGACCCAAGGGATCCCTGACCAAGTATTTAGCCGAAAGGAATAAACAGATTATAGTAAAGATGATGAAAAATAAATGGGATCCCAGTGCAATTCCCACTGAGCAAAAGAAGTGATGGGAAGACGAGAAGAAACATAAGGAAGAAAAGGCATGCATAAAAGTAAATTGAGCATATTATCAATTAAGCAAAAATATTTTCAAGGCGGTCGCAAAAAGAACACAAGCAAACATTCAGAAACCATGCGCAAGTGCGACTGTATCACAGTCACCAACAGTGCTGATAGCACCAGACATGACACACAATGACAATGGCAATGACAGATCAATAGACTGGGGAGATTTAGGAAAAGAGGCAGCAGAATATAACAGGGATCATGTGTGGGATGCACCATCCTCCTATGGAAAACCATTCTCACTAGCTCTGATTAAATCGGAATTCATCCCAGGAGGACCTGCCCAGCCAAATGCTGTCCCGCCAGTGGCAGCAGGACCGGATGTAATCCGAACTACGTATGTACCATTCTCCCCCGCAACAAGTTGAAGTTGCTGCAATTACTCCCAGAAATAAAAGCTAGACAGAGTAAGACCGCATTTTGGCAAAAAATGACAGAAATGCGTATCTGCCACTCGCTACATAACCGAGATGTGGAGGGGCTGGTATGGTCAAAAATGCAGGAAAGTATGTGGGAACAATTGGGCCAACGGTTCTGGGACGGAACCTGGAGCACAGATGTAACACCTGTTACACTCATAATAACTGATGAGACTGAGTACTGTGTGTAATGAGCAAGTGTGACCTTAGCTCCTTTATTAAAGTTCCAGAGTGCAGGTACCTCGTGGGTGGCCTGCTTATATACTGTTCTCCCAAGGGATGCTGGGATCCGTTGGGACTCCAACAGGTGGGCCCTCTGGTAGTCAGGCGTAATGCAAGTTACAAAGGGTTAAATACATAACATCACTCACCCCGTGAAGTCAACAGTACACTTATTTACAAGGTGAGACGATCTGAGGCTTTGCGCTCCCTTGTCGATCGTCTCGGTACAAATGCTGGTGTGGGTGGGTTGGTCAGTTCTTCACTGGACTGTTTGGCAGCCGGCCTAGCCGGGCTGCTGGGGATGATGAGTTCGGTTTCATGGTCAACTGTGATGTCAGTTGCCACTTGTGTGTGTGTTGGAAGGTCAAAGTTGGTGGTGTCCTCTTCGGGTTGTACATAGCTGTTGGTGAACCGCAATTTGATTTGGTCCAAATGTTTTCTGTGCGTTTGTCTATTGGTCAGTTTGACCTGAAACACCCTACTCCCCTCTTTGGCTGTGACCGTGCCAGCGAGCCATTTGGGACCATGTCCATAATTGAGCACAAACACAGGATCATTGATCTCAATATTGCGTGACAAATTTGTGCAGTCATGGTACACACTTTGTTGATGCCGCTTGTCCTCCACGTGATCATGGAGATCAGGGTGGACAAGAGAGAGCCTTGTTTTAAGCGCCCTTTTCATGAGCAGCTCAGCTGGGGGAATCCAGGTGAGTGAGTCTGGTCTGATGCGGTAGTTGAGCAGCACTCGAGACAACTGGGTCTGCAGGGAGCCTTCCGACACACGTTTCAAGCTTTGCTTGATGGTCTAAACTGCCCGTTCTGCCTGGCCGTTGGATGCGTGCTTGAACGGGGCAGATGTGACATGTTTGATCCCATTGCGGGTCATGAATTCCTTGAATTTAGCACTGGTGAAGCACGGCCCATTGTCGCTGACTAGGACATCAGGCAAGCTATGCGTGGCAAACATGGCTCGTAGGCTTTCAATGGTGGCCGTGGATGTGCTTACAGATATGATTGTACATTCAATCCATTTTGAGTAAACTTCCACGACAACCAAAAACATTTTGCCTAGGAATGGGCCCGCATAGTCTACATGGATCCTCGACCACGATTTGGATGGCCATGACCACAAACTTAGCAGTGCCTCTCTGGGTGCATTGCTCAACTGAGAGCAAGTGTTGCACTGGTGCACGCATGACTCTAAATCTGAGTCGATGCCAGGCCACCACACATGAGATCTGGCTATGGCTTTCATCATTACGATGCCTGGGTGGGTGTTGTGCAGTTCACAGATAAATGTGTCTCTGCCTTTCTTGGACAAGACCATGCAATTATCCCACAAAAGACAGTCCGCCTGCAGAGACAACTCGTCTTTGCATCTGTGGAACGGCTTAATTGCTTCCTGCATTTCCACTGGGACACTGGACCAGCTCCCATGGAGGACATAGTTTTTTACCAAGGACAGTAAAGGATCCTGGCTGTTCCAGGTCCTGATCTGGTGGGCCATAACGGGGGCCTTCTCGTTCTCAAATGCCTCCATGACCATGAGCAAGTCCGCTGGCTGTGCCATTTCCACCCCGGTGGTGGGCAATGGTAGCCGACTGAGACCATCTGTGCAGTTCTCTGTGCCCAGTCTGTGGCAGATTACTTAGTTGTATGCTGATAGTGTGTGCGCCCATCTTTAGATGCGGGCAGAGGCATTGGTATTAATCTCTTTACTCTCAGAGAACAGCGATATGAGCGGCTTGTGGTCAGTTTCAAGCTCGAACTTGAGGCCAAATAAGTACTGGTGCATTTTTTTTTACCCCGTAAATGCACGCCAGAGCCTCTTTTTCAACCATGCTGTCGACCCTTTCGGCCTTGGACAAACTCTTGGATGCATATGCAACCGGTTGCAAAATCCCCAAATCATTAGCCTGTTGTAACACACACCCGACCCCGTATGACGACGCATCGCAAGCTAACACTAATCATTTACATGGATTATACAGGACAAGCAGTTTGTTAGAACACAATAAATTTCTGGCTTTCTTAAAGGCAGCCTCTTGTGAATTCCTCTATACCCAGTCGTCTTCCTGATGTAGGGGTTCTAGCAGGGTGCTTAACCCAGGTAGGAAATTACTGAAATAGTTAAGGAGTCCCAGGAACGACCGCAGCTCCGTCATGTTCTGTGGTCGTGCCGCTTTTTTGATGGCCTCCGTCTTGGCGTCTGTGGGTCTGATGCCGTCTGCTACGATTCTCCTTCCTAAGAACTCGACGTCCTGTGCCAGGAAAACACACTTCGAGCGTTTCAATCTGAGCCCCATGTGATCCAACCTATTAAGAACTTCCTCCAGATTCTTCAAGTGCTCCATGGTGTCCCGACCTGCAACCAATATGTCGTCCTGGAAGACCACTGTGCAAGGAACCGACTTTAGCAAGCTCTCCATGTTCCACTCGAAGATCGCCGCGGCCGACCGAATCCCGAACGGGCACCAGTTGTAAATAAACAGACCTTTGTGCGTGTTGATGCAGGTGAGGCCTTTCGAAGACTCCTCCAGCTCCTGCATCATGTAGGCCGAGGTCAGGTCCAGCTTGGTGAACGTCTTCCCTCCAGCCAGGGTCACAAATAGGTCGTCTGCCTTGGGTAGTGGGTACTGGTCCTGCAGCGAAAAAAGGTTAATCGTTACTTTATAGTCCCCGCAAATTCTAATCGTCCCGTCCTCCTTGAGTACCGGGACAATCGGACTGGCCCAGTCGTTGAATTTCACCGGTGCAATGATGCCTTCACGTTGCAACCTGTCCAGCTCAATTTCCACTTTTTCACGCATCATGTACGGTACCGCCCGAGCCTTGTGGTGGATGGGTCGCGTACCGGGAATCAAATGGATCTGCACTTTCGCCCCCGAGAAGCTTCCAATGCCTGGCTCGAATAGCGATGGGAACCCGCTTAGAATCTGGGTACATGAGGCGTCGTCGACGGACGAAAGCGCTCGGATGTCATCCCAGTTCCAGCGGATTTTCCCCAGCCAGCTTCTGCCAGGCAACATGGGGCCATCCCCTGGCACAATTACAGCGGGAGTTCATGTACTGCTCCACCATAGGAGACTTTGACTTCTGCACTACCAATTACAGGGATTAGTTCCTTGGTGTAAATCCTAACTTTAGTGTGAATGGGGCTGAGCTTGGGCCTGTGTGCCTACTTTCCCTATAGCCCGTCGAAGGCCTTTTTACTCATTATGGACTGACTTGCCCCCGTGTCCAGCTCCATAGATTCTGGAATGCCGTTCAGTTCAACTTTCAAAATTATTGGTGGGCATTTCGTCGTGAACGTGTGTACCCCGTACACTTCTGCATCTTCTGTACGAGGTTCCAACTCAGTCTAATCCACTGTGGATCGATCTTCCTCTGCAGGTGGTTTGCAGGGTTTGCAGAGTTTGCAGCTCACCTGCACATTTGTTGGAGGTGTCCCATTGTTCTGCAACCATTGCACGCATAGTGCTTAAAGTGGCATTGATGGGGCCGATGATCACCTCCGCAGCGCCAACAGGGTGTTAACTGTCTCGTATTATCAGATGATGGTGGACTCTGGGTCAATTGAGGTCAGGTCACAGCAGCCGGCGTGTACGTTCAACCATGTATATTTCTGCTCAAAACCGACGTTACTTTATGTACAGTACTGACTGAAATGTCTTTGTTTTGCGAATTCTGTTTGGTGTTGTCGCTGGTGAACACAAATGCCTGGGCTATCGTTATGGCTTTACTCAGATTCGGAGTTTCTACAGTCAACAGTTTGCGAAGGATTGTCTCATGTCCGATGTCCAGTACAAAAAAGTCTCTGAGCATTTGTTCTATGAATCCCTCAAACTCACAATGTCCTGTGAGGCGCCTTAGTTCGGCGATGTAGCTCGTCGCTTCCTGGCCCTCCGATCGTTGACATGTGTAGAACCGATATCTCGCCATCAAAACACTTTCCTTAGGATTTAGGTGCTCCCAGACCAGCGTACACAATTCTTCGTAGGATTTCTCTGTTGGTTTTGCTGAGGCCAGGAGATTCTTCATGAGGCCATAGGATGTTGCCTCACAGAGAGTTAGGAGGATCGCCCTTCATTTGGTAGCATTCTTGTCCCCTTCCAGCTCATTGGCCACAAAGTATTGGTCGAGCCTCTCCATGAAGGCCTCCCAATCGTCCCCTTCTGGGAACTTCTCCAGAATGCCGACTGTTCTTTGCATTTTCGCGCGGTTGTTCGTTACCTCGTCGCCAATTGTTACACTCATAATAAATGGTGAGACTGAGTATTGTGTGTAATGAGCAAGTGTGACCTTTGCTCCTTTATTAAGGTTCCAGAGTGCAGGTACCTCGTGGGTGGCCTGCTTATATACTGTTCTCCCAAGGGATGCTGGGATCCTTTGGAATTCCAACAGGTTGGAGGTCAGGTGTAATGCAAGTTACAAAGGGTTAAATACATAATAACACTCATGGCTTAAAGCTCTGCGACAGAGGTAATGGACCAACAGGCTATTAGAGATCAGGAAAAAAAAACGGCGGAACCAATAGAACTCCTACCAAAGGTAGGGGATTCCGTGATGGTTCAAGCATTGCCAGGGCGACCAGGGTTTGCCCCGCGGTGGACTGGACCGCACAAAATCATACTGACAGGCGATACGTGTGCATGTGTAGATATGAATGGAAAGGGATGGTAGAAACACTGGACCCAGCTTAAAAGATGTAGTAGTAATGGCTACTAACCCTTGGTGACGACCAAGACCGTACTATCTTGATCGTCACCAAGTGGAGAGTCTCGGGACTATGGGGGGGAGGAACTTAAAACAATCACAAAGGAGGTGGTCTCGGTAAGATAATGGGACTAAAGGCAGATAAATCCCCTGGACCTGATGGCTTGCATCCTAGGGTCTTAAGGGAAGTAGCGGCAGGGATTGTGGATGCATTGGTTGTAATTTACCAAAATTCTCTGGATTCTGGGGAGTTCCCAGCAGATTGGAAAACTGCAAATGTAATGCCCCTATTTAAAAGTAGGTTGGGCCTCTACTCATTGGAATTCAGAAGAATGAGAGGTGACCTTATCGAAACGTATAATATTATGAGGGGGCTTGACAAGGTGGATGCAGAGAGGATGTTTCCACTGATGGGGGAGACTAGAACTAGAGGGCATGATCTTAGAATAAGGGGCCGCCCATTTAAAATAGAGATGATAGGAATTTCTTCTCTCAGAGGGTTGTAAATCTGTGGAATTTGTTGCCTCAGAGAGCTGTGGAAGCTGGGAATAAATTTAAGGTAGAAATAGACAGTTTCTTAAATGATAAGGGGATAAGGGGTTATGGGGAGCGGGTGGGGAAGTGGAGCTGAGTCCATGATCAGATCAGCCATGACCTTATTGAATGGCGGAGCAAGCTCGAGGGATCGTATGGCCTACTCCGTTCCTATTTCTTATGTTCTTATGTTTTTATCTTCCCACAGGTAAAGTACTGACACGGTGCTGCTAATTTGGGTCATCAGAGGCCTGTCAATAACCACTGGTGGGGGTGCGATCCGATACAATACAGAAGAGTGACACGTGCCAGCAGGACACTCCATGCGAGCACAGGGGCACCCGTATGCGTAAAGTGTGAAGGCGGATGGACAACAATCCTACCCAATAGCCAGGAGAACGAGAAAGGGGAATGTTGCATTATTCCTGAGCCCAATTGTTCCATGGTGACTTGTTGGGTCTCGAAGGAAACAGTCACAAATAATGCCGACCAGCAGGAAAGGGAGTACTCACCATTCGCTATGGCTGACAATAGCCAGTGGTGGCCGGTGTGTCCTGCAAACAGAATCACTGCAGAACCCACACCAACCACTAGGACGACACCAAAAACCCTGGGGATGTCCGGAGACAACCCCAGGTCCCAAAGGTGGACTAATATTAGTAGACAATCAAAGAATATTGTATGATAATGTACGCCACGAGCTCGTGCCTGTGGTATTTATTTTGGCATGAACCTATCTCCCCACATGGTGTAGTCCACAAACGCAATAGCTATATAAAACACTGATAAAAAATGTAATCGACCAAGCTGCCCAAAGGTCAGGGACATGTAGGAAAGGAGAAAGAAAATGGGCTAGAAGGAAAAAGGGCACACTGGGGGATGTGGGGACCCTGTTTAAGACAGGAACTTCACTAATCAATACCCTAGATATCGAGGCAGTGGACCAAGAACTAGGAAAGTTAAACGACAAACTAAAGCAGGTGCTAACACAAGCAAACATCAAGGTTCAAAAGGGAGGCCAGTGGGGACGAACACAGTAAAAACCTTGTTGGGAATAACTCACATCCTAGAGGCACCTGCAAAGACTACCAACCGACTAATAGATGCCGACACAGCGAGTCGGCAAAAAATTTAAAATGAAACGCCATGTCACACATTTGGGGCATGGGTAACTGGTCAAGTCCGGGCCAATCTGGACCAGCTGCACCAGGGAGAGATCCCTAGTTGGATCAGTCATGGTATGGCCAGTAATCCCAATAGTCTGACAGCATACCAACTCTGACGGTTGATTCGAGTATAGAAATATAGGGGTCAAGTTTCAGGCCACGCCTAGAATGGCGCAGCCCCGACATCGACGCCCGTTTTTCGCGCCCAAGAACACATCAAAAACTTACGGAGGAATTCTCAGCCTTCCAGCAGGTTCCTCGGAGCTCGGCACGGCGCGCAGAGATCAGCTGGGGGGCGGAGCCACAGCGTCGTGCCGATTTTGAAAGTGCCGGTAGGGGGGGGGGCTAACTCTGATCCGAGGACGTCATGCCGGCAGCCCTGCACGTGCGCATTGGAGCGTGCGCGCACGCGCAGTAGGTTACAAACATTGGCACTCGGCCATTTTTAAAGGAACTTGAAGAAAAGTGCTGAATTGTTTTGTGGAGCTGTGGAAAGACTTGGGATTGAATCTTGGTGATTTTTTGTGTCTGAAGGAGTGCTTTTAGCAGCCTGTTGAAGAAATCACCTGCTGAAATCAGTGAATGCTGCTTTTTGCTGCTAAACTTCTAGAACAAGTGCTGCAGAGGTGCATGCAAAATAAGGACTGTGTGTTTTGAAAAATAAGAGTGTCAATTTAATACAGCAATGGAATAACGTCCACCAAGAACAAAGAATTTCTTGCTTGAGGAGGTGGAGATATTAGTTAACGTCATTGAGCAGAGATGGCAGGAGCTGGATACCAGCAACAGAGGTTGCATAAAAGTGCCACCTAAAGAAATGAAGAAACATTGGAACCAAGTTGCAGAAGATTACTGCGCAGTGATGCATACCATGAGATCTGGAAGCCAGTGTAAAAAGAAATGACACGACCTTGGTCAAGTAGTTAATGTAAGTAATATTTTCATTTTTTTATGTAATTGTAATGTGACTATCTGTATGTCCCACCCTGCAGAAAGACGCACTCTGTAAAAAGTTATCTTTTACTCTTTGCAGAAGAAATTGGCCCACAACAAAAGGGAAGCAAGTCAAACAGGAGGAGGCACGCCCAATCTGCATCCACTGACACCCTAGGAACAGAGGGTAACTGCCATGATGAGTCGTACATGGAGAAAAGCAATCAGTACAGCACAAGCTGGGCCCGCACGCGAGGAAGAGAGTAAGTCCTGAAAATGCATCGTGGCCCTTCAAATCAACCTGCTGCCTGGCCTGCTATGTGTGAGAGTACTCATGCCACCCATCCTGCCCCCTCCTTTGCTGTTAAACATTTGACTGTTCTGATATATTTTGCAGAACATGATGATGATGCCAACCCTGAGGGTCCTGAAGATCCAGAACAAGAACCAGTAGAACCAGATGCGGATGATCCAGACTGGCTGCAGACAGCGATGACTGAAATGTCTACAGGGGAGACCTTCCAAATTAATGTTTATGAGCCTACATTAAGGGGCATCAGAGTTTCAACCCCTTGCATGGGTTCTGGTTCCACCTTCCATGGTTTTGATTCCGATGTTGCAGGTCCCAGTGGTGCTGCTGGTGTAATCCAGCAGTTTACAGCCAGTGCACCACCATCCGAGCCTGCGCTTCCCACTCGCATAGGTTCTGGTTCCACCTTCCATGGTTTTGATTCCGACGATGCGGGTCCCAGTGTTGCTGCTGATATAATGGAGCAGTTTACACCCATTGACCCACCATTCCAGTCCACGGCTCGCACTCGAGTCGTCCCGGATACAAGACCCAGGGCCGCACCATCTCAGCCCGCGCCTCCCACTCTAGTGCTGCCGTCTGGAACACCGAGAGTCCCACCGTCCCAGCCTGTGCCTCCCAGTGTAGTGGTGCCGTTTGGAACACCGATCGTCCCATCATCCCAGCCCAAGCCTCCCAGTGTAGTGGTGCCTCGAGGCAGACCCAGGCAAAGGAGAAGGAGATTGGAGACACGCTCTCCTGAGATGCAGCGTCCAACAGATGCAGCTCAGGTTGTGGCATTGGTTATGGAGACCGATGAGCTTACCTGATCACTCATCGCCAGCGTCAGTGCAGTGGGTGAAAAGTTGACGGTACTGACGGGAGAAATAGCAGTAATGACACGGGAAATTAGGGAGGGAATGTCCGAGGGAATGCAATCGACGACACAGGCCGTCAAGGAGGCCATGCAAGTGACGGCACAGGCCATCAGGGAGGGCATGCAAGTGACGGCACAGGCCCTCATGAAGATAGCTGCTGCAATAAGGGCACACAGCCCCGCCAATCAAATGACACCCCCATGAGGAAGTGAACATTCACTGAGATGTGGATGAGAGATGGTTGTAGCCTTTCTTTGCTGCTTTTGTTCTTGTTCTTCATGTAACTGTAATAGCATTTTTCAAGTTGAAATTGTTTTGTAAGTTTTGTAACTTTAAAACTTATAAGTGATCTTAGGGTTTTTAAGTGATCTTATAGTGTAAATGCTCTCAAATTTTGTAACTTAGAAACATAGAAACATAGAAAATAGGTGCAGGAGTAGGCCATTCGGCTCTTCGAGCCTGCACTGCCAATCAATGAGTTCATGGCTGAACATGCAACTTCAGTACCCCATTCCTGCTTTCTCGCCATACCCCTTGATCCCCCGAGTAGTAAGGACTACATCTAACTCCTTTTTGAATATATTTAATGAATTGGCCTCAACAACTTTCTGTGGTAGAGAATTCCACAGGTTCACCACTCTCTGGGTGAAGAAGTTTCTCCTCATCTCGGTCCTAAATGGCTTACCCCTTATCCTTAGACTGTGACCCCTGGTTCTGGACTTCCCCAACATTGGGAACATTCTTCCTGCATCTAACCTGTCGAAACCCATCAGAATTTTAAACGTTTCTATGAGATCCCCTCTCATTCTTCTGAACTCCAGTAAAAAGAAGCCCAGTTTATCCAGTCTTTCTTGATATGTCAGTCCCGCCATCCCGGGAATCAGTCTGGTGAACCTTCGCTGCACTTCCTCAATAGCACGAATGTCCTTCCTCAAGTTAGGAGACCAAAACTGTACACAATACTCCAGGTGTGGCCTCACCAAGGCCCTGTACAACTATAGTAACACCTCCCTGCCCCTGTACTCAAATCCCCTCGCTATGAAGGCCAACATGCCATTTGCTTTCTTAACCGCCTGCTGTACCTGCATGCCAACCTTCAATGACTGATGTACCATGACACCCAGGTCTCGTTGCACCTCCCCTTTTCCTAATCTGTCACCATTCAGATAATAGTCTGTCTCTCTGTTTTTACCACCAAAGTGGATAACCTCACATTTATCCACAATATACTTCATCTGCCATGCATTTGCCCACTCACCTAACCTATCTAAGTCACTCTGCAGCCTCATAGCATCCTCCTCGCAGCTCACACTGCCACCCAACTTAGTGTCATCCGCAAATTTGGAGATACTACATTTAATCCCCTCGTCTAAATCATTAATGTACAATGTAAACAGCTGGGGCCCCAGCACAGAACCTTGCGGTACCCCACTAGTCACTGCCTGCCATTCTGAAAAGTACCCATTTCCTCCGACTCTTTGCTTCCTGTCTGCCAACCAGTTCTCAGTCCACATCAGCACACTACCACCAATCCCATGTGCTTTAACTTTGCACATTAATCTCTTGTGTGGGACCTTGTCGAAAGCTTTCTGAAAGTCCAAATATACCACATCAACTGGTTCTCCCTTGTCCACTCTACTGGAAACACCCTCAAAAAATTCCAGAAGATTTGTCTCCTGGCCAAATGGCTTCAAGCTCCTCTGCAGCTCGAAGGCTGCTTGCTGTCTCTTCACCTGCCGTCGTGCCACTGACACCGCTCCTGTCTCCTGCATGAAAGGCCTGCCTGAAGCACCACAGCTCGAAGGCTGCTTGCTACCGTTGTTGGGCTGCCATCGGTGGACTGACGTCGCCCCTGTCTCCTGCATTAAAGGCCTGAAGCTCCGCAGCTCAAAGGCTGCTGCTGCTTCACACAGATAGGAATATTCAGTATTTTTTATTTGCTTTATTTATAATTTTTTATTCAGGATGGCTCTTTATTTGTATAAGTGAGACTGTTGAATGCTTGTAAAATTACTTCCCTTCCCCCCCCACCCTCGCCGCTCGTTCTCTTCGCCTGATTTGTAACCTACGCCTGATTTCTAAAGTGTAGGCAAGGTTTTTCTGAGCGTACAAAAATCTACACTTACTCCATTCTAAGTTAGTTTGGAGTAAGTTTTTACTGCCCGAACTTGCAAAGCCAGCGTAAGTGGCCAGACACGCCCCCTTTTGAAAAAAAAAATCTGTTCTAAAATGAAACTGTTCTAACTGACTAGAACCGGAGCAAACTAAATGCCGAGAATTGCAATTTCTAAGATACTCCATTCTAAACTAGTTGCTCCAAAAAAATAGGAGCAACTCAGGCCGAAACTTGACCCCATAGGTGCAACAAAAAACTCGCGACCTAAAGAACAGATGGTGGGTGGAGAAAGTGCAGGAGATCCAGCAGCTAGCCGACAACCACAACGTGCATGGATTCTTCAGCGCAGTCAAGACTACCTACGTCCCAAGCACCCAAGGCTCGAAATGGAGAGGTACTCATCAAGGACCGAGAGGTAGTCAGTGCCCGCTGGAAGGAGCACTTTGAAGATGTCCTTATCCGAGACTCTGACTTTGATGAGCGTGTCCTCGACTCCATCCCGTAGCATGCTACCCGCCATCATCTCAGCACAACCCCAGCCCGGCACGAGGTAGACAAGGTCATCTGACAACTGAACAACAAGGCCTCAGGAACAGATGGAATCCCTACCGAAACACTAAAACATGGCGGAGAAGCACTATTGGCGTGAATACATGATCTCATCTCTCTCATTTGGAAGGAAGAGAGCATGCCAGGGGATCACAGGGATGCGGTAATCGTGATCATCTTCAAGAAAGACGACAAGGCTGATTGCGGTAATTACAGAGGTGTTTCCCTGCTGTCTGCCACAGGGAAAGTCATCACAAGAATCCTGCTCAATCGCCTTCTCCCAGTGGCTGAAGAGCACCTCCCAGAGTTGCAATGCAGATTACGCCCACTAAAGGGCACAACGGACATGATCTTCACCGCGTGGCAAATCCAAGAGAAATGCAGGGAACAGCACCAACCTATGTACATGGCCTTCTTTGACTTCACAAATGCCTTCGACACTGTCAACCGTAAGGGATTATGGAGCGCCCTCCTCAAATTCGGTTGCCCTCAAAAGTTTGTCACCATCCTTTGCCTGCTTCATGATGACATGCAAGCCATGATCCTGACCAACGGATCCATCACAGACCCACTCCACATTCGGAATGGGGTCAAGCAAGGCTGTGTCATTGCACCAACTCTCTTCTTGATCTTCCTTGCTGCAATGCTCCATCTCACCCTTAGTAAGCACCCCGCTGGAGTGGAGCTAATCTACAGAACAAACGGGATACTGTTCAACCTCCGCCGCTTCCAGGTCAGATCCAAGATCGCCTCATCCTCTGTCATTGAATTACAGTATGCAGATGACACCTGCGTCTGCGCATACTTGGAGGCCGAACTCCAAGCCATCGTCAACACCTTCACCGAAGCATACGAGAGCATGGGCCTTATACTAAACATCCGCAAGACAAAGGTCCTCTACCAACCTGCCCCCGCCACACAGCACTGCTCCCCGATTATCAAAATCCCCGACGAGCCTTGGAAATGTGGACCATTTCCCATACCTCGGGAGCCTACTATCAACAAGGGCAGATGTCGATGACGAAGTCTAACACCGTCTTCAGTGTGCCAGTGCAGCCTTCGGTCGCCTGAGGAAGAGTGTGTTTGAAGACCAGGACCTCAAACTCGGCACCACGCTCATGGTCTATAGAGCAGTAGTGATACCCGCCCTCCTATATGCTTCAGAGACATGGACTAAATACAGCAGGCATCTCAAAGCATTGGAGAAGTACCACCAATGCTGCCTCCGCAAGATCCTGCAAATCCATTGGCAGGATAGTTGCACCAACGTCAGTGTTGTCGCTCAGGCCAACATCCCCAGCATCGAAGCATTGACCATGCTCTATCAGTTCCACTGGGCGGGCCATGTCGTCCGCATACCCGATACGAGACTCCCAAACACGCACTCTACTCGGATCTCCAACATGGCAAGCGAGCCCCAGGTAAGCCTCCTTGAAAAAGTGCAACATCCCCACCAACACCTGGGAATTACTGGCCCAAGACCACTCAAAGTGGATGAAAAGCATCCAGGAAAGGCGCTGAACATCTCAAGTCTCTTCGCCAGGAGCAAGCGGAAGCCAAGCAAATACAGCGGATTCAGTGCACAGCAACTCAAGCACCCCACCCACCCGTTCCTTCAACCACCGTCTGCCCCACCTGTGACAGAGACTGTAGGTCCCGCATTAGACTCATCAGTCATCTGAGAACTAATTTTTAGTGTTGAAGCAAGTCATCCTCGACTCCAAGGGACTGCCGAAGAAGAAGAAGAGAAAGAAGGATATCTGTGCAGTCAAACTCCAAACATGCTGTTCCACTCTCAGCCTCCTCCCTACATACTACTGTGATGAAATCAAGACTCAACACACTGTAACCCATTTTCTCACAGAATCTCAAAACTCTGTAACTCCCTACTTACTATAGTTATTCCTTCCACTAACAGTCTTCAGGTTTAAAATCAGAATTTAACATTACCTAATCATTCCTCGTTAACTTAACTCATCTATTTTATTATTGTGCCCCGCACTATGCATCTTGACCCTTCACCTTAACTCAGAATCGTTTTCGTTCCCCGATGGTTGTGTCTTTCTCATTTCTGGTGAGACAGTTGTCTTTCTCAGTAATCATTGTGGATATTGTGTGTCATTTTGTTAACAACAGCAAAAAAGACTATTGCTTTTTATACCAAATATTTGTAACATATGTGCAGGAAGTGTGATGATAGAAGAGTGCTTTTGCTTGTAAATAGCATTGATGTCAATAACTATCACCAAAAACTGAACTGTGACAGATCTAAATTACTTTTGTGCACTTATTGAGATTAACTGTATATTTAACTGTACCATTAAAAAAAAAGTGACCTAGAATTGTGCGGCAAAATTTTAAGCAACATGCATGCCCATTTTGCCGACGGCAATTGACGCTGAAATTTCCTGCCACTCTATTTAGGAGATACCAAAACGATAAAACGAGTGCAAATAAATGGAAATCAGTGTAAATAATCAAGGCTCGATGAAAGCACTACACTATATGCATCTTCTTTAGGTATGAAAATTAAAGTTTGACGCCATATAATCAGCATTTTTGCATTTAAAACGGAGATGAGGAGGAATTTCTTCTCTCAGAGGGTTGTAATTCTATGGAATTCTCTGCCCCAGAGATCTGTGGAGGCTGTGTCATTGAATCTATTTAAGGCGGAGATAGACAGATTTTTGAAAGAGCAGACTCGAGGGGTCAAATGGCCTACTCCTGCTCCTACATTAGGCACAGCATGTTTAAGAAAATGTAATTATGGAAGCTCTTCAATTTTTAATGCAACTCATTTTGATGTCACAAAAATGCATTCAATGAAAAAGTACAGTGCAGGTCTCGGTGAGGAGAAATATATATATAAAAGAAATCACCATAAAACAGTAATCTGTCTTAAGGCACTGTTATGCCGAACATTTTGGGCGTAAATTCATACACGTTTTGAACCAGTGTAATCACAGGTAATTTATGTGCACTGATTTTCTGCCATGGGACGGAGCCCAGGGATTGAGTCTCGTTGCTGCCGGCTGCAGGTGTCGAAGACATTCGGATAAGTACGTCTGTAACACGTTTACACCGAACTTCCTCGATCTTTTACGCGGGGAAATTGGCTTAATGCCGCAATTGAGTATATCTTTGGGAGCAAATACTGGGTCAGTATATCTTAAACGACTTGCCATTTATTTTTTTTGCTTATTAGTTCTGCCTGGAACATTTTCTGACAGGTCCTAAATTTTAAAGTGATTTTCACAAAAAAAAATTACTGGTTAATTTAAAATATTTTAATTCATACTTTCCTCTTTTAAAAAAAAAGTTCACAACCTAACCACAAAACTTAAATTTTGTAGCTTCCTTAATTGTTCCGGGCCACCTTAAGCGCGATCTGGCAGTATCCCTACTGGATGTTGCCTAAATAGCAGTTTAGTGAGATCAGCCCCCGCCCCCCCCCCCCCCCCCTCTGTCTGTGTTCGTAGCTCTATTTCTCTCCAGTTATGCAACAGCGTGTTGTACTGTGCTGCTTTCCAACCTAACCATTACAATCTCAGCACCCGCCCCCTTTTTGCCTTAATCCGGCCGTATTGGCCGCTCCCTTGCGCCTCGCCGGCTTCTCCCTTTCGCTGTGCGGTCGAGCGCGCTGTCAATCAGGCGCTTCCTTTTTTTTTTACCCAGGCTAGGTTGCTCGGCGGCTGACCTACTAACACAGATCTCGGGCACCATCAGCATCAGACAGGCGGCTCTGTGAGGAGAGGCAAGGCGAGGTTTCAATGGGAAGTAGGAAAGAAGCAAAAAGAGAGAGATTAAAAAGTAAACGCAAGTGGACTTTTAATGCTCCCAACGAGCTTTGCTTCGGCATTTAGCGGCTGCACTTGATGCTGTTTCGCGAGGTAAGGGATAGTTTTGTGTGTTGCTTTCTGGTGTAATAAAACGGGTTTAATCTCCGCCTAAAGGCGCAGAGCTCCACAGCGGCAGCGTTGCACGTCTTACTGTGACGAACAGCTATATATAAATTCTATATTTATATCTATCCACGGAGGAGACACTGACCACACCATCCTATTATGTAACCACAGCTAGTCATTGTAACGAAGATCCTAGATGTTCTACGTCTAGGCTCAAAACTAAAGGGGGAAAAAATACCAAAACAAACAAAAGATCGCAGTGGACTTTTTTTAATAACCAGGAGTTAGGATGTCCGTGCCACAAATTTCACGTATGTGTATGTAATGCTGAACAGGTTGGTGCTGTGTGTAGCCGACTAATTATCTCATTATGTGACGAATTCCTCTTTCTGGTGTATTTTTATGGCATTATTGCGTTATTATTAATAGGTTGTTCGCCTGCAGAGCACATCCTGTGCCTTGTACTGTCGGGCTTGTTCTTGAAAACATTGCATAATATAGCCATTCTAAAACGCTGGCAGGATAAAAAGGCTGAATGGGCGCTTTTGTAATCATGGTATTAGGAAATTAGGACACGGGGCATTACTGTCTTGTCCCCCTTTTATATAAAAATATATATTTTGAAATAGCTAAGCAGACATATGTAATATTGGTTGGGAAGCGGTCATCGCTGCCGTATAATGCAATCTTTGTTTTTATTTTAAAATGAAAATCCGAATGTATTCCCACAACCTTGCGTTACTGACATCGATTAATTAATCCGCTCAAATGTATCATTCATTGTGGCGACGGATTGTCCTGTCCCTGTTTGAAAATGTTGCATAACGTAATCGGGAGGGGAAAAAGGTGGAACTCGAAAGGCACAATTATAGGGATTGTATAATCTTGCCACAAAAATATTACAAAGCAGATATGTTTTAGAAAAGAATCAGAGTTTTTTTTTGGTGTAGATGTCTAGGAATCCATGAAATAATGCTTAAGGGAGTAAGCATTAAAAGAATGATTGTTGGAATTTAAGCGGACCTAAATGTCTCCTCTGGCTCTTTCCTCAAAAAGCAGTGAGAAAAGCCTCGCTTTAAAAAAAAGTTTTTAGCCATATGGCGCGGCTTCTGGTTTTTTTTCCCAGTACAAAGGAGTATGTTGTAGGCGTTGGTGTCGGGAACACGTGAAGGGCAGCGGCTGCATTCCTTTGTTCGGGGCGGATCGCAATGAAGAGTAAGACGAAGAGCTGAATGAGGATGAATCAGCCGCAGAATCAGCACGGATGCTGCTTTAGTCACGTATCTCGACTCTCACTGTCGCAATCCGATGAGAGGCAGAGAAAACAAATACACACATAGAGGTACTTCATATTATGAAGCAATCGCTTCAGGATTGACACATCTTTCCAGAACATTTCATCAGTACAGCCATAAACACCCTTAACGTTATCCACGCGTTCAATAAAATGGAGAGGCGGGGGGCTGGCTGCCGCTCACCAGAAATAAAACGAGAACAGCTTTCTCAAGACGTTCTTTCCTGGTGGGCCTATTTAGCTAAAGTGCCCCCCCCCCCCCCCATTCCTCTTGTTGTCATAGGTGATCGTCTAATGTGTCCCAATCCTCAGTAAGACTAGATTTTTTTCCTAATGGTAAGTATGTGGATTGTGATTTTTATAAATCTGGCGACGTGATAGACTGTTAATGACTTCAGAGAAAGCTCCAGTTTTTAAAAAGATCCAGTTCATTTCGTACATTATACATTCATTAACGCACTCATTATTTAAAAAAAATAATTTCCTTAACAATTGGATCTGGCCAATTCAGTCTTTTACTATCGCTGCATGAAAGATACAAACAGATTTTTTTCTCCATTGCAAAGTTAGTTTTTATGGCCAAGCTGGCTTGGTTACACTTGTTCTGCTTTGTTGCATTAAGTACATTATAGTGTTTAAAATGTGTCACTATTGTTGACCTGACAGCAGACCTGAATTGTGTGTGGCTGGCTAAATAGGTCATAATGCCTTTATTTCCCTGGTGCTTCGTAATGTTGTCATCAACAACGCTGGACTCGATCGTTGAGTTGCAATGCGGGGACAGTTCTAAAGATGGCGCCACGATCATCTTGGTTTATGTACAATGTTTGTTGTTATTCAGGGTCAAAACAGAAACGTTTTGCTCTGCCCTAACACCCATCATTATGCATTTGACATTGTGACGAAATCAGGGGAAAAAGCGAATCAAGTTATAATGAATCACAGATTCATTATGGACTAGGGAAAAATACTGACATTGATGCTGCATACATTATTGCCATGTGTTCTGAGGCCAAATGAATTCAAATTTTGCTTGAAATTCAAACGAGCTTTACCTAGCAGTATGGGTCAGGGATAGTCACTCTAATCCACAATTGAATACTCTGATGAAATTCTTTCCACTTGCCTGGATGAGTGCAGCTCCAATAAGACTCAAAGCTCAACACCATTCAGGACAAAGCACTTGATTGACATCTGATCCAGCATCTTAAACATTCACTCCCTCCACCACTGGTGCACCGTGGCTGCAGTGTGTACCATCTACAAGATGCACTGCCACAACTCGCCAAGGCTTCTTCGGAAGTACCTCCCAAACCCTCGACCTTTATCACTCAGAAGGACAAGGGCAGCAGGTGCATGGGAACACCACCACTTCCAAGTTCCCATCCAAGTCACACACCATCCTGACTTGGAAATATATCACTGTTCCATCAATGTTGCTGGGTCAAAATCGTGGAACTCCCTGCCTAACAGCACTGTGGTAGTACCTTCTCATAAGAACATAAGAACATAAGAATTAGGAACAGGAGTAGGCCATCTAGCCCCTCGAGCCTGCTCCGCCATTCAACAAGATCATGGCTGATCTGGCCGTGGACTCGGCTCCACTTACCCGCCCGCTCCCCACAACCCTTAATTCCCTTATTGGTTAAAAATCTATCTATCTGTGATTTGAATACATTCAATGAGCTAACCTCAACTGCTTCCTTGGGCAGAGAATTCCACAGATTCACAACCCTCTGGGAGAAGAAATTCCTTCTCAACTCGGTTTTAAATTGGCTCCCCCGTATTTTGAGGCTGTGCCCCCTGGTTCTAGTCTCCCCGACCAGTGGAAACAACCTCACTGCCTCTATCTTGTCTATCCCTTTCATTATTTTAAATGTTTCTATAAGATCACCCCTCATCCTTCTGAACTCCAACGAGTAAAGACCCAGTTTACTCAATCTATCATCATAAGGTAACCCCCTCATCTCCGGAATCAGCCTAGTGAATCATCTCTGTACCCCCTCCAAAGCTAGTATATCCTTCCTTAATTAAGGTGACCAAAACTGCACGCAGTACTTCAGGTGCGGCCTCACCAATACCCTATACAGTTGCAGCAGGACCTCTCTGCTTTTGTACTCCATCCCTCTCGCAATGAAGGCCAACATTCCATTCGGCAAGGACTGCAGCGGTTCAAGAAGGTGGCTCACCACCACATTCTTGAGGGCAATTAGGGATGGGCAATAAATGCTAGCCTTGCCAGCACTGCCCACATCCTGTAAATGAATAAAAAGAAAAGAAAATACTGTGTCTTTTTTTCTGGTCCAATTCTGCTATTTTCTCATTAACCCCTCCTGTCCTGAATCAGTATTCCAACACCTTGCCTAAGTGTTTTTATCTTCACATGCGAGCCTGGAAAGTTAGTGTCAACATGCTATTGGCCAGCTTGATCCAGTCCTTGCCCTTTTCCTACACACATGAACTGCCAACAGTATTGTTCAAAATTCAGTGTTAGTTTTAAACCAGTTGCAGGACTTCTCACTGGTACCCTGACTAAGATTTGCTAACAGCATTGGCCTTTGATAATCCTGGCTGATATTATGGTACACTGCCAAACTACACATATTGATCTATTGAGCTATTAGAATCTTATGATGTACTTTTATTGCACATTGTATTAAGTACTGTGAATGAATTTACAATGCAGTTTATCTTTCTTCAGCAACAAGAATTTGTTATGAAAGTCAATATTTGTAAGTATTAGATATTAGGCAAACTTTAAGAAAATTGATGGTTCAATATCAGTTCCTGTATGTACATAAGATGGGGTCAAAATCTATTTTATAACAGTATATGTTATAATGTGACCTTAACTATTATGATTTTTTTTTAAAATCAACTGAAATGCAAATATTTCTAACCCAATAATCACATTTTACCTATTTTAATAGAAAAAAAGCAAAGTCATGGCTATAGTTGAGTTATACCCTGTACAACAAACTTAGTAGATTTCATTTTGAATACTGTGGAATACAATGCTTTTGCTTTACACACTTATGGTTTTATAGTAACCACAAGGATTATGCTGCTTAAATTGCTTATATTTTTGAATAGACCTCTAAAATCAAAGAGTTAACTTGTCATCCACCTCACTAGTATGGTACACTTTAGTTGTTGCGACTGGTCATACTATCGTGACGTAACTACTGAAATATGTATTCTTTTTACATGGTTAGGCAGTTGTCATGACTTAAAAATTAATGTATTGGGGTTAATTGGTTATATGCAGGTTTTTAATCAGTTGAGTATTAGGTTGATAAATTTAATTTGTATGATCAATGCCAAGAAATAAACAGTTTAGTAAATAAACATTATATTTTAATGCATTCTTGAAACAAATGATATGTTTAGCCCCTCTCTGTGAAGTCCATTAATTTGATGTGCGGTTAAAAATTGAAATAAAATGACCAGATCTCAGCAGCTTTCAAGATACCATAATTTACAGCTAGTAGATGAGGTGACAACATAGGTTAGAATAAATAGAGTTAAATTTGAATTGTATTAGTGTTCAATATTTACCAGAACTTTAGATATTTCCAACATTTAAAAACATTTCTGCAAAATCTTAAGAAAATTCATCAAACTATTTACATAGATGTTAGGAAATGCAAATAGCAAAACATGGATGACAGACGATCTTTCTATTTATCAGGAAGTTATTGTTAAAATCATTTCAGTTGTATTTGTTCATTTGAACTCCAGTCCCCAGTTCAGTTGCATTCCTCACTATTCATTCATAGACTTTAAGTAATGTAATGAAATAAAAAACAGTTTAAGCAACATGTTTTATAAGTACAAAAGCAAAATACTGCGGATGCTGGAAATCTGAAATAAAAACAGAAAATGCTGGAAATACTCAGCAGGTCAGGCAACATCGATGCCTGACCTCCAGAGATGCTGCCTGATCTGCTCAGTAGTTTCAGCATTTTCTGTTCATGATTTATGAGTAACTGGATTGAAATTTTTGTCAGATGCCTGAATAGCTAAAACTGGGTTATTTTATTGGGAAAACAATTTCACCTATGATGGTTTCAAATAATCAACACAGTTTCTGGGATCTAGCTTCTGTGGAAATGATTTACTTTAAAAAAAAAAGTAATGCTGTACTAAGAATGAAAATCTGCATTAAAATAAATACATTTTAAAAAGAAAAACAATAGCAGTTTAGTGAACTATTCTTCCTGAGTCGAAAGCGTTAATGATAGCTGATATGGGCCACTGATAATATTGTTGAATGGGATACAGTACACTCACTTCAAAAGCAATTCAGAGATATCCATTATAGATGTTCTTTGAGCCAGTCAAGACAGCAATTTTTATATAAATCTGCATAGCAGGAGTGCAGTTACATTATTAGAAAAGTGAATGGAGGCTCACTCAGCAACCAATTAACCATCAGCAAAGCTTTAAAATTAGATTTTGAAAATTGAATAAAATCTGAGTCTTTTTGGTACTCTTGACTTCAATGATATGATGTATTTGTTTTAAGTTTCTGAGAAGTTCCCAAGTATTTTGTGCAAGATAACATAGCCATTGAAATATTTACCAATTAATATCTATCCATGATGGTCTGCTAAAGGGAAAAAATATTAATGACTAAGAATTTATAAATGTTCAATTCTGCTTTAAATGTATTCAGTAGTTGAAATTGGTTACATAACTATTCATAACTTCAATTCATAAAATTGATTATCTATTTTGTGAAATATGTTTCAATTCATAAAAGCAAAGTGGGGGTTAAAAGGAGCAATCTTTTTCCATTGATGGGATAGCCATGTTTTAATCTACAGTTTGGTTGGGGATGGAGGGAGATTTTCTGTTGCTTTGTATCTTTTCTTGGCCCAGTTTCATTAACATTTTTTTGTCAGCAGCAGTGGCAATAGCTCACTGCCATGATGAAGCAACCTGATTCAGGATAACAGTGAATCTGTTAATTATATTCTACTTTAAAAATGTTGCTTTTTAAGTTAGCCTTCACTGAAGTAAATGCAAAGACTAATTTTTCTAAAATGTATTCAGCGTTTTTAAAATAATAAAAATGCATTTGCAAATGTCTGAGAGGATGCTTTGTTTCAATCACATTGCTTGTAGAATGCCTCTTTAGCTACACAATGCTATCTTTAGTAAATACAATTTATCTTGTTTTTTTTTGATTCATCAGTGATGGATGGATGTTTATTTTCCCAAGCATTAAGAAAGGATGATTAGTCAGAATACATTAATTAAAAAAAAAATGTGCAATGCACTCTAGGTTATTTCTTTGAAAAACTGATGAAGCCGTCAGTACTTTATACTTGAGCCAGTGAAGCTGTACAGTACTTTATTGTAATGTCATTAATGAAACATTCAAACAAGTTATATTTGAAAAATCTCCATCTAATACTGTACTTGACCATTGGTCAATGTGAAGGTTGGTCCTTTTAAGACTTGCTATTCATCATTTCCACTAGTAATCACTCTTGGGAGTTAACTTGGTGGGTGGGATACAGGTCCTCTGAGTAATTTTCCAAGTTGTGACTAACAGAAATAATATTTTTCAAGGATATAGTTATTTTCAGCATTTAAAGCTTTTAAGAAGCAAAACCTTAAAAAAAATATAGATTAGTCCTTCAGACAAATTGACTTGAATATATTACTTGATCTAATGTAACAACTATTTTTTAATCTGTTTTTAATCATCAGTCATTTACTCCTTTCTTTTGCTGTGTATCTTTTTATTCTTATCTCATTTGTTCCAAGTTTTTGTTGCTATAGACTCCAGGCCTCTGTGTATTGAATTGGAGAGATTACAAAGGGAAAGGTTGCAGCTTCAATTGTAGCTTATCAGTAACTATTAGTAATACAATAGTGTTTCCCCAGTTCCTTGGTGTCTTTAGATTTCAAGGTCTTTGAAGGATAATTGCTCTGCAGAGGGAACAGTGTCCATATTTAGTTATGACAGTCAAAAATGTCAGTTCTAACTGGACTTGTATATAATAGAGGAGTTGTTGTACCAGTACTAAGATGGAATGCACACTTGTTAAAAATGTGTTTATTTTGAGACTATGCTTATGAAATTGCATTTATTTGTGCAGTATTTTCTTTTGGATTGAAAAAAATAGTATGTTACCTGAATAAAACTTGACTGGTTACAAATCTACATTTTGCTTGAATACCCTTTTTAATCATTCAGTCTGCTGTTTAGAGATCAGCCATATATTGTATGAACTAAATAAATTAGCTTGGAACATATTACCTGTTGTTAAAAAATCTCTGTAACTGTGGTAAAATTGCCGTTATTATTCAATTGAATAAGCATTTTCCCTAATAAACATGAGCATTAAGATAGATGGTCCAGAAAACATAATTTAATGTTTTTGTTTCCAAATAATTAATTTCTGCTTCATTTTTTTCAGGTTATCAAGATTACAGTCTGATTGACAAAAATGCCAGTCATCTCCATCTACCCAGTGCAAAAGTAGTATTTGCAGCTTTGTTTGAAACAAGACTAGTAATGAAGATCTGTGTAAGATTAGGATCTCCGATTTCATTGTATCACAAGCAGTGAGTGTAGAAATAGAAACCTACTAATGGAAGCAAAACTTTCATTGAGATATATAATAGAAAATAGTTAAGAACCTTTCTACCCCACTACACACATACAAGAACAAAACAGATATAATGGAAGCCCAAAGGCCAGCACTCCAGAATGAACCAACATTGGTTGGATCTTGTCTTTCTGGGGAACAAATGCTGGTGTTGGCTCCTGCTGTAGAAAATATGGCAGAATCGTTTTCTGCAGATGATAGTTTGCTGAGTGATGACTTGAGCACTGGCTCTCTCAAACAGAAATCTTCAAGCTGCCGCAGAAAACGGGAATTCATACCCGATGAGAAAAAAGATGCGTTATACTGGGAAAAGAGAAGAAAAAATAACGAAGCAGCCAAAAGGTCTCGTGAAAAACGGCGTTTGAATGATATGGTTTTGGAGAACAAACTGATGGAATTAGGTGAAGAGAATGCACGACTGAAATCAGAACTTCTTGCTTTGAAACTAAAATTTGGATTGATCACTGCGGCATTTTATGCCCAGGAGATACAGAATCTTGGAAATGCTCCAGGGCCATGTTTTCAAGACTATAAACCCTCCAACATAAATTTACCTTCTTTCCCACCTGATCATGAGCGTAGTTTTCTTGGAAATGGATGTATTTCTGTCATTAAACACTCACCACCAAGTTCATTGTCAGATGTTTCAGAAATATCTTCAAATGCCAGGGAAAGTCCTCTTCTCCAAGTTGCATGTAAAAGCCCAATCAGTACCTTCAAGGCTATAAAACAAGAGCCTCTAGAGTTTAAAGTAGATTCTGAGACCTGTTTGAGAGCACCCAGAGGGGATAATGGTTCATATGTCGCAACTGTGTATAGAAACTTCAGTGGAAACTATTCCCATTCACCACCTTCTCTACAGATTACTAGGTCATCAAGTAACTCACCAAGAACATCAGAAGCTGATGAAGGCACATTAGGAAAACATGCATATGAAGAGGATAGAGAAGATGAACAACGAGTACCTAAAGGCCCAATCTCTTCTCCTGTGGAACCCAAAATTGTGAACAATGCCACAGTTAAGGTTCCTGAATCAACCTCTTCTGCACTGCCTCACAAGCTCCGTATCAAGGCTAGAGCAATCCAAATTAAAGTAGAGAATGTGGAGGCATATTATGAAACACCAGAGAAACAACCATCATCTGCCAGTAATATTTCTACTAAAAGATCTTGCCCATTGGACAGTGCAGCAATGTTTAAATGCAATGCTTCAAATCCAGTACATCCGTCGCTAGCTCCTTTGTCTATTCAAGTAGCAAGCATCAATGATTGGTCACACAAACCAGAACTTTGGCGTCAAAAGGAGAGTGAAGAGAAATTGGAAGGGGCTTATAAAAATATTCGGCGGTCATGTTCCCCTGTTGCACTAGCAAACCAATCGCTTGCTGCTGGAAAAGACTTTGCTTGCAAAAACATTTATCAAGGAGTACATTTGGAATCTGAGAACTTGTACTTGAAACAAGGTATTGCAAACTTAAGTGCAGAAGTTGCTTCACTGAAAAAACTCATAGAAAAGCAGCAGGCTGCTGCTTCAGACTCTGGTAAAAGCACTACTGAGAAAAGATTTGCCAACTAAGATTGCCAACTGAAGTAGAGTAGTATATTTTATATTATGCTAAGTTTTCACTGGATCTGTTTTGTCATTTCACTGTAGTTAAATTGTAATTTCTTGCAAATGCTCCTGTATTGTCTGAATTGTACATCATGAACCTTGTCTTTTGTGGGCTTTGTGATACACATAGGTTGTACTTATGATGAGAACATTCACTTATGTACATTTAAACACCTGATACAATGCTATGGATGAATCTTTCATCCTTTTTGTTTTATTGGACATCAAAAAGTGAAATATCAGTTACAAAAAATTAAACAGTTGATGTATAATGAGGCTTGCCTGATTTTTGTTGAATGTCTGAGGGAAATTGTCAAGAACTTATATTATTTCTGGTATTTTAGGTTAAAATGCATAAATGTTCACTTGTATCCAGTGGCTTAAATAACTATGCCTTGGCTGGAAACACCCTGGGGCTGAAATTACCCCTCTCCTTAAAACTTATTACCACCGCAAATCGGCGGCCATGCTGCGGAATGGCGTGGCTGCCAACTTTTCGTGGTATGGCCGCTGATAGCCCAATTGCCCTTCCGAAGATTCCCGGCGGTGCCCCGATTTTCCCCCCCCCGTTACCGCTCCGCCGCTCCGTGTTAAGTGCGTCATCACCGTGTGCACTGCCGATCTACCAGCCCACCACCACCAACACCCCCCCCACCGACTGCGACATTCCCCTCTGAAAATCTTGTTTTTTCCTGGTGGTCCAGTGAGGCTGTGACCTTCTGCAATGGCAGTGCGGCTTTCCTTAAAGGAGAGGATGCACTGCTGCTGCCGCCGTGTTTTTTAATTTGTTGGCCGACTGCTCTGTCGGCCCGACAATTATGCCCCAGGTTCGGCCGGGCCACCAACAGTGAAGGGGGAGTCGTGGTGATGCGGCGACATGATGATGTCATCGTGGCGGTCACTCTGCACCGCCTACAACCTACGCCCCTCAGGTGTTGCCACTGCCACGTATCCGCCCCTTTCGTGTAGTCACCGTCCCCATTAAGAGCGACTTCTGGATCCGAATTTTAAAAAAAAAACAACAGAGCGGAATTTCGCTCAAGGTGACCTCAACCACAGCTGCGGTAAAAACCATTGAAACTGGGTGCGGCGCCCTGTTTTGGGTGGGAGGGCAATTGCTAGCCCCCTAAATTTAAAAACAAATTCCCATTGGTATAAAATATTTTTTAGCCAGCATATTAATGAAGTTAAAGTTGAAGAGAGGCAAATTCAACTCGCTACAAAATGTTTTACACAGTGCTATTCACTTAAATGCACTGATTTAAAAAAAAATAATTGAATGTGAAAGGACAACATTTTTGGAATTGTTGTTTATAATTTTACATTTTATACTGGGTTTGTTTTTACTTCAGTGCTCGGGAACAGAATACTTTAAAAGCTTTTATCATCCAGTGTCAGCATCAAATACTCTCGGGTCAATTATATGTATAGTACAGGTTGGATGCATAGTAAAGCCACCTTGACTCTGTCTCAAAGAATGTGCCTTAGTCCTAACCTGTGAAGAACAGCCATATTGCGCCAAAATTATATTTTCTATTTCCTACAGCGGGCATCTGAGTATATTTGACAATTTTACTGGATTATAGGCAGTCTTGCTAATGTACCACTTCACCAGGAACTTGATTGAGGCTGCATATCTTATATTTTACTTGCAAGTAGCAGAGAGAAACATTTGACCCATCCCATCAGTTTGGTCTACATTCAAACTCAGATCCCAGGCTGATGAGATGATAGTGAAATAAAGCATATTTTATATTCAGCACATTCTGATTTGTGATTCAGAATGGAGCAGCGGGTTCTACAATTCACATATTTTGCTGTCAAAATAATGGCAAGGCTAATGGTGCTTGCTGTTATTTATGTGCACATGGTACAGCAACTTCAGGTAAGGGGCAGTTGCACAGTTAAATTCATATCCAAAAGCTGCTGTCCAAATTGCGCCACTCCACCGTTAGCTACCCGGAACAGCATCTTGCAGTTTGCTTCACCATTGAAATCTATTGAATGGTGTGAAGTTGTTGTATTTGCGTGGTAGATTCAAACTAAATTCACCACAGAAAGTTAAGTCTTGTCCATTCCAGTCTAAGTACCCTTTTAACAATGTGATAATTGTTAATTGCTGACAATCAACCTCTGGCACTGAAAATTAACTATTATGTGGGAAGTCTCATTTCTTCAGGACCTAAGAGGTAGAAATTCATTAGCCTAGCACCCCGAAAAGGGTTGGAACAGGGGCACTAAAGTGGTCCGGAGCCATGAGCGCCACCATTCGCGCCACTCGGCACGTTCAGTGTGTTGGTGCTGGCGGCGCTGACCAGTACCGCCCGTGGGCGTCGAGCTGGTGTGCAATGCTCCCGGTTTTGACATTGCAAGGATTTTTGTTTGCCGCTGACCCTAGTGGGACCGCCTAAAAAAACAGGTGGTCAGAGCTGTCTGCTGTGAGGGAAGGACTGAATACATCAGGTAAGTGTGCTGGTTTTAAATGTTTTAATTTTTGCGATTTATGTTTATGTGGTGTAAGGAAAGTATTTAGAATATTTTTTGTGTTTTGTTTGATTTTTTTTTTCCAGGGAGCCTCTCTTAGTGCGCTCCGAGGCCAACTCTTTAGCTTGGGATTTGCAGTTGTTCAGCCGGCCTTGCGCCCTTTGAGAGGTGTGTAACGCCTTCCCTAGTGCTCCACTCCACACTGGCAGCTAGCTGCTGAATTTTGTGGCTGCAGACGCAAACCATTTCCCGGTGCAAAATTTACTGTCCCATCGCCATTAGCGCCCTAATTAGCCTTAAACCGAATTTCCACCCTGTGAGGGGAATCTGGGAATAACTCTGCAGGAAAACCAAGGATATCTTGGACAACACCTTGAGTGGTAAAACAATAGACAAGGCTAAACAAGATAAAGTGAAATGTGATTAAGCTAAATCTGCTGACCCCAACTGCCAGTAGTAAATTAGTTGCAACAATGTGTGTCATAGGTCAGACTAACTGCAGACCACAACTGTTTATAAAGTGACTGTTTAAGTGTTATATAATGCAACCAGCTACTGTCTAACTGTTATCAAAACAGTAGTAAACAAGAATTAAGACTAATGATGTAATCTAGAAAGTAGGCCGGGACATTGTACAAATATCTGTAAATTTCTGTTATCAATTTGGAGAGACTTGGCTAAGGACAGAAAGCAAGTTGTCACGCCATGCGTGTGATTAAAACTGTTTGAACTCTCGATGTCAGACTTGTGTAGAGTATTTTGAAATATTCCACAACACACCCCATACTGTTGGAAATTTAAAAAATTTAAAATTTAAAAATCAGAATTAAAAAAAACTTTTCCTTTCTGTCTCTTATTTCAATCTTTCTTTTCCTCTTTATTTCTCTTTCTGTACCTGATTTGACAGACTGATTTGTTAAGGAGATACACAGTTGGTTGCCCTGTTCACTTACACCCCAGATTTCTAGTTTCTCTCTCTCTCGCACTTTCAGCAACTTGCCGTGCAAAATTTTTAAAAACCGAAACCAAAGCTACAGCAAAATTGGGCCCATTAGTTTCATAGGCCAGGGAATGGAAAGACCAATTTCCATTCCTCTTCCAGCTTGCATTCCACCTTCTGGCATTCGATTTTTAAACTTATACATGATTGGCCCTTTGGGTGAAGTACTTGAAGCCTGCCGGTTCCCATGGAATTATACCCGAGTCAGCACCATTTTGAAAATTGGAAAAAAAAGTTGTTATAAGTTGTGAAGGATTAAAGGGTCACATCATAAAGACAAATATTTTTCATACATTTCCGCTGTTAGAATAAACTCCATGGCCTTCTTGAGGTTATGCGGACTACATGCAACTATGTGTTAATTAGAAAAAAGTAGTTGTGAATGTTTCTAGCAGAAGCATGACTTGCATTGGAAACTTCCTGTTTGTTATTACATTAACACTTTAGAAGGTATAATGACCACAACATAGGTGCCAAAACTTCTGTCTGAAACTAGATGTGAGTAAAAAGCAAAGACAAATAAAATATCCTAATACTTTTACAGAGTATTTAGGTATCATATTTGATGTGTTTGAATGTTAGTATGATTAGCTGAAAATATTTGGATTCACCCCTACATTTGTATTTGTAAGAAGTTGATATCACAGACGAGTCTAGTAGGTCAGATGCAAACATACATCTGCCTGCACTTCCTATCTACAAAACCTTACTTCCTGTTTTGAAAAACAAAATAAATTCCTGTCCATATTAATAATGGAAACTGCGAATGTAAACTTGTCATACTGTAATTGTAACATTATTACATCCTCCCACCGGTGCTGGCACTGTAACATTCCAGTTTTGCACCTCACAGCTCCTCAGCCTGTATTGCAGAGAAATTCCTATACGCCAATCAACTCTACTTCTATATTTTCCAAATTACTATAAGTTTTATTATTTAACTATAAATAATATAAAATCACAATGTAGAATATAAAAAAGGACAATATGACTTTAAAATTGGAAGTTAATTATGTAGGTGTGTCCCAGTCCAATTATCCCCACCTTTTAACCCTGTTTCACCACAAAACTACACTTGGTCTTGACTCTCCATGCACAATGGCACTGGTGATTGATTAGTATAATGTAAATATATTGCCGTGCGTGTTGAGTTCTGTTATCATAATATCTCTTTTTTTTCCTGTTTAATCACAACAGTAAAATGTTGCCTTAGACATGCAATAGGATCTTTGTAAGTTCTCTGGAATTAATCGAGTACTAAAATCAATGTCTTTCAAGGACTGTTTGGACAAGTGTAACAAAGGCCACAAAGGTATAACACCGTTTACTTTAAAACATGTCAATACATCCAATTAGTCCATCCCATCAAGCAGTACAGTGAAGATTTATTACAAAATTTGGTTCTTCCCGTCTCACTTGATAATAAAATATTCGTAGTTTACTGGATACGTTTTTAATATGAGCTTCATTTCTGTATGCATTCTCTCAATATAAAATGCATAACATAATGCAAAAATTCATATTTTGGCCCTGAAGATATGAAGACTGATGCAACATTTCATTCAAACATTTTTATATGAACATATAACCATAATCCTAAAATTAGTACCTAAAAAATTGGCATTCTGCTAACAAATATTTATATAAATGGCAGAGTTTTAAATCAACACTGAAACATTTCTGCAACAATGATGGAATTGTTCAGAATGCACCAGTGCTGAATCTATAAAGTACCATGATTCCAAATAATAATTTGTAAGCAATAAGCCTTTGTGGCTTTTGGTGAATTTACAATACTATATTTTGATGCAGAATTTGTCATTTTTGTGTATTACAATCTTCATATATATTACTTTGCTCATTTCAAACTTTAATGTATTAACATTGACTTATGTTAAAAAAAAGAATCTAAATGTAATTGTTATATACTTTGAAAATAAGTAATTTATTTTTAATATCCATTCAGATCAACCAAATGCTTTATTTGAATTAATATTAATTATCAGAAAAATACAGTTTTATAAAATTAGAAGTTACACAGCATTGAAGGAAAGAAGCAATTTGACCAGGAATAGATCACTGTGCAAAAAGTGAATTGTAAACAGGTTAGAACAAAATGCATGAACATCTTAAGAGTTTTTTATGTAGTAATTTTGTTTAGAATTATTTCTCATCTTGTGCTGCAAATGCCAACATTTTACTCATAAAAATGTAATTGAGATATCAATGAGAAGTTCCATACTGTTTGTAAAAAAAATTCACTCTCCTGGTACAGTCGATAGATTTAGAAAAGAAATGCTGTGCATTAGGTCTGCAGGTGAAACAAGCTACAACATAAAATAAAAAAATGGAATTTATCTGTAATCAACTGCAGTAATCACTTTGTAATTGTTAATCCTTTTATGATCAAGACTATAATCATGAATCAAGGATATGGAGAGCACTTACAGTTGACCGCACTGAATGGGCATTCTCCCTGCAGCCAACTTACTCTTTCATGATATAACGAGAACAAAACCTAATGATATATTAACAGGTCAGTTATGCTACATAATAGGATATGCTTCAACAGGGTAGTTATTCAATAATATGGGCTATCCTCCAAAAAAAAATACAATTTTGTAAACATTATTCTACACTGTGAACCATATTAAGTGGTAGAGGTCTGTTTTTAATAACAAACATAAATACAATCAACTGCTTTCAGTTTTTGGCAGACTCATTCCAACAAACAAAAGACCTGCTGAAAATTAATTATGAATTGCCTTTTCCAGGCTGCACTTACTGAGCAGAATAAAAGCAGGTACCAAGGGCCAAGTATGACTGAGAGACTCAGTAAGTGTTCACATCAAGTTATTTATCACTTTGTAGTAACATTTAAGGGTTGTGGAATAATTCAACAGAATGCACATCTACTGTAAACACTGGTTTTAAATTAATTTAATTTATAATTCATTTTAATTAGATGTAGTACCTTGAGAGGTACTCATAATCCCAATGGATGTGAGTGAACTTGTATTTCTCTCCAGAGCTCACTGGCAGCCTTCTTGAAATTCCATTAAATAGGGATACAAGTATTATATTTGAGAATCTCAGCCCAAAGTGTACTGTAGGAATAGGCTAGTGATGGTATGAATAATTCCATATTATAGAGTTCATTTGAGTGTTATATGTTTAGATTGTAATAAAAATAAATCTCAAACCTAGAAGATAACTTAAATCTTCAAATTTGGTCAATCTGCACGTTGAAGACAATTATTGATCCCTGATCTTCATGGCCAATAGGTACTTATATCTAAAATTATCCTTTCCTGGATTTGCTAAAAATTACCAGTATTTCACACTTATCAGTCTCTGTTTGCTATAGATATAATAGAGGATAGAAATGAATCTTATAATTAGAGGCTGCTTTGCATACCACTGTCTTGGCTGTGATATCACATGAGCTTTGCTCTCTGCTATACTTGAAGTATTGATGTAAGGTGAGCAACACTGATTTAAAAATCAAAGCTAGCTGTATTTTCTACAGTTAGTGACACTGCTGAATTATGATCAAAAATTGCTATATTAATTACAAATGGCTGGGCACCACTTCAGCTAAAACAACTTGTGATCATTTGAATTTCCAGTATGGATAACTCTCTTCTAAAGAAATTAATATACTCGATCTTAACATTTCAGATAATTTCACTGTATTTTTATGACTGGCTGATTGTCGGGGCTCCCACCTTTCCCGGTTAGACAATTGTTTGGTTTTTTTGGATCAACAATAATATTTACGACCTTTTGTTTCTTACTGTTGTTTGTACATCAATTCATTATAAAAGAAAAAGAATAAAAGTCATTAGGTGAAAACTATAAAATGACCACTCTAAAATATTCCATATAAGACTTTATTGTGGTTGCTGGCACAGTACTATCCATGTGACTGCACACAAAACACAATGGATAATGAGTGGAACAGCCATAGATTTAAAAAAGTTATAAATGCAGATCAGCAGGCATTTTTGCTTGTTAGTGTGAGTCTGCCAAAATACATGCTGTTAACTGAATTTATTTTTCTTATTAAAAAAAGACCTCCACTTGACATGGGGCTCAGTGTTATTTACAAAATAATGCTCTTTCATTGGAGGATAGTTGACTAGTAGGTTTAAGTATTTGAGTGAATTTGGATTATATGTTTAGAGGATTTACAATTTGGATCATTTATGAACATGAAATGACTACTGTGCAGATGGGCAAAACCTCCACTATGTTTTTGTTTGACGACCTTGAAAGAACTACGGACCAATCTGATACATAACCCCGTCATCATTAGTGAAAATAAAAAAGCGAGCGTGTGCATGCACCTCCACCACTGCATTGCCAAGAATCAAACTGAAATATTACCATAGGGATCTGATGACCATCATCTTGATATTGTTGGTGTTTAGAAAATATAAGTACTGCAATTAATTACAACTGTGCTAGTGAGAGATTGACAGACAGGCAAGCTTAGATTTTCTGATAAGGCTGCATTCTGTTCAAATTTGTTTTCAGGATGTGGGTGTAGCTGAACAAGCCACACTTATTACCCATCCCTAGTTGAGAAGGTGGTGTTAGGTCTTTTCCTTGAACTGTTGCAGTTCTTGTGCTGATGGTGCTCCCACAATGGTTTTGGGTAGGGAATTCCAGGATATTGACCCAGTGACAATGAAGGAACAGCAATATGCCCACATTAAGATCGTATGTGACTTGCAGGTAATGGTGCTTACAAAATCTTGCTGTACTGCTTGGTTGTAAGAGCTTGCAGGGGTGGGAAATGATCTTGAATTACTGTACTCCATCCTGTAAAAAGTACATACTGCACCTACAGTGCTCCAGGGATAAACGTTCAGTTAAGTGGCAGGGGCACCAATCAAGTGGAATGCCATGCCCTGGATGGTTTCAAGCTTCTTTAGTGTTGTTGTGGCTACACCTTTCCAGATGACTGGTCAGTATTCCATCACACTCCCTTTTTTTTCCCAAAAATATACTTTATTCATATAAAATTTTCACAATACATTGGAAAATAGTTCAGTACCTTGCAGTCAGCAATTCCATACAATTCATTTGGATGCTGACAGCAGTTCCATACAATGCACTAGCGTGCATTTCACTTCAAGGTACAGTTTAGTACAATCCGTAAATCACGTTACATGTAGTACTGTGCAAATAAGGGTATTACATGAAGCAGATGAGAACAGGTTTACATTACATTCCAGGATACATTTCAATATCGGTATTCCATCACACTCCTGATTTGAGCCTTGTAGATATGGAGAGGCTTTGAAGAGACAAAGGTTGAGCTATTCATTGCAGAGTACCCATACTCTGTCCTGTTCTTGTTAATATGGCTGATCTAGTTAAACCTCTGATGAATAATTACCTCTTCAGACATTGATGGTGGGGGAACCCTTTGATAGTGGTGCCATTGAAGGCAATGGGGAGATGATTAGATTTGTTCTTGTTGGAAATGGTGAAAATCTGAAAATTACGTGGTACGAATTTTATCTGATACTTGTCAGTCCAAGCCTGAATATTGTTGAGGTCAAGCTGAAGGATGGCATGAGCTGCTTCATTATTAGAGGATTTGTGAATCAAGCTGAACACTGTAAAATGGTCAGCCAATAGCCCCACTCTTGACCTTATGATAGATGGGAGTTCATTTGGGTTGCCGACTCTGGTTGGGTGTATTTATGGAGGCTTGATCACATGACCTCCTACCTTAAACCGTGGCCCTTCCCTCCACACACCCAGCATTGGTCCATCCTCCAGATGCACTGCCTTCCCACACTGATTGGAAAGGGACAGACTTTTTGAGGGAGAAATTCGGTAGCTTGGCGCTAACGGGGTGCTCAGACAGTAGCGTCACGGCAGAACGAATCCAATGCTGCATGTCACATTCGGTGGCCCTGTAGCACCAGCGATAACAGTTAGCGCCTTGGCACCTTTCGTCATGCAGAACGTGACATCAAGGAACAACGCTCGCTGGGCGCCCAATCTGCAAACTTCAGTAGTGTCCCCCTGCTTTATCGCCTCGCACTGACAGCGCCATGGAGCGGAGGCGTAATCAAGCTGGCTGGTGGGGCACTGCTTAAAGGGATCCGCCCCAGTACTTCCGTTCCAAAGATCATTTATGCGTGCCAGAGAGCACATGATATATCTGCAGCCAGATGAATGCTGTTTAGTCCCCGGAATGTTGCGGGCCATAAATGGCCTTTGTATTTCAACCCACAGCATATCACTGTTCTACACTCCCCGAATCACTGGGGGCTGTTGTGCAGAATTCAGTGACCCTCCCTTTAATGGCGCCTTTACCAATGCTCACTCCCGATTACACACCTTATCTTCAATATCGCTTGGAGCCTAACGCCACTCACCTACCCCATTAGTGCCTGATTTAGCACTCCCCTGAATTCTTTCAGCATAGAGACTCAATTTCGCGGGTGTAGAGATTGATTTGCGCCAGGCGCTAAACTTACAACTTTTCAAACGTTAACGCCCCAACCCAGGCAATACGGAATTTCTAGCCCACTGTTAGCCAATTGGATTCATCTTGACTGTTAGTGAAATAGCCTTTTCCACCATCTCCAATATTTTTACAACTAATAAATGAAAATGTTCAAAAGAAAACGGGGGGGAAAAAAACTTTTTTTTAATGCCCCCTATGTTTTTTCCCCGTTTGCTAGCAACAGTGTCCTGGAGTTTAATCTTCAATTCCTGTAGGGGGGAATTTTTCAGGGGTGGTAAGCAGGTGCGATTGCTGATGGGTCGGGACCCCGCTGCCAATCCACCGCCATGTTACTTTCCCAGATGTCGGATCTGTCAGGGCTGAACAGACCCGACACACAGTGGTGAGGGAGGCAATTTAGGTAATTATGACCTTGTTAACAGCTCTTTAAACAGTATTTTGAGCTCACCTTACCATTTCACCAGATCATCCACGAGGTCTACGCTGCTCAGGGATTACGTCAGTAATGGAGGTCATTACCTTGAATTAATTTCTTTACTTGACAGCTGCAATGTGCCATTAAAGCTCACATCTCTCAGCTGTTCACTTTCCAAGATCAAAAGCTGTTGCTCACTACATTTGGAAGGCAGACTGAGGTTTATGCAGGTTGCAAGTGTTTGGAGCAAATTCTCTATCCAGTGTCACCTCATTGGAACAACCTCTCTCATCATTTCCAGATCACTTCTGTAATCACGTTCACCTGCCATCTATTACATTAGCATCGGTGCCCTTGAAACTATCTCATCATGGTTCTCAGAATCCCAGCATGATCAGCCCCAACGCCAGCAGCATCAGGCACACCAGCAGCACCAACAACACCAACCTTCACCGCAATCAGCTGATGCTGCACAGGACAGAGGACATCAGCACCCAACCACATTGCTGCCCAGGAGGCCAGGGATGGCCTCACCATGGCCAGATTTACTTCACTTGGATCTGTACACCCTGGCTGCCACATGATACGCCAGGTCGGCACCACCCCACACCAACATCTTAAAGCATTCCTACAATGCCCAAGCCATTCCTTTCATACTCATCACCATTGCGGGGGTACCCTTATGTCTCACCATTCATTGCAACTCACTAAGCTACTTCCAAAGGTGCACACAAATCTGCCAAGAATGCAGATGTTGAAAAAGAAATGTTGAAAATCAAGATTTCAATGTTTGATAGCACATTAACAGAAATTTTACATGAACATTGGCTAAAACACCCAAGTGCCTACCCTTGTGTATTGTTAGTTGGTATGATTGGACAAGAATGAGGGTGAGTGTGAGGGGTGGCTCTTGAGATAGGGAAGTGATAATGTAGATAGAGAGAGAGGGATGGATGGAGGTGCAAGGTAAGTTGGTTTGAGTAAGGATGTGTAGGAGTAGGGTAGGGAAGGCAGAGTGATGGGGATGTGATGAGTGGCACAGCAGGTTGAGGTTGAGTGTGGCTTTGCAGTAACGTTTCGTGATCCACTGAGATCATTGAAACAAAAGCAAAATACTGCAGTAGCTGGACTCTGAAATAAAAACAGAAAATGCTGGAAATCTCAGCGGGTCAGGCACCATCTGTGGAGAGAAAAACAGACTTAACGTTTCTGGTCGAATCTACCATTGTTGTCATTTGGCTGTGGTAGGGTTACAAAACTCATCTGTGATCTGTTGGTTGTAGCTCTGCTTCGCTCAGTATATAGTTTGCTATTTTAGGATCTAGGTATCCCTGTGTTGTACTTTCACTAAGTTTGATGCCTCATTCAAAGGTATATCTGGTGCTGCTCCTGATGCACCTTTCGGCACTCCTCATTGAACCAGGGTTGGTCTCCTAGCTTGATGGTAATTGTGAAGTGCCGAGCCATGAGGTTACAGATTTTGGTAATATCCAGATCTGCTGCTGCTGATGGCCTAGGGCAACCTCATGGACGCCCAGTTTGGGTCCCAAGGCTTGAAGTGGGAAATATCTCTGGGTCCCAAGGCCTTAAGTGACTCTGAAGTGAAGCAGAGTAAGTTGACTTCCTTCAGGTAGTCTTATTTATCTTCCTTCTGGCGTCTATAGTTGAAAATCATTTTCTTTATGTTTGATGCTAATAAGCACTATGTACATCAAATATTTGTTAACAGTTGGATAGTGTAATGTATGCACCTGTGAGCATGCTCCCAGGTTTGTGGAGCTATTGCACTGTGAGTAACTTACCCAGTTATGAGACGTTCACAAGATGCAATAAAACCCCAGTTAACTGAGTTCAGGTTCTCCACGATGAGGTGCGCAGTTGGTATCCTGGTTGATGAAGTGGTAGTGTTCAGTTTCATTGTTAAATCTTTGCTAATAAACCAGCTCGCTTTTTACAGCAAATGTGTAGCTCTGAATTCTTAAGCAAAGAACCCATGAAGCAAATACACCACAAAAATGACGACAAGGATGGGATTTTCTTCATGAAAACATTTTGTTGGAATTTACTTTCATGAGAAGTGGAGTGCAAGTGGAGCACGGTGAGAAGGTATACCGGCAGTGTGGTTCCCGAATGAGAGTCTGGTAGTGCCATTTTTTTGTGAATATTGATAGTGTTGAGCTGATAAGAGGTTGTGGAAAACCATTTAGAGTCATTGGAAAGCAATTCAAAATTACTGAGAGTGATTAAGGGCTATTAAGCTAAGAAGGCCACATGGATGTGACAACGAGATATGTCAGTAATTTGGGAGTGTTTGACAAGAATAAGGGATCGTTTAGATCATACAGTGAAAGATTGCAAATTTTTTTTAAAGCTAATGACGTCAATGAATTCCCAGCAAGCATGGCAGGTTTGCAATTAAGGAATCAAGGAGAAGATGAAAGCTATTTTGTCAGTTATGATTGGAGCAGAAAATTATAATATCTTAGTGAATCTGTTAACCCCAAGAAAGGTTAAAGATGCTTCATTCTCAGACATTCTATTGGAGAATCATTTTGATCCACAGCCTTTAGGAATAGTAGAGAGCTATAAGTTTGCAATGAGAAACCAAAGGCCTGATGAAATTATCAGTGAATACATTGTTGCCATAAGAAAATGATCTTTACACTGCAATTTTGGAGGATTCCTAGAAAGGGCTCTTCGAGATAAATTTTTATATGGACTAATAATGAAAGCATCCATTCAAAATTGTGAGGTATGGATGATTTCTCTTTTGAGAAAGCTTGCAAGATAGCCACTTCCATGGAGATGGCAGAAAAAAATATAAAGGAATTTCACCCAATACCGGCAGTAGTAGCCGTTCACAGATGCAGTGTGAGTCCTTGTTGGAGGGAGAGTTATGAAACCAAGAAGAATAAATCTCATAGGTGCACTGGCAACCATACTACACAAAAGTGTCGGTTCAAGTGGGCAAGATGCTACCGGTGTCAAGTAAGGGGACACATTGCAGCCGCATGTAAATCCAAGGACAGGCCCAATGATAATCAAAGACTTCACTGGGTGGAAACTGATCAGAACAGTATAGGTTTTGGTGTATACAGTGTCTATGTAGTGAAGGCAAAGTAGTTCATTCATTGTCAGGATTTCAGAACGATAGCACTGATTAATAATCGATGGATGAATATGGCAATAGATACAATGGCTGATTGCTCAATAATGGGTCAGAATGTGTATGACAAAATTTTAGGAGCATACCACTAAAACCAAGCACAGTGGAACTAAAAACATGTTCAGGGGAAAAACTGCAGACGCTTGGATAGATGGAGTGTGTCGTACAATACTAGGGCAACAAGCAAGATTACCTATTAAGAATATAAGAACATAATAAATAGGAGCAGAAGTAGGTCATCTGGCCCCTCGAGTCTGCTCCCCCATTCAATAAGATCATAGCTAATCTGATCTTGTCCTCAACTCCATTTCCCTGCCCACTCCTCATAATCCTTGACTCCCTTATCTTTCAAAAATCTGTCTATCGCCAACTTAAAGATATTCAATGACCCAGACTCCATAGCTCTTTGGGGTAGAGAAGTCCAAAGATTCACGACCCTCTGAGAGAAGAAATTCCTCCTCAGTTCCGTCTGAAACTATGCCCCCTAGTTCTAGACTGCCCCACGAGCGGAAACATCCTCTCTGCATCTACCCTGTCAAGCCCCCTCAGAATCTTATATGCTTCAATATGATCACCTCTCAGTCTTCTAATATTATTCTAATAATATTCTAATATGTAAATTGGCCGACACTCATGGGCAAAGATTGGCTGAATGCTTCGTTTGGATTGGTACAGCATCTGCAGTACAGAAATAGTTAAGTCTCGGCTAGATACTCTACTGGGGAAATATGCTGACATGTTTCAGGACTCATATGAGGGTATCAAGGGATATAAGGCAGATATTTGGATTAGGTTGGAATTCAAACCTATTTTTTGTAGTTCAAGGCTGGTACCATATTCATTAAAATCACAGGTTGAGCAAGAGCTTGAAAAGTTGGAGAAAAACAGAGTTTTAGTGAAGAGATAGGAATAACTGGACCATCCCGTTAGTTGTAGTTCTGAAAGCAGACAAAACGTTACGTCTCTGTAGGGACTATAAAATTACCATAAATTGAGTAGTTGATGATGAACAGTACTCTTTACCGGCATCACAGGACCTGTATGCAGAACTGGCTGGAGCCAAAGTCTTCACAAAACTGAATCCCTCCCACGGCTAAGCTCAACTCAATGTTGATGAGGATAGCCAGCAGTATCTGACAGTCAATACACACAAAGGTTTATATTCATACACTAAGTATGGTATCAAGTCCTCACCAAAGATATTTCAGGCTACCATGGATAAGATCTTACAGGGAACAAATCAGTTTGTGCAATCAAGATGATGTGTTGAAAGCCATTGGCACAGAGAAGGAAAACCTGGAAATCTTAGAAGTATTCAGAGAGTTCAATGACCGTAACCTGAAGCTGAAGAGGAGTAAATGTATATTTATACAGCATGAGGTGACTGCGAGTGGATGAAAATGGTCTCCAACCAGTTAAGTAGAAAGCACAAGCCATCATGATGGCTCTGGAACCGAAAAATGTTACTGAATTATGATCTTTTTTAGGCATGGTCCAATATTATGCTAATTTCCTTCATGGGTTAGCGACAGTGCTCGCACCACTCCATTATCTATTAACAAAAGATGTGTTGGCTATGGAGCAAAGAGCAACAGAATGCTTACCGTACATGCAAGCAACTTTTGAGCAGTAGTGCTCTTCTCGTCCATTATAATCTGACTCGTGAACTAAGACTAGCATGTGATGCCTCTGGGTATGGTGTGGGAGCTGTGATCAGCCTTATTATGAATGATGGGCAGGAAAAAACAGTTGCCTTTGCATCACGTACACTCAACAAAAGCAAGCAAAATTATGCCCAGATTTTGAAAGAGGCTTTGGCAATGATAGTTGGTGTTAAATAATTTCACCAGTTTCTTTTGGGATAACCAATCACAAACCATTACTAGCTATCTTAGGCCCAAAGGCGGCAATTCCATCTATGGCGGTTTCCAGGATGCAAAGATGGGCTATTTTATTGTTTCAGTACGATTACAAAATCGAGTATTGTACGTCAAAGCAGAATGCAGTGGCTGAAGCCCTTTCAAGGTTGCCTCACGAAGATTCTGAAATTGGCCGCGAATAGTCAATCTTTACTCTAGATGTCATTGCTGAGGACTTTCCAGTTACTGCTTCTGTTATTGCAAAGCACACACAGAAAGATGCCACATTACACCCGGCCTATGTGTACACCCTGCGAGGGTGGCCTGAAGATCAGAAGCATTTAGACGAGGAGATGAAGTAGTTTTATCTTCGTTGACATGAATTATCATGTGAGCAGGGATGTCTAAAATGGGGCCTGAGTGTAGTCATTCCCAGTGCACTACAGGCCAAACTCATGACGGAACTTCATGGTGAGTATACTGGCATTGTGGGCATGAAAACAGTGGCCTGAAGTTTTGTTTATTAGCCTGGATTGGATAATGACTTAGTACACTGCTTACTAATAATTCTATCTGTCAAGACTGCAGGGTTATGCCAGCTAAAGTGCCGCTGCAAACACGGAGTTGGCCGACGAGACCATTCCAAAGAATATATGAATGGCCCAGAAATTGTGGTTGGAGGCTTCCCGGGGCGGATGCCTCCAACTGAAATTTTTTTAACGAAAGTAGTCACGGAGGAATGAACCCTTCAGCTCTGAGGCCTCGACGTGCAGCCCATGCAGTGGCCCATACATCCCAGGAGTGTATGCGCATCCTGGGATCACGTGGGCCTGGATCACCAATGAATATGGAGTATTCTCATTGATAGTAATGGTGAGTTCTGTTTGTACGGAGCTCCCACATGCAAGCCATGATCCTGACCAACGGATCTACAACAGACCCAATTCACATACAGATTGGGGTCAAGCAAGGCTGTGTCATCGCACCAACGCTCTTCTCGATCTTCCTTGCTGCAATGTTCCATCTCACCCTCAGTAAGTTCTCTGCTGGAGTGGAGTTAGTCTGCAGAACAAATGGGAAATTGTTCAACCTCCATCGCCTCCAGTCCAGATCCAAGGTTGTCCCACCCGGTCACTGAATTACAGTATGCAGATGACACTTGTGTTTGCGCACACTCGGAGGTCGAACTCCAAACCATCGCCAACACCTTCACTGAAGCATACGAGAGCATGGGTCTTACAATAAACATCTGTAAGACAAAGGTCCTCTACAAATCTACTCCTGCCACACAGCACTGCCCCTCCCCCCAATTATCAAGTTCCATGACGAGGCCTTGGACAACGTGAACTATTTTCCATAACTCGGGAGCCTACTGTTGACAAGAGCAGGCGTCGACGACTAGGTCCAACACCGTCTTCAGTGTGCCAGTGCAGCCTGCGGTCGCTTGAGGAAGAGGATATTTGAAGACCAGGACCTCAAACCCAGCGCCAAACTCATGGTCTACAGAGCAGTAGTGATACCTGCCCTCCTATATACTTCAGAGACATGGACCATGTACAGCAGGCACCTCAAAGCACTGTAGAAGTTCCAACAATGCTGCCTCCGCAAGATCCTGCAAATCCATTGGCAGGATAGGCGCACCGTCAGTGTTCTCGCTCAGGCTGACATACGAACAATGATGAACAGGTAAAGACCATCTGGTCCATCGAGCCTGTCCCACACAATTGTGATACCTTGTGTATCACAACTTATACACTCCACCCCACCCAAAACCATGTGATCTCCTGGGAGAAACAAAAAAACAGATTTAAAAAACCTGAAATTCCTCTCTGACCCATTTAGGTGATCGAAGCTGATCCAGATCACTCTGGCCATTAAATTCCCTGCAGTACCTACCTTCTGTAAGAGATAATCTACGCCGCAGCCAGAAACAAATCCAGCTTTTGCTTGAAGAATTTCAGTGAATCTGCATCCACCACATGAGAGGACAGCTTGTTCCAGAGGTCTACTATTCTCTGTGAAAAGAACCAACTCCTTACATCTAATCTAGATTTGGCCTTATACAAATTAAATTTGTGTCCCCTGGTCCTGCCTAAACTATTTAGTTGAAATAAATGGTCAGCTGGAACACTGTCTAGTCCCTTCGTTATCTTATAAACCTCAATCATATCGCCCCCAAGTCTACGCTGCTTTAAGGTAAAGAGTCCCAACTCTTTTAACCTCTCTTGATAACTAAGATGCTTTAGGCTTGGAATTAGTCCAGTGGACCTCTTCTGTACCCTTTCCAGAGCCTCAATATCACCCAGCTTGTGAGGAGACCAAAACTGTACATAGTATTCCAAGTGCAGCCTGACTAAAGCCTTGTACAAGGACAAAACAGTACGCCTCGTCTTATACTCAATTGTCCTATGGATACACCCCAACTGTCGGGGTAGCAGCTCCCTAGGGAGCTCCCCTGCTAAACAGCTCCTCGGCTCTCAACCTCCCCCCTCCCACTGCCTAAACTCCCCCAAGCCCCAGCCCTAATAGACCCCAACAGGGGGGTCTTAAAGACTTAAATCCCCACCCTAACCCCTAACCCCAAGATTCACAAAAGTTCAGGCCTACCTCAGGCCTTCTGCCACACCGCACATCGGCATTTCCCGGCTGGACCTCCTGCTGACTCGACGCGACCTGGGCCTCCCGGCTGGACCTCCTGTGGCGACTGGCCGACTCGACGCGAGCTGGACCTCCCAGCTGGACCTCCTGCTGACTCAACACGACCTGGGCCTCCCGGCTGGACCTCCTGCGGCAACTGGATGCAACCTGAACCTCCCAGCTGGACCTGGTTATCAGGCCTCCACCTCCTCCCCCTGGACCTCTCCTTCCCAACTAATGGCCTGGTCTCCTCTCCTCCTCCAGCACGTGGTGAGTACAATGGCTGTGACCCCCTGTCCCCCCATTCTGAACCCCAGTGCAGCGCTGGCCCCCCCAATGTCTGCCCCCAATCAAGCCTTGGACCACCTACCACAAAGGGCGCTACCCAGCCCCGAGCTTGTGGCCAACACCTCGCCGTAGGCAATTAGGCCCATATAGCAGTGCCTGGTCTCCAGTTGTCCTGGACCCCCTTGCCACTGGACCAAGACCTCGCTCAGCTAAGCCCGTGTGCTTGCCGGCGTGCAACGATCACCCCACGCTAAAAGATATCACGCACAGGCATCTTCCACTCCTCTAACATGAAGTTCGGGACCTGGAACGTCAGGACCCTCATGGACAACCCCAACAGTGACAGACCGGAACGCTGCACTGTCATAATTGCCCTGGAACTTAGACGCTTTGATATCGACATCGCAGCCCTAAGCGAGACCTGGCGGGCAAGGGAAGGCCAGCTCAAGGAACAAGGTGGAGGTTACACCTTCTTCTGGAAAGGGAAACCAGAGGCAGAACGCCGCCTGCATGGAGTCAGCTTCGCCATCAAAAACGAGCTGGTCGACCGCCTCAAAGACTCCCCCTGCGGGACTAATGAACGCCTCATGTCGCTTCAACTCACCCTATCCCGGAACCAGTGCGCCACAGTCATCAGTGCTTACGCCCCAACACTCGATGCAACAGATGAGGCCAAAGAGGGTTTTTACTCCAACCTCGAAAAATCCCTGGCCTGTGTCCCTGCGGGCGACAAACTGATCCTCCTCGGCGACTTCAACGCCAGGGTCGGCAGGGATACAGACCTCTGAGGAGGCGTGATTGACAGAAAGGGGGTGAGGAAAGCCAACTACAGCGGTCCCTACTCCTGTCAAATGTCTAGAGCATTAACTTGTCATCACGAACACCATGTTCTGCCAGAGAGACAAATTCAAGGCATCGTGGCAACATCCTCGCTCTAAGCACTGGCACCTGCTCGACTGTGGAACACGTGGAAGCCAAGTGCAAACAGCGGAAGGAGTGCAAGACAACCCAAGCACCCCACCCACCCGTCCCTTCAATTACCGTCTGCCCAACTGTGACAGAGACCGCATTGGACTCATCAGTCACCTGAGAACCCATATTAGTGTGGAAGCAAGTCATCCTTGACTCCAAGGGACTGCCTAGGAAGAATGGGAATACCCCCCAAAAAACACAATACATAATTTTTTTAACAACTCACATATTTAACATTAATTGAAATTGAATTCAATTAAATGTTTTAGAAAAAAAAATATTTGTTTGAATTAAAAAAATGTTTTAATAGGGTTAAAAATAAACTTACCTTAATGGACAGGGTTTTTAATATAAAAATTAGTGATAAAATTTAATTGTTCTACCTTTTAAAACTCTTACCAGGCGTAAGAGTTTTAAGGATATTTGCAAATAGCCTAAATCTCCACCCACATGCGCTTCACGCGCCTAAACCCGGAACTTGCGGGGCCTCTTCGGGCACGTGCGCACATCATATGCACCTGGAGAGGCCGCAATTTACGGCCCATTGATTTTTGTGAGAGGGGCAATGATAATTTTATGGTTCTAATTGATAGCCATTCGAAATGGCTGGAAGTACGGCATATGGGGTCACCGACGACTACAGAGCGTACATTGGATAAATTGTGGGATATTTTTTGCATACCATGGCCTGCCCTAAGAAATGGTGTCAGATAATGGGCCGCAATTTCTGTGTACGCAATTTGCGAATTTTCCCAGACACAATGATATCAAACACACGTTGGTAGCACCATATCATCCTGCTTCGAATGGTGCAGCTGAAAGGTCAGTCAAGATTATCAAGGAGGCTTTGAGGAAACACGTTCTACAGGCTGGATCATCGGTGAGCATGAAGCATAAGTAAGCAAATGTTCTTTTCAAATACAGAACTACGCTCCATTCTACAACAGGGCACACACCTGCTGAATTATTGATGAAGCATAGGCTGAAGACGCGTTTCAGTTTATTGCAATAAACTTGTCTAATAAGTAGAGAAGACACAATCGGTGCAGAAACGTCATTATCCTTCCAGTATCCAAGAGCGGTGCTTTCAGGAGGGTGATCAGGTCCGAGTTCTCAGTCTGTCAAAAAGGGCAGGTCCACGCAAATGGGACATTGGTACAATTATTTAGATATGTGGCATCAAGCAGTACTTAGTTAAAATTGGTGACTACATCAGGAAGGTTCATGTGGTACAAATGTTTCTGGCGAGTGATGCACCGTCGGTACCATGAATATGTGATTCTGAGTCTTACTTGGGCAATGATCAGAGTGCGCTGGCAGGTTCAAGTATTCCAACGGACACAACGTCCATATCCCCACTGACTCAGATGCAGCCGACCTGAAGCTGATTCTGCGGGTATGGGACAAGCTCACAGAGACTACGTATCTTCTGATGGGAAGATCAATGAGAAAACGCAAACCAATTAAACGGGACATTAATAACTGGGAATATCAAAAACTTAGGAATAAAGCTAACACTAGGACTAATGTAAGGGTTTCAAGGAAACTTAAGAGGACACAGGAAGATAGAGGTCAGGAATCCTGGGCCACATGCCCTGAAAACAGAAATTGCTCCTGAGCCAAAGGAGAATATAGAAGACTGGCATGGCCAGCCAATTGCAAAGAAATGGAGGTCTGAGGGGGTGGAAGCTAAAAGCTCACAACAAAATACTCGGGCCCAGCAGTCGAATTTGTAAAATTATAATTCTAATATTGTTAAGTAATCTTTTGAAATATTGTATAAATAACTACAACAATAAATAACTTGCTTCTAAATAAAGAGAAGCAATGTAATAAGAACATAAGAATTAGAACATAAGAATTAGGAGCTGGAGAGGAGCCATTCAGCCCCTCGAGCCTGCTCCACCATTCAATAAGATCATGGCTGATTGACTACCTCAACTCCACTTTCCTGCACTATACCCATATCCCTTGATTCCCATAGTATCCAAAAATGTATCGATCTGTCTTGAATATACTCAAAGACTGAGCCTCCACAGACCTTTGGGGTAGAGAATTCCAAAGATTCGCCACCCTCTGTGTCATGTATTCAACCACCATTGTAACCCATGTATAAACTGACCTAAGTTGTACACTGAGAACAATGACCACAAGGTGGTGAACTTGTGGGAGACACGCCTAACCTGGACTTTCAGGTATAAATGGGGAAGCTCCACCCACCTTCATCACTTGAGTGCTGGCTAATAAATGTTAAGAGTCACAGAGCGACCTTCTCTCAAGCATGGGCCTCGTGTGCATTTATACTGTATAATAAGGACATATCATTGGCGACGAGAGACTGGGATTTAAACCACGCGAGCATGGCCACTAGCAGCACAGATGAGAGATACTGTGTTGGTGATGCTTGGGACGATTTTATTGAGAGACTACAGCAAAGTTTCGTCACTAAGGAATGGTTGGGACAGGAGTCGGCCGACAAACACAGGGCTCATCTCCTGACGGTTTGTGGATCCAGGACGTACTCCCTGATGAAGGACCTTCTAGCGCCAGAGAAGCCGGCAGACAAGACATTTGAAGAGCTCAGTAAGTTAATCGGAGAACACCTTAAACCGGCGAGCATGTACATGGTGAGACACCGGTTTTACACGCACCAGCGGCGAGAAGGGCAAAGCGTTCCAGACTTTGTGGCAGATCTCCGGCGACTGGCGAACCTATGTAAGTTCCCAGACGCATGCAGAGTGGAGATGCTGCGAAACTTTTTTATTGAGGTCATCGGGCACGCTGGGGTTTTCAGGAAACTGATTGCGACCAAAGACTTGACCCTGGAAACGGCGGATTTGATGGCCCAGACTTTTATCTCAGGGGAGGAAGAGACCAGAATGATGTTTGACAAAAATCTGGGCTCAAATGCAGCAAATGGACAGGGAGTCAACATTGTTAACGAGGCGCACAGTTCTCCAGGCAGACAAGGGCAATCGGACATGCCCCAACATGTAGTTGAACCCAGAGGGGGAATTCAACAGAGACAATGGTTAGCTGAACGGCGATTCACATCTTCGCAAGGGAAAATGAGGCCAGTAATGGGGCCATCAACACCTGTTAATGGTGCACTTAAGGACAGTCATAGAGACAGTCAGAGACAATCGACTGGTAATGGACCTTTTGTTTCCAACAACGGCTCATGTTGGAGGTGTGGAGGCAAACACACAACCAGAGCTTGCAGGTATCAGCAATATACCTGCAGAAATTGCAATGTCAGCATCACTTGGCGCGTATGTGCAGGAATCCTGCAGCCAGGCTGATGCACGAGGAGGATGGGCCCGATGTAAGCCCTACGAGGCCAAATGAACACTGGGGGAAATCGCTGGAAGCTGAAGTTCAGCGAGTTCATGTGGAGCACATATATAGTTCATATACCAGGACGCCACCGATAATGATGAAAGTGCTACTCAATGGCATCCCAGTATCAATGGAGCTAGACATGGTGGCCAGCCAGTCCCTGATGAGTATCAAACAGTTCAAAAAGTTGTGGCCGTCCAAGGCCAGGAGGCCAAAATTATCGCCGATTGACGCACAGCTACGGACATACACAAAGGAGATCATTCCGGTGCTAGGCAGCGTCACAAAGATTCGGAGAACAGGTTGCCACTCTGGATTGTCCCGGGGGACGGTCCCATACTACTGGGGAGGAGTTGGCTTGCTGTCATGAACTGGAAATGGGGCGATGTCAATGCAATTTCTTCTGTGGAGCGAGTATCATGCTCACAGGTCCTGGACAAATTTGACTCATTATTTCAACCCGGCATTGGCACTTTCATGGGGGCCAAGGTAGTGATTCACATAAACCCGGACGCCAGGCCAGTACACCACAAGGCCAAAGCGGTGCCGTACGTGATGCGGGAAAAGATAGAAGGCAAATTGGACCGCCTGCTGAGGGAAGGCATCATCTTGCCAGTCGAATTCAGTGACTGGGCGAGCCCGATCGTGCCGGTGCTCAAGGCGGATGGGTCGGTCAGGATATGTGGCGATCACAAGGCCACCATTAATCGGGTGTCACTCTAAAACCAGTACTCGCTACCGAGAGCGGAGGACCTCTTTGCGACGCTATCCGGTGGCAAACTTTTTTCAAAATTGTACCTGACCTCAGCTTACATGACCCAGGAGCTGGCGTGTGAGTCGAAGAAGCTGACCACCATCACGACACACAAGGGGTTGTTTGAGTACAACAGATGCCCGTTCGGGATTTGTTCGGCCGCCGCGATCTTTCAACGAAATATGGAAAGCCTCCTCAAGTCGATTCCAGGGATGGTGGTTTTCAAGACGACATCCTCATCACGGGTCGCGATACTGAAGAACACCTCCACAACCTGGAGGTGCTACGCAGACTGGACCCGGGTAGGGCTGCGATTGAAAAAAGCGAAGTGCATCTTCCTCGCTCCAGAGGTAGAATTCCTGGGGATGAGGGTAACAGCAGACGGGATCAGACCTACTGCGTCCAAGACGGAAGCGATCCAGAGAGCATCCAGACCCCGTAACACGATGGAGCTGCGTTCGTTCCTGGGGCTCCTGAACTATTTTGGGAACTTTCTTCCCAAATTGAGCTCGCTGTTAGAGCCGCTACACATGCTCCTACGCAAAGGTCGCGAATGGGTCTGGGGGGACAGCCAGGAAAGGGCTTTTGATAGAGCACGCAATTTGTTATGCTCCAATAATCTGTTTACGCTTTATGACCCATGTAAGAAACTTGTTTTAATGTGCGATGCGTCGTCCTCTGGGGTCGGGTGTGTGTTGCAGCATGTTAATGCCAAGAGTCAGTTACAGCCGGTACCGTATGCCTCCAGAAGTCTGTCCCAGGCAGAAAAGGGCTACGGGATGGTAGAAAAGGAGGCGCTTGCATGTGTATATGCAGTTAAGAAAATGCACCAGTACCTGTTTGGCAGGAAATTTGAGCTGGAGACAGATCACAAACCCCTAATGTCCCTTTTGGCCGACAACAAGGCCATAAATGCAAACGCATTGGCCTGCATACAGAGGTGGGCACTCACGTTAGCCGCCTATGACCATACAATTCGGCACAGACCGGGCACCGAAAACTGTGCCGATGCACTCAGCAGGCTCGCACTAGCCACCACTGAGGTGGCTACCGAATCTGCTGCTGAGATGGTCATGGCTGTTGAAGCTTTCGAAAGTGAAGGCTCACCCGTGACAGCCCGTCAGATTAAAGTCTGGACAAATAGAGACCCGCTACTGGCTTTAGTCAAGAAATGTGTCCTGAATGGGGACTGGGCAGCCACGTATGGGGCATGCCCTGAGGAATTTAAATCATTTTACAGGCGCAGGGATGAACTCTCGATTCAGGCCGATTGCCTACTATGGGGAAACTGTGTAGGCATGCCCAGATGGGCAGAGAGGTGTTCATCAGAGAACTCCACAATGAGCACCCGGGCATTGTCATGATGAAGGCAATTAATTGCCAGGCCACACATTTGGTAGCCAGGGATAGACACAGACCCGGAACTTTGTGTTCGCGAATGCGCCCAGGGAAGCCCCCCTTAGCTCTTGGTCCTGGCCCGCCAAGCCATGGTCACACATCCATGTGGACTACGCAGGTCCTTTTTATGGGAAAAATGTTTTTGGTTGTAGTAGACGCCTACTCCAAATGGATTGAGTGTGACATTTTAAATTCAAGCACATCCTCTGCCACGGTAGAAAGTCTACGGGCAATGTTCGCCGCCCATGGTCTACCGGATGTCTTGGTCAGCGACAATGGCCCGTGCTTCACAAGCACTGAATTCCAGGACTTCATGGCAGGCAATGGAATTAACCATGTTAGTATGGCACCGTTCAAGCCGGCCTCAAACGGCCAGGTGGAACGAGCAGTGCAGATAATCAAACACCGGATGCTCAGAATACATGGGGGTTTACCTACAAAGCCGCTTATCACGCCTCCTGTTGGCCTACAGATCCCGACCACACTCGCTCACTTGGGTTCCACCCGCAGAGCTGCTAATGAAAAGGATGCTCAAAACCAGGTTATCCCTTATACACCCCACCATGAAAGAAATTGTCGAGAACAAGCATCAGTGACAATGTGACTACCATGACAGGAATGCGAGGGCGCGAGGTATCGATGTCAATGACCCTGTCTTTGTGCTCAACTACGCTGCAGGGCCCAAATGGCTCGCAGGCACTGTGATTGACAAAGAGGGGAATAGGATTCTGGTAGTTAAACTTACCAATGGACAAATCTGCTGCAAACAAAAAGGAGGTTCAGCAACCCCATAGAAGAAGCAGAGGAAGAACACGATGTAGAGTTCACTCCACCACAGGTGACTGAACACCGGAACCGAGTGGAGGAGAGCCAGTCACTGTATGGGCAGTCCGGACAGGCCTTAGGCACCGCAAACAACAGACACTCAGGCCAGCGCCCAACAACCGGAGCCCCAACTCAGGCGCTCTACAAGGGAGCGTAAACCACCAGAGACTCAACCTGTGATCCCAATAAGACTTTGGGGGGGGAGGTGATGTCATATATTCAACCATCATTGTAACCCATGTATAAACTGACCTAAGTTGTACATTGTGAGAACAATGACCACTAGGTGGTGAACTTGTAGGAGACACTCCTAACCTGGACTTTCAGGTATAAAAGGGGACGCTCCACCCACCTTCACCACTTGAGTGCTGGCTAATAAAGGTTAGAGTCACAGAGTGGCCTTCTCTCAAGCATGGGCCTCGTGTGCATTTATACTGTATAGAAAGGACATATCACTCTGAGTGAAGAAGTTTCTCCTCATCTCAGTCCTAAATGGCCGACCCCTTATTCTGAGACTGTGACCCCTGGTTCTAGACTCCCCAGCCAGAGGAAACATCCTCCCTGAATCTACCCTGCTATGCCCTGTAAGAATTTTGTATGTTTCAATGAGATCACCTCTCATTCTTCTGAACTCTGGAGAATATAGGCCTAGTCTGCTCAATCTCTCCTCATTGGACAATCCCACCATCCCAGGAATCAGTCTGGTGAACCTTCATTGCACTCCCTCTATGGCAAGTATACCCTTTCTTCGGTAAGGAGACCAAAACTGTACATAATACTCCAGGTGCGGTCTCACCAGGGCCCTATATAATTGCAGTAAGACGTCTTCACTGTTATACTAAAATCCTCTTGTAATAAAGACCAATATACCATTTGCTTTCTTAATTCTTGCTGTACCTGCATATTAACTTTCAGTGATTCATGTACAAGGACACCCAGGTCCCTCTGAACACCAACATTTCCCAATCTCTCATGATTTAAAAAATACTCTGCACTTTTTGTTTTCCTACCAAAGTGGGTAACTTCACATTTTTTCACATTATATTTCATTTGTGATGTTCTTGCCCACTCACTTAGCCTGTCTATACCCCTTGAAGCCTCTTTGAATCCCCCTCACAACTTACATTCCCATCTAGCTTTATATCATCAGCAAACTTGGATATACTATATTTGGTCCCCTCATCCAAATCATTGATATAGATTGTGAATAGCTGGGGCCCAAGCACCGATCCTTGCGGCACCCCATTAGTTATAGCCTGTCAACCTGAAAATGACCCTTTTTTTCTACTCTGTTTTCTGTTCGGTAAACAATCGTCAATCCATGCCATCCATTACACCCAATCACATGAGCCCTAATTTTGTTTAATAAACTCTTGTGTAGCACCTTATTGAATGTCTTCTGAAAATCTAAATACACCACATCCACTGGTCCCCCTTATCTATTCTGCTAGTTACAACCTTAAAAACCTCAACATGATTAAACATGATTTCTCTTTCATAAATCCGTGTTGACTTTGCCCAATCCTATTATTATTTTCTGAGTGCCCTGTTACCACGTCCTTAATAATAGATTCTAGCATTTTCCCTACTAATGATGTCATGCTAACTGCTCTGTAGTTCCCCGTTTTCTCTCTCTCTCCTTTCTTAAATAGCAGGGTTACATTAGCTGCCTTCCAGTCTTTGGGAATCTTTCTAGAATCTATGGAATTTTGGAAGATGACAATTAATGCATCCACTATCTCTTTAGCCACCTCTTTCAAAACCCTAGGATGTAGGCCATCAGGTCCAGGGGATCAGCTTTCAGTCCCGTTAATTTCTCCAGTACTATTTTTTTACTAATACTAATTTATTTTGGTTCTTCATTCGCCACTATTTCTGGGAGGTTTTTTGTGTCTTCCGTGAAGATAGACACAAAGTATTTGTTTAATTTCTCTGCCATTTCCTTATTCCCCATTATAATTTCTCCTGTCTCAGCCTGCAGGGGAACCACATTTACTTTTGCTAATCTTTTCCTTTTTACATACCTATAGAAGCTTTTACAGTATGTTTTTATGTCTCTCGCTAGTTTACTCTCATTCTATTTTCCCTTTCTTTGTCCTTCTTTGCTGAATTCTAAAATCCTCCCAATCCTCAGGCTTACTGCTCTTTTGGCAACATTATAAACATCTTCCTCTGATCTAATACTATCTTTAACTTCTCTTGTTAACCACAGTTAATAAAGTGGGAGGAGGCTAGTGTGGAGGATAAACATCAGTTCAGACCACAAACCAGTTACCCTGAATGGCTGTTTTTGTGCTGCAAATTATATATAAATTTGATCTCCTCAAAATGACATTTCCTCTTAGTGATGTTCTAAAAGTAACATCTCAAAATTGAGCATGTACCAAATAGCTGACTATATAGACCTAAATGCCTCGAAGTTGCTAATAAAGGAACTCACGGGGATCTACTGAAAAGTACCATGAAGCTGTGTCCACTGTATATCATGAGTGCTGCTACTAATGAGTTAAAACACCTGGCATTAAAAAAAAATTGTTTTGCCATTTTTACACGTACTGTGGGGTGCATGAACTACCCTGCTTGTCTTCAAAATAATATCACAGGATCTTTTACGTCCACCTGAGAGAGCAGGCGGGGCCTCAGTTTAATGTCTCATTCCGAAAGACTGCATCTCCGACAGTGCGGCACTGGGGTGTTGGCCTAGATTTATGTGAGTTCAAGTCTCTGGAATGAGCCTTGAACCCACAACCCGCTGACTCAGAGGCGAGAGTGCTCCGAACTGAGCCACAGGCTTTGTAACAATGCACCGGTACATTTATAAAACAATTTTAAATGCATATTACCAATGATGTAACAAATAATATACAATTCCTAGATTAGAACAGGGACTATTTGCTGCACTGGTACCAGGCCGCCTGCCCTTCGCTGTGCGCGGGACGCTGGCGAATGTGCGGCAGGGACTCGGATGCTGCTGATGACGCACCGAGGTCACAGTTAATGGGCGGTTACTATGGCGGCGCTGATAGTTGCTCCCAGACCGCGGGTCCTGTGTCGGTCAGTCGCAGGTCTCTTTACTCGTTGTTCGGCGCTCCGCTACTCGGGAGCCAGGCGAGGGTCCGCTGCATTTAAGAGCCGGGCTGTGAAGGTCGGGGTGCCGCCTGCAGCGAAATGCTACAGTGAAAGCGCCTCGGGGTCTGCAACTGGGCCTGGGCTGGAGCTGCTGGTGCATTACCTGGAGGCGTCGGAGTCGGCAGGTAACACATGGGGTCACATTGCCCGGGGTGGGTGGGGGGAGGAGCTCTCAACATGCTACACGCCAGAAGTGTCATTTATGATCAGAGGGGCTTGTCATAATTTTCAGTCAGATAGATCAAAATCCAAGGTTGCAAGTGTGTGTAGGTTTCACACAAATGTTTATCATAGAAATTTACAGCAAGGAAAACATAGAAACATAGAAAGTAGATGCAGGCCCTTCGAGCCTGCACCGCCATTCGATAAGATCATGGCTGATCATTCCTTCAGTACCCTTTTCCTGCTTTCTCTCCATACCCCTTGATCCCTTTAGCCGTAAGGGCCATATCTAACTCCCTCTTGAATATATATATCCAATGAACTGGCATCAACAACTCTCTGTGGCAGGGATTTCCACAGGTTAACAACTCTCTGAGTGAAGAAGTTTCTCCTCATCTCAGTCCTAAACGGCCTGCCCCTTATCCTAAGAGTGTGTCCCCTGGTTCTGGCCTCCCCCAACATCGGGAACATTCTTCCCGCATCCAGCCTGTCTAATCCAAAAAGGAGGCTGTTTGGCCCATTGCGTCCGCACCGGCCCACAAAGAGCTATCCAGCCTAATCCCACTTTCCAGCTCTTGATCCGTAGCCTTGTAGGTTACTGTTATGTTCAGAGTACATCCATGAGACTGTATTGTAAGCTCAAACTGTTGTGACCTTGGTCTCTTTATTCAGACTCCAGAGTGGGGAAGCAGCATGGTGGATCATCTTTTATACTTACTTGCCCCAGGGTGTATAGGTGACCCTTGGGTCTCCCACAGGTGTGTCCCCTGGTGGCAAGTCTTACATATTGGTGAGGTTTACATACATACATAATATCACACTCCCACCCCTACCCCCCCCCCGCCCCAGCCAAAGTTTTATGGACAAGTTATTTGCAAGTTGAGGCAATCTGGCGTTCTGTGTCCCCAGGTCGATCGCCTGAGTTGAAGTCCTGGCATGGGTGAGTTGGTCGGATCGTTGCTGCACAGCCACGCAGCTAGTCTGATCGGACTGATGGGCATGGTGGGTTCATCCTCGTGGTTGACAGCGAGGTCGATTGCATTAGTGGGTCACTGGGGGCCAGGTCCTTTTGCAGTGGTTCCTGGTTATCTGTAGTTCGCAGTTAGGTCTGGTCCAAATGTTTTCTGCTTTTGCCCAGTACATGGTTTCACAACAAATGTTCCATTTTCATCACAAACACTCCATTCCCCTCTTTGACTAATGCAGTGCTAGCATCCCATCTGGGGGCCCTGAACATGGGCGACATCATTTATTCTGATGTTGCGTGGAGGAGCTGTGTGATCATTATACATTCTCTGCTGATATTGTACAGAAGGTTCGGTTCCGAGTGATTCTGTCTGGTGACTGCTTAGCACCCGGGATAGCTGGGTCTGTAGGGAGTCTACCGTGACACGTGTGGTGCTTGGCTTTATGATTTGGGCTGCCCGCTCCAGACTATTGTCGCTGACCCTAAGGTCTGGCAAGCCCAGGATGGCCAATATAGCCTTGAGACTTTCAGTAGTGGCGGGAGGCCGCGTGGTCCCCGTGGATCCTGGGCCATGGTATGGAGGCCCCGGACCACCGACTGTGTGTAGCCTCCCTGCCTTTCTTTGCAACGTTGCAGGGAGCAATCTGATGGGATGAGCCTTTCGTCTTTGCGACGGATAAGCTACAACATCCCGTCTAGCGGTTTGCCATTGGCAGGCGGTAACGTGGGATCCTTGGCTGGTCCAGGTCCTAAACTGGGGGGCTGTTACGGTTGACCCCTCGCTTTCTAGCACTTCCATGACAACGAGTAGGTCTGCAGGCTACGCCGTTTCCACCCCGGTGGTGGGCAACGGTTGCCAACTGAGGGCATTAGCGCCGTTCTCGGGGCCTGGCCCGTGGTGGATCATGTTACAGTGCACAGACAGTGTTAGACATTCTCCAAACAAAGCATCGACAATGGTGCCTCTGCTCTCCCAAAACTGTAGGATAGGCAGAGAGACAGACTATTATATGAATGGTGACAGATTAGGAAAAGGGGAGGTGCAACGAGACCTGGGTGTCATGGTACATCAGTTATTGAAGGTTGGCATGCAGGTACAGCAGGCGGTTAAGAAAGCAAATGGCATGTTGGCCTTCATAGCGAGAGGATTTGAGTACAGGGGCAGGGAGGTGTTACTACAGTTGTACAGGGCCTTGATGAGGCCACACCTGGAATATTGCTACAGTTTTGGTCTCCTAACTTGAGGAAGGACATTCTTGCTATTGACGGAGTGCAGCGAAGGTTCACCAGACTGATTCCCGGGATGGCGGGACTGACATATCAAGAAAGACTGGATCAACTGGGCTTGTATTCACTGGAGTTCAGAAGAATGAGAGGAGATCTCATAGAAACGTTTAAAATTCTGACTGGTTTAGACAGGTTAGATGCAGGAAGAATGTTCCCAATGTTGGGGAAGTCCAGAACCAGGGGTCACAATCTAAGGATAAGGGGTAAGCCATTTAGGACCGAGATAAGGAGAAACTTCTTCACCCAGAGAGTGGTGAACCTGTGGAATTCTCTACCACAGAAAGTTGTTGAGGCCAATTCACTAAATATATTCAAAAAGGAGATAGATGTAGTCCTTACTACTAGGGGGATCAAGGAGTATGGTGAGAAAGCAGGAATGGGGTACTGAAGTTGCACGTTCAGCCATGAACTCATTGAATGGTGGTGCAGGCTTGAAGGGCCGAATGGCCTACTTCTGCACCTATTTTCTATGTTTCTAAATATTGGGACACTCTTTGGTATGTCTCTTTTGTCCCTGAACTCAGGCTACTGCCTCGGGTAACTTATTGGATTCATGTACAACTGGGTGGGGCTCGCCTGCTGGTTTGGCTTGCTGCACAACACGCCCGATCCCATGTGGTAACACATCACTTGCTGCAAGTACTTTGTCAGATTCATATCCGACCGGTTGGTGTTCGCCTGCTACTTCGGCTTGTTGTATAGCAAGCTAATAATGTATCCCCGACCCCATATGATAGTACATCATTGGCCGCGAAAGTACGCTCACATGTGTTACATAGTGCAAACAACTTATTGGAACGTAGTGGGTTCCTGGCCTTCTCAGCGGCCGCCCCTTTATCTTTGCCCCAAACACAGTCGTCTTCCTTGCCGGGCAACACATGCCTCTATTTCGTTGCGGTGACATCCCGTGGTCTGGACGCTCTCTTGCCTCATGATCTGGACGCACTCTCGTCCCGTGGTCTGGACCCACTCTCGTCCCGTGGTCTGGATGTTCTTTCGTTCCGTGGTCTGGACACACTCTCATCTGTGTCCGTGATGCCGACTGCCGCGATCTTCCTCCCAGGGATTTCGTCTCTGGCGTTGGGAAGACACATTCGGATCGTTTCGGCCGGAGACCCATTCTGTTTAGTCGACCTGGAGCCTCTTCCATCGTCGCGAAGAGATCGTCGGCTTTGAGCAATGCCTGTACCACTGCTCGATTGACCGTCACCTCCTTGTGGTCGTTATGAGCGGCCTGTGCCTCGGGGATCTGCAAATGGCTCTGAACTTCGATGCCTGGTTCAGCTGAAGGTGGGGCTTTCCTCAGCCTTTGAGCAAGGGAGATGTCATTCGCTGGAGAAGGTACGCAGGTGCCTTCCCAGTTCCATCGAGTCTTCCCCATCTCCCATCCAACTTCTACCCAGCAGCGTTGGCCCATCACCTGAAACAATCCACAGAGGTAAATCGTGCACCGCTCCCTCATGGGATACTCTTATGTCCGCACTACCAACAACTGGTATCAGTTCCTTGGTGTAGGTGCGCAGTTTTGCCTGAATCGGGATCAGCTTGGGTCGTTGTGCTCTGTCGCCCCACAGTCTCTCGAATGCCTTCTGGCTCATTACTGATTGACTCGACCCAGTGTCCAATTTCATGGAGACTGGAGTGCCGTTGAGTTCAACTTTTAACATTATCGGAGGGCTTTTGGTGGTGAAAGTGTGTATCCCATATACTTCCTCTTCATCCTCAGGTTGAGCTGTCTCTCCTGCTCGTTCAGCGTGACCCTCGCTAGATCGGTCGTCCTCTCCTGACTCTGCCATGTGGTGAGTCACAGGTCGTTTGCACATTTACTGGAGGTGCCCCATTGTTCCACAGCCCTTGCACACATAGGGCTTGAATCGACATGATGAGCTCTATGACTGCCCCTGCATCACCAATATGGTGTTAATGGATTATGCATTAATGGATCATGAACTTTCACGCGGTAATGGCTGCCACGGCGGTCTCTGAGTCACTCTAGGCCTAGGTCTGGCCTCTACCCTGTACAGTTCTGCCTGCTGAACATTATTTTCTGCACAGTACTTGCCGGTGAGCTTCGATTCTGTGAAGGTATCTGTTTCGTGTTATCGCTCGTGGATATGAAGGTTTGGGCTATCGTGATGCCTTTGCTCAGATCTAGGGATTCGGCAGACAGCAGTTTGCGAAGAATGACCTCGTAGCTGATTCTAAGCACGAAAAAGTCCCACAACATTTCTCCCAAAGATCCTGTAAATTCGTACTGTCCCGCAAGGCGTCTTAGGTCGGTGACAAAACTCGCCACGTTCTGGCCCTCAGAGTGATGGTGCATGTAAAAGCGATACCTGGCCATTAAAATGCTCTCCTTTGGCTTGTGGTGTTTCCAAACAAGCGTACACAGCTCTGTGTAAGTCTTGTCTGTTGGTTTGACCGGTGCCAGCAGATTTTTGAGGAGGCCATGTATCGAAGACCCACATATGGTGAGGAGAATCGCCCTGCGCTTGATCGCCGTCTCAGCCTTGTTCAGTTCATTGGCCACGAAGTACTGGTTGAGGCGCTCAACGAAGGCTTTCCAATCATCACCCTCAACAAATCTCTCAAGAATACCAACGGCAGCCATTACCGCGTGAAAGTTCGTGATCCGTTACTCGTCGCCAATTTGTTATGTTCAGAGTAAATCCACAAGACTGTATTGTACGCTTAAATTGTTGTGACCTTGGTTTCTTTATTCAGACTCCAGAATGGGAAAGCAGCATGGTGGATCACCTTTTATACCTGCTTGTCCCAGGGTGCACAGGTGACCCTTAGGTCTCCCACAGGTGTGCCCCCTAGTGGCATGTCTTACATATTGGTGAGGTTTACATACATACATAACAGTTATGACACTTAAAGTGCATATCCAAGTATTTTTTTAAATGTGAGGGTTTCTGCCTCTACCACCCTTTAAGGCAGTGAGTTCCAGACCCCCACCACCCTCTGGGTGGACATTTCCCCTCATATCGCCTCTAAACCTCCCCCCAATTACTTTAAATCAATGTCCCCTGGTTATTGACCCCTCTGCTAAGGGAAACTGGTCCTTCCTATCCACTCTATCCAGGCCCCTCATAATTTTATACACCTCAATCAGGTCTCCTCTCAGTCTCCTCTGTTCCAAAGAAAACAGCCCCAGCATCTCCAATCTATTCTCATTGCCAAATTTCTCCAGTCCAGGCAACATTCTTGTAAATCCCCTCTGCACCCTTTCCAGTGTACATCTTTCCTGTAATGTGGTGACCAGAACTGCACACAATACTCTAGCTGCAGCCTAACCAGTGTTTTATACAGTTCAAGCATAACCTCCTTGCTCTGGTATTCCATGGCTCGACTAATAAAGGCAAGTATTCCATATGCCGCCTTAACCACCTGGTCTGCTACCTTCAGGGATCTGTGGTCCTGTACTCCAAGCTCCTTTTGTTCCTCTACACTGTTTCGTGTCGTATTATTTAATGAATATTCCCTAGCCTTATTAGACCTCCCCAAATGCATTACCTCACACTTATCCGGATTGAATTCCATTTGTCACTGTTCTGCCCACCTGACCAGTTCATTGATACTTCCTGCAGTCTGCAGCTTTCTTCTTTATCATCAACCACACAGCCTATTTTAGTGTCATCTGCAAACTTCTTGATCATACCCCCAACATTCAAGTCCAAGTCATTGATATATACTACAAAAAGCAAGGGACCCAGCACTGAGCCCTGCGGAACCTCACTATATACAGTCTTCAAGTCACAAAAGCACTCAGCAACCATTACCCTTTGCTTCCTCCCTCTAAGCCAACTTTGGATCCAACTTGCCACTTTGCCCTGGATCCCATGGGCTTTTAGTTTCATGACCAGTCTGACATGTGGGACCTTATCAAAAGCTTTGCTGAAATCCATATTCACTACATCATACGCACTGCCCTCATCGACCCTCCTGGTTACCTCTTTGAAAAATTCAATCAAGTCAGTCAGACATGACCTTCCTTTGACAAATCTATGCTGACTGTCCTTCTTTCCAAATGAAGATTTATCCTGTCTTTCAGGATTTTTTTCCAGTACTTTTCCCACCACTGAGGTTAGGCTGACTGGCCTATAATTACTCGGTCTATTCCTTTCTCCTTTTTTAAACAAAGGTACAACATTAGCAGTCCTCCAGTACCAAACCTGTAGCCAGAGAGGACTGGAAAATGATGGTCAGAGCCTCTGTTATTTCCTCTTTTGGTTTTCTTAACAGCCTGGGATACATTTTATCCACTTTCAAAGCTGCTAAGCCCCTTAATACTTCCCCTCTCACTGTTTATCTCATCTAATATTTCACACTCCTCCCTCATTGCAAAGTCTGCAATGCCCCTCTCATTTGTGAAAACGGAAGCAAAATATTAAGAATCATGCCCACGTCTTCTGCCTCCACACACAGATTTCCTTTATGGTCTCTAATAGGCTCCACTCTTTCTCTAGTTATCCTCTTGCTCTTGATGTGTTTATAAACATCTTTGGGTTTTCCCTGATTTTACTTGCCAACATTCTTTCATGCTCTCTCTTTGCTTTCCTGATATCTTTTTTAATTGCACCCCTGCACTTATACTCCTCGAGTTTCTGCAGTATCGAGTTCTCGGTTTCCGTCATACGCTTCCCTTTTATTCTTTATATTACCCTGTATGTCCCTTGACATCCAGGGGGTTTTGATTTGTTAGCCCCACCTTTTTTTTTAAGGGAACATACTTGCTCTCTGCCCTCAGGATTTCCTCGTTGAATACCTCCCACTGCTCTGACACTGATTTACCATCAATATAGCCGTTTCCAGTCCACTTTGGCCAAATTCCATCTCAGCTCAGCAAAATGGCAGACTGGTCACGAAAGTAAAAACCCATGGGATCCAAAATTGGCTCAGAGACAGGAAGCAAAGGGTAATGGTTGATGGGTGTTTTTGTGACTGGAAGGCTGTTTCCAGTGTGGTTCTGCAGGACTCCGTACTTGGTCCCTTGCTTTTTGTGGTATATATCAATGATTTAGACTTGAATGTAGGGGGTATGATTAAGAAATTTGCAGATGATACTAAAATCGGCTGTGGGTTGGCAAAGAAGAAGAAAGCTGTAGAGTGCACCCCAGTGTCAATGAACTGGTCAGGTGGGCAGAACAGTGGCAAATGGAATTAAATCCGGAGAAGTGTGAGGTAATGTATTTGGGGAGGGCTAACAAGGCAAGGGAATACACATTAAATGGTAGGACAATGAGAAGTGTAGAGGAACAAAGGGACCTTGGAGTGCATGCCCACAGATCCCTGAAAGTAGCAGGCTAGGTAGATAAGATCGTTAAGAAGGCATACGGAATACTTGCTTTTATTAGCCGAGGCATAGAATATAAGAGCAGGGAGGTAATGCTTGAACTGTATAAAACAGTAGTTAGGCCACAGTTAAAGTACTGCATGCAGTTCTGGTCACCACATTACAGGAAAGCTGTGATTGCATTAGAGAGGGTAAAGAGACATTGAGGTGTATAAAATGATGAGGGGCATAGATAGATTGGATAGGACGGGCCTATTTCCCTTAGCAGAGGGGTCAACAACCAGTGGGCATAGATTTAAAGTCATTTGTAGAAGGTTTAGAGGGGAGTTGAAGAGAAATATCTTCACGCAGAGGGTCGAGGGGTCTGGAACTCATTGCCTGAAAGGTTGGTAGAGGCAGAAACGCTCAGCACATTTAAAACGTACTTGAAATGCTGGAACCTACAGGGCTATGGACCAAGAGCTGGAAAGTGGGATTAGGTTGGGTAGCTCTTTGTCGGCCAGCGTGGACACACAATGTGCCGAAATGGCCTCCTTCCGTGCTGTAAATTTCTTTGATTCTATGATAAGGTCTCCCCTCAGCCGCCTCTGTTCTAAAGGAAACAAACCCAGCCTATCCAATCTTTGCTCATAGCTAAAATTCTCCAGTGCAGGCAACATCTCCTCTGTACCAAGTGCAATCACATCTTTCCTGTAATGTGGTGACCAGAACTGGCCTAACTTGTGTTTTATACAGTTCAAGCATAATCCTTAATGTCTGCAGGAAAGGTTTGTCATTGTTTCTTCAAGTGCATATCCAAATACCTTTTAAATGAAACCCTCATAGTATTTAAAAAGTACGTGGATATGCACTTGAAGTGTCGTAACCTACAAGCCTACGGACCGAAAGTGGGATTAGGCTGGATAGCTCTTTGTTGGCCGGCACGGACACGATGGGCGAATGGCCTCCTTCTGTGCTGTAAATTTCTATGATGATTCTTTGTTGGTTCAGTCTATAATTTTTCTCCTTTCTAATTGGCTATTTTCTACTTTTATTATTTGCCAATCTCAATTGAAGAAAACTTTCCTCCCAAATTTACATTTTCTTTCCACTTGCATTCCACCCCCCAAAATGATGCCTAATCTCATTGGAGCAAAGATACAGCCGCCCTGACCGTTCCTTATATGCCCTTAAAGTAAGCTTTTGGAAATAGGACCATGGAAGTAATTGGAATTTTTTTTTAATGTAAACGCCATTTAAAAATTAGTTTAATCATGAATTCTCCAACTTTTTTGTTTACAGCAGATGTTCAAAAATGTCCATCTTGTATTAGAGGGACTTTGAAGATAAATCTTGTTTTCGTTATCCCCTCGTCCCATCTGTCAGTGATTTTATTAGAGGACACTATAGGGATTGTGATTTTTTTTTACGATCCAGGAAGATTTAAAAGAAGCACATCTTCTGGAGATAATCTACTTGTTATAGTGAAAGAATTGGTTATAATATGTTATATGTTTGACCAAATAAATATTAAATATTGGCACATCAAAGTGGAGTTCTCATATTTTGTTATATAGGTAACAACTTGTATTTTTATTGTGCTTTTGATGTGTTATAAACGGTTACAGCAGTAGTCTTTTACTTGTTTATACTGAGAAGTTAAAAGCAATGAATGCTCATATAAACAGGTAGCGATTACTAGAAGGAGTGTACAAAAATTCAGGTTTGGAAGGATATTCTGAATAAATGCCACAAATAATCTATCGATAGGTTCTGTTGAAATACGATTTCCCGCACTCACTATCCTGCCAGTGCTTACTGTTCCAATGCCCATTGTTTAGCTTCTAACGATTCACTTTCCCAATTGCTCACTGTCAATCTTCCACATGCTTCACTCAATTTTCCAGCACTGATTCCCCTCAGTACTCCTATGCTCACTACCTTCTTCCAATACCAATTACTCCAACCCCAAATATTCATTGCTCCTAGCCACCAATCTGAATTCTTACTACCCCATACTCCTATTTGAAGTGCTCACTCTTCCAGTAGTCCCAAATACTCTTTATCCCCATGGCAACTTTTTTCTCCCAGAACTTTGTGACATGCTGTATTCCTACGTACCTACTAACCCTCAAACCTTTGCTGCTACTCTTTTCCAGTTATCCTCGCAGCCACCCACAACAAATACTAAATTTCCCAGCTGCCTTTATTGCTCCCCGCTTCTTCCTAACTTTTTAGAAACTCGTATCTTCCTCCCAAATAACATATTAGCTCATTTATTGTGAGTAATGCCATAATAGATTAACTTCTTTCTAAAACACTTGAGAAATGCTACTGAAGATGAAATAGTAATGTTTTAAAAACAGTACATCTGGTGCACTTTTCTGCCCATCACAATTATGTTACACTTTGCATCATCCAAATTTATGTATCACATTTCAAAGAAAAGCATAAAGCATCTCTCCAGGAATGCAAAATACTGGAGCCAAGATTTCTGCAGTCTCTTAATTTGCATTTTTTGGAACTCAATTTTAATTAACAGCAATTAGACTTTGTAGTCTTAAGGACACAAATCTACACTTTACATGGTATAATGTTCCTGATTGTATGAAAAGGCAATGGCACAGGAAATCTGCTAGTATATATAGTAAAAAATGCATCTAGTGCATGTCTGTCATAGCCCAGACCTCAGAAACCAGACATTACATTTTTTACAGATGAAAAGCATTTTATGTTCAAGAAGAGAAAGCCAGTCACCTGGCGCCTGAGACATAAGCACTTTAAAATCTGCATAATTTTTTGACCAAACAACAAATAAGGTTTGATTGATACGAGCTTGTGTTTGCTTAACAACAAAGCGACTTCGTGGCTTTAAAGGGACACAGCTCCAATTTACCAGCAGAATTATACATTTTGTGTTACATTATCTAACAGTCCTGTCTTTATTAAATGGTGTATTAACCTGATTTAGCATGAACAAGTGTTTTTTTAAAGCAGTGTGTTATTTTGGTGAGTATATAAGTACAAGTTGAATATAAAACACTGCTCCTTATTGGGGCTACATTTTACCTCTACTTTTAGTTGGTCCTAGGCACAGTTCCTTGCCTATGCAGGTAACTAAACAGCTTGCCCTTATCCTAGTCCCAATACTAGGATCACAGTAATCAAACGGGTTTGTGTTAAATGGAGCATAATATTCTTGCTGGCTATCGTTGCCCCTCGTGGTATGCCCTGTTGGGATTGCAAACCTTGCTTGCAGCTCTCCTATTAAAATGCAATAATTGTAATGAGTTTAGTTTCACTATTGGTAGCAATAATATCTGCCAACATTGAACTCTGGGGAGTGAGATTTATGATGAAACGGGGACACAAATTACAAAACTATTTAAAATTATGTTGCACTATTTATTTTTGAAAGTGAAAGATATAAATTTTTTAAGATTCTGGTCAGGTTATATTTTCAAACCCAACAACAGTCACTCCAATTGAGTGATACTTATCTGAGCTACTGTCTGCCGCAGGGGAAAAACACTGGACTGGAGACTTTGTAGTTTCAGACTATTTACCACTTGATGCTATATAGACAGATTTCTATTTATTATAGTCTCTTTTTCTCCTGCAAATTTCCCCTGAATCTTTCTTCCCTCCCTCTCCCCTGAACGTGTTGACTCCATCTGGGTAAGTTCTATGGAGACTTGTCATTCGCTGGTACCTCGCCCATGTGGCCATTTTTCATGTGCGAGGCTTGTCCATGAGGCTCGGCAAACATCTTGGCTGGGATGTCAGAGCTGAGCTCAGTTCTCTCAGCTAAACTCCATGCAGGCATAGTTCCTACATGGGTCACTGGATCGGGATCAGGAGTGGAACCCTAGCAATGTTTTCCTTTAAATACCCAGCCAGGCTGGCTGGCCAATTATTAGCAGTGTCATGGAGTTCTGTGATCCTGTCTGGTTCAGGTATTGGATTGCTAAGTCTTGATGTTCTGGTCACCCAAATCCAGGCCTCCTCATGACCACCTGTTTTTCCAGATCCCTATGTGAACAGTCTTAGCAAAGCATTATGCGGACTCTGAAGATTATTTCCTTTCCCAGGGTAGTCAGTTGACGGGTGCACTCAGGAGCCCTCCCTCCCTGCAAGCTGTTTTCCTTTTTTACCACCGATTCACCTCGCAGCTTAGTCCTGGATCTTACACATGGGTTGGAGGAAACCATTTCATTGCAGCCCTTGGGATTCTGACCTATAAAGGAAACAGTTTAGACACATCTTGTATGCTACATGCTTAACATGTATTGAGGTTTTGTTGTTAAAGAAAGCTGAGAAGGGCCAAACTACCTTTTGCCCCTTCTTAGTGTTATCCTGAAAAACTGTGTCAAAACTGAAGTTGGCATTTTCCAGTTTCTCCAGGTACCAATATGAATCAACAACTGGAAGTGATGCCGGTTGTATTTTTCAGCATGACCCTCGAAGTACTCTCTTGAACACCGCAAGCCCATAATACCACACTGGGGGCTCCTGCCACTGTATCCCACTGGTTAGCCCATTGTTCAAGATGGTGCATAGAGTGCTCTTGATCCATTGGTTACTCTGAACCATCACAATATGATCTGAAAAAAGGATTGCTGCACTATTTTGAGCAATGACTGGAACAGATACTCCGAGGGTATTCCATTCAATATCACCCACTACATCATTGATAAAGATATCAAATAGGATGAGTAACAGTGGACAACCTTGCCTCACTTTTTGAGTTTCTCATCTGCCCGTAGATTTTGGAATTGGAGTACACCTCCCAGAAAAAGATTTGGCCTTTCGGTCCCAATAGCTTCATCAAGATTTTATGAGGCACTAGGATGAGAACCTTACAAAAATGGATAAAAGCAGAATATGTGGGGTTCTCTTATAGTATTCTGCATATTTGTCTAAAGCCACATCCTGTCCTACACATTCCTCCTGAAAATGAAATCCTAGCTGTTCCATTCTGATCGCTGCAGGATCCTCCAGAGCATCTGATATGCATGCTATAACAAGCTCACTAGGATGATTTTTTTTGGATACTGTGTTCTGGGGCACTGAGGGTGAGTCATTTCAGACACAATCCTATTTACTAACTTCACAGGGTTCTCCAAGTCCATTGTCATTCCCCCGCAGAGAGCAGTTTTAAGACATTTAGCTCAAATACTGACCACACCAACCACCCTATCGTTAGCTGGGTGGCACAGTCCACTTCCAGTGAAGTAACTTATGGCTACGACTGGATAAATAAGAATGGAAGCAGTCAAGTGCAGTCCTACCCAGCTGGATGACCGAGGAGAGGCACTGAAAGAGGATGGTATGATCAACCATATCAAAGGCTGCAGGCGGGTCGAGAAGGACAAGGAGGGATAGTTCACCATGGTCACATACATACCAGATGTCATTTGTGACTTTGATAAGAGCTGTTTTGGCACTGTGGCAGGGATGGGAACTTGATAGTAGGGATTCTAACATGGAGTTCAGGGAAAGATGGGCACGGATTTGGGAAGTGACAACACATTCAAGGGTTTTGGAGAGGAAAGGGAGGTTGGCAATGAGGCAGGAGTTTACAAGGACAAGGGTTAATTTTTTGAAGAGGGGCGATGACGACATATTTGAAGGAGAGAGGGACAGTACCTGAGGAAAGAGCCATTAACAATATCAGCTAACATGGAGACCAGGAAGGGAAGTTGCGTGTTACAGTACAGCTATGACACTGGCATCTACACAACAATATGGAAAACTGCCCAGATATGTCCTGTTCACAAAAAGCAGGACAAATCCAATCCGGCCAATTACCAACTTCCCCCCCCCCCCCCCCCCCCACCCAAATCAGTAAATCATCAGCAAATGCTGCAAGGTGTCATCGACAGTGCTATCAAGCGGCACTTGCTCACCAATAACCTGATCACCGATGCTCAGTTTGGGTTCTGCCAGGACCACTTGGCTCCAGATCTCATTTCACCCTTGGTCCAAATATAGACAAGAGTTGAATTCCAGAGGTGAGGTGAGGTGAGAGTGACTGCTCTTAACAAAAGGCAGCATTTGACCGAGTGTGGCAACAAGGAGCCTTCGTAAAATTGAAATCTATGGGAATCTGAAAAAACTCTCCATTGGGTGAAGTCAGACCGAGCATAAAGGAATATGGTTATGGTTGTTGGAGGCCAATCATCTCAGGCAGAGGACATTGCTGCAGGAGTACCTCAGGGATGGTTGCTGATGACTGCACAATGTTCAGGTCCATTCGCAACTCAGATAATGAAGCTGTCTGTGCCCCATGCAGCAAGACCTTGACGACATTCAGGCTTGGACTGATAAGTGGTAACTAACATTCACACCACACAAATGGCAGGCAATGACTATCTCCAAAACGATAAAGTCTAACCACCGTCCTTTGATGTTCAACGGGTTTAGAATCGGCGAATCCACACCATCAACATCCTGGGGGGGGGGGGTCACCATAGACCAGAAACTTAACTGGACCAGCCACACACATACTGGCTACAAGAGCAGGTCTGAGGCTGAGTATTCTGTGGTGGGTGTCTCATCTCCTGAATCCCCAAAGCCTTTCCACCATCTAGAAGGCACAAGTCAGGAGTATAATGGAATACTTTCCACTTGCCTGGATGAGTGCAGCTTCAACAACACTCAAGAAGATCAACACCATCTAGGACAAAGCAGCCCGCTTGATTGCCACTCCATCCACCACCTTTAACATTCACTCCCTCCACCACCGGCGCACCGTGGCTGCAATGATTCATCTACAAGATGCTCTGCAGCAACTCGCCAAAGCTTCTTCGACATTTCAAACCTGCGACCTCTACCACCTAGAGGGACAAGGGCAACAGGCACATGGGAACACCATCGCCTCCAAGTTCTCCTCCAAGTCACATATCATCCTGACCTGGAAATATATTGCCATTGCTTCATCGTTGCTGGGTCAAAATCCTGTAACTCCCTCCCTAACAGCACTATGTCATCCAAGAGTTGGTATGCTAGACGGAAAAAGAGAGGCCAGGTCTTTGAGGGGGTATCTTTTGTAGTTCAGTAGTTGAGTAATCCCTAAAGAAGCTTGAGAGTGTCAGTCAATATGGCACCCAGATGAAAGTAATTGGTAGAAGGATTAGAGGGGCGTTTAGGAGAAATTTCTTCACCCAGAGGGCGATGGGATTCTAAAATGCACTGCCTTAAAGGGTGGTCAAAACAGAAACCCCTTTTGCATTTAAAAAGTATTTGGATGTGCACTTGAAGTGCCGTAAAATACATTGCTACGGACCAAGAGCTGGAAAGTGGGATTCGGCTGAGCTCTTTTTCGACTGGCACAGACACGATGGGCCGAATGGCCTCCTTCTGTGCCATAAATTTCTATGATTCTATGAAGAACCTCAAAGTGGTGAAAGGGCTTGGAGGAGCCATAGAATGGATGCACCCTAGTTCTGAGCCCTTTGAGAAAACCGGAGTTATTGTGCGGGAGCAGAATGTTGAATAATTGCATACTGGTTTGCTATTTATTGTTTTTCTGCCCTTTCATAGAAACATAGAAAATAGGTGCAGGAGTAGGCCATTCGGCCCTTCGAGCCTGCACCACCATTCAATAGGATCATGGCTGATCATTCCCTCAGTACCCCTTTCCTACTTTCTCTCCATACCTCTTGATCCCTTTAACTGTAAGAGTCATATCTAACTCCCTCTTGAATATATCCAATGAACTGGCATCAACAACTCTCTCTGGTAGGGAATTCCACAGGTTAACAACGCTCTGAGTGAAGAAGTTTCTCCTCATCTCAGTCCTAAATGGCCTACCCCTTATCCTAAGACTGAGCCCCCTGGTTCCGGATCTCCCCATCATCGGGAACATTCTTCCCGGATCTAACCTGTCCAGTCCTGTCAGAATCTTGTAAGTTTCTATGAGATCCCCTCTCATCCTTCTTAAACTCCAGTGTATAAAGGCCCAGTTGATCAAGTCTCTCCTCATATGTCAGTCCCGCCATCCCGGGAATCAGTCTGGTGAACCTTCGCTGCACTCCCTCAATAGCAAGAATGTCCTTCCTCAGATTAGGAGACCAAAACTGAACACAATATTCCAGGTGAGGCCTCACCAAGGTACTCTACAACTGCAGTAAGACCTTCCTGCTCCTATACTCAAATCCCCGATCTATGACGGCCAACATACCATTTTCCGCCTTCACCGCCTGCTGTACCTGCATGCCAACTTTCAATGACTGATGAACCATGACACCCAGGTCTCGTTGCACCACCCTCTTTTCTAATCTGCTGCCATTCAGATAAATATTCAGCCTTTGTGTTTTTGCCCTCAAAGTGGATAACATTTATCCACATTATACTGCATCTGCCATGCATTTGCCCACTCATCTAACCTGTCCAAGTCACCCTGCAACCTTTTAGCGTCCTCCTCACAGCTCACACCGCCACCCAGTTTAGTGTCATCTGCAAACTTGGAGATATTACACTCAATTCCTTCATCTAAATCATTAATGTATATTGTAAATAGCTGGGGTCCAAGCACTGAGCCCTGCGGCACTCCACTCGTCACTGCCTGCCATTCTGAAAAGGACCTGTTTATCCCGACTCTTTGCTTCCTGTCTGCCAACCAGTTCTTTATCCACGTCAATACATTACCCCCAATACCATGTGCTTTGATTTTGCACACCAATTTTTTGCGTGAGACCTTGTCAGAAGCCTTTTGAAAGTCCAAATACACCACATCCACTGGTTCTCCCTTGTCCACTCTACTAGTTACATCCTCAAAAAAATTCCAGAAGATTTGTCAAGCATGATTTCCCTTTCATAAATCCATGCTGACTTGGACCGATCCTGTCATTGCTTTCCAAATGCGCTGCTATTTCATCTTTAATAATTGATTCCAACATTTTCTCCACTACTGATGTCAGGCTAACCGGTCTATAATTACCTGTTCTCTCTCCCTCCTTTTTTAAACAGTGGTGTTACATTAGCTACCCTCCAGTCCATAGGAACTGATCCAGAGTCGATAGACTGTTGTAAAATGATCACCAATGCATGCACTATTTCTAGGGTCACTTGCTTAAGTACTCTGGGATGCAGACTATCAGGCCCCAGGGATTTATCGGCCTTCAATCCCATCAATTTCCTTAACACAATTTCCAGCTTTATAAGGATATCCTCCAGTTCCTCCTTCTCACTCGACCCCCGGTCCCCTGGTATTTCTGGAAGGTTATTTGTATCTTCCTTCGTGAAAACAGAACCAAAGTATTTGTTTAACTGGTCCGCCATTTCTTTGTTCCCCATTATAAATTCACCCGAATCTGACTGCAAAGGACCTACGTTTATTTTCACTAATCTTTTTCTTTTCACATATCTCTAGAAGCTTTTGCAGTCAGTTTTTATGTTCCCAGCAAGCTTCCTCTCATGCTCTATTTTCCCCTCCTAATTAAACCCTTTGTCCTCCTCTGCTGTATTACAAAATTCTCCCAGTCCTCAGGTTTGCTGCTTTTTCTGGCCAATTTATATGCCTCTTCCTTGGATTTAACACTATCCTTAATTTCCCTTGTTAACCACGGTTGAGCCAACTTCCCAGTTTTATTTTTACTCCAGACAGCGATGTACATTTGTTGAAGTTCATCCATGTGATCTTTAAATGTTTGCCATTGCCTATCCACCGTCAACCCTTTAAGTGTCACTCGCCAGTCTATTCTAGCCAATTCACGTCTCATACCATCGAAATTACCTTTCCCCAAGTTCAGGACCCTATCTCTGAATTAACTGTGTCATTCTCCAGCTCAATAAAGAATTCTACCATATTATGGTCACTCTTCCCCAAGGGGCCTCGCACAACAAGATTGTTAATTAGTCCTTTCTCATTACATGTCACCCAGTCTTGGATGGTCAGCTCTCTAGTTGGTTCCTCGACATTTTGGTCTAGAAATTCATCCCTAATGCACTCCATGAAATCCTCCTCCACCGCATTGCTACCAGTTTGGTTAGCCCAGTCAATATGTAGATTAAAGTCGCCCATGATAACTGCTGTACCTTTATTGCACGCATCCCTAATTTCTTGTTTGATGCTGTCCCCATTCTCATTACTACTGTTTGGTGGTCTATACACGAGTCCCACTAGCGTTTTCTGCCCTTTGGTATTCCGTAGCTCCACCCATACAGATTCCACGTCATCCAAGCTAATGTCCTTCCTTACTATTGCATTAATTTCCTCTTAAACCAGCAACGCCACCCCACCTCCTTTTCCTTTCTGTCTATCCTTCCTAAATGTTGAATACCCCTGGATGTTGAGTTCCCAGCCTTGGTCACCCTGGAGCCATGTCTCCGTGATGCCAATTACATCATTTCCGTTAACTGCTATCTGCGCAGTTAATTCGTCCACCTTATTCTGCATACTCCTCACATTGAGGCACAGAGCCTTCAGGCTTGTCTTTTTAACACCCCTTGCCCCTTTAGGATTTTGCTGTAATGTGGCCCTTTTTGCTTTTTGCCTTTAGTTGCTCTGCCCTCCACTTTTACTTTTCTTCTTTCTATCTTTTGCTTGTGCCCCCATTCTACTTCCCTTTGTCTCCCTGCATAGGTTCCCATTCCCCGCCATATTTGTTTAACCCCTCCCCAACGGTACTAGCAAACACTCCCCCTAGGACATTGGTTCCAGTCCTGCCCAGGTGCAGACCGTCCAGTTTGTACTGGTCCCACCTCCCCCAGAACCAGTTCCAATGTCCCAGGAATTTGAATCCCTCCCTTCTGCACCACTCCTCAAGCCACGTATTCATCTGAGCTATCCTGCGATTCCTATTCTGACTAGCACGTGGCACTGATAGCAACCCTGAGATTACTACTTTTGAGGTCCTACTTTTTAATTTAGCTCCTAGCGCCCTAATTCGTCTCATAGGACCTCACCCTGTTTTTTTTACCGATATCGTTGGCACCACGACAACTGGCTGTTCACCCTCCCTCTTCAAAATGTCCTGCACCCGCTCCGAGACATCCTTGACCCTTACACCAGAGAGGCAACATACCATCCTGGAGTCTCAGTTGCGGCCGCAGAAACGTCTATCTGTTCCCCTTACAATAGAATCCACTACCACTATTGTTCTCCCACTCTTTTTCCTGCCCTCCTGTGCAGCAGAGCCACCCAAGTACAACAGCCCCCTCGGTCGGAAAATCTAAGGATTGTGCCTTGAAGCTGGGTTGGATTTTTCCTCGGTGAGGACTTTCTGTGCACTTGATGCTGATTTAGGGTGCAAGGATCCTGCTAGTTGCTGGATCTTGTGCAACAATGGTGCTGATCAGAAATTGGTTATTGAGGATACTGGAATAGTGTATTTGAAAATGTTATTACCCTGTACTGTGTTTAAATAGATTTAAAAAAATCTAGCCCAGCATTTGTGGTGTATAAATGTCAAGATGTTTGACCAGACCTTTTGTGTATTCTAATTAAAACATGGGAGAGTATTAAAATACGTTTGATTATTTTTTTTCCAACTTCCTTAAGAAAGTAATTCACATATCAGAGGTGCTAATTAGAAACAATAATGTGTGTGTCTGCTTCTACTCGAACAATGGAAATAATGCATTACAAAGTATTATTTATCAATACCTGTTGGATTGATTTGATGTTTGTATCCTAGTTGCTACAAGAGGCCAATCATTTTCATCCCAGTATGCTATTTTCAGCAGAGATTATGTACATTTCGGCTAGAAGTAAACCAACCAAAATGCGTGGCTACTTTTTCTTGTGAATCAATCGATATTGCTAGGGATTCTAGTATCATCTAGTCTGTTTTTCCTTTGTTATGATACTGCCAATATCAACATAAATTTGTAAACTATTGGCAGCTTCCTCGGGTCCAAATTGTGACCCCTGCTGTTTAAAACATAAAAATCAAAAAAGATAACATCACAACCATTGTTTCACCTCATTAACTTTCACATTTAAGACCTTTTCTCAAAGTAATGTTTTGCAAAATAATGTGTACATTTTGTCCACTTAAAATTCATATCTTGAGAACCGTTGTATAAAATTACATCTGTCACCTTTCAAAATGTAATAACTATCATTTCAGTTTAATTTTGTCAACAGTAATATTATTTAACCATGTTATGATCAATTTAATAATTAGTAGACCAGATAAAAATGATGAGCACGTGACTTACTGAGAAGTAAACAATAGAGTGACATCAGGACTGTCTAACCTATCAACCTTGGGGTAAATAGTTTGAGTCGTGCTGATGTCATGAGCTGACGAATTCCTAGTAAACCACTGGTCACGATTCATTCATTTGTTTTATACAAAAATACTAGTGTCGTTGAGATATTTCAGCTGTGGTTTCTCGGGAAAATAGACCACATTGTATGTATAAGATGCTCAGTACAGCATTAAATTATAATTACCATGTTAAGATGATCAAAACAAAGTTTTTAATTTAATTGAAACATCTTTAAAGCATGATTAATATTACAAATTCTTCAGTACCCACAGTCTTTCGGAGTCGATTGTACTGTTGACAGTTCATATTTTTTTCTTGTGATCTGAATAATTAACGTTGTGAAGTGTAATAGATCCATGTTGTGTTTAACGCTCAGAGTGCAAACCGGCAAGGATTGTGAGTGCAAAGTTCACACTTCTGTGGCTGCAGGTGCAATAGTAATATATAATCATAGAATCTTACATCATAGAATGAGGCCATTTGGCCCATCATGCCTGTGCTAGTTCTTTGAAAAAGCAGTCCAATTTAGTCCCGCACCCCAGCTTGTTCCCCATAACCCTGCAAATTAGTCCTCTTCAGGTACATGTCCAATTCCCTTTTGAAAGTTACTTTGGAATCTGATTTTGCCACCCTTTCAGGTAGTGTGTTCCAAATCTTAATATTGTTCTTTGTGAAAAAATACCTCTTTTGGATTCCCCTTAACCTTCTCTGCTCTGAGGAGAACAATCCTAGTTTCTCCAATCTCTCCATATATCTGAAGTCCCTCATCCATGGTAAACCAACACTCTGTACCCTCTCCAAGGCCTTGACATCCTTCCTAAAGTGTGGTGCCCAGAATTGTACACAATGGGCCGAAAATTGCGGCCTCTCCGGGTGCGTACAATGTGCGCACGCACCCGCAGAGGCCTCGCAAATGCTGGTTCTCGCCGCATGATGTACATGCGCCGAGAACCAGCTTTTGCAATCTGTCAAAATGACAGATCGCACGCATCCCTGCGAGAAGGACATCCGCAGGGCAGAGATTGGGCTATTTACCCAACTCTTGCCCAGCGAATGTCCTTCAAACTCTTATGCCGGGTAAAAGCAGGCGTATAGCCTACTTTTGCCAGCGTAAGAATTTTAAAACATAGAAACATTAAATTTAATCACTAATTTTTACATTTAAAAACCCTGTCCATTTAAGGTAAGTTTATTTTTAACCCTATTACAACACACTAACTTTTTTCAAAAAAATAATTTTTTTCTAAAACATTTAATTACTTTCAATTTCAATTCATTTTAAATACGTGAGGTGTTTTTTTTACATTTATTGTGCTGTGTTTCTTATTTTGGGGGTTATTCTCATTGATAGTAATGGGAGTTCCCATTATTATCAATGAGAATACTAGATGTTCATTGGTGGTCCACACACACGTGATCCCACGATACACATACGTACCTGGAAGTCATGTTCCCATACGCTGAACTGCGAAACTAGGCCTCCGACCGCAATCCTGCGTTCCTTTGGGATCACCAGGTATTTTCGTTTAAAAAATTCCGGTTGGAGGCATCCGCCTGAAGGAAGCCTCTGGCCGCAATCTTTCCCCCAATACTGCAGCTGCCTAGCTAGTGATTTATAAAGGTTTACCATGACTTGTTTTATATTCAATGCTCCTATTTACAAACTAAGTATCCCATACACTTTCTTAGCCATCTTATCAACTTGCCTTGCCACCTGCAAGGACTTGTGAATATTTACAGGTCTTTCTACTTTTGCAGCCCCCTCAAAATAGTAACATTTCGATTAAACTGCTTCTCCAAGTTGTTCCTCCCAAAGTGCATAATTTCACACTTGTCCGCATTAAATTGTGTCTGGCCATTTCATTAGTCTGTCTACGTCCTCCTGAAGTTTGCTGCTATCCTCCTCACTATTTACTATATTGCCAAATTTTGTATCCTCCGCAAGCTTTGAAATTATACTCCCTATACCCAAGTCCAGGTCATTTATATCTAACAGGAAAATCAATGATCCTAATACCGACTTCTGGAAGGGTACTGCATACTTCTCTCCAGTCAGAAAAACATCCATTGATCACTACTCTCTGCCTCTATCACCTTGACAATTACGTACCCAAATTACCTCAGTCCTTTTAAAACCAAATGCTTCCACTTTACAAACAAGTTTGTTATGTGGTGCTTCAGCCAAGTTTGCTGACGATACAAAGATGGGAGGAAAAGCAATGTGTGAGGAAGACACAAAAAAATCTGCAAAAGGACATAGATAGGCTAAGAGAGTGGGCAAACATTTGGCAGATGGAGTATAATGTTGGAAAGTGTGAGGTCATGTACTTTTGCAGAAAACATCAAAGAGCAAGTTATTATTTAAATGGAGAAAGATAGCAAAGTGCTGCAATACAGCGGGACCTGGGGGTACTTGTGCACGAAATACAAAAGGTTAGTATGCAGGTACAGCAAGTGATCAGGAAGGCCAATTGAATCTTGGCCTTTATTGCAAAGGGGATGGAGTATAAAAGCAGGGAAGTCTTGCTACAGTTGTACAGGGTATTGGTGAGACCACACCTGGAATACTGCGTGCAGTTTTGATTTCCATATTTACGAAAGGATATACTTGTTTTGGAGGCAGTTCAGAGAAGGTTCACTTGGTTGATTCCAGAGATGAGGGGGTTGACTTATGAGGAAAGGTTGAGTAGGTTGGGCCTCTACTCATTGCAGTTCAGAAGAATGAGAGGTGATCTTATCGAAACATATAAGATTATGAGGGGGCTTGACAAGGTGGATGCAGAGAGAATGTTTCCACTGATGGGGGAGACTAGAACTAGAGGGCATAATCTTAGAATAAGGGGCTGCCCATTTAAAACTGAGATGAGGAGAAATTTCTTCTCTGAGGGTTGTCGATCTGTGGAATTCGCTGCCTCAGAGAGCTGTGGAAGCTGGGACTTTGAATAAATTTAAGACAGAAATAGACAGTTTCTTAAATGGGAATAAGGGGTTATGGAGAGCGGGCAGGGAAGTGGACTTGAGTCCATGATCGGATTAGCCATGATCGTATTAAACGGTGGAGCAGGCTTGAGGGGTCGTATGGCCTACTCCTGCTCCTATTTCTTATGTTCATCAAATCCTTTTGAAATTCTAAATGTACAACATCTACTGCTCTATGATCATCAACCCTCTGTTACTTCATCAAAGAACTCAACCAGGTTAGTCAGACACAATTTGCCTTTAACAAATCTATGTTGGCTGTCCCTTGTTAACCCATGCTTCTCCAAGTGAGTTAATTTGTCCTTCCCTTCACAATAGTCTCTTACAGTTTTCTCACCACTGACGTTAGACGGAATGGCCTGTAGTTACCAGGTTTATCCCTCCCCTTTTTTGAACAGGGATGTAACATTTGTAATCCTCCAATCCTCTGGCACCACTCTCATGTCCGAGCTCCTGTTATCTCCACCCCAGCTTTCCTCAGCAACCTAGGATGCAGCTCATCTGGACTGGATGACTTGTTAACTTTGAGTGATTTAGCGCCTCCTTTCCATCCATTTTCATCCTATCCAATCCAATGTCTCTACTTCCCCCTTCCTCTATTGCAGCATTAACCTCATCCTCTTCTTTTGTGAGGACAGATTCAAAGTACTCACTCAGTACCTCAGTCATACCCTCTCCTGCCACAAGATGATTTTCTTTTTTGACCCTAATTGGCTTCACTATTCCTTAGGATTTATTCTAATTTATTATTTTTGTTTAGAAGTTCTACAAATTTAATTAGAAATCTGTTGACAGATAATTTCCACTCTTTATTTTAACAGGAATTGTTGTATTTGGAATAAATAGACCACAGTCCAAAAATGCAATCAGCAAAAACCTTGTGGAAATGGTAAGCACAATCATTTTTATAAATCTATAGTTTATAGTAGATGCACGATTGTACAAGTAGAGACACAGTATGCAAATAGAGGCACGATTTATAAAAATTCATTTGAAAACAGTTTAATGCCAGAGGACTAGAAGACAGCTAATGTTATTCCTATATTTGAAAAGGGAGATAGAACAAGTCCAGTGAACTATAGACCAGTTAGCTTAACGTTAGTGGTCGGAAGGATGATGACATTTTTACTCAAAGGTCTTCGATAAGGTACTGCACAGTAGACGCATGACTAAGGTTAGAGCATATGGAGTCGGGACAAGTAGCAGAGTGGATATTCCGCTAGCGACAAAACAGAACACAGAGAGTAGGGGTGAAAGGCAGTTACAGAGACTGGTAGAAGGTGGAAAATATTGTTCCACAGAGATCGGTGCTGGGACTACTGCTGTTCACCATTTTCTTAAACGATTTGGATTTGGGAATTGGTAGTACAATTTCAAAATTTGCAAATGACTCCAAATTGGAGGGTATAGTTAATACTGAGGAAGACTGCGACAAAATACAAGACAACGTTAATAAACTTGCTAAATGGGTGTGTAAATGGTAAATTAATTTCAGTATAGATAAGTGTTAGGTGGTGCATTTTGGTAGGAGGAATAAGGAGACCAGATACTCCTTGGAAAATAAGAATCTAAATGGAGTAGAGGAGCAAAGAGATATAGGGGTACACATTCAAAATTATTAAAAGTAGCAATGCAAGTTGCAAGGCCATTAAAAATGCAAACAAAGCACTGGGGCTCATTTCTAGAGGAATAGAATTGAAAAACAGTGAAGTTCTATTAAAGTTGTATAGAATCTTGCTTAAACCACACTTCAAGTACAGTGCACAGTTCTGATCCCCATATTACAAAAGGATATAGAGGCACTGGAGAAGGTGCAAAAAAGATTTACAAGGTTGATTACGGAACTGAGAGTTGATATTATCAGGAAAGACTGAACAGGCTGAGACTTTTTTTTTTCTACAAAAGGTAAGACTGAGGGTGACGTAATAGAGGTCTTTAAAATTGTGAAGGGGTTTGATAGGGTAGACTTAGAGAAGATGTTTCCACTTGTTTGGAGTGTCCAAATACAAGACAATCGCTATTAAATCCAATAAGGAATTCAGGAGAAATTTCTTTACCCAGGGAGTGATTGGAATGTGGAATTTACTACCACATGGAGTAGTTGAGGTGAATAGCATAGATGCCTTTAAGGGGAAGCTAGATAAGTTCATGAGGAAGAAAGGAATAGAAGGTTATGCAGATAGGGTGGGAGGATGCTCATGTGGAGCATAAACGCTGGCACAGACAAGTTAGGCAGAGTGCCTTATTACGATGCGATAAATTCTATTCTTTTGACATTATCAGTAGGAATCTTTTAACTTGTATTTTAATATTTTATTTTGTTTAGATGACGGCAGCTATAGAAGAAGTAAAATGTGATAAAAATGTTCGAGCAGTTATACTGCGCAGTGAGGTACCAGGAATATTTTGTGCAGGTTTGTGATCAGCATTAATTTTCAAATAAGTTAGAACAAAATACCTCCAGGGTAGAACTAATCTTTGTTCTGATCAATAAGTAATTCAAATTTAGTCTTTTTGAAATAAAAAAAAAAATGCTTGTCTAGCTGAAATAGCCATGTAGTTTTATTCAGCAATACTAGAATGTGCCACTTGCTCCATAAGTAAGAGACCATAAACATAATTTCTATATTGTAATATTTAATTTAATTTTAAAGTGTGATTTTAAAAAAAATGCAAATATTCGTGATGATGCTTTCAGAATCAGTTCTGTTATTGGTGGCTCTTTGTTCTTGTGATGTTAAGGTGTGGAGAGTCACTCAGATTTACTGAAAGGTACGCAGCAGAACTCTGATTATTAGGTGGCTTTTTATCAATGAACTATTACCAATTCTTAAACAACTGAAAACAAAGCCTGGTTCTTTTTGTTTCTTGGAAATTACATCAGCCACAAGTAAACTGGCTGTTGAGAAGGAGAGCAAAATTAAAAGCCTAACTTGCTAGTAAATGTTCAAAAATCCTAAACAAAATGTCACACATATACACAGATAGTAGTAACTTGGCAAGGTGTTGGCAGTGATTGTTTTTTTTTCTGGGACATCAAGTTGAATTTGCTGAGTATTGACGACCTAGAAGCAAAATAACATTTTAAAATATCTTCATTATCTCCTGTTAGCCAAATTGATAATCCCCCAATGCTGTAAAAGATAATCTGGAACAGCTAGTTGGAAAGAAAATTATTTCCAGTAAAAAGAAAAATGCATGCATTAAATCATATGAAAATTCATGTGGGAAGCAGTGCATAAGCAATAATATAATTTGGTATGAATGGATGATGGAACCAGCAGGAACATGCCAAATTGAGCAAGTAAGAGAGGAAAGGAAAAGTAACAGAATGAGAAAAATAGATGTAATAAGACTAAACCTGTATGGCATAAGGAAGGAAGCATGTAACCTTAGATGAACAAATATATTGGTAAGGGATAGAATAGTAAGCAGCAATGTTTTTTCCGGCCATGTGGTCCGTTCAAAATACCGCGCATGCACAGTTTTTCTATTGAAATGTCAGCAAGCCAGCTGCATGCAGCTTACAGGGACCATTGGTTAACAGAGAGTTGGTTCTTATTGTGTATCACAACATGTACATGGTAGAGAATGTTCATAGTTCTTTCACTTAGCATTGTGGTGCCTTGTTAAATATCAGCAAGGCTGAATAAAAGTGAAATTGTAATAGAAACATAGAAAATAGGTGCAGGAGTAGGCCATTCGGCCCTTCGAGCCTGCACCACCATTCAATAAGATCATGGATGATCATTCCTTCAGTACCCCTTTCCTGCTTTCTCTCCATACCCCTTGATCCCTTTAGCCGTAAGGGCCATATCTAACTCCCTCTTGAATATATCCAATGAACTGGCATCAACAACTCTCTGCGGCAGGGAATTCCACAGGTTAACAACTCTCTGAGTGAAGAAGTTTCTCCTCATCTCAGTCCTAATTGGCCTACCCCTTAGCCTAAGACTGTGTCCCCTGGTTCTGGACTTCCCCAACATCGGGAACATTCTTCCCACATCTAATCTGTCCAGTCCCGTCAGAATCTTATGTTTCTATGAGATCCCCTCTTGTCCTTCTAAACTCCAGTGTATAAAGGCCCAGTTGATCCAGTCTCTCCTCAGATGTCAGTCCAGCCATCCCTGGAATCAGTCTGGTGAACCTTTGCTGCACTCCCTCAATCGCAAGAACGTCCTTCCTCAGATTAGGAGACCAAAACTGAACACAGTATTGCAGGTGGGGCCTCACCAAGGCCCTGCACCACTGCAGTAAGACTTCCCTGCTCCTATACTCAAATCCCCTTGCTATGAAGGCCAACATACCATTTGCCTTCTTCATCTGCATGCCAACTTTCAATGACTGATGAACCATGACACCCAGGTCTCGCTGCACCTCCCCATTTCCTAATCTGCCGCCATTCAGATAATATTCTGTCTTCGTGTTTTTGCCCCCAAAGTGGAAAACCTCACATTTATCCACATTATACTGCATCTGCCATGTATTTGCCCACTCGCCTAACCTGTCCAAGTCACCCTGCAGCCTCTTAGCATCCTCCTCACAGCTCACACCGCCACCCAGTTTAGTGTCATCCGCAAACTTGGAGATATTACACTCAATTCCATCATCTAAATCATTAATATATATTGTAAAGAGCTGGGGTCTCAGCACTGAGCCCTGTGGCACTCTTCTAGTCACTGCCTGCCATTCTGAAAAGGACCCGTTAATCCCGACTCTCTGCTTCCTGTCTGCCAACCAGTTCTCTATCCACGTCAGTACATTACCCCCAATACCATGTGCTTTGATTTTGCACACCAATCTCTTGTAAGGGACCTTGTCAAAAGCCTTTTGAAAGTCCAAATACACCACATCCACTGGTTCTCCCTTGTCCACTCTACTAGTTACATCCTCAAAAAATTCCAGAAGATTTGTCAAGCATGATTTCCCTTTCATAAAACCATGCTGACTTGGACCAATCCAATCACTGCGTTCCAAATGTGCTGCTATTTCATCCTTAATGATTGATTCCAACATTTTCTCCACTACTGATGTCAGGCTAACCGGTCTATAATTACCTGTTTTCTCTCTCCCTCCTTTTTTAAAAAGTGGTGTTACATTAGCAACCCTCCAGTCCATAGGAACTGATCCAGAGTTGATAGACTGTTGGAAAATGACCACTAATGCATCCACTATTTCTATGGCTACTTTCTTAAGTACTCTGGGATGCAGACTATCAGGCTCTGGGGATTTATCGGCCTTCAATCCCGTCAATTTCCCTAACACAATTTCCCGTCTAATAAGGATATCCTTCAGTTCCTCCTTCTCACTAGAACTTCGGTCCCCTAGTACATCCGGAAGGTTATTTGTGTCTTCCTTTGCGAAGACAGAACTGAAGTACTTATTCAATTGGTCTGCCATTTCTTTGTTCCCCATTATAAATTCACCCGAATCTGACTGTAAGGGACCTACGTTTGTCTTCACTAATCTTTTTCTCTTCACATATCTATAGAAGCTTTTGCAGTCAGTTTTTATGTTTCCGGCAAGCTTCCTCTCGTACTCTATTTTCCCCCTCTTAATTAAACCCTTTGTCCTCCTCTGCTGAATTCTAAATTTCTCCCAGTCCTCCAGTTTGCTGCTTTTTCTGGCTAATTTGTATGCCTCTTCCTTGGATTTAACACTATCCTTAATTTCCCTTGTTAACCATGGTTGAGCCACCTTCCCCGTTTTATTTTTACTCCAGACAGGGATGTACAATTGTTGAAGTTTGTCCATATGATCTTTAAAGGTTTTCCATTGCCTATCCACCGTCAAGCCTTTAAGTTTAATTTTTCAGTCTATTCTAGTAATGGTATGAGAGTAACTGCAGTTGCTGAATAAAAATGTAATTTATTTTGGCTTGTCTATATAAGGCTTAGAAATGAATTCATTTCAACAGATTTATGCAAAATGTGAAGAACAGTGGTATGTTTGGGGCGACCCTCTTATCGCCCCTCCAAATGCATGACTAAGAAATTGAAGAGAATGGTATTGAATAGAATATGCATGTGTGAGGGTACAACCCACTGCCTGAAAGTGCGGTAGAGGCAGAAACCCTCACCACATTTAAAAAGTACTTGGATGTGCACTGAAGTGCCATAACCTACAGGGCTATGGACCAAGAACTGGAAAGTGGGATTAGGCTGGATAGCTCTTGGTGGGCCGGCGTGGACGCAATGTGCCGGAATGGCCTCCTTCCGTGCTGTAAATTTCTATGATTCTATTATGCCTCTTGAATTTATTTCTGAAATGATTTAGAGGCTCTGAAATTAGTGTCTGTGACAGCATACTTTCAGAGTTTGCCGTCATAATCCCGTTGAAATGCCCCGCAAACTCTGAATTTGTGGCCTGTCAACGTATGTGTTGACAGGCCATCTGCGAGGGGTTCAAAAAAGCAATCTTTGGCACAGAGTTGGGCTATTTGCCCAGGGACAGGGCAGCGATTGCCCACATAAGTTTTATGGTTGATGCAAGCAAGCATAGGGCCTGCTTGCATCAGCGTAAGGGGATATCTAAGCCTTAAATTAAAACATTTACATATTCAACATTATGTGCATACACTTTATTAAATGAGTTTATGCAAATAATTGGCATGGATTACAGTTTTAATGATGTGTGAAATTATCAAAAACATTTTTTTGGTTGAGTTTGGTGGATGGAATGAAGGTAATTATGATTAAAATTTTATTAATTGTATAATTTTTACATTTCTGAATTCCATTGCATATCATTAGGGAATTCCCTTTGTAAATGATTGCAATGGAATTCTCCTTTGTCAATGGAGGACCAGACCCAAGAGATCCCAGGTATGCTTCCGAACTGCTTGCTTCCCTCGGATCCATGGGCCATTACACTGCCCTCCGCCTCGAGGCCTGAGACCGCAATTCTTTGCAGCCTGGGCACCAGCAGGTAATTTTGAAAATGTTTTGTGGGTCAAAGGTGTACTCTGGAGAGATGCCTCCAACCACAGTTTCTAGGCCACAGTTTATTAGGGAAAAAGTGTTCTTAAGTAGTGGAACTTCCACTGAGAGCTTGCCAAGATATTTTTACATGAATTGGGATTTCTGTGCATTGTAAATAAAAATAGCCATTTAGTCATTTATTTAGTAATTTAATTTGATTAATTAAAAATTGCAAAACACTGAAAAGAAATAGAGTACTTTCAGTCAAAGTAAACTGCAACACCAACCTTGATCGGCTAGTATGTAAATACACTAGTGAGCTATATAAATGAGAAAGGTCTTGGATTTGATCCTCTAGTCTAAGTTGAATTACAGATCTTAGATAGGACTCTGATGGAGGAATTGACCTCTGTGCTCCTCAGCTATGGAGGGAGAAAAAAAAACATCTTGAGCTTTGATTATTGATTGCTGTTCAGTGAGCCATGTGGATAGTATCTTGAGAACTTATTGCTTAGATTGCTGATCACTGAGGGATACCTATTATTCCCTGTTTAGCTCGTGATAACTTATATCTCCAAATTTGCAGATAAAATTTGTGTTAAGCTCGTGATATCTCCAAATTTGCGGATGACACTAAGTTGGATGGCAGTGTGAGCTGCGAGGAGGATGCTATGAGGCTGCAGAGTGACTTGGATAGGTTAGGTGAGTGGGCAAATGCATGGCAGATGAAGTATAATGTGGATAAATGTGAGGTTATCCACTTTGGTGGTAAAAACAGAGAGACAGACTATTATCTGAATGGTGACAGATTAGGAAAAGGGGAGGTGCAACGAGACCTGGGTGTCATGGTACATCAGTCATTGAAGGTTGGCATGCAGGTACAGCAGGCGGTTAAGAAAGCAAATGGCATGTTGGCCTTCATAGCGAGGGGATTTGAGTACAGGGGCAGGGAGGTGTTACTACAGTTGTACAGGGCCTTGGTGAGGCCACACCTGGAGTATTGTGTACAGTTTTGGTCTCCTAACTTGATGAAGGACATTCTTGCTATTGAGGGAGTGCAGCGAAGGTTCACCAGACTGATTCCCGGGATGGCGGGACTGACCTATCAAGAAAGACTGGATCAACTGGGCTTGTATTCACTGGAGTTCAGAAGAATGAGAGGGGATCTCATAGAAACGTTTAAAATTCTGACGGGTTTCGACAGTTAGATGCAGGAAGAATGTTCCCAATGTTGGGGAAGTCCAGAACCAGGGGTCACAGTCTAAGGATAAGGGGTAAGCCATTTAAGATCAAGATGAGGAGACACTTCTTCACCCAGAGAGTGGTGAACCTGTTGTTGAGGCCAATTCACTAAATATATTCAAAAAGGAGTTAGATGTAGTCCTCACTACTAGGGGGATCAAGGGGTATGGCGAGAAAGCAGGAATGGGGTACTGAAGTTGCACGTTCAGCCATGAACTCATTGAATGTTCAGCCATGAACTCATTGAATGGCGGTGCAGGCTCGAAGTGCCAAATGGCCTACTCCTGCACCTAATTTCTTTGTTTCTATGTAGCTTTAAGAATCTGCATACATAAAGGTTGTTTTGCAGATGTCCTGTATAAATGGATAAGTAACAATAATACGTGTTTTTTTATGTTCTATTCATAACACTGACAGTAGTAAACATTGTGGATTTCAGATCCTGGCTGTGTGTACAGCAGCTTGTTTAATAATTGTTACTGTCCTGGAAGTAAGAAAAGTAAGTTTTAAAAAGGCAAACAATACAATGTAGAGAGGTGAAATCATATTTGTGGTAAGCGCATTGGGGGTAATGTATTGACGTGGATAGAGAACTGGTTGTCAGACAGGAAGCAAAGAATGGAAATAAACAGGTCCCTTTCAGAATGGCAGGCAGTGACTTGTGGGGTAGAAACATAGAAACAAGGGGCCCAAGTTTCCACATGATTCGTGCCTGATTTTTAGGAGCAACTGGTGGAGAGCGGACTATTTTAGAAATCACAATCCTCCACATTTTTTTTTCTGCAGTTCTACTCAGGTAGAACAGTTCTAGTTTAGAACAGAATTTTTTCTTCAAAAGGGGGCGTGTCGGGCCACTGACGCCTGATTTGAAAGTTTCCACAGTGAAAATGTACTCCAAACTAAAGTAGAATGGAGCCAGTGAAGATTTTTGTAGAACTGAAAAAACCTGTTCTACACATTAAAAAATCAGGCGCAGGTTACAAATTAGGCGTCCAGAACGAGGTGGGGGGGAAGGGAACTCATTAAATTCGACAATAAATCCTTATTTATACTTCTACAAATATTATACAAATAAATCCAACCTGAATAAACATTTATAAGCCAAGAAAAGATTAAATAAACCATCTTCCTACCTGTGTGACAGTGCTTCAGCCAGGGAGAATTCTGCAGCCGTCCGTGTCGCTGAGCGGGAGGGAGGGAGGGAGGGAGGGAGCCGAACCGAACCGAACCAGTGCGGGTGTCGGGTCTGGTCGGTGGGGGTGGGGAGCGGGGGTCGGGTCGGCGGAGGGGGGCAGCGGGGAGCGGGTGTCGGGTCGGGTCGGCGAGGGGGGGAGCGGGTGTCGGGTCTGGTCGGCGGGGGTCGGGTCGGCGGAGGGGGGCAGCGGGGAGCGGGTGTCGGGTCGAGTCGGCGAGGGGGGGAGCGGGTGTCGGGTCGGCGGGGGGGGAGGGGGAGCGGGTGTCGGGTCAGGTCGGCGGGGGGGGGGACGGTTGTCGGGGGCTGGGAGCAGGGGCTGGCCGTGGGAGGAGCCCCAGTGAGGCCATTCAGCCAGGGCTAGGGGCTGCGTGCTTCCGGCCCCTCCCACACAGTTCGGCGCCTGGAGCTACTGCACTTGCGTGCCGACTGTAGCGCGCATGTGCAGAGGTCCCGGCACTGTTTTCAGCGCCGGGACCTGGCTCCGCCCCCCCACAGCTCGTGCTGGCTGCGCCGAGGGCCAGAGGACCTGTAAGTAGATGGAGAATACCGACGATTTTTTTAGGCGCGAAAAACGGGCGCCCAGCTCGGAGGGGTGCCCGTTTTTTTTCTTGTGGAAACTTGGGCCCATAGAAACATAGAAAATAGGTGCAGGAGTAGGCCATTCGGCCCTTCTAGCCTGCACCGCCATTCAATGAGTTCATGGCTGAACATGCAACTTCAGTACCCCATTCCTGCTTTCTCGCCAAACCCCTTGATCCCCCTAGTAGTAAGGACTTCATCTAACTCCTTTTTGAATATATTTAGTGAATTGGCCTCAACAACTTTCTGTGGTAGAGAATTCCACAGGTTCACCACTCTCTGGGTGAAGAAATTCCTCCGCATCTCGGTCCTAAATGGCTTACCCCTTATCCTTAGACTGTGTCCCCTGGTTCTGGACTTCCCCAACATTGGGAACATTCTTCCTGCATCTAACCTGTCTAACCCCGTCAGAATTTTAAACGTTTCTATGAGGTCCCCTCTCATTCTTCTGAACTCCAGTGAATACAAGCCCAGTTGATCCAGTCTTTCTTGATAGGTCAGTCCTGCCATCCCGGGAATCAGTCTGGTGAATCTTCGCTACACACCCTCAATAGCAAGAATGTCCTTCCTCAGGTTAGGAGACCAAAACTGTACACAATACTCCAGGTGTGGCCTCACCAAGGCCCTGTACAACTGTAGTAACACCTCCCTGCCCCTGTACTCGAATCCCCTTGCTATGAAGGCCAACATGCCATTTGCTTTCTTAACCGCCTGCTGTACCTGCATGCCAACCTTCAATGACTGATGTACCATGACACCCAGGTCTCTTTGCACCTCCCCTTTTCCTAATCTGTCACCATTCAGATAATACTCTGTCTCTCTGTTTTTACCACCAAAGTGGATAACCTCACATTTATCCACATTATACTTCATCTGCCACGCATTTGCCCACTCACCTAACCTATCCAAGTCGCTCTGCAGCCTCATAGCATCTTCCTCGCAGCTCACATTGCCACCCAACTTGGTGTCATCCGCAAATTTGGAGATACTACATTTAATCCCCTCGTCTAAATCATTAATGTACAGTGTAAACAGCTGGGGCCCCAGCACAGAACCTTGCGGTACCCCACTAGTCACTGCCTGCCATTCTGAAAAGTCCCCATTTACTCCTACTCTTTGCTTCCTGTCTGACAACCAGTTCTCAATCCATGTCAGCACACTACCCCCAATCCCATGTGCTTTAACTTTGCACATTAATCTCTTGTGTGGGACCTTGTCGAAAGCCTTCTGAAAGTCCAAATATACCACATCAACTGGTTCTCCCTTGTCCACTCTACTGGAAACATCCTCAAAAAATTCCAGAAGATTTGTCAAGCATGATTTCCCTTTCACAAATCCATGCTGACTTGGACCTATCATGTCACCTCTTTCCAAATGCAGTGCTATGACATCCTTAATAATTGATTCCATCATTTTACCCACTACCGATGTCAGGCTGACCGGTCCATAATTCCCTGTTATCTCTCTCCCTCCTTTTTTAAAAAGTGGGGTTACATTGGCTACCCTCCACTCCATAGGAACTGATCCAGAGTCAATGGAATGTTGGAAAATGACTGTCAATGCATCCACTATTTCCAAGGCCACCTCCTTAAGTACTCTGGGATGCAGTCCATCAGGCCCTGGGGATTTATCGGCCTTCAATCCCATCAATTTCCCCAACACAATTTCCCGATTAATAAGGATTTCCCTCAGTTCCTCCTCCTTACGAGACCCTCCGACCCCTTTTATATCCGGAAGGTTGTTTGTGTCCTCCTTAGTGAATACTGAACCAAAGTACTTGTTCAATTGGTCCGCCATTTCTTTGTTCCCCGTCATGACTTCCCCTGATTCTGACTGCAGTGGACTTTCGTTTGTCTTTACTAACCTTTTTCTCTTTACATATCTATAGAAACTTTTGCAATCCGTCTTAATGTTCCCTGCAAGCTTCTTCTCGTACTCCATTTTCCCTGCCCTAATCAAACCCTTTGTCCTCCTCTGCTGAGTACCGCAAGGTTCAGTGCTGGGACCCCAGCTATTTACAATATATATTAATGGTTTAGACGAAGGAATTGAATGTAATATCTCCAAGTTTGCAGATGACACTAAGCTGGCTGGCAGTGTGAGCTGTGAGGAGGATGCTTAGAGACTGCTGAGTGACTTGGACAGGTTCGGTGAATGGGTAAATGCATGGCAGATGCAGTATAATGTGGATAAGTGTGAGGTTATCCACTTTGATGACAAAAACAGGAAGGCAGATTATTATCTGAATGCTGACAGATTAGTAAAAGGGGAGGTGCAATGAGACCTGGGTGTCATGGTACATCAGTCATTGAAAGTAGGCATGCAGGTGCAGCAGGCAATTAAGAAAGCAAATAGCATGTTGGCCTTCATAGCGAGAGGATGAGAGTATAGGAGCAGGGAGGTCTTGCTGTAGTTGTACAAGGTCTTGGTGAGACCACACCTTGAGTATTGTGTGCAGTTTTGTTCTCCTAATCTGAGGAAGGACATTCTTGCTATTAAGGGAGTGCAGCGAAGATTCACCAGATTGATTCCCGGGATGGCAGGACTGACATATGAAAAAAGATTGGATCGACGAGGCTTATATTCACTGGAATTTAGAAGAATGAGAGGGGATCTCATAGAAGCATATAAAATTCTGACAGGATTGGACAGGTTAGATGCAGGAAGAATGTTCCCAATGTTGGGGAAGTCCAGAACCAGGGGTCACAGTCTTAAGGATAAGGGGTAAGCCATATAGGACCGAGACGAGGAGAAACATCTTCACCCAGAGAATTGTGAACTTATGGAATTCTCTACCACAGAAAGTTATTGAGTCCAGTTCATTGGATATATTCAAAAGGGAGTTAGATGTGGCCCTTACAGCGAAAGGAATTAGCGGGTATGGAGAGAAGGCAGGAGTTGGGTACTGAAGTTGCATGATCAGCCATGATCATATTGAATGGTGGTGCAGGCTCGAAGGGCCGAATGGTCTGCTCCTGCACCTATTTTCTATGATTCTATGTATGCTGTAGTGAGTGCGTAAAGAAATGCTTCTCATGATTGTAGTGGACTGGATCTTCTACTGAAAGATACCTATTAATTTCGTAACTATTACATTTGTAATTTCTTAACTATATTGTTGTTAAGTAGTTAGGCTTCAACATTCTCAGTGTTTCCTATTGATCTTTTTGCTGGAAACAAGAAAGCTGAAAGCAGTAGGGATCTGAAAAGCATTGGAACTTTGGCACTATGATTTCTCTAAGTGTTTGAGAATTGAGCTGTGTTTCTAGTTGAAATATTACGAGCAATTTATTTTTGTACTTCCTTATCTTCCAGTAACTGGTAGACTTTCAGTCTGAAGGGAGCATTGTATTGCAAAGAGTAGTGGGCACAGTGTAAAGTAATTAAATTCAGGATGTTGGGACTCGCCCTTTGACTTGATGTTTTATGCTTCCTTGAACGCAGTTGAAAATTATATTGCATCTTGTAACTCCCCTATTACTACTTATATATCTGTCTAATATTTCCATGCACCATTGCTTAATTGAGTTTCTATGCTACCTGATGTCAGTAGACATTGTCTTTGTGAAGGTGTTGCATCTGAGGAAGGGAGTGTTTGAAGACCAGGACCTCAAACCCGGCACCAAGCCCATGGTCTACAGAGCAGTAGTGATACCCGCCCTCCTTTATGCTTCAGAGACATGGGGGCTGAAATTCATCAATTCATTGCCCGCCGCCGTCGACTGCTGCCCACTGCCACCGACATTGCTCTTGCAGATCTGCCCAGTGCCACTTTCGAGGTGGCCTGGAGCGGACGGGAGGGGAGAGCCGCCAGGAGCTGCCCGCTGATGTCAGCGGACGGCCGAGTGACGCAACTGACCTCCCGCCCGCTGAGCTCCCATATTGATGCGGTTGGACTGCTGGCTGGAGGCTGGTCTGTTCCCGACGGTAAGTATGAAGAACCTGAAAAAAAGGTTAGTGAACATTTAAAAAAAAAACATTTTCACAATGACTTACCTGGATGGAGTCCCCTGAACGTCTTCCGATAGTTTTTAAAATTTTGTGCTGATAATTTTTTTTCCAGATCTACGACCCTCCGTGGACCCGATTCCATACTCGACGGCAAGCGCCTCTGCCACTGAGAATGAGACCTCCCGCCCGCTGCCACCCAAATTGGTGATGTCTGTCATCCATTTGCTGCCCGGTGACCTTTGAGGGACCTCGGCGATGAATATACCGTCCAAAATACTATCCGGTACCTTGGCAGCACTTTGGGCGGCACTTGGTGGGGGCGAAGGCCTTGATGAAAATCGGCCCCAAGGATTATGTACAGCAGGCACTTCAAAGCACTGGAGAAGTACCACCAGCGCTGCCTCCGCAAAATCCTGCAAATCCATTGGCAGGATAGGCGCACCAACGTCAGTTTTCTCGCTCATGCCAACATCCCCATCATCGAAGCATTGACCACGCTCGATCAGCTCTGATGGACGGGTCACATCGTCCGCATGCCCAATACTAGACTCCCAAAACAAGCGCTCTACTCAGAGCTCCGACACGGCAAGCGAGTCCCAGGTGGGCCGAGGAAAAGCTTCAAGGACACCCTCAAAGCCTCCTTGAAAAAGTGCAACATCCCCACCGACATCTGGGAATCCCTGGCCCAAGACCGCTCAAAATGGAGGAAAAGCATCCGGGAAGGCGCCGAACACCTCGAGTATCTTTGCCAGGAGCAAATGGAAGCTGAGCGCAAACAGCAGAAGGTGCGCACGACAACCCAAACACCCCACCCATCCGTCCCTCCAACCACCGTCTGCCCCACCTGTGACAGAGACTGTAGATCCTGCATTGGACTCATCAGTCACCTAAGAACTCATATTGGTGTGGAAGCAAGTCATCCTCGACTCCGAGGGACTGCCTAAGAGAGAGAGAGTTGCATCTCTCCAGATAACTAGTTTGTAGCCTCTGTATCTAGAAAAAAACCACTACTAACAAAATTTACCTCGCAGCTGTTGGTGTGCTCATTGATAATGTATTGAGATGACTCAAAAATTATTGTCAAGAAAATAACAGATTTAATAAAAGAAATAACCTAGCATTTCTGGTATCATCCTTGTAAATCTTTTATATACCCTCTCCAGTGCCTCTATATCCTTTTTTATAATATGGCGACTAGAATTGTGCACAGTACTCCAAGTGTGGTCTAACCAAGGTTCTATACAAGTTTAGCATAACTTCTCTACTTTTCAATTCTGTCCCTCTAGAAATAAACCCCAGTGCCTGGTTTGCTTTTTATTGCCTGATAACTTGCGTCACTCCTTTTAGTGATTTGTATATTTATACTCTAAGATCCTTTTGCTCTTCTAGTCCATTTTGATTCTTCTTTTCCAAGTAATATGTGATCTATTTATTTTTCTTACTAAAATAGAAGTTTTTAGTGGATTTTGAAATGAACTGTTGTAATGTATAATAATGTATACCAAACAAGAACATGCTTAGTTCTAAATAGTTAGTTCTAAAATATACCTGTGAATATTGCAGAACATGAGAAATTGAATATTAAAAAAACTGACCATGAATGTGGTGCATGCAGTCAAACAAAGTTCTAATCTTGTACTTTTAGCCTTGTTTTATTTTTTCAGAAGTTTTAATTTGATGTGTCTTGAGACTTCATCTGTTTATTTATTTCAATGGAGAGGCACATGAAAGAAAACAGATTCATTTGGAAATAGACTGTAATTTTGTTCTGTGTGTGTAGCTACAAATATAATAACCTTTTAGGATTGAATCATAAACCCACACCTTAAAACAGTGCTATCTAAACACGTGGAGCTGAGGCTGTCAGCATGTCAGAACTAGTGCATGGGCAGCATGTTGTTGGACAATAACACGAGCCTTCAATTTAATAAAAACACTCTCACATCATTTAAAAAATGTACAAAAAACACGATCCATATTGCACAAAATAACCAAGATCATGCTGTTTCATAAGCCCATTCATCCTATCTCTTTTTCCACACATCCTATTTCTCCTTTTGCCTCCATCCTTCCCCTCTCCTGAAGACTTTTTTTGCTCTCCTTTTCTCATTCTTTCTCTACCTTCCGATTCAGTGTTTAATTTTATTCCTGTAACTGTAGAGTTAGGTAAAATAAATTCAAAACTAATTGGCAAGCAACTCTAACATACACCTCCCATAAAAGAAATTATGGCAGATTCTTATTTTTTCTAGCTTATTTCCCCCCAGAGGATTAAAACTCTGCCTTCCTTGATGCTTTCTTTGAAAGCATGTCTTTTTGTGCAGTGGTCTGTACTAGCTATTTTTTTGTTCTCAAAAAATTTGCATTAGATTGTCCCTCAACGGACTAAAGCATTCTAAAAGCAGAAACATGATTTTAATAGCATCACAGGTTGGATATCATGTAGCTTCATCAACTTTGCAAATCAAGTGAGTTGGTTCAGTCTCTTTTTATAAAGATATGTTGCATTGTGTTATGTCACCATTAATTTAAAATACAGTATTGGTTTTAAGTTATGATCTCACCAATTAATTTCTCTTCAAAAAAAACTGCCTTGATGACAGTAAATAGAAAATTTATCTTACTCTTTTTTTCTTTTGTCTGCTACGTTTAACTTTTTGATGACAGAAACCACTACATTTGTACTCAAATATTAATGTTGAAAGGCTTTAGTTATGATAACAAACTTGAGAAAAAGGGGCTGGTTTCCTTAGAATGGAGAACGTTAGGAGGAGATTTAATAGAGTTGTTCATAATTATAATGGATTTTGGTAAGGTAAATAGGGAAAGCATTTGGAATGCCTGTGAGTTTGTACCTAATGCATATAATTTTAAGATGATCGCAAGGATGAAGAAAGAGGTTGGGAGATTTTTTTTAATACGGAAGATTGTTAGGATGTGAAAAGCTCTACCAGAAACAGTAGTGGGGGCATAATCTAAATTGTCTCCCTCCCCCTCAACACTCCCTCACTTCTCTCGCTCTCCTCTTAGCCCTATCTCGATCCCCCTTTCCTTTTCTCCTACCCTCCCCTCCTACCCTCCTCTCTTCCTCCCCCCCCCACCCCCTCCACTCCCCTCTTTCCCCCTCTAAAGCGTCAAAGCTAAGGCCCAACCATTTCTCGGCTGCTGCTAGGGCCAGTTGGGAGTGAGTTTCGCCGTGGTTTTGGCAGCGGGAGTGGGCAGGCGGGAGCAGGCAGTGGCAGCAGTGGGCGCTAGGTACAGGCCTCTCGACTCGGCAAACTCCGCACATGCGCGAGACTTGTTTTTGTTTTTGTCGTTTCTTCTGGGTGATGACATCACCTTTACTGCGATTGGGGCTGATGGCACAGATGCGCATGCTCATAAAAGCTGTGCACTCATTTGCACCTGCCAGTTGGAAAGGGGTCAGTTTTGGAGAGAGATACACACTCATCATCATCCATCCATCAAGGAAAGTAATAATGAGTACAAAAAAAGCTTCCAAGAAGTCTGATGGAGCCAAGCCCAGAGCTCCCTGGTTTAATGATGACGAGCTGGAGGAGCTTATATCTGAGGTGGAGTGCCGGTATAAAGACCTCACCCGGGATGGTCGTGGCAAGCTTCCATCACCCCAATATAGACGCATTTGGAAGGAGATTGGTGAGGCCGTGTCCTCAGTGGGTAACATTGTGCAGGATGGAGACCAGAGTTTGGAATGATGGAACGATGTGGTGGCGTCAGTAAGAGTGATTAAACATTTATTGGACCACTCCCATGCAACTCCAGAAGGTTCTGTGCCAGTTGTGTCTGTGTGGGTGTGTGTATGTGCTGTATGAACAAAAGGGGCAAAGGCTGCAACGTTTCTTTCTGCATCAAGTCTGAGTGCCACAGGAGTGGATCCAGCAGATGTCATCGAGTTGAGCAGCATAGAGGAGCATGTTTTGGCATTGGCGGGTAACCACTGCTGTGCTACCTCAAAGGGTGATGCAGATCCCGTGCTAGAGCATGGTAAGCTTCTACTAAACTCCGGTCTGCATCACGCTCATGTCATGAAAGGTCATGCAATGTTAAGTCAAATGCCTTTTAACACAGTGTGTTGGCCATTAATGGTGTGCTCATGTAGCAATGGAACTCCTTGAAGTAAGAATGTGAAATGTTACAGCTCACATGTCAGCTTGACCATCCCCACCCCCCCCAGCTATACACCAAAATGTTGTCTTTTACTTGCAGATGTTAATTCGGACAGCACAGAGCAATGCACCCCATCCACCTCTGGCACACGAAGGCCGAGTGTAACACCAACATCTCCCACCCTGATGTTGTCACCAGCCCAACACACCAGCTCCTTCCTCCTCCCGCTCCCACCCAGAGTCATGAAGACCGAGAGGAGGGAGAAGTGCTAGTCTTCAAACTACTTGATGTCGAGGAGGTGAATGAGGAGGTGGATGAGGAGGACTCTAGCCTCCTGACATGTGTGCCACCTGTCCGGCCAACTTCGGTGTCGGGGTCCGACTTCTTAAGATTCAAGTCGGATGAAGCAGGAACAAGTGCTGGGAGGTGCAGAGGCCATGAGGAAAATCCACCAAGTCTCAAGCACCCAGGATTAGGATGGAGGACGGCTCGCAACGATTCAAGAAATGGTCCAGCTGTCAAGGACGAAAGTGGAACTAGATTGAGATATTCTGCTGATCATGGATGGGATAGCTGCCAGCATTGCCACCTTTGCTGAGCAGCATACTGCTAGTACGGAGCGGCACAACACCGACTCTGTTGAGGAGATGAGGCAAGCGATGGCTTCTGGCCATGTCATGCAACCTCTGAGCTCACACCATCGAGGCCGGCGATGCCAGCGCGTTCAATCACGTCCCCTACCTTCTCTCCAAGATGAACACATCAGCAGTGCTCCGGCTGCCCTCCTGCACAACGTAATGGAGCAGAGGCGATGAGGGGCAGGGGTGCGGCTCGCCGTGGTGAAGGCGGACCCATGAAGAGGACGATGGGCCTCATGGGGGGGGGGGGGGGGAAAGAGGTGGTGGTGGTGGGGAGAGGGTTGGGTGTTGGTGGTGGATATGTTCTTTACTCCTCATTAAGTTGTGGCTGTTGTTTCACATGGGTCATTGTCAATGTCACTTGACTGGTCTCGGAACAACTGTACATATGTTGGATTTAAATGTTTGCATGTTCTGTCACTTTTGCATGCTGCACTATTCAATACAGTCACTTTGTTCACTCACTCTTGGTCAGTATCTCATTTTTACATTATCTGGGGTGCGTTCTGAGAAAAAGACAAATCTCCTTCAGGTGTACTGCTGTATGAGGAATATCTTGCCCTCCACATATGATGCTTAATGGGTCCTGTCACCAGGCGATTGCGATACGACAAGTAAGGGTCACCAATACAGGATGTCTGCCATTCAATGATAGACAGTCGCAGTACTTGCAGGCACACATTAAGGCTTGCACTTTAGTCCACTTTTTCTTAGGTCCACCATCGTGGAGTCCCACCCCTGATATGACATTCCTCAGTGACCATGCAGTCGATCATATATCTTTTTCCATCTTCTATACTTGAGGTCATGCTGTTCTCACTATCACATGCTGTGACCTGCCAGAGCATTACATGTTCTCATTTTTGGCTATTTACTCTGACAGAAGCTCATAGCATCTGTGGGCTCACATTCTGTCAATAACTCTGTTCTGCCTGCAATGGTCAAAAAACTCTTGTAGGGCATCTCCATTGAGCCTTTACCCTCTTTCAGAACTTATTGCCGCTTCCTCTACCACACCTTACCTCAACGGAGTACTTTTCATTTACATGTCTGAGCTCATTCTATGTAGGTTAAAGTCGATCTTAACTAATAACTAATTCTGAGCCTCTGATAATGGTGCAGCATATGGACGATACCCGGGATGTGCAGCACTGCAGCACTCTGAGCGATTCTTCCTGCCGCCCGATTCATAGCCAGCTCAGACCAGCTTTTTGCCGGTGGTCCTTCTGGCGGGTGGGAGCACGATCTTAGAGGACCGTGCATGAGGAAAATCCCTGCTTTTGAGCCACCGGCATGGGCGGGCGGGCGGAAGTTTGCGCTGGCGGTACTTCACTGAAGAGTTTCCTGCCGGGCTAGACCTGGGTGGCAGATGGGGGTACCTGAGGAATCTGTGGAAACATTTTTTTTTTCGGGTGGAACCTTGGCGGCTTTAGGCGGAACTTTGACCAAGTTCAGGTCCTCTGTCTTACTCGGTGTACTGTCAACTTGCCTTTTAACTCTGTAGTTACTATATATTGGGCAAACAACCCAATCTCACACATTGTGGTTGGTTTTCAAAGAAAATATTTAGCATTTGATTAACCTACATTAGATTATTATCTCTGCTTTATGTGTAGTTTTGAATTGTATCTCTCTGCTGTCATTCTAAAGCAGCACATCCTCTGACTTGCTGTCACCTGCACCTCTGGAGATTCACTAGTGTTATATTAAAAGTCTTGCGTTAATGTGAAGTTTCTGTATCACACTTTCCCTGTCATACTCTGTTGGTATCACTTATTATAAGACAGCATATCCTCTGATGTACAATGAACAATGCCATGGACAGCCCAGTTTTCTTTTATAAATGGAGGGAGTACTTTGAACAAAAAGTACTCCCCTGGGCTTTATATTTGTTAATAAAATCTGCACTAGGAGTGATGTAGTATACTTTGACAAGTATACTAACCTCAGAATCTACTGGTGCTTAATTTTTTCTAATTGTGTCGTAGTTTCGCTCTGCAACAGGAGTGTAGTAACTTCATTTATTGGCTGACATGGGCTTGGAAGCATGATCAAAGTGCAATTCTCAGAAGAACATGAGTGAGCCTTTTTATAGGTGATATCTTGGGCTCACTTGACAAGCTAGAGCGTGTACAGAACTTTATTAATGATGAAATGTTGTTTTAAAATTTATAATCAATAATTAGGTTCATAATCATTTGGTTTTTCAATTCAAACTGTTGAGTTTGAAACACGTTTTGCCACTGTGCCATCATTTCTTATTGTAAGACTGTTTGGAAGAGTCTTAACAAAAGCAATTTTAAGGGCCCTTTAGTACTGTATTCTTAAATTTGTAATCGATGAAAGATTGCAGAATTTTTCTGGAAAAATTTATACAATTGAAAATGTATATACTTTGAAAGTAGCTAAGGATAATTAACACTCATCAGTTCATTGCTGATGCACACACTTTCATCTTTTGGATAACTTTATCATGTTTCTTTCATGTGCGATCCCACTGTTTGGGCCCAAGTTTCGGCCTCAGTTGCTTCTGATTTTTTGGAGCAACTGGTGTAGAACGGAATATCTTAGAAATTAAAATTTTGGCATTTAGTTTGCTCCAGTTCTAGTCAGTTAGAACAGTTTCACTTTGGAACAGAATTTTTTTTTCAAAAGGGGGCGTGTCCGGCCACTTACGCCTGTTTTCAAAGTTTCGGCAGTGAAAACTTACTCCAAACTAACTTAGAATGGAGTAAGTGAAGATTTTTGTACGCTCGAAAAAACCTTGTCTACACTTTAGAAAATCAAGCGTAGATTACAAATTAGGCGTAGGGAATGGGGGGGGGGGGGGAAGGGAAGTCATTAAATTCTACAATCAATCCTTACTTATACTTATACAATAATTATACAAATAAATCCAACCTGAATAAAAATTTATAAGCAAAGAAAAGATTAAATAAACCATGTTCCAACCTGTGTGAAACAGCAGCAGCCTTCGAGCTGTTGTGCTTCAGGTAGGCCTTTCATGTTGGAGACAGGCAGGGGTGTGGCGTCAGTGTCTCGACGGCAGCCCCAACAGCGGCAGCAAGCAGCCTTCGAGCTGAGCTGCGGTGCTGCAGGCAGGCCTTCATTCTCTTAGTGGCTGGCCGGCAGCCGAAGAATCAACACCGGAAGCACGTAGCTTTTCAAGGGGGCTGAGGCCATTCGGCCATGGGATAGGAACGGCGTCAGTGGCTGGCCGGCAGCCGAAGATACAGCACCGGACCGACGTGAGGCCGTGAGGCCATTCGGCCATGGGATAGCAGCGGCGTCAGTGGCTGGCCGGCAGCCGAAGAATCAACACAGGACACACGCAGCTCTTTAAGGTGCTTGAGGCCATTCGGCCACGCTTTAGGGGCTGCGTCAGTGGCTCGACAGCAGCTGAAGATACAGCAGCAGCCTTCGAGCTGTGAGGGGGACTGAGGCCATTTGGACAGGGAGAGGCAGCCACATAGACAATTTTATACTTAAATTTGCAGAATGGGTGCTGCATTGTCAACACCACATATTATGCAATGGTTTGCCATCAATTCACTGCATAGGAGAGAATTGATTAGAGCTCACCGCACCAGGAACGTCGTAGCCCGTAGGTTGATGGGCAGGAGACCTTACCCACGTCGACAATATCGAACCAGTCGCTCGTACCTGGACATGAGCGAGGCTGATTGTGTGAAAAGGCTGCGTTTTCGCAGAGAAGTTGTCAGAGATCTGTGATATGCTGAGAGTAGATTTGCAGCCCAGAAGCAGAACGCCAACTGCCCTGTCTGTTGCAGTGAAGGTAACAGCTGCACTTTCTTTCTATGCCTCGGGATCGTTTCAGGCTACAACTGGAGATGTGTGTGCCATCTCTCAACGTGCAATACATGCCTGCGTTTACCAGGTCATGGCTGCACTGTATGCGCGAAGGAATTACTTCATCAATTTCTCAATGACTGCACAAGCGATCCATGAGAGGGCTGTGGGCTTCTTCAGGATTGCCGGCTTCCCAAAGGTACAGGGCTGCATTGATTGTACCCACATAGCCTTGCGAACACCTGTGGAGGAATCTGAGCAGTACCGAAATAGGAAAGATTTCCACTCTATCAATGTGCAGCTCGTGTGTGACGGCAAGCAGCGCATCATGTCAGTCGATGCGAGATACCCACGATGCGTTCATCCTACGCGACAGCGTTCTATCTGACATGTTTGAGCAGCAGCCAGAAGGGCAGAGCTGGCAACTGGGAGACAAAGGGTACGGCCTGACCACCTGGCTCATGACGCCCCTATGCGTGACACGGACAGAAGCTGACCGTCAATACAACATGGCGCACATTGCGACACGCAGCGCCAGTCCGGGGTCGACGAGAGGCCTATAAAGGCCAGCGGGAGTCGGGCAGTTCGAGCAGTCAGTCGAGGAGGCGGGTGCTCGGAGCAGTGTGAGTCCGGGGTCGGCGAGAGGCCTATAAAGGCCAGCGGGAGTCAGGCAGTTCGAGGAGGCGGGAGCTCGGAGCAGCGCGAGTCCGGGGTCGGCGAGAGGCGTGGCTTGTGTAGCTACAGGGAGAAGGCAAAAACGAAGTAGAAAGAAACAGAAAGATGAAGTCACAGCCAAGGGGGTAAGTGATTGGCTGGTGATTGGTGACTAGTTTTTCTTTTTTCTCTTCTATAACAGTGAGTAAACTTTAGCATTGTTGTTGCCAATTTAAGTGTATCTAAGGGTTAAGTCATGGCAGGAGAGCTCGGTCACGTGTTATGCTCCTCCTGTACCATGTGGGAACTCAGGGACACTTCCGGTGTCCCTGACAACTACGTGTGCGGGAAGTGTATCCGCCTCCAGTTCCTGACAGACCGCGTTGCGGAATTGGAGCTGAGGGTGGATTCACTCTGGAGCATCCACGAATCTGAGAATGACGTGAATAGCAAGTTTAGTGAGATGGTCTTACCACAGGTTTAAGGGTCCACAGCCAGTTAGGGAATAGAAGACCAGCAGGAAGAGCAGTGCAAGGAAGGTAGTGCAGAGGTCTCCTGCGGTCATCCCCCTGCAAAACGGCTGCACCGTTTTGAGTACTGTTGAGGGAGATGACTCATCAGGGGAGGGCAGCAGCAGCCAAGTTCATGGCACCGTGGCTGGCACTGTTGCACAGGAGGGCAGGAAAAAGAGTGGGAGTGCGATAGTGATAGGGGATTTGATTGTAAGGGGACTAGATAGGCCTTTCTGCAGCCGCAACCGAGACTCCAGGATGGCATGTTGCCTCCCTGGTGCAAGGGTCAAGGATGTCTCGGAGCGGGTGCAGGACATTCTGAAAAGGGAGGGTGAACAGCCAGTTGTCGTGGTGCACATTGGTACCAACGATATAGGTTTATAAAAAAAAGGGATGAGGTCCTTCAAGATGAATTTAAGGAGCTAGGAGCTAAATTAAAACATAGGACCTCAAAAGTAGTAATCTCAGGATTGCTACCAGTGCCACGTGCTAGTCAGAGTAGGAATCGCAGGATAGCCCAGATGAATAGGTGGCTTGAGCAGTGGTGCAGCAGGGAGGGATTCAAATTCCTGGGGCATTGGAACCGGTTCTGGGGGAGGTGGGACCAGTACAAACCGGACGGTCTGCACCTGGGCAGGACCGGAACCAATGTCCTAGGGGTAGTGTTTGCTCGTGCTGTTGGGGAGGAGTTAAACTAATATGGCAGGGGGATGGGAACCAATGCAGGGAGACAGAGGGAAACAAAAAGGAGACGAAAGCAAAAGACAGAAAGGAGATGAGTAAAAGTGGAGGGCAGAGAAACCCAAGGCAAAAAACAAAAAGGACCACTGAATGTAAAGGGGCTGCAGGAGGGGTCAAAACTAAAAATCATGGTTTAAAAACTGTTAAAACACTACCTAAACGCACGCAGCTTTTGAAATAAAGTAAATAAATTGATGGCACAAATCATTACAAATGGGTATGATTTGGTGGCCATTACAGAAACGTGGTTGCAGGGGGGCCAAGACTGGGAATTAAACATACAGGGGTATCTGACAATTCGGAAAGATAGACAAGAAGGGAAAGGAGGTGGGGTAGCTCTGTTAATAAGGATGATATCAGGGCAGTTGTGAGAGACGATATTGGCTCTGATTCAACATTTTGTTCATTATTGTGGGTGGAGATTAGAGATAGTAAGGGGAAAAAGTCACTGGTGGCTGTAGTTTATAGGCCCCCAAATAATAACTTCACGGTGGGGCGGGCAATAATCAAGGAAATAATGGAGGCATGTGAAAAAGGGACGGCAGTAATCATGGGGGATTTTAACCAACATATCGATTGGTCAAATCAAATCGCATGGGGTAGCCTTGAGGAGGAATTCATAGAATGCATATGGGATTGTTTCTTAGAACAGTATGTTATAGAACCTACAAGGGAGCAAGCTATCTTAGATCTGGCCCTGTGTAATGAGACAGGAATAATAAACGATCTCCTAGTAAAAGATCCTCTCGGAATGAGTGATCACAGTATGGTTGAATTTGTAATACAGATTGAGGGTGAGGAAGTTGTGTCAGAAACGAGCATACTATGCTTAAACAAAGGGGACTACAGTGGGATGAGGGCAGAGTTGGCTAAAGTAGACTGGAAACACAGACTAAACAGTGGCACAATTGAGGAACAGTGGAGGACTTTTAAGGAGCTCTTTCATAGTGCTCAACAAAAATATATTCCAGTGAAAAAGAAGGGCGGTAAGATAAGGGAAACCAGCCGTGGATACCCAAGGAAATAAAGGAGAGTATCAAATTAAAAACCAATGCGTATAAGGTGGCCAAGATTAGTGGGAAACTAGAAGATTGGGAAAATTTTAAACGACAGTGAAGAATGACTAAGAAAGCAATAAAGAAAGGAAAGATAGATTACGAAGGTAAACTTGCGCAAAACATAAAAATGGATAGTAAAAGCTTTTACAGATATATAAAACGGAAAAGAGTGACTAAAGTAAATGTTGGTCCCTTAGAAGATGAGAAGGGGGATTTAATAATAGGAAATGTGGAAATGGCTGAAACCTTAAACAATTATTTTGCTTCGGTCTTCACAGTGTAAGACACAGAAATCATGCCAGAAATTGTTGGTCACAGGAATGTGGGAAGGGAGGACCTTGAGACAATCAGTATCACTAGAGGGGTAGTGCTGGACAGGCTAATGGGACTCGAGGTAGACAAGTCCCCTGGTCCTGATGAAATGCATCCCAGGGTATTAAAAGAGATGGCGGAAGTTATAGCAGATGCATTCGTTATAATCTACCAAAATTCTCTGGACTCTGGGGAGGTACCAGCGGATTGCAAAGCAGCTAATGCAACGCCTCTGTTTAAAAAAAAAAAAAGGGGGCAGACAAAAGGCAGGTAACTATAGGCCGGTTAGTTTAACATCTGTAGTGGGGAAAATGCTTGAAACTATCATTAAGGAAGAAATAGCGGGACATCTAGATAGGAATAGTGCAATCAAGCAGACGCAGCATGGATTCATGAAGGGAAAATCATGTTTAACTAATTTACTGGAATTCTTTGAGGATATAACGAGCATGGTGGATAGAGGTGTACCGATGGATGTGGTGTATTTAGATTTCCAAAAGGCATTCGATAAGGTGCCACACAAAAGGTTACTGCAGAAGATAAAGGTATGCGGAGTCAGAGGAAATGTATTAGCATGGATAGAGAATTGGCTGGCGAACAGAAAGCAGAGAGTCGGGATAAATGGGTCCTTTTCGGGTTGGAAATCGGTGGTTAGTGGTGTGCCACAGGGATCGGTGCTGGGACCATAACTATTTACAGTATACATAGATGACCTGGAAGAGGGGACAGAGTGTAGTGTAACAAAATTTGCAGATGACACAAAGATTAGTGGGAAAGCGGGTTGTGTAGAGGACGCAGAGAGGCTGCAAAGAGATTTAGATAGGTTAAGCGAATGGGCTAATGTTTGGCAGATGGAATACAATGTCGGAAAGTGTGAGGCCATCCATCTTGGGGGAAAAAAAACAGTAAAAGGGAATATTATTTGCATGGGGAGAAATTACAACATGCTGCGGTGCAGAGGGACCTGGGGGTCCTTGTGCATGAACTCTTTTGGGAGCAAACAAAAAACATTAAACTGTGCCCACCGTTCTTGTGCATGAATCCTAAAAAGTTAGTTTGCAGGTGCAGCAGGTAATCAGGAAGGCGAATGGAATGTTGGCCTTCATTGCGAGAGGGATGGAGTACAAAAGCAGGGAGGTCCTTCTGCAACTGTGCAGGGTATTGGTGAGGCTGCACCTGGAGTACTGCGTGCAGTTTTGGTCACCTTACTTAAGGAAGGATATACTAGCTTTGGAGGGGGTACAGAGACGATTCACCAGGCTGATTCTGGAGATGAGGGGGTTCCCTTATGATGATAGATTGAGTAGACTGGATCTTTACTCGTTGGAGTTCAGAAGAATGAGGGGTGATCTTATAGAAACATTTAAAATAATGAAAGGGATAGACAAGATAGAGGCAGAGAGGTTGTTTCCACTGGTCGGGGAGACTAGAACTAGGGGGCACAGCCTCAAAATACGGGGGAGCCAATTTAAAACCAAGTTGAGAAGGAATTTCTTCTCCCTGAGGGTTGTGAATCTCTGGAATTCTCTGCCCAAGGATGCAGTTGAGGCTAGCTCATTGAATGTATTCAAGTCACAGATAGATAGATTTTTAACCAATAAGGGAATTAAGGGTTACGGGGAGCGGGCGGGTAAGTGGAGCTGAGTCCACGGCCAGATCAGCCATGATCTTGTTGAATGGCGGAGCAGGCTCGAGGGGCTAGATGGCCTACTCCTGTTCCTAATTCTTATGTTCTTATATCATTGAGAGGACCATTGGCATATTGAAACAGCGATTCCGATGCCTGGACCATTCCGGACGACAATTGCTCTACTCTCTTCACATTGTCGGTCACTTCACTGTTGTGTGCTGCATGCTTCATAACTTAGCCATCATGAGGCAGCAGGAGCTGGTAGTGGAACCAGAAGACCTACGTGAGGTTCCAGTGCATGATGATAGTATTACGGAACAGCAGGATGTGGATGATAACGACGATCAGAAAAGCATGCAAGTGCCTAATACCGAAGCACGAGGTCGGAGGAGGGCCGTCCATCATGCCCCTTTAATGATTGCTCGAGCCTTGCGCCAGCAGCTCATCCGTGAACGCTTCAACTACTGATGCCTGAGGGCTCTGCGACCAATTTTGCACATGGACATGTTTATTCTTTGCAGTTGTTCCTACGTTGTGTTGTGTTAATGGAACATGAAACAGTTTTAATGAAAAAATATTTTATTGAAAAGTTAACATCACTCTAATAAAATATTTGTTGTATCAAACTATACTTTTTAATATGACTCTTAAAGATCACTTATAAACTTGTTAAGTTACAAAACTTACAAAACAGTTTCATTGTGAAAACTCTTACACTGTGAAGAACACTTAAACTTCAGGATCACTTTTTAGGTGCAAAATTATATAAGATACAAAAAATGAGTGCATTTACACTATAAGATCACTTAAAAACCATAAGATCCCTTAAGTTGTAAAGTTACAAAACTTACAAAACAATTTCAATTTGAAAAATGCTATTACAGCTACATCAAGAACAAGAACAAAAGCAGCAAAGAAAGGCTGCAACCATCTCTCATCCATTTCTCAGTGAATGTTCACTTCCTCATGGGGGTGTCATTTGATTGGCTGGGCTGTGTGCCCTTATTGCAGCAACTACCTCAACCAGGCCCTCCCTGACGGCCTGTGCCGACACTTGCATGCCCTCCCTGACGGCCTGTGCCGTCATTTGCATGCCCTTCCTGACGGCCTGTGCCGTCGATTGCACTCTCTCGGACATTCCCTCCCTAAGTTCCCATGTCATTACTGCTATTTCTCCCGTCAGGGCCGTCAACTCTTCACCTACTGCACTGACGCCATCGATGAGTGATCGGGTAAGCTCATTGGTCTCCATACCCAATGCCACAACCTGAGTCGCATCTGTTGCACGCTGCATCTCAGGAGAGCGTGTCTCCAATCTCCTTCTCCTCTGCCTGGGTCTACCTTGTGGCACCACTACACTGGGAGGCATGGGCATGGACGGTAGGACGCTCGGTGTTGCAAGCGGCACCACTACACAGGGAGGCGCGGGCTGGAACTGTGGGACGCTCTGTGTTCCAGACGGCTGAACTGGAGGGAGAGGCTCGGGCTGGAATGGTGGGATTCTCTGTGTTGCAGACGGCAGAACTAGAGGGAGAGGCTCGAGCTGGAACGGTAGGACGCTCGGTGTTCCAGACGACAGCACTCGAGTACGAGCCGTGGGCTGGGATATTGGACGAATGGGTGTAAACTGCTCCATGATATCAGCAGCAACACTGGGACCCGAAGCGTCGGAATCAAAAACATAGTAGGTGGAACCAGAACCTTTGCGAGAGGGAGGCGCAGGCTCGGACGGTGGTTCACTGACTGTAGAATGCTGCATTGTACCAGCCGCACCACTGGGACCCGCAACATCGGAAGCGAAACCATGGAAGGTGGAACCAAGACCTATGCTAGGGGTTGAAACTCTGATGCCCCTTGATGGGGGCTCATAAACATTAAATTGGAAGCTCTCCCCTGCAGACATTTCAGTCATCGCTGCCATCATCCAGTCTGGTTCGTCCGCAGCTGGTTGTACTGGTTCTTGTTCTGTACCCTCAGGATCCTCGGTTGGCAGCAGCGTCGTCGTCGTCGTCGTCGTCGTCGTCGTCGTCGTCGTCATGTTCTGAAAAATACATCAGAACAGTCAAATGCTTAACAGCAAGGGAGGGGGCCGGATGGGTGGCATGAGTACTCTCACACATAGAAAGTTAGGCAGCAGGTTGATTTAAAGGGCCACGATGCATTTTCAGGACTTACCCTCTACCTCGCGTGCGGGCCCAGCTTGTGCTGTACCGATTGCTTTTTTCCATGTACGACTCATCATAGCAGCTACCCTTTGTTCCAAGGGTGTGAGTGGATGCAGATTGGACACGCCTCTTCCTGTCCGAGTTGCCTCCCTTTTGTTGTGGGCCAATTTCTTCTGCAAAAAGTAAAATATAACTTTTTACAGTGTGTCAGTCTGCAAGGTGGGACATATAGATAGCCAGGTTACAATTACGATTAAATTAAAAATGGGAAATATTACTAACACTAACTACTTGACCAAGGTCGTGTCATTTCTTTTTACACTGGCTTCCATATCTCATGGTATACACCACTGCGCAGTAATCTTCTGCAACTTGGTTCCAGTGTTTCTTCATTTCTTTCGGTGGCACTTTTATGCGACCTCTGTTGCTGGTATCTAGCTTCTGCCATCTCTGCTCAATTACGTTGGCCAATATCTCTACTTCCTCATGCAAGAAATTCTTTGTTCTTGGTGGACTTGGTCCATTGCAAAGTTGAATTGGCACTCTTATTTCTCAGAACACACAGTCCTTAATTTGCATGCACCAATGCAACACCGGTTCTGCAAGTTTAGCAGTGAAAAGCTGAACTCACTGATTTCAGCAGGTGATTTATTCAACAGTGCTGCTAAAAGCACTCCCTCATACACAGAAATATCACAAAAATTAAATTACAAGCCTTTGCAGGGGTCCAAGAGACAAATCTTCACTTTTTCTCTAGTCCTTTTAAAAATGGCTGAGTGCCAATGTTTGACACTGCGCGTGCGCGCACGCTCCAACGCGCACGCGCAGGGTTGCTGGCACCACGTTGGCTCATTTAAATTGGACCCGCCCCCCACTACTTACAGAATCGGCGCGAGTGTTTGGCTCCGCCCCCCACTGTGAAGAGCGTGCCGCGCCAAGCTGAGATCGAGCTCCGAGGAGCCGGAGAATATCGAAGTTTTTTTTCTAGCGCACTTTTAGGCGCGAAGAACAGGCGTCCAGCTCGGAGGTGCGCCGTTTTCGGCGCGGGCTGAAACTTGTGGCCTTTGTGTTGGTTAATTGTTTTTATAGTGCACTCATTGTAATCAAAACTTTCCTAGGAAATCTGCCACGATGTGACAGCCAAGCTGTTTCCTGATTCAATGAGTTGATATTTGTAACAATGTGACAACAGCCGTTAAGTAGCATTTTCCTGAAAACAGCATTACAGCAATGATGACATACATCTTGTTTTGTTCTGTGCAGTTTGATCAACTTGAAATAGAAAAAAAGAGGTTTTATTCTGATTGGTAAAACAGTTTTTAAGAAAAATTAACATTGAGGCTTCTAATGGCTCAGTGAATAAATGTATTGTGTGGTACTGAGTCATGTAGGCCAGGAAGGTCCCAGGTTTGATCCCTGCGCTTAATTTAGTTGATCTGAGCTGAGGAAGCAGCAGAACAGAACAACTGATCTCAGTCTTATTATGGGAGGGAAAAATTGACCATAGTTCCTGCTCCTGATTGCTATACATTGAACCCGGCTGACAAATGCACTTGTGTGAATGTTGGGGAACAGCAAGTGTAATGCCACCTTCTACCCATTGACTAGTAACCTGCCGACATACCTTGTCTATATGAAGAATACCCAAGTGCTCAATCTCGTGTGGCTATACGCCACTCTCTAAGTGAGGTACTAGATGGCTGTTGGTGCTTGTGGAACCACACTACTGAGAAGCTTTGCCACCTGTTCCTTGATATCTTTCACCCCAGCCATTTGGGACTCCCTGGCACAATTGCAAAAAAGGCTGCTTATACACCTGGCTATAGAATCACCCATGACTCTCATTGCTTTTCATTGCGACATTATTGCTCAGGACCGTGAAATAGTGTTATAACTCAGCGGTCAAATCAACTAGCCTTGTAAATATTTTGTGTGCTGGAGTAATAGGCTTATACCCAGCTGTCACTGGTAGTGGAGAGCCGTTAGTGGTGGTGGGGGAGGGGGGGCTAGCCTCTAACAAATAGGGCGGCCATTGCGGTGAGCATGGAGGCACAAGGAGCTATTGTAGGTGCAGATATAGGCGGTAGTGATGAAGGATTCTATGTGAATAGTAGTTGACACAGGTGAGTTACTCCTGAGAAATACAAAGCATTATTCCCTAGATTTAATTTCTCAAGAATCCTACCTCTGGTTTATTTCTCCTTTCAGCTGTGTTGAACCCACCTTGTGAGCCTCTTTCCTCCTAGCTAATACTGTATTATCATGCTTAGGTAAATGTGAAGAATGCTGAATGAAGAGGAAATGTGCATCACCTAGTTAGGGTCAGTAACTGTAGATCAAAATGAACTGAGAATCTAGTATGCTGTTCCCATTTCTGGAGGGGAACAGTCAATTGCATCTCAACAAGCAAGTTTAGGACATTACCTGTGCAGTGTAGAGCAAGTGACACCCGAGAAGCAAGTGAACAAGCAACAATGTGTTATGTAAAAAAAACACTCATTCAAACAATGAAGAATCTACTACAGTCCACCTTAGCAACCTGTTATAATGCTCTGTTATTATAAAATGGATTTTCATCTGATTTACCATGAGCAAAATCAGTGTTTCAAATATTTTTGTAAGTATGTATGTCTCTCTTTTTTGCCACAAAGCCCTGATCTGCTGGACCATTCACAGGCAGGTCACCTGATTCTAAGCTTCCATTAATGTAGCCAATTGCCAAGAGACAGCTTAGGATGACTGCATCAAAGCTTCCTCCTCCCTGTGAGGAGGCTCCTGGCCTCCCCACATCCATGTAGCTAAGATCAGTAACTTAACATCATGGAGGATTGCATTTGCTTCCCCCGCTGCCATTGTGCCATGTAACAGCAGCCAAAGTTTGTAGTCTATGTTGGAACCAGTGACCAAGAAAGTACGTTTGAGTCTGACGGAGAGAGTTTAACAAGTTAGGCCCATAGAATACTTCAATTAAAATTAAGATTATTTGTGGAAAAAATTGCTGAAAGCAGATGTGAAATGTCATAAAAGTGGGCAAAGATTGTGTTATCAGAAAGCTGCAGCAAACTGCCGGAAGTTATATTTGTCATTTTGAGCACTGCAGTCTGGTTTTGTTTGCATCAGATATTAGATGCTATCATAAGAAAAACATCACATGAAAAGGGTCATGGTTGAAAAAACAAACTTAATTTAGGTTGAGCACTATTACTGGTAACGTCAAAAATAATTGCATTTGATAAATTATTAAAAGTTGCAACTAAGGCTTATTTTGTAGGGTTACTCTGTACAGGGTATGGTGCTAAAAAAAGTATTATGCAATTTAGATAGATGATTTGAGAGTCGGTAGAACCTAAGTGGGGATAAAAGCTTTTTGTTAATTTACATTCAGGCCATCCTAAACCTTATATAAATTTACTTAAATAGTATATTTGTCATTGACTACAATCTGAAAAGTCAAAAGACATGTTGACTTCCTCACTTAAAACAATTTGCATTTATATAGTGCTATTAACGTAGAAAAATGTCCCCAGGCACTTCAGTGGGATACTTGGGACAAAAATGGAAATCACGTCAAATAAAGGAGTTATTAGGAGAGGTGATGAAAAGCTTGATCAAAGCAGTGGATCTTGAAGAAGGTGCTGAGGTTTAAGGAGCGAAGGCCAGAGCATAGCGTCGAGAGCAACTGTAGGGTGAAGAGGAATGTGGATGCACAAGGGGCCCGAGTTGGTGGAACCAGATTTCTCGGGTGGGGAGGGGATGTTGTAGGCCAGGAGGAGGTTATAGAGAAGGGCTGGGGCAAGGCCATGAAGGTATTTAAACAAACGGATGAGAATTTTAAAGTGAAGGGGATCAGGAACCAGGTCAGCAAGGACATGCGGTAATGTGTGAGTGAGACTTGGTGCAGGGTAGGATATGGGCAGCAGAGTTTTGGATGAGCTGAAAATGAAGGAGGAGGATGCGAGGTTGTCTATGAAAGCATTGGAATAGTTGAGCTTGGAAGTGACAAAAACAAAGATGAAGTTTTCAGTGGCAGCTGGACTGAGGTAGGGGCAGCGTTGGGCGATCTTACGGAGGTAGAAGTAGGTAGTGTTTGTGATGGAGGAAATATGAGGTTGAATGTTCAGTTTATGGTTGAATAGGATGCAGACATTGCCAACAGTCTTGATCAACCTGAATTAGTGGCTGGGGAGGGGGCTGGAGTTGGTGGCAAGGGTACAGAGTTTGTTGGGGGGGGAAAGAAAAGATGATGGCATCAGTTTTCCCACTGTTTAGCTTGAGGAAATTGCAGCTCATCCAAGACTGGATGTTGGACAAGGAGTACAACAATACAGAGGAGGTGCAGGGGTCGAGAAAAGAGATGGAGAGGCAGAGCTGGGTGTCATCAGCATACATGTGGAGGCTGACCGCATGTCATCAGATGATGTCATTGGTGTAGCATGCAGATGAGGAGGAGGAGGGGGGCCAAGCATGGAACTGTGGGAGATTCCAGAAGGCAATAGTGCTGAGGCAGGAAGAGAACTGATTGTTCAAGGTGCTCTGGCTATGATTTTATAGTTAAGAGTGAAACCAATCAAGGGCGGTCCTGCTGATCTGGACAACGGAGGAGTGGTTGACCATGTCATAGGCTGCAGAGAGGACGAGGAAGAAAAATGCACGACAGTCACAGGATGTCATTTGTGACTGATTAGGGCCATTCCAGTGCTATTGCGGACTTGAAACTGATTGGAGAGATTCAAATAGAGAGTTGCAGGAAAGTTGGGCACAAACTTGGGAATCAACATGTTCAAGGACTTCAGAGTAGAGAGAGAGGTTGGCGATGAGGCGGTAGTTTGCCAGGACAGAGAAGTCAAGGGTAGATTTTTTGAGAAGGGGATTGATGGCAGCAAATTTGAAAGGGAGTGGGATGATATGAAATACTTTTACATTTTTCTGACTGTTTATTATTGTGCACTAATTGGAACCTAGCCCCCTATTTTAAATCAATCATATTTTGATTTGTATCTCTGCTATTTGGAAAAAAAACATTGGAAACTTTGACTTTCATCATTTTAATTACCCATGTACTTTAGCTACCTCTGTTACAGTTATTACTTTGCTTCCAAGAATTTAATCATTCTAACTAATAGTGTTTCACTGACACAAACAATTCAGTCTCCTATTCCAAGTATCTAGAGCCTTTCTGAGAATATTGCAAGCAGTCAGATAGAGCGATTGAGACCATCTCAAAGCACAGAAAGCAGAATTCTGTAAGCACATATTTAAACCACATGCACACAGGTCTAGCCACTGGTCTGACTGTTAGTAGACTCTGTGACTGGAAACTGATTTCAAGTCCTATGACTGTGATCCCGAATTTCCATGGGGCCTGGGACAGGGTTCGAATTGGGAGAGGACTGACTGGAGTGGAAAATCAGGCAGGACTCAAATGCTGTATATGGCCTGATGTCATGGAGAAGGCGAGACCTGTGGGGTGGTATCGCGTGCTGGATTTCTTGATCCCATATCCTTTACTCTAAGCAACCTGGATGCCAGCAAGATAGTGGCATCCATATTTGCAAGGGGCCCTCGGGAATTTCTAGGCCTGGATATTGGCTCAGAACACCACTGAAGAAGCAATGCATTATAAATCAGCCGTTTGATGAAGGGGTTGGCATTTCAAAGTTTTAATCACATTTTTTTCTGGTCCTGTCAATTTTTGCCCTGGGTATCTGTCTGATTTATTTAGATTATGTAACCCTTCCTGACCCCAGATACTCCAGCAGGGTCAAGAGTGCAGGTCAGCAGAGATCCGGATTCCTGATTCACCGAAATGAAAGAATTTAATATTTCAGGGTTTTCTCTCTCTGCTACATTTTGCAATTTAGAACACAGGTTCTTGTAAGAGAAGTAATACCTTCAAAATGGGGTTTGTTATTTCCTGCTAAGTGAATTGCTCCAATGCTTTCGGCAGCGCATGAAGTATATACAAGAAAAGAAAAAGTCAGTCAAGTCAGTACAGTTGATTATTAATTCATGTATGTGTCTGAGTAAATGATCAGCAAACACACCAATATGTTGTGCATATTACTGGGCTATACATTAACAATATAATTTAACTGGAATAAGCCTAATAAACACCACAGGTGGCCAATGACATTTTTTTTTACATGTGCTATGGAGTTCCCTGTCCATCTCTGTCTTGGAGACTGATTTCACAAAGGCAAGACTGTATTTCAAAAGGTTTTTTGGATATAAGAATATGTCTTTTGATGTACCAGTTAGCTATGGTTTTGACCTCGCCACAGTAGAATTGGACAATGTGCAACTCTATACGTAGGTATACCTACATAATTCTGAGAGATTTTAACCGGTAGGGAATTGGTTCCACTTCTGAGAAGCGTAAGTTTAATTTTTATTATATAGGTCAGTAAAGAATAGCCAATGAAATGAACTCAACTGACTGGTTTGTTTGTTTAATAAGCGAGCTCCAAGTTGTTCTACTGTTTGGATTTACTGCACCTAGAAACATAGAAATATAGAAATCTACAGTGCAAAAGGAGACCATTTCGACCCATCTGTCTGCGCCGACCGACAAAGAGCCACACGCCCTTTGGTCAGCAGCCATGAAGGTTACATATAAACCAATGAACAATGGCGCAAAAGTAAAAAACATCCGGACCAACCAGTCTGCCCCATACAACTGCGACACCCCTTGCACCGCAACATTCTACACTCCATTCCAATCAGAGCCATGCGATCTCCTGGGAGAGGCAAAATAACTAGATTGAAAACCCAGGCCAATTGGGGGGAAAAAATCTGGGAAAATTCCTCTCCGACTCATCCAGGCGATCGAAACTAGTCCAGGAGATCACCCTGGCCGTATTCGATTCCCTGCAGTACTTACCATTGTATCTGCGCCAGCCAACAAGAGGTTATCCAGTCTAATCCCTCTTACCAGCTCTAGGTCCGAAACCCTACAGGTTACTGCACTTCAAGTGCCCATCCAAGCACCTTTTAAATGTGGTGAGGGTTTCTGCCTCTACCATCCTTCCAGTCAATGAGGTCTCATCTCAGCCTCCTCTGTTCCAATGAGAACAAACCCAGCCTATCCAATCTGTCCTCATAGCTAAGATTCTCCATTCCAGGCAGCATTCTAGTAAATCTCCTCTGTATCTTCTCTAGTGCAATCACGACCTCCCTATAATACAGCGACCAGATCTGCATGCAGTATTCCAGCTGTGGCCTATCCAGAGCATTGTTCAATTTAAGCATAACCTCCCTACTCTTGTATTCTATGTCTCGGCCAATAAAGGCAAGCATTTCGTATGCCTTCTTAACCACTTTATCCATCTGGCCTGCTACTTCAGGGATCTGTGGACAAGCATGCCAAGGTTCCTTTATTCATCTACACTTCTAAGTGGCCTACCGTTTAATGTGTATACCCTTTCCTTATTAACCCTCCCCAAGTGCATTACCTTGCACTTCTCTGAATTCAATTCCATTTGCCACTGTTCTACCCACTTGTCCAGTAGATTGATATCCTCCTGCAGTCTATGACTTTCCTCTTCATTATCAACCACACAGCCAATTTTAGTATCATCTGCAAACTTCTTTATACTCCCTATATTCAAATCTAGATCATTGATGTATACCACAAAAAGCAAGGGACCCAGCACTGAACCCTGTGGAATCCCACCGGAAACATTCTTCCAGTCAAAAAAATATCCATCAACCCTTACCCTTTGTTTCCTACCTCTAAGCCAATTTTGGATCCAACTTGCCACTTTGCCCTGGATCCCATGGGCTTTAACCTTCATGACCAGTCTACCATGTGGGACCTTAACAAAAGCTTTGCTAAAGTCCATATACACTACATTATACGCACTACCCTCATCGATCCTCCTTGTTACCTCCTCAAAAATCAGGGGTTAGTCAAACACGATCTTCCCTTAACAAATCCATGCTGACTGTCCCTAATTAATCCTTGCCTTTCTAAATGTAGATTTATCCTGTCTTTCAGGATTTTTTCCAATAATTTTCCCACCACTGTGGTTAGGCTGACAGGCCTGTAATTACTCAGTCTATCCCTTTCTCCCTTCTTAAACAAGGGCACCACATTAGCAGTCCTTCGGCATCATGCCCAAATCTAAAGAGGACTGGAAAATGATGTTCAAGGCCTCTGCTATTTCCTCTTTTACTTTGCTCAACAGCCTGGATGCATTTCATCCGGGCCTGGGCAATTATCTACTTTCGAAACTGCTAAACCGCTTAATACCTCCTCTCTCACTATATTTATTTCATCCAGGCAACTGATTTGGCTGACAGCTGTTATATAGACAGGATCCTAGTAATGAAAAGTTGGACATGAGTTTCTGTCTGCTGCTATTTGCTTCAGGAAATGACTCTCTTGGATTGATTTTCATGTGTGGTGTACATTGGGTGGGCTGTCGGCTTTGCCTGTCCAATGACATGACTACGATACCTGATCATTTTTTGTGATTGGGCCTTATTTAAATTTAAATTTAAATTTAAATGGTGAGCTGCCAGTGCTAATCGTCCTGCTTAAAGGCAGGATATGTAATTTTGTGGGTATGCCACTTCTTAAAGTCAGCCGACACCTCTCAAAAGGAAAGTGGAATTTTCATTGCTGATGTGTGATGCATTTCTGGAGCAGCTGGCACAATGTCGATGGCCAGAGCATCCCGAGTTCCAGATATTGCCATAGAAATGCTTCTTAAACAAGCCAGGGCCAGGAAAGAGGTACTGTTTCCCTCAAATGGTAGAAGGGTGCCATGGCAAATAAGTCCGCATGATTGCATAGAGGTGGCTGAGCTGACTGGAAGAACTGGGGAAAGGGCAGCCATGTTGTAAACTCTCACTCCAATAGAGAATGCCATCATTGACATAATTGGTAGAGGGAGGACACGCAGCTTTGGAGATGGTAAGGCTGGAAGCCATGCACAGCCAAGTGTTGGCCATTTTTCCTTTTACTTTTTCCACCTGTCTCATGCACGCACTGGGACTGCATTTCATAGCTCGTGCTTACTCTTGCCATTCATCATCATCGTAGGCAGTCCCTCGAAGCGAGGATGACTTGCTTCCATGCCAAACACGGATGAGTTCACAGGTGTTTCAATGTTTCAGATCCAGAATTAATATTACAGATCCTGAACTACATCTTGAAGGGTGGAAGATGTCTGTGCATGGATGCTTTTAACGTGCGGTGGCCGTTGCACACCAGCCACCACATCCCAACTTTTGTCCCTTTGATTTTTTTCGGTCCTTCCAACTTCTCGGGCTCTGCAACTGCACATATGGAGAGGGGGGGGGGTCCACACCTCCGAAGATTCACTGTCACTTGCTCATACCTTCTCAAGCACCAGCACAGAGATCCGCACCTGCTGCGATATAGATAGTGAATTAGAGGGTTCTGCACAAGGTAATTCGCTCAGCACAAATGCGTAGGAAAAGGTAAAAGTAGAAAGGATAGCCCAGGAAACGGTTTGCCAGAGGTTAACCTCAGCTCCTAACTCCATGGAAGAGGACACTGATGCAGATTTTCCTTCAAGAAAAAATGTTTTCTGTGCGCCAGTTCAATGTATTGGATAGCCTGCCAGGGAGTTACTGGCAAATGTTGGAGATGGCAAAGGTGACCACTAATAACTTGTGTGAGGTTCTGGCACATGGTATCAACACTCTACAGTCAACCATGGAGCATGCTCCTCAGAAACCCATGTTCACCTGCCAAACTGCATTACAACCAGATCCACGGGTTGACTAGAAACATAGAAACATAGAAATTAGGTGCAGGAGCAGGCCATTCGGCTCTTCGAGCCTGCACCACCATTCAATAAGATCATGGCTGATCATTCAACCTCAGTACCCCTTTCCTGCTTTCTCTCCAAACCCCTTGATCCCTTTGGCCATATCTAACTCCCTTTTGAATATATCTAACAAACTGGCCTCAAAATCTTTCTGCGGTAGAGGATTCCACAGGTTAACCACTCTCTGAGTGAAGAAGTTTCTCCTCATCTCGGTCCTAAATGGCTTACCTCTTATTCTTCGACTGTGACCCCTGGTTCTGGAACTCCCCAGCAACGGGAACATTCTTCCTGCCTCTAACCTGTCCAATCCCGTCAGAATTTTATATGTTTCTATGAGATCCCCTCTCATTCTTCTAAACTCCAGTGAATATAAGCTTAGTTGATCCGGTCTCTCATCGTATGTCAGTCCTGCCATCCCGGGAATCAATCTGGTGAACCTTCGCTGTACTCCCTCAATAGTAAGAACGTCCTTCCTCAGATTAGGGGACCAAAACTGAACACAATATTCCAGGTGTGGCCTCACCAAGGCTCTGTACAACTGCAGTAAGACCTCCCTGCTCCTATAGTCACATCCTCTAGCTATGAAGGCCAACATGCCATTTGCCGCCTTCACCGCCTGCTGTACCTGCATGCCAAACTTCAATGACTGATGTACCATGACATCCGGGTCTCGTTGCACCTCCCCTTTTCTTAATCTGTCACCATGCAGATAATATTCTGTCTTCTTGTTTTTGCCCCCAAAGTGGATAACCTCACATTTATCCACGTTATAATGCATCTGCCATGCATTTGCCCACTCACCTAACCTTTCCAAGTCACCCTGCAGTCTGTTAGTATCCTCCTCACAGCTCACACCGCCACCCAGCCTAGTGTCATCTGTAAACTTGGAGATATTACATTCAATTCCTTCATCTAAATCATTGATGTATATTGTAAATAGCTGGGGCCCCAGCACTGAACCCTGCGGCACCCCACTGGTCACTGCCTGCCATTCTGAAAAGGACCCGTTTATTCCGACTCTCCGCTTCCTGTCTGCCAACTAGTTCTCTATCCATGTCAATACATTACCCTCAATACCATGTGCTTTAATTTTGCACACTAATCTCTTGTGTGGGACCTTGCCAAAAAGCCTTTTGAAAGTCCAAATACGCCACATCTACTGGTTCTCCCTTGTCCACTCACTAGTTACATCCTCAAAAGATTCTAGAAGATTTGTCAAGCATGATTTCCCTTTCATAAAACCATGCTGACTTGGACCGATCCTGTCCCTGCTTTCCAAATGTGCTGCTATTTCATCTTTAATAATTGATTCCAACATTTTCCCCACCATCGATTCAGGCTATAATTCCTGGTTTTCTCTCTCTCTTCTTTTTTAAAAAGTGGTGTTACATTACCTATCCTCCAGTCCATAGGAACTGATCCAGAGTCAATAGAATGTTGGAAAATGATCACCAATGCATCCACTATTTCTAGGGCCACTTTCTTAAGTACTCTGGGATGCAGCCTATCAGGCCCTGGGCATTTATCGGCCTTCAACCCCATCAATTTCACTAACATAATTTCCTGACTAATAAGGATTTCCTTCAGTTCCTCCTTCTCGCTACACTCTCGAACCCCTAGTATTTCCGGAAGGTTATTTGTGTCTTCCTTAGTGAAGACAGATCCAAAGTATTTGTTCAATTGGTCTGCCATTTCTTTGTTCCCCATTACAAATTCACCTGATTCTGTCTGCAAAGGACCTATGTTGGTCTTCACTAATCTTTTTCTCTTCACATATCTATAGAAGCTTTTGCAGTCAGTTTTTATGTTCCCTGCAAGCTTCCTCTCATACTTTATTTTCCCCCTTCTAATTAGACCCTTATCAGCAGATTAATCTTAAGCAACATTCCACTGCTTGTACAGGTCTGGTGGTTTCCTTAAATACAACTCTGAGGGAGTATCCAGTATCATAATGGTTTGTGTTGTGTATGCAACACCTTTTAACCTGCATTCTACCGCCACCAGAGGGTGCATTTGTTGGAGTCCCAGGGGATCCCAGCATCGCTTGGGATCACTGCATATAAGCAGGCCTCCCATGCTGTGCCAGCACTCGAGTCAGAATAAAGAGACTAAGGTCACACTTACTCAAGTCTACAGTACTCAGTCACATTGCTTTATTTGAGACAGAACAACTGGCGACGAGTAATAGATAACGAACCATCGCGCGAAAATGCAGAGAACTGTTGATATCCTGGAGAAATTCTCAGAAGGTGACGATTGGGAAGCCTTCGTGGAGCGACTCGACCAATACTTCATGGCCAACGAGCTGGAAGGGAATGAGAACGTTGCCAAACAAAGGGCAATCCTCCTCACCGACTGCGGGGCAACAACCTATGGTCTCATGAAGAATCTTCTTGCTCCGGTGAAGTCAACAACCAAATCGTATGAAGAACTATGTACGCTGGTCCGGGAGCACCTAAATCCGAAGGAGAGTGTTCTAATGGCAAGGTATCGATTTTATACATGTCAACGGTCTCAAGGCCAGGAAGTGGGGAGCTACGTCGCCGAACTAAGGCGCCTTGCAGGGAAGTTGTGAATTCGGTGGATTCCTGGAGCAAATGCTAAGAAACTTTTTTGTGCTTGGCATTGGCCATGAGGTTATCCTTCGCTAACTATTGAAACACCGAACCTGAGCAAAGCCATAACGATAGGCCAGGCATTTATGTCCACCAGCGATCACACCAAACAAATTTCGCAGCATAAAGATGCATCGGCAAGTACTGTACACAAAGTAACGTCGTTTTCAGGCAAGAATGCATATGGCAGAATGTACACGCCTGCAGCTGCACGACCTCAGACAACTCAGAGTCCGCCATCAAATGAATGCGAGGCAATTAATACCTTGTTGGCGCTGCGGAGGTGATCATCGAGCCCATCAATGGCGCTTCAAACACTATGCCTGCAAAGGCTGTGGAACAATGGGACATCTCCCGCAAATGTGCAGATGAGCTGCAAACCCTGCAAATCACCACGTTGCAGAGGAAGACCGAGCCATGGCGGATCAAACTGAACTAGAGACTCGAACTGAGGAGGCAGAAGTGTACGGGGTACACACCTTCACCACAAAATGTCCACCGATCATGTTAAAAGTTGAACTGAAGGGAATTTCAGTATCCATGGAATTGGACATGGGTGCGAGTCAGTCCATCATGAGCAAAAAGGCCTTCGAGAGGCTGTGGTGCAACAAGGCACACAGGCCTAAGCTGAGCCCTATTCATACCAATCTGAGAACTACACCAAAGAGCTGATCCCTGTAATTGTCAGTGCAGCAGTAAAAGTCTCCTATGATGGAGCAGTGCCACTATGGATTGTACCAGAAGATGGCCCCACACTGTTCAGCAGAAAATGGCTGGGAAAAAGTCGCTGGAACTGGGGCGACATCCGAGTGCTTTCATCCATCGACGACGCCTCGTGCCCAGATTTTGAGCACGTTCCCGTTGTTGTTTGGGCCAGGCATCGGAAATTTCTTTGGGGCGAAGGTGCAGATCCACTTGGTTCCTGGTACACGACCCATCCACCACAATGCACGTGTAGTGCCATACATGATGCGAGAGAAAGTGGAGATCGAGCTGGACAGGCTGCAACGAGAGAGCATCATCGCGCCGGTTGAGTTCAACGAGTGAGCCAGTCCGATTGTTCCGGTTCTCAAGGGCGATGGCACGGTCAGAATTTATGGGAACTATAAAGTAACGATTAACCGTTTTTCGCTGCAAGACCAGTACCCGCTACCCAAGGTAGACGACCTATTTGCGACGCTGGCAGGAGGGAAGACGTTCACTAAGTTGGACCTGACCTCGGCCTATATGATGCAGGAGCTGGCGGAATCTTTGAAAGGCCTCACCTGCATCAACATGCACAAAGGACTGTTCATCTACAATAGATGCCCGTTTGGGATTCGATCGGCCGCATCAAGGAATATGGAGAGTCTGCTAAAGTCAGTTCCGCGCACCGGGGTTTTCCAGGACGACATATTGATCACAGGTCGGGACACTATCGAACACTTGCAGAACCTGGAAGAGGTTCGAAGTCGGCTAGATCGTGTGGGACTCAGGTTGAAACGCTCGAAGTGTGTTTTCCTGGCGCCAGAGGTCGAGTTCTTCGGGAGAAGAATCGCGGCAGACGGCATCAGACACACCGACGTCAATAAGGAGGCCATCAAGAATGCACCGAGACCACAGAACGTGATGGAGCTGCGGTCGTTCCTGGGACTCCTCAATTATTTTGGTAATTTCCTACCCGGGTTAAGCACTTTGCTAGAACCTCGACATGTGTTGCTACGCAAGGGAGATGACTGGATATGGGGGAAATCACAAGAGACTGCTTTTGAGAAAGCCAGAAATCTGTTACGTTCCAACAAACTGCTTGTTCTGTATGACCCATGTAAACGTTTAGTGCTAGCTTGCGATGCGTCTTCATATGGGGTTGGGTGTGTGTTACAACAAGCAAACGAATCGGGAACATTGTAACCGGTCGCTTATGCGTCCAGGAGTTTGTCCAAGGCCGAAAGGGCCGACAGCATGATTGAAAAAGGTGCTCTGGCATGCGTTTACGCGGTGAAAAAAATGCACCAGTATCTGTTTGGGCTTAAGTTCGAGTTAGAAACTGACCATAAGCCACTCATATCACTATTCTCAGAGAGCAAAGGTATTAATACCAATGCCTCTGCTCGCATCCAAAGATGGGCATCCACGTTGTCTGCATATAACTATGTAATTCGCCACAGGCCAGGCACAGAAAACTGCGCTGATGCTCTCAGTTGGCTACCATTGCCCACCACCGGGGTGGAAATGGCACAGCCTGCAGACTTGCTCTTGGTGATGGATGCATTTGAAAATGAAAAGTCATCCGTTACGGCTTGCCAGATCAGGACCTGGACCAGCTAGGATACTTTACTGTCCCTTGGAAAAAACTGTGTTCTCCATGGGAGCTAGTCCAGCAGAGATGCATGAAGAGACCAAGCCGATCCAGCGGCACAAAGACGAAATGTCCATGTAGGCGGATTGTCTTTTGTGGGGTAATCGCATGGTTTTGCCTAAGAAAGGCAGGGAAACGTTCATACGCGACCTACACAGTATCCACCCAGGCATAGTAATGATGAAAGCTACAGCCAGATCCCATGTGTGGTGGCCTGGCATCGACATGCATGCGACAATGCAACACTTGCTCTCAACTGAGCAATGCACCCAGGGAGGCACTGCTAAGTTTGTCGTCATGGCCCTCCAAACTGTGGTCTAGGATCCACGTTGACTTTGCGGGCCCGTTTCTAGGCAAAATGTTTTTCGTTGTTGTGGATGCTTATTCAAAATGGATTGAGTGTGTAATAATGTCTGTAAGCACGTCCACTGCCACCATCGAAAGCCTACGAGCCATGTTTGCCACGCACGGCCTGCCTGATGTCCTTGTCAGCGACAATGGGCCATGCTTCACCAGCGCTGAATTCAAGGAATTCATGACCTGCAATGGGATCAAGCACGTCATATCTGCCCCGTTCAAGCCCGCATCCAATGGCCAGGTGGAACAGGCAGTCCAAACCATCAAGCAAAGTTTGAAACGCGTGTCGGAAGGCTCCCTGCAGACCCGCCTGTCCTGAGTCCTGCTCAGCTACCGCACAAGACCCCACTCACTCACCAGGGTTCCCCCTGCCGAACTGCTCATGAAAAGGGCATTCAACAACAGTCTCTCTAGTCCACCCTGATCTCCATGATCATGTCGAGGGCAGGCGGCATCAACAAAGCATGTACCATGATCGCGCAAATTTGTCATGCGATATTGAAGTCAATGACCCCGTATTTGTATTCAACTATGGACATGGTCCCAAATGGCTTGCTGGCACTGTCGCAGCCAAAGAAGGGAGTAGGGTGTTTGAGGTCAAACATGCAAATGGACTAACTTGCAGAAAGCATTTGGACCAAAACAAACTGCGATTCATAGACAGCCACGAGCAACCTGAAGAGGACACCACCAACTTCGACCCTCCGATACACACACAAGTGCCAACCGACATCACGGTTGAGCACGATGTTGAACTGATCATCTCAAGCAGCCCAGTAAGGCCAGCTGCACAGTAGCCCAGCGAAGGCCCAACCAACTCACCTGCACCTGTGTTTGTACTGAGATGATCGACTAGGGAGTGGAAAGCCCCAGATCGTCTCACCCTGTAAATAAGTGTACTATTGACTTTGGGTGGGAGTGATGTTATGTATGCAACACCTTGTAACCAGTATCATACCGCCACCAGAGGGCGTGCCTGTTGGAGTCCCAAGGGATCCCTGCATCCCTTGGGAGCACTGCATATGAGCAGGCCTCCCATGCTGTGCCAGCACTCTGGAGTCAGAATAAAGAGACTAAGGTCACACTTACTCAAGTCTACAGTACTCAGTCACATTGCTTTATTTGAGACATAACAGTTTGTTGCATGCTTTATTATTTTTATCTGCACCTCAAAGCAGTCTGGCATCAGTAGTGACATTTCTTGGATGCTTATACTAATGCTGTGCTGGCTCTGGGCTCCACCATCTACTGTGCTTTGGACAGGTTGTGAAAACCAAATGCATAGGGGCTACAGTTAGTGGTGAGTCGAAGCTCCACAGCAGGGGCAGTCGTGCAATAGGTGTGGAACATATTGCGCGATCTCATGATATCTGCAACCTTGCCATCCCCTCAATTAATGCCTGCCCTGTTGCCAGAAAGCTGCCTGAGTCAATCTGCTAAACTGCACCCTGAGAAGGTGCAGCCTGCAGCTAGGCCTTTGGGCCAAGCTTCTAGAGCTTGCTGATCATGAGCATTTTGAGCCCTCATCTGAGCCACAGCAGCCTTCCATCTCCCATGCTGAAGCCACAAGGGACCACCTCATAGGAGTCGTAGAGTAGGTAAGAGATGACCTTAAAGGTATTAATGGCTTACTCCTGGGTGATAATTAGTTTCTAGGCATTTGTGTAAGCCAGTAAAATTATAAACCGTTTGAATTCTTTGTGCAGCATGTTCCTGTAGTAGCTGGTGATCTGCAATGTCAGGTGACATGTATATCAATATTGGGCTTTGGGCAGAAGTAGCTTATTGGAGGGTGGAAGGACGGGACAAATGTTGGACATGAGTGTAAATGCGGAGTGGTAGAAAGCGTTGTTCAGTCATCATCATCATCATCATCATAGGCAGTCCCATGGAATCGAGGAATGAGTTCTCAGTGTAAAGTCCTTACACAATACCACAATCTACACGAGGCACATTCTATGGACAAGGTCACTCCATGACCTGAACCTTTATTCACAGGACCAAGAAGTGATGACTCTGCGTGGGACCTCCCTTTATATACCTGGATGACCAGGTGAGGAGTGTCTCCCACAAGTTTACCCCCTGTGGTCAAGGTGTGCATTTCTTACGTATATACAGTATTGCAGTGTTGTTACATAAAGGCTTACATACATGACATCACCTCCCCCTCAACATCTTATTGGGATCATAGGTTAAGTCTCTTGGGTGTTCTGCGCTCTCTCATGGAGCGCCGCAGTTGGGGCTCTGGTTGTTGAGCCTTGGTGTGCGTGTCTGTCACCTGTGGTGATTCCGGCCTGTCCGGGCTGACCGCAGGGATTGTGCATGTTGCTGAATGTTCTTGTTGCTCGTTCACTGGCAGTGGTGTGAATACCATCTCCTGATCTTCCTCAGGTTCCTCAGTGTCCATGCTGAACCTTTTTTTTTTACTTGGTCCAGATTCTTGCGGCATATCTGCCGGCTGTTAAGTTGAACCACTATGACCCTATTCCCCTCTTTGTCTATTACAGCACCCTCAAGCCATTGGGCCCCAAAGCGTGATTGAGAACAAATATGAGGTCATCAATTTCTATACATCTCCCCCTTGAATTTCGGTCATGATACTCGTTTTGGGACTGGCGCTTGCCTTCAACAATGTCGGACTGGATGAATGAGGGACAGCCGAGCTTTGAGTGTTCGTTTCATGAGTAGCTCCGCGGGCGGGACCCCCATGAGCGAGTACGGTCGGGACCTATAGGCCAGCAGGAGACGAGATAGATGGCATTGAAGGGAGGGTCCTTGAATCCGGAGCATGCCTTGTTTTATGATTTGGACCGCACGTGCCTGGCCATTGGAGGCCGGCTTGAACGGTTAATGCCATTACCCGACATGAACTCCCGGAATTCGTAGCTTGTGAAACATGGGCCATTAGTGCTAACAAGGATGTCCGGCAAGCCGTGGGTCGCAAAGACCGCGCGCAGACTCTCCACGGTGGTGGATGTCGTGCACGAATTCAAAATGATGCACTCGATCCATTTCGAGTACGCATCAACCACAATGAGAAACATTTTTCCTATGAACAGGCTTGCGTAGTCTACGTGAATACGTGACCCATGGCCTGGTGGGCCAGGGCCACGGGCTGAGCGGGGCTTCCCTGGGGGCATTACCTAGCTGGGCACACGTCGTGCACCTGCGAACACAGTGTTCCAGGTCTGAATCAATTCCCGGCCACCATACATGTGACCGGGCAATGGCCTTTATCAGCACGATGCCTGGGTGCTCGCTGTGGAGTTCCCTGATGAATGCTTCCCTGCCCCATAGTCGGCAGTCGGCTTGGACGGAGAGCTCATCCATCCGTCTGAAACGGTCTGACCTCCTCAGGGCATGCTCCGTGTGTGGGCGCCCAATCCCCAGTCAGAACACATTTCTTAATCAAGAATAGGAGGGGATCTCTATTGGTCCAGATTTTGATCTGGCGGGCTATGATGGGGGAGCCTGCGCTGTCAAAGGCATCGACAGCCATGACCATCTCAGCGCTTTGCTCCACTGCCCCCTCAGTGGTGGCCAGTGGAAGCCTGCTGAGCGCGTCAGTGCAATTTTCAGTGCCGGGCTGGTGCCGGATGGTGTAGTCATACGCAGCGAGCGTGAGAGCCCATCACTGTATGCGAGCTGACGCATTGGCATTGACAGCCTTGCTGTCTGACAGCAGGGATGTTAACGGCTTGTGGTCCGTTTCTAATTCGAACCTCCTGCCAAGAAGCTACTGATGCATCTTTTTCACCCCATAGACACATGCGAGTGCTTCCTTCTCAACCATCCCATATCCCCGTTCAGCTTGAGAGAGCGACCTGGAGGCATAAGCCACAGGTTGGAGTTGGCCCTCAGCATTACACTGCTGCAACACGTACCCAACCCCATAGGACGATGCATCACATGTCAGATCCAATTTCTTACATGGGTTGTACAGGGTCAACAAAGTAGGTTCCGTGCCCGATTGAAAGCCCGTTCCTGACAGTCCCCCCAAAACCAATCGCAACCCTTATGCAGGAGCGCGTGTAGCGGCTCCAACAATGTGATTAAGTTCGGCAGAAAGTTCCCGGATTTGTTCAAGAGCCCAGAAATGAACGCAGCTCCGATGTGTTGCAGGGCCTGGGCGCTCGTCGAATCGCCTCCGTTTTGGATTCAGTAGGCCGAATCCCATCTGCAGCAACCCTCCTGCCCAGAAACTCGACCTCGGGAGCCAAAAACACACACTTAGGCTTCTTGAGTCGCAGGCCTACCCGATCCATTCGGCGTAGCACCTCCTCCAGGTTGTGGAGGTGTTCCTCAGTGTCACGACTGGTGATGAGGATGTCGTCCTGAAATACAATTGTTCCAGGAATGGATTTGAGCAGGCTTTCCATGTTTCTTTGAAAAATCGCGGCCGATGATCGAATGCCAAACGGACACCTGTTGTAAACAAACAGTCCCTTGTGCGTGGTGATGGTGGTCAGTAGTTTAGATTCGTCGGCCAGTTCTTGGGTCATGTAGGCTGAAGTGAGGTCCAACTTGGTGAACAGCTCGCCGCTTGTCAGCGTGGCAAAAAGGTCCTCCGCTCTCGGGAGCGGGTATTGGTCTTGTAGGGACACCCGGTTGATAGTGGCCTTGTAGTCGCCACAGATCCTGACCGAGCTATCCGCTTTTAGGACGGGAACGATGGGGCTCGCCCAGTCGCTGAATTCAACGGGCGAGATGATGCCCTCTCTCAGCAACCGGTCCAACTCGCTCTCAGTTTTTTCCCGCATCACATACGGCACAGCTCTGGCTTTGTGGTGCACTAGTCTGGCGTCCGGGATGATGCGTATCACTACTTTGGTACCTTTGAACGTCCCGACGCCAGGTTGAAATAGTGACTCAAATTGCTGAAGGACCTGTGAGCATGAACTTCGCTCCACAGATTACATGACGTGCACATCCCCCCATTTCCAGTTCATCTCAGCTAAACAACTCTTCCCCAACAGTGTGGGACCATTGCCCGGTACAATCCAGAGCGGCAGCCGGTTCACCGATCCGTTGTGTGTGACCGCCAACATTACACTGCCTAGCACTGGAATGATTTCTTTGGTGTACGTCCGTAATTGTGTCTCAATGCATTCTAGTTTGAGTCTGCTGGCTTTGAGTGGCCACAGCTTTTCGAATTGTTGAACGCTCATGAGTGACTGGCTGGCCCCCGTGTCCAGCTCCATGCGTACAGGAATGCCGTTTAATAGGACTTTCATCATCATAGGTGGCGTTTTGGTATATGAGCTGTGTATGTTTGCCACATGAACCCGCTGAACTTCAGCGTCCATTGATTTACCCCAAACGTCATCCTGCCTCGCATTCCCCTCATCTGTTTCATCCGCCTCGTATATTAGCCTGGTTACAGGCTTTCTGCACATTCTGGCTAAATGGCCACTGAGGTTACAATTTCTGCAGATGGACTGTTGAAACCTGCTCGTCCTGGCAGCATGTCTGCCCCCACACCTCCAGCATGAACTGAGATTCCCATTGTTGTGAACAAAAGAGCTGTTACAAGGCATTTCTCGCTGATTGTCTCTTTGACTGCTCTTGAGTACCCTGTTAGTGGGTGTCAGTGGCCCCATCCCGGGCCACATTGTCCACTGGATTGCCATTGTCTCTGTTGGAGACTTATTCTTGGGTCTATTGTTGCCTGGGGTGTGTCGAACTGCCCTTGCCTGCCTGCGGGGCTCTGAGTCGCGTTTATGATATTGACTCCCTGATCCATCGCCACGTTGGAGGCAGAATTGCGCGTGTATATTATCTTGGTTTCCTCCTCCCCTGCCATAAAAGTCTGAGCCATCAACGCCGCCGCTTCCAAGGTCAAGTCCTTGGTCTCAATTAGCTTTCTGAAAATCCCAGCATGAAGGATGCCCTCAATAAAGAAATCCCTTAGCATCTCCCCCTGCAGGCGTCTGTGAACTTACAGAGACTGGCCAAGCCCCGGAGGTCCGCAACGAAATCCGGTATGCTCTGTCCTTCCCGACGTCGATGGGTATAGAAACTCTGTCCTGCCATGTGTACGCTGCTCGCTGGTTTGAGGTGCTCACCGATTAGTTTGCTGAGCTCTTCAAAGGTTTTGTCCGCCAGCTTCTCGGGCGCTAGCAGGTCTTTCATGAGCGCGTAAGTCTTAGGTCCACAGCTGGTCAGCAGATGAGCCCTGCGCTTGTCGGCCGCTGCGTCTCCCAGCCAGCCCTTCGTGACAAAACTCTGCTGGAGCCTCTCAATGAAATCGTCCCAGTCCTCACCAACACAGTACCATTCCTCTATGCTGCCGGTGGCCATTCTCGTGGGTCATTGATTCCCGTTTCTCGTCGCCAATGTAAAGTCTTTACACAATACCACAAATCCACACGAGGCACATTCTATGGACAAGGTCACTCCATGACCTGAACCTTTATTCACAGGACCAAGAAGTGAGGACCCTGCTTGGGGACCTCCCTTTAGATACCTGGATGACCAGGTGAGGAGTGTCTCCCACAAGTTCACCCCCTGTGGTCAAGGTGTGCATTTCTTACGTATATACAGTATTGCAATGTTGTTACATAAAGGTTACATACATGACACTCAGGTGGCTGTACAGTCCAATGCAGGAATTACAGTCTCTGTCACAGGTGGGGCAGACAGTGGTTGAAGGAAAGGGTGGGTGGGGAGCCTGGTTTGCCGCACGCTCCTTCCGCTGTCTGCACTTGATTTCTGCATGCTCTCGGCAACAAGACCCGAGGTGCTCAGTGCCCTCCCGGATGCTCTTCCCCCTTTTGGGCGGTCTTGGACCAGGGATTCCCAGGTGCCGGTGGGGATGTTGGATTTATCAAAGAGGCTTTGCTGCAGTGCTCCGTCTTACACTCAACAAGCTCCCCGCTGGAGTGGAACTAAACTATAGAAACAATGAGAACCTGTTCAACCTTTGCTGCTTCCAGGCTAGATCCAAGGTCGTCCCATCGAACTGCAGTATGCGAGGCCGAACTCCAAGCCATCGTCAACACCTTCACCGAGGCGTACAAAAGCATGGGCCTTACGCTAAACATCCGTAAGGCAAAGGTCCTCCACCAACCTGACCCGGTCACACAGCACTGCTCTCCGGTCATCAAAATCCACGGCGTGGCCTTGGACAACGTGGACCATTTTCCATACCTCAGGAGCCTACTATCAGCAAGGGCAGACATGGATGACTAGATCCAACACTGCCTCCAGTGTGCCAGCGCAGCCTTCAGTCGCCTGAGGTAGAGAGTGTTTGAAGACCAGGACACAAATCTGGCAACAAGCTTATGGTTGTTCAGTGAGCTGCTGCTGAAGAGCACTGGCTGCAGGCTGGTGTTAGTTCCCTCCCACTACTTTGCCATCTTTGTTGTTTGTATCACCTTCGTCATCTGGTTGAAGGTCGTCATTTGATGGTGGCTCTATGTGTTGTCTCCGTTGCAGAACAAAGGCATGCAGAAAATCGTAATGATACAGAACACATGCTCTGAGTTGTATTAGATGAAGCCACCAGATGTGTGCAAGCAGTGGAATGTTGCTTAGGCATTCCATTGATCTGCTTGATGTGGACTTGGGTCCACCTGTGAATCTGGTTGGAGCACAGATTGGCAAGTAAGTGTGTGTTTCTGATAGGAGCCATGAGCCACAGGCCACATGTACAGGGGGTAGCCCTTGTTCTCGAGCAGTAACCTCTTGCTTGCTGTGTCGGTGCAAAGAAAAGTAGAGATCGAGGATTGGCAAAAGATCATGGGGATGAAATGCAGGCTCTCAAAGAGACTCTTTAATTCCCATTTGTGGCGGCCATTCCAAAAAGTCGAATGGCCGTCGCTTTGGGGTCAACTGTCCAACCCGACCTAAATTCAGGTCGGGGATTTTTCGGCCTGAACCCCATCCCGCCCGAGTGGTTGCACCGCCAATTTAAAACAATAAAAATACTTGTCTATTGATATTCAGCTGAACTCATCGATCCCCTGCGGCGCGGTGCCCCGACAGGTTTTTCTGCCGGTGCACCATCTCCGCACTGTGCGGCCCGGCAGTGCGGCGGCCCTTAAAGGGGAGGGCCTACTGCCGCGGCTGCAATGGAAACATTTTTGCTGGCTGACTTGCCGATCGGCTGGCAAAATACTGCCCCCGGGTTTGGCCTGGCCGCCAAAGGGCAGCCTGGCTCCCCCTCTTGAGTGCCAGGCCACTGGCCCAGCCGAAACCCTCCCTGGTGGCCCAGTGGCCAAAGATAAAAAAAATGATCGCATCTCTCCCCTTTAACGGAGGGGAGAGAACATGGTGACGTACACAGGCTGTGATGTCACCACGGCTCCACCGCTGATTGACAGCGGCAGAGGCCCCAACCAACCTCATTTTTAGCCAATCAGTCTGGCTTTGAGTCTATTGACGCCCCCATTATTATCCATTTCCTGTAGGACTTTGAAAAAATTTCGACGTTCTGAAAATGGATCTACTTACTATATCAGGAATTCCAGCGGTAAGTATCAACCTAAAAATCATAGGTGCGCCAGCTTTCTGATGCACCTGAATTTCGACCCCCATGTCTCCTGCCAGTAAAACAGCCATCTGGATCCTACTCATGTCATAGGACCCTCATTTAAATACATTTATTAGGCTTCCTAAATTGAGGCCTGCTCGCAGATTGCAATGTTTTTTTTCCGATCTACTGCCTCCTTCATGCTGATAAATGGCTCCTCTATCTCTGAATAAATCTGCTCGATGGTCTGTTAGAAAAATGTCTGAATTGACTAACAATAATTGTCTTCTGAAGTGACATGGCTGCGTGGGGGAAATTGTACATGTAATATAGAGACAACAAATGGGTCTGTTGTCGCACAAAGTTCCGCATCACTTCATTCAATTATAGGAACTGACTTTTTTGTTGGATGCATGAAAAAGTATCTAGAAAAGCTCATATTGGAACAACAATTAGGATTGTCAGCTGTTTTCTAGCAGTAAAAATTTAAAATTAATGCAGCAGCCTATCTGAGCACTTTTCATAGAATCATTGAAAAATTACGACCATCGTGTCCGTGCCAGTTTTTAGACTGTAAATTTTAGATTGAAAAGTCTGCTGCAGTTGTGCTTTAGTGGATGTGATTGGCAAAGCAACGTCAGTTGGTGGTTTTAGCTACTGATGTCAAACTGCTAATTTAGTACTGTTTTTGTTTCAAACATTGCGTTACATCAGTGTCAACATGTTTTATGACTGGAGCGTTAGTTACACGTGGTTTGTGTTAGGCTTTTTGTTTAGTCACCATTTTCTACCTTTTAACATGAGAGCAAAACATGCCCATTTGAATAGGTTACATGTCTAGTTTCCTCTATTTAGTGGTGTAAGTTTAAAAAAATAACTTCCCATGGGATGATTTAACTTATTGTCAGTGGCAAATTAAAAAGCACTGGAGTAAAATTCTTATTATTGATTAGGTGGCAGGTTGCAAATAACTGATTATAATGCTGACAGTTCAGATATAGAGTTTATAATTTGGTAATGCAGTGTGGCTGTAAGCAACTGTGGAACTGTTGACTTTCTCACAATTTTCAGTGCAATCTACTCACACATTGAGTTATTAGCTTGCAAAATTTAACAAATTAAGTTAGATCTACATTGGTCCATAATTTGTGGTCAGCGACAAAGCAAGGGTGTTTGCCGCTGGCCCCAAAGTAATTTTCCCACAAAGATCTTGCAATCTCTGGTGAGAAGTTCAGCTTTTCCGATGTGTGAGCTGCTGTGATGTCAACAAGCTGTCTAAGGAGCCAATCACAATGCAGAATTCTCACAGACCGAGGACCAAGAAGAGAGTAAGTTGATTCTAACTTTTGAAAAATGTTACAGAGAACAAAGATTGGGGCTCTCACATGGGGAAAAGGTAAACTTGAAAAAAAGATGAACAAACTGTAAAAAAAATTAAGTTTCTTAAATTAACATTTTTATTTAAATAGATAAATTTGACACTCCACAGAATTAAAATTAGTTTTTCAGGGCCATAACGTTTGTTTAGCAGTCAGTAATACGCTGTAAAACACCAGTTACACCTAATACGAAAGGGTTATTTAACAGTGATATATATTACTGTGGAAGAGCCGACATTTTTGTCAGTTTCCCTGATTTCCCTGATTGCCGGCTTGGGGAGGGTGGAGGGAGGGGCGGGGGTGGGGGGCGGGGTGGGGGGGGTGGGTGGCAGTGGGGGGGGGGGGGGGGGGTGGGTGGCAGGGGAAAGGCCGCAGCGCAGCCAGTGTCGGAGCAGTGAATGATTGACCACACCTTCAGGATTTCCATGTTGGGATGCGCCTGCGCTACATCCTGAAGTTGCAGTTTCAAAGGGATAATAACAACGAATGCTGTTTGTTTGCTGTTATTCGCCACTGCAAATTCCAGGCCATTAAGTACTTTATTTCTCTATCCCTTGCATTGGGGGAAAATGATATATTTATTAACTTTTTTTGTATAATTTTGGCACTTCTGACATTTGTCTGTTGTGAATATACAATTTTAATGTTGTCCACCCGTTCTTCATTACTGACAATATTTTCACCTTTGCAGTCAACTTATGTGAATACGTCAATTGACTTCCTTTCAAAAGTGGACATAAGTACCTTGCAAAAGAGTAACTTGTGTCATCGGAAATCATGGTTAGTGAGGGAATGAATTAGACAAGTCTTTAGCCTCTTGTTGGGCTTGGGGATGTATGTATCTCTGGTTGTGATGCTCACATACATACTGGGTAAATCCCAAATAGATGCCTGTTCCCTGACTATTCACTATATATAAAATTGAGAATGTATACTATACTTAATTAAATGTTCCATATGTATAATTGTATTTGTTTCTTGGTGGGGTTTCTTGTAAGTTGATTACCCAGAGTTTGTACAGGAGAGATCAAATTGCGCACTTCAAGAAATACTTTGTGTGGGCGTTTTATGGTTGAAATAATTTGAACTCATTTTGTTTCTTTGAAATTTGTTTCACTTCGTTATTTTCTGAGTATGTTTTAAAAAAAATCTTAACTTTTTAAATATATATTTATAACCACTCTTACTTGTTTTTGGTACTGCTGGTCTCCATGCATTGTTTACTTCATAGCTAGCCCAGTCTGTTGTTGAAGTGTTCTAATATAGTACAGGGTACTGTGATTTGTGTTTAATCAAAGAATAATTGTACTCATCAAAGCCCATTGTAAAAAAAAGTCACTGGAAAAAATCTGATTATAATATCTTGTTTCTCTCTTTTCGCTGAATAGTTTTGTTTAAATGTGCTAATTATGTCATTATCGATAACATTGGTTAGCAACTGCGCTTCCGTGTGTATACTGGCATCCAGAAGAGCAGATATGGACATTGAACAACGGACTCCTACAGGATTCTGTCCTGGCACCTATGTTTTTCAAGATTTACACCAGTGACCTGCCCGAAATAGAGTCTCGCAAGTTTGTATATGCTGATTACATTGCCTTGGCTGCACAAAACATGAATCTGTCCATCACCGAGGAGACCCTGACCAGTGATTTACAGAGGATGGAGGCCTACTTCCGCTGATGGTGACTTCGGCCAAACCCGCAAAAGACTTGTCACCTCAACATTCCACCTCAACGCCCATCAAGCTTTGAAAGTCTCATTTTGCGGCGCAGAGGTAATCATGCCAAAACTCCCTCCGTTTAGGAGTCGCACTTGATTGCACCCTGTCATATAGACAACAGCTCTAGAACCTTGGGAAGAAACTAAAGAGTAGGGTCAACTTAATTCAGAAACTCGCTGGATCCACATGAGGAGCGGACGCTCAAACCCTCCGTTCGGCAGCACTCGCCCTGGTGCATTCTACAGCGGAGTACTGCTCTCCGACATGGCAATCAAGTCCGTATGTCAAATCCGTTGATGTCCAGCTGAATTCTACTGTGAGAATTTTAGAAACATAGAAACATAGAAATTTATAGCGCAGAAGGAGGCCATTTTGGCCTTTCGTGTCCACGCCGGCTGACAAAGGGCAGCACGGCCCTTGGGCAGCAGCCCTAAAGGTTACATATAAACCTATGAATAATGAAGGAAAGGCAAAGAGCACCCAGCCCAACCAGTCCGCCTCACACAACTGCGACACCCCTTATACTGAAACCTTCTACACTCCACCCAAACTGAAGCCATGTGATCTCCTGGGAGAGGCAAAAACCAGATTAAAAACCCAGACCAATTTAGGGAGAAAAAAATCTGGGAAAATTCCTCTCCAACCCATCCAGGCGATCGAAACTAGTCCAGGAGATCACCCTGGCCTTATTCAATTCCCTACAGTACTTACCGTTATATCTGTGCCGTCCAACAAAAAGGTCGCCCAGTCTAATCCCAATTACCAGCTCTAGGTCCGTAACCCTGCAGGTTACGGCACTTTAAGTGCCCATCCAACCATCTCTTAAAAGTGGTGCGGGTTTCTGCATCCACCACTCTTCCAGGCAACGAGTTCCAGATCCCCACAACCCTCTACATAAAGAAGCCCCCCCCTCAAATCCCCCCTAAACCTTCCAGCAACCACGTTAAAACTATGCCCCCTTGTAATAGACCCCTCCACCAATGGAAATAGGCCCTTACTATTCACTATATCCAGGCCCCTCAATACTTTGTATACCTCATTGAGGTCTCCTGTGAACCTCCTCTGTTCTAATGAGAACAAACCCAGCCTATCTAATCTGTCCTCATAACTAAGATTCTCCATTCCAGGCAGCATCCTAGTAAATCTCCTCTGCACCCTCTCTAGTGCAATCATGTCCTTCCTATAATACAGCGACCAGAACTGCACGCAGTACTCCAGCTGTGGTCTAACCAAAGTATTATACAATTTAAGCATAACCTCCCTGCTCTTGTATTCTATGCTTCAGCTAATAAAGGCAAACATTCCGTATGCCTTCTTACCCACCTTATTCACCTGGCCTGCTACTTTCAGGGGTCTGTGGACAAGCACTCCAAGGTCCCTTTGTTCATCTACACTATTAAGTGACCTACCGCTTAATGTATATACCATTTCCTTATTAGCCCTCCCAAAGTGCATTACCTCACACTTCTCTGAATTAAATTCCATTTACCACTGCTCTGCCCACCTGACCAGTAGATTGATATCCTCCTGCAGTCCATGACTTTCCTCTTCATTATCAACCACACAGCCAATTTTAGTGTCATCTGCAAACTTCTTAATCATACTCCCTATATTCAAATCTAAATCATTGATATATACCACAAAAAACCAGGGACCCAATACAGAGCCCTGCGGAACCCCACTGGAAACATCCTTCCAGTCACAAAAACATCCATCAATCATTACCCTTTGTTTCCTACCTCCAAGCCAATTTTGGATCCAACTTGCCACTTTGCCCTGTATCCCATGGGCTTTAACCTTCATGACCAATCTACCATGTGGGACCTTATCAAAAGCTTTGCTAAAGTCCATATATACTACATCGTCCGCACTACCCTCATCGACCCTCTTGGTTACCTCCTCAAAAAATTAAATCAGGTTAGTCAAACACGATCTTCCCTTAACAAATCCGTGCTGACTGTCCCTAATTAATCCTTGCCTTTCCAAATGTAGATTTATCTTGTCTTTCAGGATTTTTTCCAATAATTTTCCCACCACTGAGGTTAGGCTGACAGGCCTGTAATTATTCGGCCTATCCCTTTCTCCCTTCTTAACCAAGGGTACTACATTAGCAGTCCTCCAATCCTCCGGCACCATGCCCAGATCCAAAGAGGACCGGAAAATGATGGTCAAGGCCTTTGCTATTTCCTGTTTTAACTTCTCTCAATAGCCTGGGGTGCATTTCATCCAGGCCTGAGGACTTATCTACTTTCAAAGCTGCTAAACCCTCTTAATACTTCCTCTCTCATTATATTTATTTCATCCAGAATATCACACTGCTCCTCGAGAGCAGTATCTGCATTGCCCCTTTCCTTTGTGAAAACAGATGCATAGTATTCGTTAAGAACCTTACCAACATCTTCCGTGTCCACACAAAGATTACCCTCGTAGTCTCTAATAGGCCCTACCTTTTCTTTAGTTACCCTCTTACTCTTAATATATTTATAGAACATCTTAGGGTTTTCCTTAATTTTACTAGCCAAGAATTTCTTGTGCTCTCTCTTAGCATTCCTAATATCCCTTTTAATTTTGCCTCTTAACTTTCTATATTCCTCTAACGATTCTATTGTATTTAGCCGTTGGTATATGACATAAGCTTCCCTTTTTTTCTTTATCCTCCCTTGTAAGTCCCTCGACATCCAGGGGGCTCCAGAATTATTATTCTCAACCTTTTTCTTTAAGGGCACATACTTGGCCTGAGCCGTCTGGATCTCCTCCTTGAATGCCTCCCACTGTTCCGACACTGATTTAACCACAAGTATCTGTTTTCAGTCCACTATGGCCAAATCACTCCTTAACTTAGCAAAATTAGCTTTTCCCCAATTCAGATTTTTATTCCAGGTCTGTCCTTGTCCTTATCCATAACCAACTTGAATCTGACTGAATTATGGTCGCTGGCACCCAAGTGCTCTCCCACCTAATACCCCTTCAACCTGCCCAGCTTCATTCCCCAAAACTAAATCCAAGGCCGCCCCCTCTCGTGTTTGGCTAGCTACATACTGACTAAAAAAGTTCTCTTGGCCCCAAGTTTCCACATGATTTGCTCCTGATTTTTAGGAGCAACTGGTGTAGAACGGAGTATCTTAGAAATTGGAATTCTCGTCATTTAGTTTGCTCCAGTTCTAGTCAATTAGAACAGTTTCACTTTGGAACAGAATTTTTTTTTCAAAAGGGGGCGTGTCTGGCCACTTACGCCTGATTTCAAAGTTTCGTGAGTGAAAACTTACTCCAAACTAACTTAGAATGGAGTAAGTGAAGATTTTTGTACGCTCGAAAAAACCTTGTCTACACTTTAGAAAATCAGGCGTAGGTTACAAATCAGGCGTAGGGAATGGTGGGAGGGGTGTTTAAAGGGAAGTTTACAAACATTATAAACACTTCAGTTTTACAAATAAAGAGCCATCATCAATAATAAATGATAAATACATCAATAAATCAACCAATAAATCAATTAAAAAAATTAATAAGAAATAATTTTTAAAAAAATCAAGAAATAAAATATTTTCTACTTACCGACTGCAGCACCGGGAGCCCTCCAACAGCGTGCTGGGATGCCCCCTCAGTGTGTCTCTGTCAGTGTCTCTATCTCTCTGTCTGTCTGTGTGTCTCTCATTCTCTGTCTGTCAGTGTCTGTGTTTCTGACAGCGAGGGGAGGGGGAGGAAGGGGGTAGAGGGAGAGAGCGGGGAAGCAGAGGGAGGGATGGGGGAGAAGGGGGCGGGATGGGGGAGATGGGGGAGGGATGGGATAGAGGGGGAAGAGGGGGGGAGAAGGGGAGAAAGAAGATTGGGGGGAAGGGAGGAGATTGGGGGGGGGAAAGGAGATTGTGGGGGGGTGAGGGGGAAGGAGAAGGGGGAGGGAGGCTGAACGGGCCGGGCCCGAGACTTCGGGCAGGGCCCGTCACCAGCACCAGCACCAGATTTACAGGTAGGTGGCGTTGGGTCGGGTCGGGGGGGTGGTAGGAGGGAGGTCGGTTCGGTTCGGGTCAGGGGGAGGGAGGGAGGGTTGGAGAGGAAGGTCAGGTCGGGGAGTGGGAGGTCAGGTCGGATCCAGTCCGGAGGGGGGGGTGGGGGGGAGCAGGTGTCGGGTCCGGTCCGGGGGCGGGGGGGGTGGAGGAGCGGGTGTCGGGTCTGGTCCGGGGTGGGGGGGGGGGGGGGGGGAAGCGGGTGTCGGGGGGGAGCGGGTGTCGTGTCCGGTCCGGGGGGGGGAGGAGGAGCGGGTGTCGGGTCCAGTCCGGGGGCGGATGTTGGGTCCGGGCCGGGGGTGGGGGGGGAAGCGGGTGGCGGGGGGGTGGGCGGGGCGGGTGCCGTGTCCTGTCCGGGAACGGGTGTCGGGTCCGGTCCGGGGGCGGGAAGCGGGAGTCGGGTCGGGAGGAAGCAGGAGCTGTCCGTGGGAGGAGCCTTATTCACACAGCCCCAGTGAGGCCATTCGGCCAGGGCTAGGGGCTGCGTGCTTCGGGCCCCTCCCACACCGTTTCGGGCGCCTGGAGCTACTGCACTTGCGTGCCCACTGTAGCGCGCATGTGCAGAGGTCCCGGCACTGTTTTCAGCGCAGGGACCTGGCTCCGCCCCCTACAGCTCGTGCTGCGCTGCGCCAAGGGCCAGAGGACCTGCAGGGAGGTGGAGAATACGGAGGGTTTTTTTAGGCGCACTTTATGGCGCGAAAAACAGGCGTCCAGGTCGGGACTGCGCCATTCTAGGCGCGGCTCGAAACTTGGGCCCCTTGAATGCATTTCAAGAATTTCACACCTCTATATCCTTCACACTAAATTTGTCCCAATCAATATTTGGATAGTTAAAATCCCCTACTATTACTACCCTATGGTTCTTGGACTTCACAGCAATTTGCCTACATATTTGCTCCTCTATCTTCTTCCCAGCAGTGTGATCGGCCCTTTTTTATTTTTCAATTATCACCGGTACGCTTTTATCGGCACCAACACCTTGGCTGCCCATGCTTGTAAACACCTATGCCACGAATATGCAGTCTCCAGAGAATACTCTGCACCAGCAAAGACATGCCGATTCAGGCCGACTTGAACAACCTAACACCAACCCATCTCAAATCTGGAAGGCCATTTTGGACTGTCGCCGAAGCCCTTCAGGGATCTCCCCTCAATGTTGATGACTGATGGCAAAATGCTTGGAAGCATTGTGACATACGGAATGGATTCTTCCTTGAGAACCCCACAAAACACCCTGAAAAATCAAACCTTCCTTGCAAGCAGTAGACAAACATCAACCACCTCAGAATTGATCATGGTAGATACTGCTACCTTTTCCATAGATGGAAGATTAAAGCATCATGCAACTGTGGAGCTCCTAATCAGGCCCTGGAGCATATCATTGAGTACTGACTTCAGAGGAAATTCGCAGGCAGCCTACAATGGGCCCAAATTTGCCGAGGATTTGCTCTGTCTTTTTTTGGAGCAACTTGATTTTTTTGGAGTATCTTAAAAATCCCCATTCTTCATATTTAATTTGCGCCAGTGTAAGTGAGTTAGTTAGGATTTTTTTTAGTTCCGTTTCGTTTTGTTCAAAAGGGAGCATTAACAATCACCTACGCCTGTTTTGGCCATTGAAGCTAGTTTGGACAGCTAATAATTGCTCCAAACTAACTTAGGCCAGCGTACGTGGCCACTTGTGGCCGCACAGAAAACCCTTGCGGAGAGTTAAGAAATCAGCGCAGGTAGCCAGAGATGGCGGGTGGGGGGGGAGGGAGCGGGGGTGGGGGTGGGGGGGTGGGGGGAAGGGAAGCACAGAGGACCTTGCAAAGCACTAAACACCTTCACAACAACATTCATGAAGCATAAAAACCATCAATAATAATAAATAAATAAATAAAAAATAAAACTTAAGTCCTACCTTCATACTTGGCCCAGTAAGTCAGCGGGCTGGCCAGTGCGAAAGGCCACTAAGCCGGGGATATGTGCGGTTGGTGGGAAGCCCAGGCGGGAGAGCAGTGAACTGGCCACACATAGAAACATAGAAACATAGAAAATAGGTGCAGGAGTAGGCCATTCGGCCCTTCTAGCCTGCACTGCCATTCAATGAGTTCATGGCTAAACATGCAACTTCAGTACCCCATTCCTGCTTTCTCGCTATACCCCTTGATTCCCCCTAGTAGTAAGGACTTCATCTAACTCATTTTTTGAATATATTTAGTGAATTGGCCTCAACAACTTTCTGTGGTAGAGAATTCCACAGGTTCACCACTCTCTGGGTGAAGAAGTTTCTCCTTATCTCGGTCCTAAATGGCTTACCCCTTATCCTTAGACTGTGACCCCTGGTTCTGGACTTCCCCAACATTGGGAACATTCTTCCTGCATCTAACCTGTCGAAACCCATCAGAATTTTAAACGTTTCTATGAAGTCCCCTCTCATTCTTCTGAACTCCCCTCTCATTCTTCTGAACTCCAGTGAATACAAGCCCAGTTGATCCAGTCTTTCTTGATAGGTCAGTCCCGTCATCTCGGGAATCAGTCTGGTGAACCTTCGCTGCACTCCCTCAATAGCAAGAATGTCCTTCCTCAGGTTAGGAGACCAAAACTGTACACAATATTCCAGGTGTGGCCTCACCAAGGCCCTGTACAACTGTAGCAACACCTCCCTGCCCTTGTACTCAAATCCCCTCGCTATGAAGGCCAACATGCCATTTGCTTTCTTAACCGCCTGCTGTACCTGCATGCCAACCTTCAATGACTGATGTACCATGACACCCAGGTCTCGTTGCACCTCCCCTTTTCCTAATCTGTCACCATTCAGATAATAGTCTGTCTCTCTTTTTACCACCAAAGTGGATAACCTCACATTTATCCACATTATACTTCATCTGCCATGCATTTGCCCACTCACCTAACCTATCCGAGTCGCTCTGCAGCCTCATAGCATCCTCCTCGCAGCTCACACTGCCACCCAACTTAGTGTCATCCGCAAATTTGGAGATACTACATTTAATCCCCTCGTCTAAATCATTAATGTACAGTGTAAACAGCTGGGGCCCCAGCACGGAACCTTGCGGTACCCCACTAGTCACTGCCTGCCATTCTGAAAAGTACCCATTTACTCCTACTCTTTGCTTCCTGTCTGACAGCCAGTTCTCAATCCATGTCAGCACACTACCCCCAATCCCATGTGCTTTAACTTTACACATTAATCTCTTGTGTGGGACCTTGTCGAAAGCCTTCTGAAAATCCAAATATACCACATCAACTGGTTCTCCCTTGTCCACTCTACTGGAAACATCCTCAAAAAATTCCAGAAGATTTGTCAAGCATGATTTCCCTTTCACAAATCCATGCTGACTTGGACCTATCATGTCACCTCTTTCCAAATGCGCTGCTATGACATCCTTAATAATTGATTCCATCATTTTACCCACTACCGATGTCAGGCTATAATTCCCTGTTTTCTCTCTCCCTCCTTTTTTAAAAAGTGGGGTTACATTGGCTACCCTCCACTTGATAGGAACTGATCCAGAGTCAATGGAATGTTGGAAAATGACTGTCAATGCATCCGCTATTTCCAAGGCCACCTCCTTAAGTACTCTGGGACGCAGTCCATCAGGCCCTGGGGATTTATCGGCCTTCAATCCCATCAATTTCCCCAACACAACTTCCCGACTAATAAGGATTTCCCTCAGTTCCTCCTCCTTACTAGACCCTCTGACTCCTTTTATATCCGGAAGGATGTTTGTGTCCTCCTTAGTGAATACCGAACCAAAGTACTTGTTCAATTGGTCTGCCATTTCTATGTTCCTCGTTATGACTTCCCCTGATTCTGACTGCAGGGGACCTACGTTTGTCTTTACTAACCTTTTTCTCTTTACATATCTATAGAAACTTTTGCAATCCGTCTTAATGTTCCCTGCAAGCTTCTTCTCGTACTCCATTTTCCCTGCCCTAATCAAGCCCTTTGTCCTCCTCTGCTGAGTTCTAAATTACTCCCAGTCGGTTTGCTGCTATTTCTGGCCAATTTGTATGCCACTTCCTTGGCTTTAATACTATCCCTGATTTCTCTTGATAGCCACGGTTGAGCCACCTTCCCTTTTTTATTTTTACGCCAGACAGGAATATACAATTGTTGTAATTCATCCATGCGGTCTCTAAATGTCTGCCATTGCCCATCCACAGTCAACCCCTTAAGTATCATTCGCCAATCTATCCTAGCCAATTCACGCCTCATACCTTCAAAGTTACCCTTCTTTAAGTTCTGGACCATGGTCTCTGAATTAACTGTATCATTCTCCATCCTAATGCAGAATTCCACCATATTATGGTCACTCTTCCCCAAGGGGCCTCGCACAACGAGATTGCTCATTAATCCTCTCTCATTACACAACACCCAGTCTAAGATGGCCTCCCCCATAGTTGGTTCCTCGACATATTGGTCTAGAAAACCATCCCTTATGCACTCCAGGAAATCCTCCTCCACCGTATTGCTTCCAGTTTGGTTAGCCCAATCTATGTGCATATTAAAGTCACCCATTATAACTGCTGCACCCTTATAGCATGCACCCCTAATTTCCTGTTTGATGCCCTCCCCAACATCACTACTACTGTTTGGAGGTCTGTACACAACTCCCACTAACGTATTTTGCCCTTTGGTGTTCTGCAGCTCTACCCATATAGATTCCACATCATCCAAGCTAATGTCCTTCCTAACTATTGCATTAATCTTCTCTTTAACCAGCAATGCTACCCAACCTCCTTTTCCTTTTATTCTATCCTTCCTGAATGTTGAATACCCCTGGATGTTGAGTTCCCAGCCCTGATCATCCTGGAGCCATGTTTCTGTAATCCCAATCATATCATATTTGTTAACATCTATTTGCACAGTTAATTCATCCACCTTATTACGGATACTCCTTGCATTAAGACACAAAGCCTTCAGGCTTGTTTTTTTAACACCCTTTGTCCTTTTAGAATTTTGCTGTACAATGGCCCTTTTTGTTCTTTGCCTTGGGTTTCTCTGCCCTCCACTTTTCCTCATCTCCTTTCTGTCTTTTGCTTTTGTCTGCTTTTTGTTTCCCTCTGTCTCCCTGCATTGGTTCCCATCCCCCTGCCATATTAGTTTAACTCCTCCCCAACAGCGCATGCAAGTTCATGGCACCGTGGCTGGCTCTGTTGCACAGGAGAACAGGAAAAAGAGTGGGAGAGTGATAGTGATAGGGGATTCAATTGTAAGGGGAATAGATAGGCGTTTCTGCGGCCGCAACCGAGACTCCAGGATGGTATGTTACCTCCCTGGTGCAAGCGTCAAGGATGTCTCGGAGCGGGTGCATGCAAGAAGCAGCAGGCTGGGCTCGCAGAAGGAGGCTGCAGGAGGGAACTTAAAGGAGGACTGGCAGAAGGGAACTTAAAGGGGGGCTGGGAACACATAGGCTGCAGGAGCCAGCCGGCGGGCCGCGCCAGCCGGCCGGTGCGAAAGGCCACTTGGCTGGGGATAGGTGCGGTGGGTGGGAATCACAGGCGGGAGAGCAGTGAACTGGCCACACATGCAAGAAGCAGCAGGCTGGGCTCCCAGAAGGAGGCTGCAGGATGTAACTTAAAGGGGGCCTGGCAGGAGGGCTGGGACGATCTAAAGGCAATTCCCACCATTCCCTTCACTGAGGTTTGCTCTCCTTTTACATTAGCTAGTCCACATTTTACCTTTACGTCTAGTGACAACATTGAGCACTTCCAGGCTAAGTATCACTTGATCAACCTACATAATTGTCCCAACAATGCACCTCAACTACATCTTCAAGCAGGTTTCATCGCAATGCAGGTTTCCAGGTCCCACGTTCGCAGTCCTGATGGTTTCTAAATGAGTCTGGCAGTTAGCTCTATTTAGGATAGATGAGCTCATTTTATGCTGTAAGCTCATCTCCACTGAGAATAGGACTGAAACTATCTGTCAGTCTTTCACTTGACTTTCTTCATAACTGACAGAGAGGTGAATCATCACTCACTCTCCCGGAGATGGGAAGGCAGCGGCTGGCCTGTGCGGCAGGCCACTTGGCGCGGGATAGGGGCGGGACGCGTTGGGTCCCACGCTGCAGACACGCATCTTCATCATGGGAGGAGCTACAACGCATGCGCGAACGCTCTGCTGCGCATGCAGACAGCTGCCGGCATTCTTTTCGGCGCAGGGCCCTAGCTCCGCCCCCCCCCACTGTGATTGCCACACCACGCCAAGGACTAGGACGGTCCACAGTGCGGGGAGAATACGGCGATATATTTTTGGCGCCGTTTTGAGAGTAGAAAGTTGCCGCACCTCAGGTAAGTGTGCCGAAAAAACCGAAGAGCCAAATTTGGGCCCAATATATCGACGCTGTTACGCCAGAAGCTTTGAAAAGAAATTAAAGACTTGCATTTATGAAGTGACCACTGGATGTATCAAAGCGCTTTACAGCCAATGAAGTACGTTTTGGAGTTTAGTCACTGTTGTAATGTAGGAAATGCGGAAGCCAATTTGCACACAGCAAGCTCCCTCAAACAGCAATGTGATAATGACCAAATAATCTGTTTTTGTTATGTTGATTAAGGGATAAGTATTGGCCAGGACATCGGGGATAACTTCCTTGCTCTTCTTTGTGCCATGGGATCTTTTATCTCCACCTGAGAGAGCAGACGGGGCCTTGGTTTAATGTCTCATCCGAAAGGCAGCGCCTCCGACAGTGCAGCACTCCCTCAGCACTGCTTTTTGTGCTCAAGTCCCTGGAATGGAACTTTAACCCACAAGGCGAGAGTGCTACCCACTGAGCTATAGCTGACACCTTGGCCTGGATATCTGACTTCGATATTGGCCCAGAAATTCTGGCCACTCCGGGTCCGTACGGAGTGTGTACGGACCTGGGAAGGTATCGCAAAAGCCGGTTTTCAGCGCCTAATGCGCATGTGCTGAAAACCGGCTTTTCCGATCTGCCAAGCTCCAGCTTCACAGATCATCCACATATCGGGAGCGAGGACATCTGCATGGGTAAGATTGCGATATTTACCCATCTCTTGCCCAGCAAATGTCCACAAAACTCTTGCGCCTGATAAAAACCTGATAGGCACTTACCTTCTGGAACTTGATTTTGAAATTTGGGTTGTATGTAAGTGCTGCTACCGTAGGTATCTTTTATCTCACTTTGGGGAAAAAACTCTGGATGATGCATATCTAAGTCACTCCGCAGCAATTGTGGAAAATTGATTTTAAACAAAGTTTTTTTCCCTTTAGTTAATACAGTACAGCAAAAACCAAGGTTGTCTAAGTTAATCTTTTCTTTGGTATGTAGTAACTGATCTCTAGTCCACTATTTTAGAAGACATTATAAAACACTAATTTATACACAACCATAATTATATATTTTGCACATGCACAGTCTTATTTTTTATCCCACTATAAACCACAATCTTGCTAACAGTTGTGCATAATTGAATCAGAGAATGAGGCAACCAGAGAGTAATTCTAGGACTGTTAAGTAATTTTGGAAGCTATAGTAGTTATAATATAGAACTATGTACAATGTTTTACTTAGACATTTACATTTATTTAAAACTTCAAATATCTTTTTGAAAAAGGGAGGCTGAGTATAGTGAATCATACAATATGTTTGTTTTCCTTAAAGATAAAATCTGTTTAAACATCAAACTCCATGATGTGTACGCAAATTTAAAAAACACAAATTGCTTCACTCACATTGGATTATATTCATGAACTGTAAAGATCAGTAGTTTCTGATTTTTGTGTTCTTGAATTGACTGTAACTTTATTCTACAAATGAATGATTTAATTTTGAAAGATTTTAGTTTCCCAATTTCCTGGATGGATGCAGCTGCAGCAGAAGTCAAAGGTTGACATCAACCAGGACAAAGCAATCTGCTTGATCAGCACTTCATCCACTGCCTTAAACATTCACTCCCTCCATCACTGATGTACCATGGGTGCAATGTGTGCTATCTACAGGATGCACTGCAGCAAGTCGCCAAGGCTTCTTCAGCAGCACCTCCTAAACCTATGGCGGACTCCACCTAGGAGGACAAGGGCAGCAAGCACATGGGAGCACCATCACCTTCAAGTTCCCTTCCAAGTCGCACACCAACCTGGTGGGCATACATTGCTGTTCCTTCATCATGGAACTCCCTAGCTAATACCTTCACCGCATAAATTGCAGAGGTTGAAGAAGTAGTTTCTCAAGGGCAACTATAGTTGTCAATAAATGCCTGTTGTGCCAACGATACCACATTGTAAAACTATACATGCTATTTTTTATTACTTATTGAAATAATAGTAATTTTCCATCGAATCAGGAAAGTAATTTGACAATGAAAAATTCTGATTTGAACTATTCAGTCTCGAAGCTGCATTACATCACTACTTGTTTAATCTGTACAACCATATATAAAAGACTGACTTACAAAGCTTCAATCATAAATGTGCTTATCAGATGCCATTTTATAATTCTAACATTCCAGTAATTGAGGTGACGCCAAAAGTGAAGATCTGATTTCTGAAATGTATATGTGCATTGCTGTATGTACATAAGTACAGAGAAAAGAGCAAGAGTATTATTATTGGGCTGCTATATTTATTACTATTACACTTTCTGTTCCTATTTTGTATTTTAAGCAATTCCTTTTTTTCAAATGTACTGTTTCATGTATATTAATTTTCTGGGAAGCGATTTGAATTAAGTTATAAAGTTGATGAATAGAGTAAGTCGGAACAATTTATGTTGTGTTTACAGTTATTAATTTTTTGCATGTAACCATAATTGGATATCCTTCTGAGGTTCATGGACCTATAATTAGGCTGAGCTGTTGCATATTTTGTTTGCACTGCTCAACATAGAAACATAGAAACATAGAAAATAGGTGCAGGAGTAGGCCATTCGGCCCTTCTAGCCTGCACCGCCATTCAATGAGTTCATGGCTGAACATTCAACTTCAGTACCCCATTCCTGCTTTCTCGCCATACCCCTTGATCCCCCTAGCAGTAAGGACCTCATCTAACTCCTTTTTGAATATATTTAGTGAATTGGCCTCAACAACTTTCTGTGGTAGAGAATTCCACAGGTTCACCACTCTCTGGGTGAAGAAGTTCCTCCGCATCTCGGTCCTAAATGGCTTACCCCTTATCCTTAGACTGTGACCCCTGGTTCTGGACTTCCCCAACATTGGGAACATTCTTCCTGCATCTAACCTGTCTAACCCCGTCAGAATTTTATATGTTTCTATGAGGTCCCCTCTCATTCTTCTGAACTCCAGTGAATACAAGCCCAGTTGATCCAGTCTTTCTTGATAGGTCAGTCCCGCCATCCCGGGAATCAGTCTGGTGAACCTTCGCTGCACTCCCTCAATAGCAAGAATGTCCTTCCTCAGGTTAGGAGACCAAAACTGTACACAATACTCCAGGTGTGGCCTCACCAATGCCCTGTACAACTGTAGCAACACCTCTCTGCCCCTGTACTCAAATCCCCTTGCTATGAAGGCCAACATGCCATTTGCTTTCTTAACCGCCTGCTGCACCTGCATGCCAACCTTCAATGACTGATGTACCATGACACCCAGGTCTCTTTGCACCTCCCCTTTTCCTAATCTGTCACCATTCAGATAATAGTCTGTCTCTCTGTTATGGAAGTGGGTAGGCTAACACTATGGTATGTAGTCAGAAGATGAGTATAAGAGGCCATTAAAGATTCAGGGGATCTGAACCAATAAAGAGGATTGTAGTTCAATTAATGTGGATGAATGCAACGTTATGCACATTTATACAGGGAATATGCACCAATGAAGCAATGGCCACTGCCATGAGCCAGACAAGGATTTGAGTTTTATTGACTGTTCACTCAAACTTTTTTAGTCAATGTGAAACTTATCTACAAAGCTAACAAACTACAGGCATGCACATTGAGGGCACTTGACAATAAATTAAGCCAAATTATTATAATTTTGTATTGGTAAAGCCACAGTTGAAATATTGGGTGGTCTTTCAACTTTGGCGGGTGCATAAAGCTGGTGATATTGGATTGGTTGCACCCCCATTGTCAATGAAAAGGAAAATTGTGCAGGGCAACTGATCCAATACCGCAAGTTTTACACCCCCACTGAAGTTGAAACTTTTTCTCATTGTGTGCCGTTGTATGTAATCTACCTTTAAAAGGACATTTTATGTCCTTTTTAAACAAAGTTTGATTTGACTTTTGTGGGTAGGGAAACATTTACACTTTACTATCAGCTCAGGAACTATCAAGCTGTACATAGCATTCAATTATTTTTTTTGTTGCACTTGTACCCATAACTATCAAACTCCTCAATCATGCTTCCAATTAGATTTTCATTGATTTCTTCATTAGAGATATTAATTGACATGACATTAGCTGTTTATCTGAGAGTCTGCTCCACATGCCCACAACTTTTGTGGAAGATGGAAAATCCTTCTAATCTTAGTTGGGACTGAGTTATATATGTTGTGAAATTGTGTACTGCTGTAACACAGGTAAAACTGAAAAAGTCATTTAAGGAATAATCCCCAATGATGGCCAGTACCCAAAGCAGTTAATTAATTTGCTTTTCAGAAAACAAAGCAGAATTCATTTTGGACCAAAGAAGCTCTTCAAACCAGGGCCTGAGGAACCGCAAATAGGAAACCAGCAAGCTAGTAGAAAAAAGCCTCTTGTTACTTGCTTCCTTCCATAACAAATCATCAGTTATTTCTTTCCTCGATGTAGTCCAGCTTCTAGTAAGGGAAAAAAATCAGATACCCTTTGACGTAGAAACATTACAACAGTGACTACATTCAAAAAGTACTTCATTGACTGTAAAGCGCACTGGGATGTCCTGAGGTCGTGAAAGGCGCTATAGAAATGCAAGGGCTAGATTTTACACTTTTTTTGCATGCATAACGCCCACTTAACGTCCATTTTACCGCTGAAATGATGTATAACGCGCAGACATACATACGCACAGATGCCTGGGAGAACAGGCGCACCAACATCAGTGTCCTTGTCCAGGCTAACATCCCCAGAATTGAAGCACTGACCACACTCGATCAGCTTCGTTGGGCAGGCTATATAGTTCGCATGCCAGACACGAGACTCCCTAAGCAAATGCTCCATGCGGAGCTCCTTCATGGCAGACGAGCCAAAAGTGGGCAGCGGAAACATTACAAGGACACCCTCAAAGCCTCTTTGGTAAAGTGCGACATCACCACTGACACCTGGGAGACCCTGGCCGAAGACTGCCCTAGGTGGAGAAAGTGCATCCGGGAGGGCGTTGAGCTCTTCGAGTCTCAACGCCGAGAGCATGAAAAGGTTCAGCCGCAGGCAGCGGAAGGAGCACGCGGTAAACCACCCATCCACCCCTTCCCTCGACGAATGTTTGTTCCACCTGTAACAGGGTCTGTGGCTCTTGTATTGGACTATTCAGCCACCAAAGAGGAGTGGAAGCAAGTCTTCCTCGATTCTGAGGGACTGCCTATGATGATCGCCCATTTAGCCACAAAATGGAAACTGACGCCCATTTTTCAGACACTTACTGCCGAGCGTTACTTTCCTCATGTGCGTAACACCGGGAAAAATAATACTACCCGCCCACTTTTTTTAGGCGGAATCATCAGAATGGACAAAATCATAAGAACATAAGAAATAGGAACAGGAGTAGACCATACGGCCCCTCGAGCCTGCTCCACCATTCAATAAGATCATGGCTGATCTTACCATGGACTCAGCTGCACTTCCCCACCCGCTCCCCATAACCCCTTATTCCCTTATCGTTTAAGAAACTGTCTATTTCTGTCTTAAATTTATTCAATGTCCCAGCTTCCACAGCTCTCTGACGCAGCGAATTCCGCAGATTTACAATCCTCTGAGAGAAGAAATTTCTCCTCATCTCTGTTTTAAATGGGCGGCCCCTTATTCTAAGATCATGCCCTCTAGTTCTAGTCTCCCCCATCAGTGGAAATATCCTCTCTGCATCCACCTTGTCGAGCCCCCTCATAATCTTATAACATGTATAAGTGAGATCACTTCTCATTCTTCTGAATTCCAATGAGTAGAGGCCCAACCTACTCAATCTTTCCTCATAAGTCAACCCCCTCATCCCCAGAATCAACCTAGTGAATCTTCTCTGAACTGCCTCCAAAGCAAGTATATCCTTACATAAATATGGAAACCAAAAGTGCACGCAGTATTCCAGGTGTGGCCTCATCAATACCTTATATAGCTGTAGCAAGAATTCCCTGCTTTTATACTTCATTCCCTTTGCAATAAAGGCCAAGATACCATTGGCCTTCCTGATCACGCTGTACCTGCATACTATCCTTTTGTGTTTCATGCACAAGTACCCCCAGATCCCACTGTACTGCAACACTTTGCAATCTTTCTCCATTTAAATAATAACTTGCTCTTTGATTTTTTTTTTGCCAAAGTGCATGACCTCACACTTTCCAACATTATACTCCACCTGCCAAATTTTTGCCCACTCACTTAGCCTGCCTATGTCCTTTTGCAGATTTTTTGTGTCCTCCTCACACAACGGCCATAATATCGCCCAGCGTTGTTTCCGCATGTAATTAAAGCCGAGATTCAATAATACCGACCGCCCTCTTTTTTTTGTCGTAAAGATCACATTTGCCAAAACTAACACCCAGGAGATCGCCCAGTGTCACTTTCACCACCTTGCACACATCTCGCCCACAATATCGCTCGCCCAAAACACCGCTCTGAAAAAGTGGAACTGTTCTGAACTAATCACAACGGTGTGGGCGCCATTTTTTAAATCGCAGGTCGTTTCATTCAAAAGGCTGTTTTAACTTCGGGGGAGTTTGGATTGACTCTGGAGTTCTTCTCAGGTGAAGTGACCATCTCAACAGATATATTTTCAGACTCTGGACTATTGGGGGTTTACTATGGATGTATTTTAGTGAGGAAATTATTGCTTCTGATCAATCTCTATTATACTTTCATTGCAATGGGGCCAGCCATTTCTCAGCCTGCATCGATTAATACGCAGATGCTGCTAAGTGCAAATGGTTCAATGTCTGATGCACATCATGTGCCCAATTTAAGACATGCCAGAATGAGGAGGAGGTCCAGCCCATACACACCCCGCACTTACAGGCAGAAGAGGTCTTGCCGCGACGTGTGCGAACCCACCTGCCTTCGGAGACTGCGCTTCCACAAGATGGTGATCAATGAAATATGTGAGCTCCTCAGGCCACATATGCAGCCTGACATCTGTCGGTCGAGTTCAAGGTCACCGCGGCACTGTCTTTCTACGCGGCTGGTTCCTTTTGGGCCTCCGTGGTCGAGATTTCCCCTCTCTCACCATGCCACCCATCGCTGCATTAGACAGGTGACGGAGGCCCTGTACGCGCGAAGGATGGACTTTATCAGCTTCCCCATGACCACGGAGGCTCAGACTGACAGGGCTGGAGCATTCTACTGCATTGCTAAGTTCCCCAGGGTGCACTCACATCGCCATGTGGGCACCCAGAGCTTTTTCGTAACAGAAAAGGATTTCACTCCCTGAAGGTCCAACTAGTTGTCGACCACAATTAGATCATAATGGCAGTGAATGCCAAATGTCAAATGTCCGGGCAGCTTCGATGAGGCTCACATCCTGCGTGAGAGCACTGTCTCTGACATGTTTAAGAGTCAGCCACAAGGACAATGCTGGATGCTTGGTGACAACCAATATGGCCTCGCCACCTGGCTGATGACTCCCTTGCATGACACTCACACAGAGGCCGAGAAGCGATACAACCAGAGCTACAGAGACACACGCAATGTGGTCCAGAAAACAATAACTGTACTTAAGTAGCGCTTCAGATGCCTGGACCACTCAGGAGGGGCGCTACAATACAACCCTGAGCAAGTAGCTAAATTCGTGGTCATGTGCTCCATGCTGCACAACCTGGCTATCAGGAGAGGCCAAGAATTGTCAGAAGGGACTGATGCCCCGCCTCAGGAGAAAGAGGAAGAGGAGGACAAGGGGCTGGACGCTGACCTAGGGCCAGACAATCAGGCTGGCTATGCAACCATGCCCACGTCCCCCTCCAGATCGCAGGAAAGAGTCCGTGGTGGCTACATAGCTGCAAGACTCTTATGTGAGGAGCTGATATCTGAAAGATTTGCCTGAAAGAACGTTGCTGTAAGTGACAATGCTGACACACTGCTGTGTGTGCAGCTCAGACATCAATGGTAGCCATCACCTTGGTGCCAGTTAAAGTTTATGTTGATTGAAGTTAAGTTTTATTTAACCGTTTCATGTTCAGGAATCACCAGTGTGTAATGGTCCAGTTATCTGAGACAATGCGCAACAAGGTTATGTTCAATAAAACGTTTTTTATACCAACATTGGTCTGAAATCATAAGTATCACAGCCAAAAACACCCCATCCCTGCCCACACCCCACTTTTTCAATCATTGACATCAATCAAATGGTCAACATGTCCAGCAACACAGAATACAAATGCAAAGCAGGAGGGTGGCCCCCTCCCCCATACATTACAACAAATTGCACACACCCAAATGGGGATATAACATAGCCATCACCTGCAGACCCCCCCTCCCCTTCTTCTCCCTACCTCTACCCCTTCCCCTTCCTCGTTCCATGCCACCTGACCGAAGAGCTCCTCAAGCGGTGCCATTGGGGGGGGGATGAAGGCAGAGGTGGTGGTTAGACCGGTACGGGAGCAGGGGGGTGCCGAGGGGGAAACATTCTCCGATCCAGAAGTAGGATCTTGGTCCTGCCTCTCATCTGTCGTTCGCAGTGGTGGTGCGGAACCTAGGGGTGGAGTGCCGTGCTCCAGGACCACTAGGAGGCCTGTGCCAGCAGTGTTCCTGGCTATCACCTCCAGGGCCTCTGTTATCCGCAGAACATACTCAGTCATGGTGGCCAGCTGTCAGGATATGCCCCCCAATGCATCGAGGATCTGGTTACCAATGTCTACAGTCCTCCTGGACAACTGTACCATCTCTCCGCTCTCATGTCACACTCATGGACCAGACCTGCCGCGTCCACGAAACTTCCACGGGGTTGGCGCCGTCCTGGGGACAAATGGGGTGCCCTGTGGCGAGGTGCTTGGGGCCAGCACCTCCAGAGTGATGGCGGGAGTGCCTGGAGGACCACTAGATGGCCTTGGGATGGAATGGCTGCTGGAGCGTGGCGATGCAGGTTCCTCGAATTCCGCACTCTCATCCGTAGAGAACATACCTAGCGGATTGACGGGCAAGAATCGGAGCTCCTCAACACCAAATATAGGATTATCCTGGCCTCTGTGGTCTTGCCTGGGGCTGCGCTGCTGGCTGAGCTGCAAAACACAAATGAGGTTATTAGAGGAGAAGGGGGTGCTAGGGTCACAAGGTGATTCCAGCGCTACACACAGCATACGCACGACAAAAACACCACCGCTATCAAGATCATCACAGACATCACATTTCATGACCATCAACACATTGTACATTGCAATGATTTTCATTAGGGCAGCATTATTTATAGGTCAATTTTAGAAATCATCTATCATATATGATTGTTCGGATATGAGTGGGTGTGGCATCTATTGACTTTATATCATGCAATGGTGTAAACTTTACTCACATCGCATCACTTCAGGGTCTGCAGATGCTTGCTTGGCTGTCCGGGGGTGCTTCCCCACGAGTGTGAACACCAGCTCCTCCATGTCAGTGATGTCGCTGGGGACTGGTGGACCCCAATCATTCGCCTCTGCACGGACCTCATCGTCGATAGCTTCTGCTGTAAAAGGTGTCAGGACGACATGGCATGAGATCATTGCGTGATATCATTGTTAGGTACTGTGATAGAGACTGATACAACATTTAACCGACAGATGTAATCATGATTATTATGATAATTATCATTCTTTATCTAAAGACGTGCACCGTGACCGCAGGCTTTGACTACAACATTCCCAGTAAAAGTGCAAGACCTCACATCTGCTGATAGTCACTCATGACTCTTACAAATCAAATTATATAAATACATAAGTACATGTAAATAAATGTAATACTTACTCTTGCGGATCCCACAAGGTTGTTCCATCGTTTGCAGCATTGGTTGCCCTCAGGCACCTTGTTGGTCGCCGACGAGACCACCTTGGCCATATCTTCTGGTAGGCCTTTGGGGTGGGCTTCCCACGCCTTCCCTGGGTCAAATCATCCCAGCGTTACTCAACCTCCTGTAGGAGGGAGGTATTTGCTTCGTCCGAGAATCTCCTCGCTCTTTTGTGCCCTCCAATGTGCTCCTCTCCCAACTCACTGCTGTCGCCAGCGTCAGTCTCCACAGCATGCTGTGACGCCTCCTCCTCTCCTTCCATTATAGGGTAAATATCTGGCGAGCTAATTTTTGTTTCCTTATTTGTTCTAAAGCTCTAAACTCTCCATCCTTGCTCCCAAAGCAGCCACACCACACCACACACGCCTTCAGTCCCTCTCAGCTCCTTCTCTCTCTGTCTCTTCTTCTTCGCATGTCATGATGACCCTTGACCTCCTGAATCGTGGGAATCGAGCCTTGCCATGCCATTGCTAAGGACGATGATACTTTACGGCAAAAGGTTAGAGCGATTTAACGCTACCGTCCATTTCATATCGCTCGTGGTAACGCCCAATTTCAAAAATGGAGACTGGGGGCTTTGAGAATGGGTGACAAGCTGGCGATCTGAAAACCCATTTTTACCGCCCATGCCAGAAATACCATTCATTTTTGGGAGATCTGCACAGAAGTGTAAAATCTAGCCCCAAGTCTTTTTGTCAAACTTGTAAGTAAAGAACACAGTGCTATGTTTGAATATCTTTTCTAGCTTCTGGTTTTGAAGATGGTCAGTTTACTATTCTACAAAGCAAAATAGCATTATTTCCCCCCTGATTTACTCTCCTTATCTCTACTCTGACAAAGATGGTAATTCATACTGGGCCATGATTCTACTAGTGGCTGTACCCTTCCAGCATCTCATGTCGACATGGATAGTTAGTGCTCGTGCACTATTTGAACTGACCCGATCCTCATCTGCACATGTGCATTTCCATTCTTGGATAACTACGTCCTTCCTGGGTTGGATGCTGAAACTAATTGTAACTCCTGTTATTCAGTTTAGTTGACTAACTCAGCATTATATACAATAAATATCAGTGATTGAATCTAGAAACATCTTGTTCTGTATTGCTCGGCACACCATTGTGAAGTACTATAGAGCCACTGGGGAAGTTGAGTGCAAGTTTTATTAGGTCTGCAAAGTTAATGGTCTTATTCCCTAAAGTTTGTTGTTTGCCACCATGACCCAGTAGTGTGTCTACTCTCATCAGTGAATATACCTATTTTCTATAACCATTGCTGAATACACCTTTGACATCTAGAAAACATTCCATCTGAAGGCCAATAATGCCAAATAGAGGAGTTTCCTTTATTGGTTTCAGGATAATTACTTTACAGTCATAGTTTATTGACAATTATGCTTTATTTCAATATTTTCTTGATTGGAGCCTCAAATCAAATTCCACTCAAGTCATCCTGTGGATGGGGAAATCTTCAGTGGAGACCCTCGTATTGGTTTATGAAAAACGTTGGGGATGGAAATGCTTTTTTATCGCACCCATTGTGGAATCTTACTATTGTGCTTCACAAACTGATGAATACTTCATTTGAACCTGTCTTATTTTGTGACGCTGTGTTTTTCATTTTTAAAACCATCATGCTATTGGCCTTAGTATTAAAATACTAAATGAGTACCTTGCATCTGTCGTTACCAAGGAAAAAGATGCTGCCATAATCACGGTGAAAAAGGAGGTGGTTGGGATACTGGATGGGACAAAAATTGATTGAGGAGGTACTAGAAAGGCTGGTTGTACTTAAAGTAGATAGGTCACCAGGAATGAATGAGATAATAACTTTTATTTATATAGCGCCTTTAATGTAATAAAACGTCTGAAGGCGCTTCATAACAGTGTTACAGACAAACAGATAAATTTGACATCGAGCCACAGAAGAAATTAAGGCAGATGATCAAAAGCTGATTTAAAGAGGTAGGTTTTAACGAGCGTCTTAAAGGAGGAAAGAGAGGTAGAGAGGCATAGGGTTTTAGGGAGGAAGCTCCAGAGCTTAGGGCCTAGGCAGCTGAAGGCACGGCCACCGATGGTTGAGCAGTTCTAATGAGAAATGTTCAAGAGCCCAGAATTTGAGGAGCGCAGACGACTTATGGGATTGTGAGGCTGAAAAAAATTAGAGATAGGGAGGGGCAAGTCCATGGAGTGATTTGTAAACAAGGATGAGAATTTTGACATCAAGGCTTTGTTTAACTGGGAGCCAATGTAGGTCAGAAAGCACAGGGGTGATGGGTGATCTTGACTTTGTTGGGTTAGTACATGGGTTGCTGAGCTTTGGATGACTTCAACTTTACCTCGTGTGGAATGTAGAAGGCTGGTCAGGAGTGAGTTGGAATAGTTGAGTCTAGGATTAACATAGAAACATAGAAAATAGGTGCAGGAGTAGGCCATTCGGCCCTTCGAGCCTACATCGCCATTCAATAAGATCTTGGCTGATCATTCACCTCAGTACCCCTTGACTGCTTTCTCTTCATACTCCTTGATCCCTTTAGCCGTAAGGGCCATATCTAACTCTCTCTTGAATATATCCAATGAACTGGCATCAATAATACTCTGCGGTAGAGAATTCCACAGGTTAACAACTCTCTGAGTGAAGAAGTTTCTCCTCATCTCAGTCCTAAATGGCTTACCCCTTATCCTTAGACTATGTCCCCTGGTTCTGGACTTCCCCAACATCGGGAACATTCTTCCTGCATTTAGCCTGTCCAGTCCCGTCAGAATTTTATATGTTTCTATGAGATTCCCTCTCATCCGTCTAAACTCCAGTGAATACAGGCCCAGTCGATCCAGTATCTCCTCATATGTCAGTTTTGCCATCCCAGGAATCAGTCTGGTGAACCTTCGCTGCACTCCCTCAATAACAAGAACGTCCTTCCTCAGATTAGGAGACCAAAAGTGAACACAATATTCCAGGTGAGGCCTCACTAAGGCCCTGTACAACTGCAGTAAGACCTCCCTGCTCCTATACTCAAATCCCCTAGCTATGAAGGCCAACATATCATTTGCTTTCTTCACCGCCTGCTGTACCTGCATGCCAACTTTCAATGACTGATGTACCATAACACCGAGGTCTTGTTGCACCTCCCCTTTTCCTAATCTGCTGCCATTCAGATAATATTCTGCCTTCGTGTTTTTGCCACCAAAGTGGATAACCTCACATTTATCCACATTGTACTGCATCTGCCACGCGTTTGCCCACTCACCTAACCTGTCCAAGTCACCCTGCAGCCTCTTAGCATCCTCCTCACAGCTCACACCGCCACCCAATTTAGTGTCATCTGCAAACTTGAAGATTTAACACTCAATTCCTTCATCTAAATCATTAATGTATATTGTAAATAGCTGTGGTCCAAGCACTGAGCCCTGCGGCACCCCACCGTCACTGCCTGCCATTCTGAAAAGGACCCGTTTATCCCGACTCTCTGCTTCCTGTCTGCCAACCAGTTCTCTATCCACGTCAGTACATTACCCCCAATACCATGTGCTTTAATTTTGCACATCAATCTCTTGTGCGGGATCTTGTCAAAAGCCTTTTGAAAGTCCAAATATACCACATCCACTTGTTCTCCCTTGTCCACTCTACCAGTTACATCCTCAAAAAAATTCTAGAAGCTTTGTCAAGCATGATTTCCCTTTCATAAATCCATGCTGACTTGGACCGATCCCATCGCTGCTTTCCAAATGTGCTGCTATTTCATCTTTAATAATTGATTCCAACATTTTCCCCACTATTGATGTCAGGCTAACCGGTCTATAATTACCCGTTTTCTCTCTCCCTCCTTTCTTAAAAAGTGTTGTTACATTAGCTACCCTCCAGTCCATAGGAACTGATCCAGAGACTGTTGGAAAATGATCATCAATGCATCCACTATTTCTAAGGCCACTTCCTTAAGTACTCTGGGATGCAGACTATCAGGCCACGGGGATTTGTCGGCCTTCAATCCCATCAATTTCCCTAACACAATTTCCCGCCTAATAAGGATATCCTTAAGTTCCTCCTTCTCACTAGACCCTCGGTCCCCTAGTATTTCTGAAAGGTTATTTGTGTCTTCCTTCGTCAAGATAGAACCAAAGTATTTGTTTAACTGGTCCGCTATTTCTTTGTTCCCCATTATAAATTCATCTGAATCTGACTGCAAAGGACCTACGTTTGTCTTCACTAATCTTTTTCTCTTCACATGTCTATAGAAGCTTTTGCAGTCAGTTTTTATGTTCCCAGCAAGCTTCCTCTCATACTCTATTTTCCCTCTCCTAATTAAACCCTTTGTCCTCCTCTGCTGTATTATAAAATTCTCCCAGTCCTCAGGTTTACTATTTGTTATTTTGAGGAGAGGGGTGATGACAGCAGATTTGAAGAAGAGGGGAACAGTACCTGAGGACAGAGCACCGTTAACAATGTGGCTAACATGGGAGCCAGAAAAGGAAGTTGGGTGGTCAGCAGTTTAGATGGAATAGTGACAAGAGAGCAGGAAGTTAGTCTCATGGATAAGATGAGTTTGGAGAGATTAAGAGGGGAGATCAAAGAGAAACTAGAAAAAGATGTGAGTTTAGAGCTAGGGCAGGTGGGAGCATCAGATGAAGTTTGGCCCTGTGGGTTAGGTGAAGGAAGGGAACTTGCAGAGGCAGCTGATTGGATGGTCTCAATCTTTGATACAAAGAAGTCCATGAGCTCCTCACACTTGTTGTTGGAGGTGAGGGTGGTGGAGATAGGGGAGAGGGGTTTAAGGAGACGGTTAGCAGTAGAGAATAGTAGCCTGGGGTTATTTTGCAATCCAGAATGATCCTGGAATAGTGAGGCATGTTTGTAGATAAGAGTAAGAACCGATAGTGTTTTATGTGTTTGAGCCACATCTGGCGGTGAATGGCTAAACCAGATGTCCGCCACATCCATTCAAGTCTACGCCCTTTTGACTTGAGGGAGCGAAGATGAGGGCTGTACCGGGGGAAACGGTAAGGGTGAGAGAGAGTAATTATTTTAATCAGGACTAGGGCATCAAAGGTGGTAGTGAGGGTGTGATTGAGCAGATCGGTGGCTGAAGAAATGTCATTGTTAAAAGAGGGCCAACGGTTAGACAGTTTCAAGTTGATAAGTGCAGTTGTAATAGAATTTGGAGAGTTTTTTTTCCAGGGGCGGATGCAGAAGGAAGTAGGTTTGGATTGGGGAAGGAGGATGTGGGTCGAGAGTGATACAAGGAAATGATCAGAGGTGGCTTTATCTTTAATTGATATGCTTGGAATAGCAAGGCCACGAGAGATTGCAAGATCAAGGGCGTGGCTGTGAATATGGGTTGAGGAATTTACATGGAGGGAGAGGTTAAGGGAGGACAGGAGGGTAGTCAATTCAGAGAGAGAACAAGATGAGTTGAGATGGAGGTTGAAATCACCGAGGATGAGAAGTCACTCGATGCAAAGGCTGAGGGAGGAAAGCAGTGAGGATATATCCATGATAAAGTGAGATACATCCTAGGATGCTGATGAAAATAAAGGTGGAAATTGCGGAGGTACTGGCCTTAATCTTCCAATCTTCCATACGGGGATGGTGCTAGAGGACTGGAGAATTGCAAATGTTACACCCTTGTTCAAAACAGGGTGCAAGAATAAACCCAGCAACTACAGGCCAGTCAGTGGGGAAGTTTTTAGAAATGTTAATCCGGGACAAAATTAAGTCAATTGGATAAGTGTGGATTAATTAAGGCAAGCCAGCACGAATTTGTTAAAGGCAATTTGTGTTTAACTAACTTGATTGACTTTTTTGATGCGGTAACAGAAAGGGTTGATGATGACAATGAAAGAAAAAGAAAGATTTGGATATATATATCGCCTTTCACGACTACCGGAAGTCTCAAAGCACTTTACAGCCAATGAAGTACAATGCCATTAATGTGGTGTACATGGACTTCCAAAAGGCATTTGACAATGTGCCACATAGTAGGCTTGCCCAGGGTTCGGTACTAGGTCCATACTGATAGATTTCAAGAGGACATAGGCAGGCTGGTGGAATGGGCAGACACGTGGCAGATGAAATTTAATGCAGAAAAGTGCGAAGCGATACATTTTGGTAGGAAGAATGAGGAGAGGCAATATCAACTAAAGGGTACAATTCTAAAGGGAGTGCATGAACAGAGAGACCTGGAGGTGTATGTGCACAAATCATTGAAGGTGGCAGGGCAGGTTGAGAAAGCTGTTAAAAAGCATACGTGATCCTGGGTGTCAGTCAGTGGCTCAGTTGGTAACACCCACTCCAGTCAAGAGATTTAAGCACAAAAATCTAGGCTGACACTCCAGTGCAGTTCTGAGGGAATGCTGCACTGTTGGAGGTGCCGTCCTTCGGATGAGACATTAAACCGAGGCCCTGTCTGCTCCCTCAGCTGATGTAAAAGATCCACGACAGTATTTCGAAGAAGAGCAGGGGAGTTATTCCTGGTGTCCTGGTCAATATTTATCCCTCAATCAACAAAAAAATGATTATCTGGTCATTGTCACATTGCTGTTTGTGGGAGTTTGCTTTGCGCAAATTGGCTGCCACGTTTCCTACATTACAACAGTGACTGCACTTCAAAAAGCACTTCATTGGCTGTAAAGCGCTTTGGGACGTCCAGTGGTCATGAAAGGCACTATATAAATGCATCTTTATTTCTTTGCTTTCATAAATGGACATGCTTATTCGTACTGCAAAAATGGCCAACATGCTCCACCCTTTGTTTCTGATTGGTCCCTTTGGAGGATAAGCCACACTCTGAAGTTTCACAGGAATGTGTAACTGGAATCGCCCTTCCCAAGTTCTCACTGACTTTGCAAATTGTAACTCGATCCACTTTGACTTCCTAAAGCGACAGAGGACAGAGCTCCCCAGAAGACAGCAAGGGCCAGCCGAAGTGCCTTACCCCAGTCCAAGCGCATGCCTCTCCCAGCCAAAGTGCCTTACCCCAGTCCAAGTGCATACCTCCCCCAGCCGAAGTGCCTTACCTCAGCGCAAGAGCATCCTCCCACCCTCCACCACCCACCCCCACCATAGATGATGGGGCAGGCATTGTGTACGAATTGTTAACAGGTTTATTGGGTATGAAGTGAATAATGACAGTGACCTTGTCGTGACTTCTGGATATCATCCACTCCAACGATGTCCCTTGTAGGGGGTTGGAAGAATGTGATCCATCTCCCCCCCACCCCCCCGCCACATGTCTCTCCCCCGCCCAGCTTCTCTCTCTCTCTCTCTCTCCCCTCTCTCCTCCCCCCTACCCCCCCCAAGCATCTCTCCCGCTCTCTGTCCCAGGACCGCCGCTCTTGGGCTGAGAGGTGGGTGGAGCTTGTCGCCAGTCAGTCAAAAAAGTGCGGTAAAAATAGTTCATCATCCATAAATAGAGGCACAGAATACAAAAGCAAGGAAGTTATGATGAACCTTTATAAAACACTGGTTCAGCCTCCTCTGGAGTAATGCACCACCATTTAGGAAGAATGTGAAGGCCTTAGGGTGCTGAAAAGATTTACAAGAATGCTTTGAGGGGCGAGGCACTTCAGTTTTGTGAATAGATTGAAGAAGCTGGGGTTGTTCTCCTTAAAGCAGAGACGGTTGAATGAAGATTTGATAGAGGTATTCAAAATCATGAGGTGTCTAGACAGAGTAGATAGAGAGAAATTGTTCCCATTGGTGGAAGGGTCCAGAACCAGAGGAAACATATTTAAGGTGATTGGCAGAAGAACCAAAGGCGACATGAGGAATACGTTTTTTACGCAGTGAGTGGTTAGGATCTGGAATGCACTGCCTGAAAGGGTGGTGGAAGCAGATTGAATCGTGGATTTCAAAAGGGAATTGGATAAGTACCTGAAGGAAAAAAATTTGCAGTGCTACGGGGAAAGGGCGGGGGAGTGGGCCTAGCTGAAGTGCTCTTGCGGCGAGCCGGCCCGGGCTCGACGGGCCTCCTGTGCTGTAACCATTCTATGGGCCCAAGTTTCCGCAAGAAAAAAAACGGGCGCCCCTCCGAGCTGGGCGCCCGTTTTTCGCATCTAAAACGGCGCCTAAAAAAATCCTCGGTATTCTCCACCTACTTGCAGGTCCTCTGGCCCTCAGCGCAGCCAGCACGAGCTGTGGGGGGGGCGGAGCCAGGTCCCTGCGCTGAAAACAGTGCCGGGACCTCTGCACATGCGCGCTACAGTCGGCACGCAAGTGCAGTAGCTCCAGGCTCTAAACTGTGTGGGAGGGGCCCGAAGCACGCAGCCCCTAGCCCTGGCTGAATGGCCTCACTGGGGCTGCGTGAATAAGGCTCCTCCCACGGCCAGCTTCTGCTCCCCGCCCCCGACAAGACCCGACCCCCGCCCCCTCCGCCGACAAGACCCGACCCGACCCGACACCCGCTCCCCCCCCGCCCCCCAGACCCGACCCGACACCCGCCCCCCCCCCCCCCTGCCGACCAGACACCCGCTCTCCCCCCTCCCCCCCCCCGCCGACCAGACCCGACCTGACACCCGCTCCCCCCTCCCCCCGCCCCGACCCGGCACCCGCTCCCCCCGCCCCGGCCCGACACCCGCTCCCCCCCCCCCCCCCGCCCCGACCCGAGACCCGCTCTTTCCGGCCCCCCCCCCCCCGCTCTCCCCCACCCCCGCTCGCTCTCTCTCCCTCCCTCCCCTCTCTCTTTCTCCTTCTATCTCTCTCCCTCCCTCCCACCCTCCCTCCCTCTCCCTCCCTCCCTCCCCCCCTCTCCCTCCCTCCCTCCCTCTCCCTCTCCCCTCCCTCCCCCCCTCTCTCCCTCCCTCCCTCTCCCTCTCCCCTCCCTCCCCCCCTCTCTCCCTCCCCCTCCCTCCCTCCCTCCCTCCTCTCTCTCTCTCTCTCTCTCTCTCTCCTCTCTCCCTCTCTCTCCCCCCTCCCTCCCTCCCCTCTCTCTCCCTCCCTCCCCTCTCTCTCTCTCTCTCTCTCGCTCTCTCTCGCTCTCTCTCCCTCTCTCTCCCTCCCTCCCTCTCTCTGTCTCTCTCTCTCTTCCCATCCCTCCCCCCTCTCTCTCCCTCCCTCTCCCTCCCCCCCCCTCTCTCCCTCCCTCCCCTCTCTCTCTCTCCCTCCCTCCCTCCCCCCCTCTCCCTCCCTTCCTCCCCCCCCCGTCTCTCTCTCTCCCTCCCTCTCTCTCTCTCCCCCTTCCGCTCAGCGACGCGAACGGCTGCAGAATTCTCCCTGGCTGAAGCACTTTCACACAGGTAGGAAGATGGTTTATTTAATCTTTTCTTGGCTTATAAATGTTTATTCAGGTTGGATTTATTTGTATAATATTTGTAGAAGTATAAATAAGGATTTATTGTCGAATTTAATGAGTTCCCTCCCCCCCACCTCGTTCTGGACGCCTAATTTGTAACCTGCGCCTGATTTTTTAATGTGTAGAACAGGTTTTTTCAGTTCTACAAAAATCTTCACTGGCTCCATTCTACTTTAGTTTGGAGTACATTTTCACTGTGGAAACTTTCAAATCAGGCGTCAGTGGCCGGACACGCCCCCTTTTGAAGAAAAAATTCTGTTCTAAACTAGAACTGTTCTACCTGACTAGAACTGCAGAAAAAAAAATGTGGAGAATTGCGATTTCTAAAATAGTCCGTTCTCCACCAGTTGCTCCTAAAAATCAGGCGCGAATCATGTGGAAACTTGGGCCCTATGATTCTAGTGTCAACTTGTTGAGTCAATGAGCTTCAAGTTCTCTTTAAATCTACCATATTTTGTGTAGATATTTTTAGAGACCTAGCATACTATACCAATAAGTTTAAACATTTGTGTAAATATTTGTAAATATGGGTAATTCTTCAATTTATTTAGTGATGAAGCGTAGGTATTAAGTAGGTATTGATAAGTATATTATATAACTTTTTTTGCATTCAAAATATATACATCTGCTCTTTGTACAATAGGTATAGTACAATACTGATTTTCTTCTGACATCTACTGATAATTTTAATATTGAAAATCTTTTTCTGTACATGGTTAAAGTCCATCATTAAAGTATTCTCCAATTACCTGTTACAAATGATTGTAAATGATTTAATAGTGTTGTACCCTAATTATGCCATAAGAATGAGTTATTTTGTTTCCTGTGCTGTTAAAATAGTAACAAATGATCATGGTAAAACTGTACAAAAGGTTACTAGTTCCATGTTGGAGAACCCAAAATTCTTCTTATCATTTAAATCTGCAAGGATCTAACTATGAGCGGAGTGGTGCGTTACTAGACGTGGAGTCACTTAATGGATTGGATAAAGCAACATGTAACAGAATTCTGTGGAACTCAGCAGTATACTCCAACATATTAGGCAGTAGGTTGTAAAAATATATATTGTTACTTAAGAAATAGCCGTAGGGGAAGGAAGCACACTTGATGAGGTTGAAAATAACTACTAGTCCTAATCATATTGTGTCCAATTCTCTCTCTGAAAAGGAAATGATGTCAGATCAAAAGAACAGTGCTGCTAACGGGCTGAATTGTTCAACATCTATTGTTGCAATCATTCCAGTCTCTGCCACACTAATCCTGTTTTTATTCTTTATGGTGTGCTTTCTGCTCAAGTATTGTGGAACTGATGATGTCGTTTCCGGGAAAAACAAATTGTTCTCATATAATCTTGGTTTGAATGCAAAGGTTTGAGACAGCATTTGGGATGACAAAAATAACATTTTGAATACATCATGGTTCATCTACAAACTTTTCAAAGTAAAGTTGGCTGTAGTAGTGAAAAGAATGAATCAGTCCAAGCTCGGTGGTGCAGTGCATTAGTCACTGACTGGCACTTGGGTCCACTGCCAGTGAAAAATACTAAAATTGCTTATGTGATACTCGTTCTAGTTCAATCATAGCTAAGATCTAGAGTTACCGAGCCAAGATCATTTGGATCACTATGTATGTTTTAGTTCGCAATCCTAGATAGAGGCGGCTGGGCCTCCTATGCCTACTGGGCGACTCGACGCAACTGGACCTCCCGGCTGGACCTCCTGCAGCGACTCGATGCGACTGGACCTCCCCGCTGGGCCTGGCTATCGGGTCTCCACCCGCCCCCCTCCCCCCCCCTCCACTTCAGCGATGACTGGAGCTCTCCTTCCCCACTGATAATCTGGCCTCCTCTCCTCCTCCAACACGTGGTGAGTACCATGGCTGTGACCCCCCTGTCCTCCCACTCTGAACCCCAGTGGGCCACTGACCCAAATCCTGCCTCCAACCAGGCCTCGGACCACCTACCATCAAGAGCGCTACCCAGCGCCGAGCCTGCGGCCAACATCCAGCCGTAGGCAACGAGGCCTATATAGCAGTGCCTGGTCTCCAGTCGTCTTGGACCCCCTTGCCACTGGACCAAGACCTTGCTCAACTAAGCCCGTGTGCTTGCCGGTGTGCTACGACCACCCCACGTTAAAAGAACTCATGCACAGGCATCTTCCACTCCTCTAACATGAAATTCGGGACCTGGATCGTCAGGACTCTCCTCGACAACTCCAACAGCAACAGGCCGGGACGCCGCACCGCTATGGTTGCCAGGGAACTTAGACGCTTTGATATCAACATCGCTGCCCTAAGCGAGACCCGGGGTCAGGAGAAGGCCAGCTCAAGGAACAAGGTGGAGGTTACACCTTCTTCTGGAAAGGAAAACCAGAGGAAGAACACCGCCTCCACTGAGTCAGCTTCATCATCAAAAACGTGATGGTCGACCGCCTCAAAGACTCCCCCTGCAGGGCTAATGAATGCCTCATGACTCTTCGACTCACCCTATCCCCGAACCAGTGCGCCGCAGTCATCAGAGCGTATGCCCCAACACTCGATGCAACAGAAGAGGCCAAAGAAGGTTTTTACTCCAACCTCGCAAAATCCCTGTCCTGCGTCCCTGCGGATGACAAACTGATCCTCTTTGGTGACTTCAACGCCAGGGTCGGCAAGGACACAGACCTCTGGGGAGGCGTGATTGGCAGAGAGGGGGTAGGAAAAGCCAACTCCAGCGGTACCCTACTCCTGACAAAATGTCGAGGACATGAACTTGTCATCACCAACACCTTGTTCCGCCAGAGGGACAAATACAAGGCATCGTGGCAACACTCTCGCTCAAAACACTGGCACCTGCTCAACTATGTCATCGTTCGAGCCAGGGATCGCAAGGATGTGCGCATCACCTGTGCCATGACAGGAGCTGACGACTGCTGGACGGACCATCGACTAATCCGATCCATCATTGACATCAACATAGCCCCAAAGCGGAGGGGGCAGCAGAAACAGTGCTGCAAAAAAGTCCATGCCGGGGCATTAAGGACCCAGCTAAGAGAGCCTTATACAGTCAGCGCCTCACAGCTAACCTGGCGTGCCTTGATGACCCTGAGACGCAGAATGCCCACAGCGCTTGGTCTGCCCTTCAGGTGTCCATAACCAGTGCCTGCAAAGAGATGCTGAGGGGTACTGAGGGAATGATCAGCCATGATCTTATTGAATGGCGATGCAGGCTCGAAGGGCCGAATGGCCTACTCCTGCACCTATTTTCTATGTTTCTATGCTCGGTCACTCAACCAGGAAACACCAGAATTGGTTTGATGAGAATGATCAGGAGATTCACTATCTAATATATTGCAATCGCAGGGCATTTCTGAGCCTAAAACAACAACCCAACTCAGGAGCAGAAAGCAGCATTACAGACGGCTCAAGGCTGAGGTCCAACAAAAAACCCGGGACCTAAAGAACAGGTGGTGGATGGAGGAAGCACAGGAGATACAGCAGCTGGCTGTCAGCCATGATGTGCGAAGATTCTTCATCGCAGTCAGGACTACCTACGGTCCAAACACCCAAGGCCCCATCCTGGCCAAGAACGGGGAAACACTCATCAAGGACAATGAGGCACTAAGGTCCCGCTGGAAGGAGCACTTTGAAAATCTCCTCAATTGAGACACTGCCTTTGACTCAAGTGTCCTCGACTCCATTCCAGAGCATGCTACCTGCCACCACCTCAGTAAGACCCCAACACTGCACGAGGTAGGAAAAGCCATAAGACAGCTAAAAAACAACAAGGCTATGGGAGCGGATGAAATCCCTGCTGAGGCACTGAAGTATGGCGGAGACGCGCTGTTGGCACAAATACACGACCTCATCTCTCATCTGGAGGGAGGAGAGCATGCCGGGAGATCTTAGAGATGCAGTGATCATGACCATCTTTAAAAAAGGGGACAAGTCTGACTGCGGCACCTACAAAGGAATCTCCCTGCTTATCAGCCACTGGGAAAGTCGTCGCTAGAGTCCTCCTCAACCGTCTTCTCCCTGTGGCCGAGGAGCTGCTCCCAGAGTCGCATTGCGGATTTCGTCCCCTACGGGGCACAACGGACATGACTTTTGCAGCGCGACAGCTGCAGGAAAAATGCAGGAAACAGCGCCATGGCCATCTTCGATCTTACAAAGGCCTTTGACACTTTCAACCGCGAGGGTCTATGGAGCATCCTCCTCCATTTCAGATGCCCCCAAAAATACGCAATCATCCTCTGCCTGCTCCACGACGACATGCAGACCGTGATTCTTACCAACGGATCCATCACAGATCCAAACTGGACTGGGGTCAAGCAGGGCTGCGTCATTGCCCCCAACTCTCTTCTCAATCTTCCTCGCTGCCATGTTCCACCTCACAGTTGACAAGCTCCCCGCTGGAGTGGAACTAAACTACAGAACCAGTGGGAACCTGTTCAACCTTCGCTGTCTCCAGACCAGGTCCAAGACCACCCCACCCTCTGTTGTCGAGCTATAGTACGCGGACGACGCCTGCGTCTGCGCACAGACAGAGGCTGTACTCCAGGACGTAGTCGACGTATTTACTGAGAAATACGAAAGCATAGGCCTTACGCTAAACATCAATGACAAAGGTCCTTCACCAGCCTGCCCTCGCCGCACAGCACTGCCCCCCAGTCATCAAGATCCACGGCGCAGCCCTGGACAACGTGGACCACTTCCCTTATCTTGGGAGCCTCCTATCAACAAGAGCAGGCATTGGCGACGAGATCCAACACCGCCTCCAGTGTGCCAGGGCAGCCTTCGGCCGCCTGAGGAATAGAGTGTTTGAAGACCAGGCCTCAAAACCGTGACACCAAGCTCATGGCCTACAGGGCTGTAGTAATACCCGTCCTCCTGTATGGCTCAGAAACATAGACCATGTACAGTAGACATCTGAAGTCGCTGGAGAGATACCACCAACACTGTCTCCGCAAGATCCTACAAATCCCCTGGGAGGACAGACACACCAACGTTAGCGTCCTCGACCAGGCCAACATTCCCAGCATTGAAGCACTGACCACACTTGATCAGATCCGTTAAGCAGGCCATATAGTTCACATGCCAGACACGAGACTCCCAAAGCAAGCGCTCTACTCGGAACTCCATCACAGCAAACGAGCCAAAGGTGGGCAGAGAAAACGTTACAAGGACACCCTCAAAGCATCCCTGATAAAGTGCAACAGCTCCACTGACACCTGGGAGTCCCTGGCCAAAGACCGTCCGAAGTGGAAGAAGTGCATCTGGGAGGGTGCTGAGCACCTTGAGTCTCGTCGTCGAGAGCATGCAGAAATCTAGCGCAAGCTGCGGAAAGAGCATGTGGCAAACCAGTCCCACCCACCCCTTCCCTCAACGACTATCTGTCCCACCTGTGACAGAGACTATGGTTTTCAAATTGGACTGTACAGCTACCTAAGAACTTGTGTTAAGAGTGGAAGCAAGTCATAGAAACATAGAAAATAGGTACAGGAGTAGGCCATTCGGCCCTTCGAGCCTGCACCACCATTCAATATGATCATGGCTGAGCATTCACCTCAGTACCCCTTACCCGCTTTCTCTCCATACTCCTTGATCCCTTTAGCCGTAAGGGCCATATCTAATTCCCTCTTGAATATATCCAATGAACTGGCATCAACAACTCTCTGAGGCAGGGAATTCCACAGGTTAACAACTCTCTGAGTGAAGCAGTTTCTCCTCATCTCAGTCCTAAATGGCCTACCCCTTATCTTAAGACTGTGTCCCCTGGTTCTGGACTTCCCCAACATCGGGAACATTCTTCCCGCATCTAAACTGTCTCGTCCAGTCAGAATCTTATACGTTTCTATGAGATCCCCTCTCATCCTTCTAAACTCCGGTGTATAAAGGCCCAGTTGATCCAGTCTCTCCTCATATGTCAGTCCAGCCATCCCTGGAATCAGCCTGGTGAACCTTCGTTGCACTCCCTCAATAGCAAGAACGTCCTTCCTCAGATTAGGAGACCAAAACTGAACACAATATTCCAGGTGAGGCCTCACCAAGGCCCTGTCCAATTGCAGTAAGACTTCCCTGCTCCTATTCTCAAATCCCCTCGCTTTGAAGGCCAACATGCCATTTGCCTTCTTCACCGCCTGCTGTACCTGCATGCCAACTTTCAATGACTGATGAAGCATGACACCCAGGTCTCGTTGCACCTCCCCTTTTCCTAATCTGCCACCATTCAGATAATATTCTGCCTTCGTGTTTTTGCCACCAAAGTGGATAACCTCACATTTATCCACATTATATTGCATCTGCCATGCATTTGCCCATTCACCTAACCTGTCCAAATCACCCTGCAGCCTCTTAGCATTCTCCTCACAGCTCACACCGCTACCCAATTTAGTGTCATCTGCAAACTTGGAGATATTACACTCAATTCCTGCATCCAAATCATTAATGTATATTGTAAATAGCTGTGGTCCCAGCACTGAGCCCTGCGGCACTCCACGAGTCACTGCCTCCCATTCCGATAAGGAACCGTTTATCCCGACACTCTGCTTCCTGTCTGCCAACCAATTCTCAATCCACGCCAGAGCATTACTCCCAATACCATGTGCTTTGATTTTGCACACCAATCTCTTATGTGGGACCTTGTCAAAGGCCTTTTGAACGTCCAAATACACCACATCCACTGGTTCTTCCTTGTCCACTCTACTACCAAGCACGATTTCCCTTTCACAAATCCATGCTGACTTGGACTGATTCTGTCACTGTTTTCCAAATGTGCTGCTATTTCATCCTTAATAATTGATTCCAACATTTTCCCCACTACTGATGTCAGGCTAACCGGTCTATAATTACCCGTTTTCTCTCTCCCTCCTTTCTTAAAAAGTGGTGTTACATTAGCTACCCTCCAGTCCATAGGAACTGATCCAGAGTCGATAGACTGTTGGAAAATGATCACCAATGCATCCACTATTTCTAGGGCCACCTCCTTAAGTACTCTGGGATGCAGACAATCGGGCCCTGGGGATTTGCCGGCCTTCAATCCCATCAATTTCCCCATCACAATTTCCCGCCTAATAAGGATTTCCTTCAGTTCCTCCTTCTCACGAGACCCTCGGTTCCCTAGTACATCTGGAAGGTCATTCCTTCGTGAAGACAGAACCAAAGTATTTGTTCAATTAGTCTGCCATTTCTTTGTTCCCCATTATTAATTCACCGGAGTCCGATTGCAAGGGACCTATGTTTGTCTTCACTGATCTTTTTCTCTTCACATAGCTGTAGAAGCTTTTGCAGTCAGTTTTTATGTTCCCGGCAAGCTTCCTCTCGTACTCTATTTTCCCCTTCTTAATTAAACCTAGTCCTCCTCTGTTGAATTCTAAATTTCTCCCAGTCCTCAGGTTTGTTGCTTTTTCTCGCCAATTTATATGCCTCTTTCTTGGTTTTAACACTATCCTTAATTTCCCTTGTTAACCATGGTTGAGCCACCTTCCCTGTTTTATTTTTACTCCAGACAGGGATGTACAACTGTTGAAGTTCATCCATGTGATCTATAAATGTTTGCCATTGCCTATCCACCGTCAACCCTTTAAGTAACATGTGCCAGTCTATTCTAGCCAATTCACGCCACATGCCGTCGAAGTTAGCATTCCTTAAGTTTAGGACCCTAGTTTCTGAATTAACTGTGTCACTCTCCATCTTAATAAAGAATTCTATTATGGTCACTCTTCACCAAGGGGCCTCGCACAACAAGATTGCTAATTAGTCCCTTCTCATTACACATCACCCAGTCTAGGATGGCCAGCTTTCTAGTTGGTTCCTCGACATATTGGTCAAGAAAACCATCCCTAATACACTCCAGGAAATCCTCCTCTAACGCATTGCTACCCGTTTGGTTAGCCCAATCTATATGTAAATTAAAGTCTCCCATGATAAATGCTGTACCTTTATTGCACACATCCCTTATTTCTTGTTTGATGCTGTCCCCAACCTCACTACGACTGTTTGTTGGCCTGTACACAACTCCCACCTTTGGTATTCCGCAGCTCCACCCATACCGATTCCACATCATCCAAGCCAATGTCCTTCCTTACTATTGCATTAATTTCCTCTTTAACCAGCAACGCCACCCTGCCTCCTTTTCCTCTCTGTCTATCCTTCCTAAATGTTGAATACTCTTGGATGTTGAGTTCCCAGCCTTGATCACCCTGGAGCCATTCTCTGTGATGCCAATTACATCATATCCATTAACTGCTATCTGCGCAGTTAATTCGTCCACCTTATTCCGAATACTCCGCGCATTGAGGCACAGAGCCTTCAGGCTTGTCTTTTTAACACACCTTGCCCCTTTAGAATTTTGTTGTAATGTGGCCCTTTTTTTTTGCCTTGGGATTCCCTGCCCTCCACTTTTACTATTCTCCTTTCTATCTTTTCCCTCTGTCTCCCTTTTATTTCCATCTGCCTCCCTGCATAGGTTCCCGTCCCCCTGCCATATTAGTTTAACTCCTCCCCAACTGCACTAGCAAAAACTCCCCCTCGGATATTGGTTACGTTCCTGCCTTGGTGCAGACCGTCCGGTTTGTGCTGGTCCCACCTCCCCCAGGACCGGTTCCAATGCCCCAGGAATTTGAATCCCTCCCTTCTGCACCACTCCTCAAACGACGTATTCATCTGAGCTATCCTTCGATTCCTACTCTGACTAGCACGTGGCACTGGTAGCAATCCTGAGATTACTACTTTTGAGGTCCTACTTTTTAATTTAGCTCCTAGCTCCCTAAATTCGTCTTGTAGGACCTCATCCCGTTTTTTTTTTACCAATATCATTGGTACCTATGTGCACCACGACAACTGGCTGTTCACCCTCCCTTTTCAGAATGTCATGCACCCGCTCCGAGACATCCTTGACCCTTGCATCAGGGAGGCAACGTACCATCCTGGAGTCTCGGTCGCGGCCGCAGAAACGTCTATCTATTCCCCTTACAATTGAATCCCCTATCACTATTGCTCTCCCACTCTTTTTCCTGCCCTCCTGTGCAGTAGAGCCACCCACGGTGCCATGAACTTGGCTGCTGCTGCCCTCCCCTGATGAGTCATCCCCCTCAACAGTACTCAAAGCGGTGTATCTGTTTTGCAGGGGGATGACCGCAGGAGACCCTTGCACAACCTTCCTTGCACTGCTCGTGCTGTTGGTCACCCATTTTCTATCTGGCTGAGTACCCTTTACCTGCGGTGAGACCAACTAGCTAAACGTGCTATTCACATCATTCTCAGCATCGTGGATGCTCCAGAGTGAATCCACCCGCAGCTTCAGTGCCGCAATGCGGTCTGTCAGGATCTGCAGGTGGATACACTTCCCGCACACGTCGTCAGGGACACCGGAAGCGTCCCTGAGTTCCCACATAGTACAGGAGGAGCATAACACGTGTCCGAGCTCTCCTGCCATAACTTACCCTTAGAATAACTTAATTTGCAAACAACAATGCTAAAGGTTGCTTACTGATAAACAAACGAGAACGAAAAACTACTTACCAATCACCAGCCAATCACTTACCCCCTTGGCTGTGACATCACCTTTCGTTTTCTTTCAACTTCTTTTTTGCCTTCGCTCCCTGCTGCAGCTTTTATAGGCCTCGGATGCTCCCCGGACTCACGCCTCAGCGACCGCGAACTCCCGCTGCCTCTCGCGGCCTTCATAGGCCTCGGACGCTCCCCGGACTCACGCCTAAGCGACCACGAGCTCCCGCTGCCTCTCACGGCCTTTATAGGCCTCGAACGCTCCCTGGACTCACGCCTCAGCGATCACAAACTCCCGCTGCCTCTCGCAGCCTTTATAGGTCTCGGACGCTCCCCGGACTCACGCCTCAGCGATTCCGAGGGACTGCCAATGACGATGATAATGAGAGAGAGGCAAGAGAGCATTTTGATTGTGATTTTTGGTTATTGCAGCTTTAAAGTTTCTACAGCACCAATCTTGAACTTTCTATACATTTTAAATATATAAATCTATGTTTTATGATAACTGTCATTTATCGCACCTTACTTTCCAATTTTGTTGATTGAGTATTAATGATCCTAGATCTGTATTACAATGGCGGTAAATGCAAATATAAAAATGTACCAACAAGAACACAAGAAATAGGAGCAGAAGTAGGCTGTTTGACCTCTCGAGCCTGCTACACCATTTAATAAGATCATGGCCGATCTGATCATGATCCTTTTCAGAATGGCAGGCAGTGACTGGTGGGGTGCCGCAGGCCTCAGTGCTGGGACTCCAGCTATTTACAATATACATTAGTGATTTAGATGAAGGAATTGAGTGTAATATCTCCAAGTTTGCAGATGACACTAAACTAGATGGCGGTGTGAGCTGTGAGGAGGATGCTAAGAGGCTGCAGAGTGACTTGGACAGGTTAGGTGAGTGGGCAAATGCATGGCAGATGCAGTATAATGTGGATAAATGTGAGGTTATCCACTTTGGTGGCAAAAACACAAAGGCAGAATATTATCTGAATGGCGGTAGATTAGGAAAAGAAGAGGTGCAACGAGACCTAGGTGTCATGGTACATCAGTCATTGAAAGTTGGCATGCAGGTACAGCAGGCGGTGAAGACAGCAAATGGTATGTTGGCCTTCATAGCTAGGGGATTTGAGTATAAGAGCAGGGAGGTCTTACTGCAGTTGTACAGGGCATTGGTGAGTCCTCACCTGGAATATTATGTTCAGTTTTAGTCTCCTAATCTGAGGACGGATGTTCTTGCTATTGAGGGAAGGCAGGACTGACATATGCGGAGAGACTGGATCGACTGGGCTTGTATTCACTGGAGTTTAGAAGGATGAGAGGGGATCTCATAGAAACATATAAAATTCTGACAGGACTGGACAGGTTAGATGCAGGAAGGATGTTTCCGATGTTGGGGAAGTCCGGAACCAGGGGACACAGACTAAGGATAAGGGGTCAGCCATTTAGGACTGAGACGAGGAGAAACTCCTTCACTCAGAGAGTTGTTAACCTGTGGAATTCCCTGCCGCAGAGAGTTGTTGATGCCAGTTCGTTGGATATATTCAAGAGGGAGTTAGATATGGCCCTTACGGCTAAAGGGATCAAGGGGTATGGAGAGAAAGCAGGAAAGGGGTACTGATGTGAATGCTCAGCCATGATCTTATTGAATGATGGTGCAGGCTCGAAGGGCCGAATGGCCTACTCCTGCACCTATTTTCTGTTTCTATGGACTCAATTCCACTCCCTGCCCGCTCCCCATAACCCTTTGTATCCTTATCGCTCAAAAATACGTCTATTTCAGCCTTAAATATATTCAGTGACCCAGCCTCGACAGCTCGCTGGGCAGAGAATTCCACAGATTTACAATACTCCTGAGAGAAGAAATTCCTCCTCATCTCAGTTTTAAATGGGTGGCCCCTTATTTTGAGACTATGCCTCCTCGTTTTAGTTTCCCCTGTGTGGAAATATAGGGCCCAAGTTTCCACATGATTCGCGCCTGATTTTTAGGAGCAACTGGTGGAGAACGGACTATCTTAGAAATCGCAATTCTCCACATTTTTTTTTCTGCAGTTCTAGTCAGGTAGAACAGTTCTACTTTGGAACAAAATTTTTTCTTCAAAAGGGGGCGTGTCCGGCCACTGACACCTGATTTGAAAGTTTCCACAGTGAAAATGTACTCCAAACTAAAGTAGAATGGAGCAAGTGAAGATTTTTGTAGAACTGAAAAAACCTGTTCTACACATTAAAAAATCAGGCGCAGGTTACAAATTAGGTGTCCAGAACGAGGTGGGGGGGGGGGAAGGGAAGTCATTAAATTCTATAATAAATCTTTATTTATACTTATACAAATATTATACAAATAAATCTAACCTGAATAAACATTTATAAGCAAAGAAAAGATTAAATAAACCATCTTCCTACCTGTGTGAAAGTGCTTCAGGCAGGCCTTTCGGGACCGAAGGCTGAATGAGCCGGCCCGAGACTTCGGGCAGGGCCAGTCCCCAGCACCAGATTTACAGGTAGGTGGCGTTAGGTTGGGTTGGGTCGGGTCGGGGAGGGGAGGTTCGGTTCGGGTCGGGGTGGAGAGAGAGAGAGGGAGAGAGAGGGGGGGAGGGGGGGAGGGGGGGAGAGAGAGGGAGAGAGAGGGGGGCAGAGAGAGGGAGAGAGAGGGGGGGAAGAGAGAGGGGGGTGGAGAGAGAGAGAGAGGGAGGGGGCGGAGGGAGAGAGAGAGAGGGAGGGGGCGGAGGGGGAGAGAGAGAGAGGGAGGTCAGGTCGGATCCAGTCCGGGAGCGGGAGTCGGGTCGGGTCCAGTGGGGGGGGTGTCGGGTCGGGTCGGGTCAGGGGGCGGGAGCGCGGGTCCAGTCAGGGAGGCGGGGAGCGGGAACAGGAGCGCGGGTAAGGTCGGGTCGGGTCCAGTCGGGGGGGCGGGGAGCGGGAACAGGAGCACGGGTCGAGTCGGGTCAGTCGGGGGGGGGCGCGGGTGTCGGGTCTGGTCCGGAGGCAGGGGGGAGCGGGTGTCGGGTCTGGTCGGGGGGGGTGGGGGGGGGGAGCAGGAGCTGACCGTGGGAGGAGCCTTATTCACGCAGCCCCAGTGAGGCCATTGAGCCAGGGCTAGGGGCTACGTGCTTCGGGCCCCTCCCACACAGTTCGGCGCCTGGAGCTACTGCACTTGCGTGCCCACTGTAGCGCGCATGTGCAGAGGTCCCGGCACTGTTTTCAGCGCAGGGACCTGGCTCCGCCCCCCCCCCACAGCTCGTGCTGTGCCGCGGCGAGGGCCAGAGGACCTGCAAGTAGGTGGAGAATACCGAGGATTTTTTTAGGCGCACTTTGTGGCGCGAAAAACGGGTGTCCAGGTCGGGACTGCGCCGTTCTAGGCGCGTGTGGAAACTTGGGCCCATAATCTCTGCATCCAACTTGTCAAGCACTCTCATTATCTTGTATATTTCGATAAGATCACCTTTCATTCTTCTGAACTCCAGTGAGTATAGTCCCAACCTACTGAACCGATCTTTATAAGTTAACCCCCTCATCTCTGGAATCAACCTCTCTAAACAGCCTCCAATGCCAGTATATCTTTCTTTAAATACGGAGACCAAAACTGTACGCAGTATTCCAGGTGTGGCCTCACCAATACCTTGTACAGTTGTAGCAGGACTTATCTGCTTTTATACTCTATTCCCCCTTGCAATAAAGGCCAACATTCTATTTGCCTTCCTGATTACTTGTTGTACCTGCATAGTAACTTTTTGTGTTTCATGCACAAGGACCCCCAAGTCGCTCTGTACTGAAGCACTTTGCAATTTTCTCCATTTAAATTATAATTTGCTTCTCTATTTTTTCTGCCAAAGTGGATAACCTCACATTTTCTTACATTATACTCCATCTACCAAATCTTTGCCCACTCACTTAGCCTGCCTATATCCCTTTGCAGATTGTTTGTGTCCTCCTCACAATTTACTTTCCCATCCATCTTTGTATCATCAGCAAACTTGGCTACATTAATCCAAGTCATTAATATAGATTGTAAATAGTTAAGGCCCCAGCACCTGTGGCAACCCACCAATTACTGTTTGCCAACCGGAAAATGACTCATTTATCCCGACTCTCTGTTTTCTGTTAGTTAGCCAATCCTCAATCCATGCTAATATATTACCCCCAACCCCGTGAACTTTTATCTTGTGCAGTAACCTTTTATGTGGCACCTTATCAAATGCCTTCTGGAAATCCAAATAAACCACATCCACTGGTTCCCCCTTATCCACCCTGTTCGTTACATCCTCAAAGAACTCCAGCAAATTTGTCAAATATGATTTCTCTTTCATAAAACCATGCTGACTCTACTTGATTGAATTATGCTTTTCCAAATGTCCTGCTACTGCATCCTTAATAATGGACTCCAGCATTTTCCCAACGACTGATGTTAGGCTAACCGGTATCACCGATACCACGACAGGCAAGGCTGGCACATTTTTGGTCTGTCACAATCTTCTCCAGTTATTTACTCCGCTAGCTGCACTTGACCTCTTGCAGAGAATAATGGGGTCAGTGACATTTAATACATTTAACATACTGTACGAGACATTAGGGAGTGGGTTCAAAGACTGCAGTTTGATTGAGGTGTGCAAATAAGTTCACAAATAATGACAGCGGAGCTGAAATTGTTTTATGAACATTTAAACCTTGTGATTGGATTATCTTTAATCTCGGATTGAATGGTTTTAACTCTTTATAATTTTATTTAATATATGCTTTTAATATTGATTTCATCCTTAACATTGTACATTGGAAACAGTAGAGAAGTGCACACAATTGCTTTGAGCATATGTGTTGTTCAGTAGTGATTTGCATGAGATGTCTTGTATTCTGAATTTGAGACTAAACATCACACTAATATAAGTTAAATCGTTTATTTATTATAACTCAGACAAAAACAAAAAAAGCACATAGTTGGCTGTGTTTTCAAGGCTGTAATTCAGCTTTGAAGTTTTACTGATGCTCATAACCTCCTGAAGTTTCATTCTTGTGGTTTATGATTTCATCAGAGTTGCTCAAAATTCACTGCAAACCATCTATTATCTTACATAATTAGGATGAAGTAGCTAGCATTGTTAAGCTGATATGAATTTATAATATGCAGTTAACAAAATTAATTATTGTCTTATCACATGTTAATAACATAAGTACCCAAAAAATTGTTCAGTGACCTCTTTGCTTTACATGTTCAATGGAATTTCAGTGTGCTAAAAATATTAAATGTTACATTTTCACAACTAGCTCAAGATTGTTGCACAACAGATGTTATTAGGAGGAAAGACTTTTCATTGGAGCGAAAAGATTCAGAGATCTGATCGAGTTGTTCAAAATTATGAGGGGCTTTGAGAAGGTAAATTGAGGAAAAAGCAATTTCCACTAACCGTGAGTTGGTAACTACAGAGCATAACTTTAAGGTCATCTCTGAAAGAATGAAGAAGAGAGTTTAGCAGAACTGCTTTCATGAAGAGGGATTTTTGAATGCAGAGGATTGTTAGGACATGGAATACCCTATGAGAAATAGCAGTCGAAGCAGAATCCACACTAGCTTTTATAAGGGAAGTGGTTAAATATTTGAAAAAGGAAAAAATTAGGAGTATGGGCAGGGAAATGGGACTAAATTTCAGTTTAACCTCGGTAGTGGGGAAACTTTTAGAAATGATAATCAGGGACAAAGTTAACAGTTACTTGGACAAGAGTGGATTAATTAAGGAAAGCCAGCATGGATTTATTAAAGGCAAATGTGTTTAACTAACTTGATCGAGTTTTTTGATGAGGTAACAGAGAGGGTTGATGTGGGCAATGAGGTTGATGTGGTGTATATGGATTTCCAAAAGGCGTTTGACAAAGTGCCACATAATAGTCTTGCCAGCAAAGTTGAAGCCCATGGTATAAAAGGGACAGTGGCAGATGGATACCAAATTGGCTAAGTGACAGGAAACAGAGGGTAGTGATGAACAGTTGTTTTTTGAACTGGAGGAAGGTATACAGTGGTGTTCCCCAGGAATCGGTAGTAGGATCACTGCTTTTCTTAATATATCTTAATGACTTGGACTTGGGAGTACAGGGCACCATTTCAAAATTTGCAGATGACACAAAATTTAGAAGTATAATGAACAGTGAGGAGGATAGTGATCGACTTCAAGAGGACATAGACAGGCTGGTGGAATGGGCGGACACGTGGCAGATGAAATTTAATGCAGAAAAGTGTTACATTTTGGTAGGAAGAACGAGGAGAGTCAATATAAACTTAATGGTACAATCCTAAAGGGGGTGCATGAACAGGGAAACTTGGGGGTATATGTGCACAAATATGAAGGTGCAGGGCAGGTTGAGAAAGCTGTTAAAAAAATATACGGGATCCTGGGCTGTATAAATAGAGGCTTGGAGAAGTAAGGAAGTTATGATGAACCTTTATAAAACCTTTATAAAACCGTGGTTCAGCCTCAACTGCACTATTGTGTCCAATTCTGCGTGCCGTACCTTAGGAAGGATGTGAAGGCCTCAGAGAGGTTGCAGAAAATATTTGCAAGAATGATTCCAAGGATGAGGGACTTCAGTTACGTGGATGGACTACAGAAGATTTGGTTCTCCTTAAAGCAGAGAAGGTTGATTAGAGATTTGATAGAGGTATTCAAAATCATAAGGGGCCTAGACAGAGTAGATAAAGAGAAACTGTTCCCATTGTTGGAAGGGTCGAGAACCAGAGGACACAGATTTAAGGTGATTGGCAGAAGTATCTGAAGGAAAAAATTTTTGCTGGCAACGGGATAAGGGCTGGGAGTGGGACCAGCTGAAGTGCTCTTGCAGAGAGCCAACACGAGCTCTAATGGTTTCCTTCTGTGCTTTAAATTTATGCATTTCTAGGATAGTAGGACCCGAGTTTTTTTAAATTCGTTCGAGGATGTGGGTGTCACTGGCAAGATCAGCATTTATTGTCCATCCCTAATTGCCCTTGAGAAGTCAGTGGTGAGCCGCCTTCTTGAATCGCTGCAGTCCTTGTGGTGAAGGTACCTCCACAGTGTTGTTAGAGAGGGTGTTCCAGGATTTTGATCCAGCGACGATGAAGGAACGGTGATGTATTTCCAAGTCAGGATGATTCTAGCCTGTGATTTCAATCACCTTGGGCCTGAATTTGTGGTCGGCGGCATAGCTAAGGAGTGCATGGCCAACATCACAAGGAAATCGTACCTCGTGCGATCTTCCCTCATGAACTTCCTTTCATACGTTGTAGAGTTCCGTGCAACATACTCCGCCACGGAGCCCAGGAGCGCACTGTTGTGCATATGTGAACCTGTTACTTTTACTTCCTGACTCTTAGCCAATTGCCAATCCAATATTAGCGTAGTGAAATTCTGGGTAAATTCAATGGAATAGCGGGGACATTTCTTTGTCTCTCCTTTATACAGATATACGAGACTCCGAAAACAATTATTTTGTTCTCTTATAACAACAAATGTTTATTACAAATCTCCTTTTAAAACGAAGTGGCAACTTTTGCTATTACAAACTTTTCATTATAACAATCAGTGCAGACCACTCAGCATAATAAACTCTGAAGCCAATCGCGGTGAAATCAAACTTTCAGCGCCGGGTTAGGGCTAGCGTGCGCAACTTTCTCCAAATGAAAGTTCACGGCGGTCATTAGCGCTAACTCTGGCGTTGCACGACAGAATTTGTGCGGCGGAGCCGAAAGTTCCGATGGAAAAAAAAATTGGCCGTTCTGCGCAGGCGCAAATTTTTTTTTGCCGCGCTTCTAGTCTGCTGACCGATTGCAGACGCTAATGCAGGGCACATGCACTGTATACTCGGGGCTGAATCAGCCATTTTATTATTCAATTTTCATGATGATGGAGGAGGAGGATACCAGGCAGCGTGCACGAAGATTCACACAGGAAGATAACAAAGCTCTTGTGGGGGCTATGGAAAGGAGATGGCAGAAACTCCACAGGAGGGATGGATCCAGATCCCTGCCAGCAATTTTTAACAAGATCTAAAGGGAGATCGCTGAGGAGGTCTCTGCCTCAGATGCAGTAATAAGGACTGCAACACAGTGCCGGAAAAAGTTTAATGATCTTTCGAGGGTCATTAGAGTGAGTACAATTTTTATTCATGCATTCTTTGATTACTTAAATTATGAATCTCACACACTATTTGCTCTGATACTGTTGCTGCCCTTGAGCACTCTCTGGATTTCCTCCTAAGATGTATGACACATAGGTAAATTTAGTGTGGCACCCTATTTGACATGAATGGTCTTTACACGTTATTAAGATTGCTTTGTAAGATCTGATAAGATGTTTCCAAACTTCGATGTCCTCCTGATGAAACCCGTGCAACTTCCAAGGCCATTAAACAGAGAATTCTTTTGCATTCAGACAGTTTGGTATAAGTGCATTGGTTGCTATCTGTGCCACAAGAGCAGATGGACCTTCTGGTAACCATTCCCATTTTCATCTTTGCAGGGAAACCAGTCTCACAACCACCGGGAACAGCTGCGGACAGGCCGTGGTCCACCTTAGGCCCTACCACTTACAGACCTGGAAGAGCAAGTGGCAGGTCTCATCGGGATCGCGGGTCGGGCAACTGCCACTGGTGGCTCTGACCCCAGCTTGCGTCCTGAGGGTAAGTTCTGCACACTCCCTGGGCTGGATAAGGGCAATGTGATGTAGTGTCTGTGGAATAGGGTTGGGGCAATGTGATGTAGTGTCTCTGGACTGGATATAATGGATTCGCGGCAATCCTTCAAATGAGCATGTGCTATGTGACCTTGCTCATGTCACCCTGCCCCCTCCCCTGCTGCTAACCACTCATCTGTTGCTTCCTACTTCCAGATGACCAGTCAGAGGCGCTGAATCCTTGGGATCAACCCTCACGTCAGCCCAACATGTGGAGGAGGAGGAATTTGACTAAGAGGAGTTGTCGGAGACCGATCAGCTAACTCCGGGGGGGTCTGCAGATGCAGTTTACACCTCTTTTAACACTGGTAAATGCGTCGTCTGAGAATGATCAAACATTCCCGGGCTTTGAGATCTCTGAGGCTCCTGGGACTAGTAGTATGCAGCAACGCAGTTCTAGTATCCCGTATGCCGTATCTCCGGAGGGTGAGTCGGCAAAGCGGTCTGCTGACAGACAGGTAGACGCACAACTGGACATGATGGCACTGTTCAGGAAGAGCATCAGGCTCACCCATCAGCTCCTTGAAGTCCTGGGTAGGATTCCCGCCACCAGCCACACTGGAGTCCCGGAAAGTGTTGAGAGCAGCCTTTCCGAGTTCCCCAGTGGGACACCCAGACACACCCCCACACCATTTGTGACTGGCAACACCGATAATGCCAGGCCATCCATGTTACCAGCTGGTCCAGTGTATCCCCACGAGGCGTCTACAATGTTTCTCCTCCCAACACAGCAGCCCTCTGACAATGTTGCTGCATGCTATTGTGGCACCACTTTGGAGCGAGGGACGGGGACAACGGTAAGGGGGGGAGAAGCCGGTGTTAAAAGACCGTGAGGCAGGGGTGTTTGTTATTATCATGTTGTTTTGTTGCCGTATAATTACAGTTGGATCACAATTTATGTTATTTTATCAAAGTTTCAACGTTTTCAAATTATGTTCACAAAATTATAAAATTTTACAGTGTTTGATAAATTCTTTTGTCCACCTTAACCATTCCTGTGTCTCATTTGCAGAACAAGAGGGGGAATAGTCAACGTGGTGGGATAGAGTGGCCAGGCAACAGTGAAGCGTGCCATTCACTTTTCAAGCAAAGCGTTCAATTATGAGCTGCTGACGTAAGGCTTTTACAGCGGCGAAATTTCCACAATTTCTCCCCTGTGATTGTGGTGATGGTGGTGGTGGTGCCATGAGTTCCTCGCCAGGCTCCTCTTCCTCGTACTCGACCTCGTCATCCTCGTCCTCGTCCTCCTCCTCTTCCCCCTCTTCCCCTCTCCCCCGAGGTTTTCCTGCAATCCCCATTGGCAAATCCTGTCCCTTCATGATGGCTAAGTTGTGTAGCATGCAGCACACCACAATGAACTCCGAGACTGCTGAGCGGAGTATTGTAGGCAGCCTCCAGAGTGGTCCAGGCATCGGAAGTGCTGCTTGAGCACTCCAATTGTCTGTTCGACAGTGTTGCAAGTGGCTGCATGGCTCTCATTATAGTGTTGCTGGGCTTCTGTCTGCGGGTTCCGGAGGGATGTCACGAGCCAGGTGGTGAGGCCGTAACCTTTGTCCCCGAGCATCCAGCTCTGGCCTTGTGGTCAAAGCTGGAACAGGCCTGAGACAGTGCTCTCATGCAAAATGAAAGCATCATGAATGCTCCCTGAATATTGGGCATTGACTGCCATGATGCACTGAGTATGGTTGCAGACGATCTGTACATTCATGGAGTGGAATCCCCTTCGGTTTTGGTAAACCTCTGGATTGTATAAAGGTGCTCGCAGGACGACGTGCATACAGTCAGTGGCATCCTGAACCTTGGGGAAGCTAGCAAATCGTCCAAAATCTACAGCCCTCTCATTTTGGACCTCCTTGGTCATTGGGAAGGTTATGAAGTCCATCCTGCATGCTTACATTGCAGTAGTCACCTGGCGAATGCTGCAATGTGTAATGTGCTGCGAGATAGAGCATATGTCCCCCGCTGATGCCTGAAAGGAGCTAGAGGCATAGAAGGCAAATGCCGCAGTCACCTTCACCTCGATGGGCAGTGCAGTCCTAATGCCGCTGGTAGGCTGTAGGTCTGCCTTTATGAGCTGACATATATCTGTCAGCACTTCCTTTCTGAAGCACAGCCTTCCTAATGCAATGTGCCTCGTAGAGAGCTGCAGGTATGAGCGCTGTTCCCTGTAAAGTCATTGGGGGTAAGACCTCCTCCCCATATGTCTGTGACCTCTTCGATTACACTCAAAATGATCATCAATACGCCTTCTTCCAGCTCGATACTGTATAAATACATACTGGCTGACATAGTATAGCCGCCATCTCTTACAATGTCCTTTTAAAACAAACTATAAACTCACATGAAACTTCAGTATGAAAACCGTAGCCGCCTTCTCCCAATCCTTTTATGTACTCAACTTATGCTCCATTTTCAAAATGACGGCGTTAGCGTCGGGTGCGCCCTGGGCCCAACCTGGATGCGACAGCTTTTTGCTGGCGGGTTCTCGAGTAGACGCTATATCGGGTGATATGACCGAAAGTTCTGCCTGGGGTGCTAGCGCAGTTTTGTACGCGAATTGACGTCATCCAAATGATGAAAACATCGGGTGGGCACTAAGTTTAAGCGTCGTCACAAAACCACTGACGAAAGTTCGGCCTAGGTGCAAAATGTTGTGTGCCTCGTTTCGTGCCAAAAAATACGTTTTTGCGCTGCACCCAGGCGCTAAACAGGGCACAAATTAGCCGAAAATCCTTAGTGCGTTTCCAAATGTCCCGCTACTGCTTCTTTAATAATGAACTCCAGCATTTTCCCAATGACAGATGTTAGACTAACTGGTCTATAGTTTCCTGCCTTTTGTCTGCCTCATTTTTTAAATAGGGGCGTTACATTTGTGGTTTTCCAATCTGCTGGGACTTCCCCAGAATCCAGGGAATATTGGTAGATTACAACTAATGCATCCACTATCTCTGCAGCCACTTCCTTTAAAACCCTAGGATGTAAGCCATCAGGTCCAGTGGACTTGTCCGCCTTTAGTCCCATTATTTTACCAAGTACTACTTCATTAGTGATAGTGATTGTATTAAGTGCTTCCCTCTCTATAGCCCCTTGATTATCCACTATTGGGATGTTTTTAGTGTCTTCTACTGAGAGAGATGAGGTCATGCATTCATGCTAATAGTGCCTCTCCGCCATACTTTAGTGCTCAGTGGGGATTCCATCTGCTCTTGATGCCTTGTTGTTCTTGAGCTGACAGATAACATTTTCTACCTCGTGCAGGGCTGGGGTTTTGCTGAGATGGTAGCGAGTAGCATGCTGTGGGATGGAGTCGAATATACACGTGTCAAAGGCAGAGTCTCGATTAAGGAAATCTTCGAAATACTCCTTCCAACGGACCCTGATTGCCTTGGTGTCCTTGATGAGTGTCTCCCCGTTCTTAGCCAGCTGCTGAATCTCCTGTGCTTTCTCCACCCACCATTTATTCTTTAGGTCTCGTGTTTTTTGTTGGACCTCGGCCTTCAGCCATCTGTAGTGCTGCTTTGCTGCTCCCGAGTTGGGTTGTTGCTTTAGGTTCAGAAATGTACTGCGCTTGCTGCTTATTATCTCCTGGATCTCCTAGTCATTCTCGTCAAACCAGTCCTGGTGTTTCCTGGTTGAGTGACCGAGCGTCTCTTCGCAGGCAGTGGTTATGGAGGCCTGGAGGGCAAACCAAACGCTGTGGGCACTCTGCGTCTGGTCATTGAGGGTCTCCAGGTTGGCAGTGAGGCGCTGGCTGTATAGGGCTCTTTTAGTTGGGTCTTTGAGTGCCCCGGCGTTGATTATTCTGTGGCATTGCTTCTGTTGCTGTCATCGTTTTGGGGCTATATTATATACCCCTTAAATACATCTATGCTCTTCGCCTCAGCCACTCCATCTGATAGCGAATTCCACATTCTCACCACTCTCTGAGCAAAGAAGTTTCTCCTGAATTCCTTATTGGATTTATTAGTTACTATCTTATATTTATGACCCCTAGTTATGGACACCCCCACATTATTGGAGTTTAGAAGAATGAGAGGTGATCTTATTGAAGCGTATAAGATTCTGAGGGGGCTTGACAGGGTAGGTGCAAAGAGGATGTTTCCTCTCGTGGGGGAATCTAGAACTAGGTAGCATAGTCTCAGAATAGGGGTCACCCATTTAAAATGGAAATGAGGAGGAATTACTTCTCTGAGGGTAGTGAGTCTTTGGAATTCTCTACCCTAGAGAGCTGTTGAGGCTGGGTCATTGAATATATCTCAGGTGGAGATAGAGGGATATTTGAGAGAGAAGGGAGTGAAGGGTTATGGGGAGAGGGCAGGGAAGTGGAGTGGAGGTCGAGATCAGATCAGCTCGGATCTTATTGAATGGCGAAGCAGGCTCGAGGGGCCAGAGGGTCTACTACTGCTCCTATTTCTTATTTTATTTATGGAATCTACAACTCATCTCGGGATTGAACATGATGCTGAGGTTCAGATACTTTGGTTCAAATTGAGACAGTGGCCAGGGTGAGGGATTGATTCATTAACAAGGGAGCAGAGTTTATGATGGGGACTGAAGACACTACCTTTGTATGAGAAAAAATGAGTGCTTTTAGTCTTTGAAGGAGCACTTTGTTGAACAATGCAACAAAAAGTGACTTTTGGAGTCAAATGTGCTGTGTTCTACTAATCCATAAATGCCATAAAATATTTAGATGACATCGACGAAGACTTGCTTCCACTCTTAAAATGAGTCCTAAGGTGGATGAACAGTCCAATACGAGAGCCACAGTCCCTATCACAGGTGGGACAGATAGTCGTTGAGGGAAAGGGTGGGTGGGACAGGTTTGCCACACACTCTTTCCACAGCCCGCGCTTGATTTCTGCATGCTCTCGGCAAAGAGTCTCAAGGTGCTCAGCGCCCTCCCGGATGTACTTCCTCCACTTAGGGCGATCTTTGGCCAGGTACTCCCAGGTGTCAGTGGGGATGTTGCACTTTATCAGGTAGGCTTTGAGGGTGTCCTTGTAACGTTTCTTCTGCCCACCTTTGGCTTGTTTGCCGTGAAGGAGTTTTGAGTAGAGCCCTTGCTTTGGGAGTCTTGTGTCTGGCATGCGAACAATGTGCCCTACCCAGTGGAGCAGATCAAGTGTGGTCAGTGTTTCAATCCTGGAGATGTTGGCCTGGTCAAGGACACTAATGTTGGTGTGTCTGTCCTCCCAGGGGATTTGTAGGATCTTGCGGAGACATCTTTGGTAGTATTTCTCCAGCGACTTGAGGTATCTACTGTACATGATCCATGTCTCTGAGCCATACAGGAGGGCGGGTATTACTACAGCCCTGTAAACCATGAACTTGGTGGTAGGTTTGAGGGCCTGGTCTTCAAACACTCTCTTCCTCAGGCGGCCAAAGGCTGCACTGACGCACTGGAGGACATACACTATGGGAAAATAGGTGAACTGCAAGTAAATATTTCAGCTTTTGCTGTTAATTAGAATATCTTAAATACATTTGGAAATCAACACCTTGTTTTACTTTTCGTGGCAGTAGCTCTCTTGTGGGACAGTTTAAAGTAGTTATGCTATTTACCATTTCCTTGCTCCATTCTTCCAGTGGGTCCATAAAATGTTATGTTTTTAGTTGTAGACTCTGGGTGGGATTTTCTCCTCCTTTGCTTCCCACCCCACAGTTTTCCACCATTCAATTTAATGGATGGCAATTTGCAGGCTGGGGAACTTAGAAGTATAACATATTGGTTGTTACTGATGTATGCATTGTTATGTTTTACAGGTACAACCTGCGAAATCCGGAAACCTCGGGATCGAGGTCATTGCGGTTTTTGGGTTTATCCGGATTTTGGAATAGAAATCCGACGTCCAGAATCTGGAAATCCCTGGGCCGAGTTTCGGGTTTTTCCGGATTTTGGAGACGAACTCCGATGTCTCGAATCCAGAAATCCCTGGGCTGAGTTTCGGGTATTTCCGGATTTCGGAGACCGGGACAGCGGCTGTGGGTGATTCAAATCCCAGATTTACAGTGAGCCCGTTGTGATATCTTAGTTTTGCAATCATTTTTTTGTGGTCATTTTGTGAAACTTAAGCCCTGCTGTTCAAATTAAGAATACAGTCTGTATTGATGAGATTCATTTTTTGCAGGTGCTGACCTGAAGGAAAGAGCAAAAATGCAGCCGAGTGAAGTTGGTCCTTTTGTTTCAAAAGCAAGAAGGTTAATTAATGAGCTAGGTAAGTAGTGATCTAAGATGAATAATTTAACTATGCTGCAGTGAACATCAAATATTTGGAAGTATGCTTTGCTTATGGTTGAACTTTTACTGATAATTTAAGGTAGCTGGCTAAAAGCAGTGGCCAGCTTTTTTCAAAATGTTTATACACTGTATATTGCTGTTGCTTTTGTTTACTTCGACATTTAGTACATTGTATTCAGTTGCTAAAACAAATGCAGTCAACCTGAAATAACTCTCAAGTTGAATTAAGGATAAGAAAGAAGTTGCTTTATTTTGTATTGAGAATAATGAGTTTGGAATGAGTTCCAACTTTTTTTGGTTTAAAAATTGTACATATGAGGAAAGCAAAAACTGGTTATAAAGAAGTGTTTAGAGAGGAAGGCATTACAAAATTGTGTGTAGAATTGGGTAAAATATGGGTACGGCAGTGTAGTGGTTATGTTATTGGATTAGTAACTTCCACTTGCCTAGAAGACTGCATCTCCAACAAAACTCAAGAACTTTGACACCATCCAGGGCAGTTGATTGGCACTCCATCCCCCACCTTAAATATTCACTATCTCCACCACTGGCGCAATGTGGTTACAATGTGTACCATCTACAAGATGCACTGCAGCAACTCGCCAAGGCTTCTTCAACAGCATCTCCCAAACCTACGACTCTACCACCTAGAAGGACAAGGGCAGCAGGCACATGGGAACACCACCACACTATCCTGACTTGGAAATATATTGTCGTTCCTTCATCGTTGCTGGGTCAAAATCCTGGAACTCCCTACCTAACAGCATTGTGGGAGTACCTTCACTACACAGACTGCAGTGGTTCAAGGTGGCGGCTTGTCAAGGGCAACTAGGATGGGCAATAACGACCAATGACAACCATATTCCGTGAATGAATAAATAAAAAAGTACAGAGGCCTGGACTAATAATTCGGAGACATGAGTTCAAATACCACCATGGCAGTTTGTGAATTTGAATTCTGTTGATAAAAGAAGAAAACAAAAACAATTAAAGAAATCTGGAATAAAAAAAACTAGTATGAGTAATGCTGATCATGAAACTATCGAATTGTTGTAAAAACCGATCTGGTTCACTGATCTTTTAGGGTAGGAAACCTGCCGTCGTTACCTGGTCTAGCCTATATGTGACTCCAGACCCACTATAAGGTTGATTCTTAACTGCCCTCTGAAATGGCCTAGCAAGCCACTCAGTTGTATGAAACCGCTGCAAAGAAGTAGGGCCTTGGTGAGATTACACCTGAAGTACTGTGTTTAGTTTTGATCTCCTTATCTAAGGAAGGATATTCTTGCCTTTAGAGGGTGTGCAATAAAAGTTCACTGGACTGTTTCCCGAGAGTAGACTAGACCTATATTCTCTAGAGTTTAGGTGATGCCATTGAATCATATAAAAATTCTTAACGGGCTTGACAGGGTAGACGCTGTGAGGACGTTTCCCCTGGCTAGGGAGTCTAGAACTAAGGGTCACCGTCTCAGAATAAGGGGCTGGCCATTTAGGACTGAGATGAGGAGAAATTTCTTCACTCAAAGGGTTGTGGATCTTTGAAATTCTCTATCCCAGAGGGTTGTGGATGTTCAATCATTGAGTATATTCAAGACAGAGATCGATAGATTTTTGGATACTAAGGGAATCAAGGGATATGGGGATAGGGCGATAAAGTGGAGTTGAGGTAGAAGATCAGCTATGATCTTATTCAATGGCGGAGCAGGCTCGAAGGGCCAAATGGCCTACTCCTATTTCTAATGTTATGTTCTAAATGTAATGAGAATAAAACCGAATGGACCACTCCACGTTGACCTAGGCATTGGATTCGGACATGACAAAGGCGCATCCAGCTCAGTCAACCATGTGAAATCCTCCTCACTAACATCTAAGGACTGGTGCCAAAGTTGGGAGAGCTGTCCCGCAGACTAGTCAAGCAGCAGCCTGACATAGGTACAATTCTGCGAGAATGACTATCAGCCAAAGTCTCAGATTCCTCATCATCATTTCTGTATATGTCCTGTTCCACTGGTGTGACATACCCACCAGATGTAGCAGCGCAGTGGTATACAGTCGGGAGGGAATGACCCTTCGAGTCCTCAACATTGACTCTGGACCCCATGAGGTTTCATGGAATCAGGTGAAGCATGGGCAAGGAAATCTGCTGATGAACCCCTACTGCCCTCCAGAAGAAGCATTGCGGGTAGCAAGGGCACAGAATGTACTCTGGGTGAAGGAACTTCATTGTCCATCACAAAGTGTGGCTTGGTAGCACCACTGCAGACCAAGCTGGCCGAGTCCTGAAAGACATAGCTGTCAGACTGGGTTGCGGCAGGTGGTGAGAGAATCAACACGAGGGAAAAACCTACTTGACCGTGTCCTCACCAAGCTACCTATCACAGATGTATCTGTCCATGATCGTATTGGTAAGAGTCAGCCTCACACAGTCCTTGTGGAGATTAAGTCCCATCTTCATACTGAGGCAACCATCCATCGTGTTATGAGACACTACCATTGTGCTAAATGGGATTGATTCACACCAGATGTAGCAGCTCAAAACTGGGCATCCATGAGCTGCTATGCTATCAGCAGCACCACAATCTGTAACCGCATGGCCCAGCACATCCTTCACTCTACCATTACCATCAAGCCAGGTGACCAACTATGGTTCATTGAGGAATATAGAAGAGCATGCCAAGAACAGCACCAATCATACCTGAAAATGAGGTGCCAACCTGGTGAAGCTACAACGCAGGACTAAATGCATGCTAAATAGAGGAAGCAGCATGCTATAGACTGAGCTAAGTAATCTCACAACTAATGGATTAGATCAAAGCTCTGCAGTCCTGCCATATCCAGTCGTGAATGGGTGATGAACAATTAAACAACTGGCGGGAGGAGTAGGATCCATGAGCATCCCCATCCTCAATGATGGCGGAGCCCAGCATTCAAAGTTGAAGTATTTGCAATCATTTTTAGCCAGGAATGCGGAGTGGATGATCCATTTCGGCCTCCTCCCGAGGTTCCCACCATGATAGATGCCAGTCTTCAGCCAATTAATTTCTCTCCACGTGATATCAAGAAACGGCTGACTGCATTGAATACTGCAAAGGCTATGGGCCCCGACAACATCCTGGCTGTAGTGCTGAAGAGCTTTTTTATGTATGTGAACCTCACCTGTGTGTAAGACTTGCCACCAGAGGGCACACCTGTGGGAGACCTATGGGACACCTATGTGTACCCTGGTGCAAGCAGGTATAAAAGGCAGGCCACCACGTTGCTGCCTCACTTTGGAGTTATATTAAACATTTAGAGACCGCATGGATGAATTACAACAATTATACATTCCTGTCTGGCGTAAAAATAAAAAAGGGAAGGTGGCTCAACCGTGGCTATCTAGGGAAATCAGGGATAGTATTAAAGCCAAGGAAGTGGCATACAAATTGGCCAGAAATAGCAGCGAACCTGGGGACTGGGAGAAATTTAGAATTCAGCAGAGGAGGACAAAGGGTTTGATTAGGGCAGGGAAAATGGAGTACGAAAAGAAGCTTGCAGGGAACATTAAGGCGGATTGCAAAAGTTTCTATAGGTATGTAAAGAGAAAAAGGTTAGTAAAGACAAACGTCGGTCCCCTGCAGTCAGAATCAGGGGAAGTCATAACGGGGAACAAAGAAATGGCAGACCAATTGAACAAGTACTTTGGTTCAGTATTCACTAAGGAGGACACAAACAACCTTCCGGATATAAAAGGGGTCAGAGGGTCTAGTAGGGAGGAGGAACTGAGGGAAATCTTTATTAGTCGGGAAATTGTGTTGGGGAAATTGATGGGATTGAAGGCCGATAAATCCCCAGGGCCTGATGGACTGCATCCCAGAGTACTTAAGGAGGTGGCCTTGGAAATAGCGGATGCATTGACAGTCATTTTCCAACATTCCATTGACTCTGAATCAGTTCCTATCGAGTGGAGGGTAGCCAATGTAACCCCACTTTTTAAAAAAGGAGGGAGAGAGAAAACAGGGAATTATAGACCGGTCAGCCTGACCTCAGTAGTGGGTAAAATGATGGAATCAATTATTAAGGATGTCATAGCAGCGCATTTGGAAAATGATGACATGATAGGTCCAAGTCAGCATGGATTTGAAGGGGAAATCATGTTTGACAAATCTTCTGGAATTTTTTGAGGATGTTTCCAGTAAAGTGGACAAAGGAGAACCAGTTGATGTGGTATATTTGGACTTTCAGAAGGCTTTCGACAAGGTCCCACACAAGAGATTAATGTGCAAAGTTAAAGCACATGGGATTGGGGGTAGTGTGCTGACGTGGATTGAGAACTGGTTGTCAGACAGGAAGCAAAGAGTAGGAGTAAATGGGTACTTTTCAGAATGGCAGGCAGTGACTAGTGGGGTACCGCAAGGTTCTGTGCTGGGGCCCCAGCTGTTTACATTGTACATTAATGATTTAGACGAGGGGATTAAATGTAGCATCTCCAAATTTGCGGATGACACTAAATTGGGTGGCAGTGTGAGCTGCGAGGAGGATGCTATGAGGCTGCAGAGTGACTTGGATAGGTTAGGTGAGTGGGCAAATGCATGGCAGATGAAGTATAATGTGGATAAATGTGAGGTTATCCACTTTGGTGGTAAAAACAGAGAGACAGACTATTATCTGAATGGTGACAGATTAGGAAAAGGGAAGGTGCAACGAGACCTGGGTGTCATGGTACATCAGTCATTGAAGGTTGGCATGCAGGTACAGCAGGCGGTTAAGAAAGCAAATGGCATGTTGGCCTTCATAGCGAGGGGATTTGAGTACAGGGGCAGGGAGGTGTTGCTACAGTTGTACAGGGCCTTGGTGAGGCCACACCTGGAGTATTGTGTACAATTTTGGTCTCTAACTTGAGGAAGGACATTCTTGCTATTGAGGGAGTGCAGCAAAGATTCACCAGACTGATTCTCGGGATGGTGGGACTGACCTATCAAGAAAGACTGGATCAACTGGGCTTGTATTCACTGGAGTTCAGAAGAATGAGAGGGGACCTCATAGAAACGTTTAAAATCCTGACGGGTGTAGACAGGTTAGATGCAGGAAGAATATTCCCAATGTTGGGGAAGTCCAGAACCAGGGGACACAGTCTAAGGATAAGGGGGAAGCCATTTAGGACCGAGATGAGGAGGAATTTCTTCACCCAGAGAGTGGTGAACCTGTGGAATTCTCTGCCACAGAAAGTGGTTGGGGCCAATTCACTAAATGTATTCAAAAGGGAGTTAGATGAAGTCCTTACTACTCGGGGGATCAAGGGGTATGGCGAGAAAGCAGGAAGGGGGTACTGAAGTTTCATGTTCAGCCATGAACTCATTGAATGGCGGTGCAGGCTAGAAAGGCTGAATGGCCTGCTCCTGCACCTATTTTCTATGTTTCTATGAACAGACCAAGGTCACAATGGTTTAAGTTTACAACACAGTTTCGTGGAGTTATTCTAAACTTAACAAGCTTAGCTCCAGAATCAGCCGTGCCTCCAGCTAAGCTACAACACTGGTGTCTACCCGATAAAGTGGAAAATTTCTCAAGTATGTTCTGTTCACAAAAAAACAGGACAAATCCAACCAGGTCAAATCCATCACATCAGCCTACTCTCAATCATCAGCAAAGTGATGGAAGGTATAGTCGACAGTGCTATCAATTGGCACTTACTCACCAATTCCTCTTGAACATCCTTCATTATAACTGCTCAACCATTAATGGCCGTGCCTTCAGCTGTTTGGGCCCTAAGCTCTGGAACCACCTCCCTAAACCTCTCCACCTCTCCACCCCTCTTTCCTCCTTTAAGACACTCCTTCAAACCTACCTCTTTAAACAAGCTTTTGGTCATGTGCCTTGATTTCTTCTTTTGTGGCGCGGTGTCAAATTTATCTGTTTTTCTTGCAACACTTTTGTGACGAGCCTTGGGAAGTTTTACTACATTAAAGGCGCTATATATATATATATAAAAATTATTATTAATAACTTGCTTACCGATACTCAGTTTGGGTTCCACCAGGACCACCTTAGTACAACCTTGATGTAAAAATGGTCAAAAGAACTGAATTCTAGAATTGAAGTGAGAGTGCCCTTGAAATGCAAGCTCTTGGAAAATGAGTGCATGGCTTGGATTTCCTTTGGAAGTTGCTTGAATATGTGCCCAGCTGAAGTATGGGTATGTATGATATGCAGTGAACGAGCTATTAAAGTTTGTGATGGCTTGGCATGGGTGAGTGGTACATGTGGTACAATTCTTTCTATATGTGGGACAGGTTGAAATACAACATTTTGGTGCGTATATTTTATCAACGACCTGGCACATATTAGAGTTGGACAATCTTGCCTTTCTCGGTTCCTTATGTATGCAGTATTCTCCTGCATCTGTTCCGAGCTCCTGCAGTTACCATTCACACCATTTAGCCCCCTCCTGTCACTTTTCTGGGTACCTCATACAGTATTTGGAAAGGCTGGCCAACATATCAAAATTAGAAGAGGAAGAAAAATTAAAGTTAGAAGATTTTCCTCCCAGTATGGTCACTTTGGGGGGAATTCTCACCCTGGGGTCAGTGATCGGACCCCCCTCCTCCACCCCCCACCGGTGTCGGGGCTCAGACCTACCTGGCTGTGGCCTCTTCTCCAGCTTGTCAATCAGGCTGACTTCCGGGCAGGGAACCTGTCAGTGACATCATACGCGCACTGTGGAGTTTCAGGTTTCCTGCTCACTAACAGGCACCCCCCCTCCCCTCCCGCACTTGGCGGGTGCAAAGTTAAAATTCCCCCGTATATCTTTAAATGGCTGCAATCTTTAATTTTTCTTTGAAGGGCTACCAAATTGCATGCCATAATCTGGCTTCCTCAATAATGCACTTTCAGTGCGTCGATTGTTATGCAATGGGAGTGCATATAATTAATTTAAAATAGCTGATTTTGTGTTTTATTGTGTGGTCAGCAGTTCACATTGCAGTATGGCCAGTGCCTGATGCACAGCTATACCAGTGCTGCGCAGTATGGAACTGTTTTTTCATTCTTTTAGTTTGTTTTGTTTCTGTTCTGCAAAATGGTGACACAGCAAAACAAGTAGTATTTGAGGACTTTATTGTATTGACTATGCAATTCAAAGTATCTGGTTGAGCTGTGGGTTCAACAAATGTATGACAATACTCAATCCTGATCTGAAAATTAACCAGATTGTTGTACTATTTTTGGTGCTGGTTTAACATATCAAGGATCCATAATTTTGATTTAGTGTTAATAGATTGTACCAGCGAATTGAGAATAGCAGGTCAGCTTGTAGAATGAGAATGCAGATAAAGTTCTTGAATCGGTCTATTATTCTCAATTCAATAGAGGAACATGTATGAGCTAGGATCTATGATTTTAACACTGATTCAGTAGAAACTATGGTTGGAGTTGAGGCACATGTCATAGGATAGAGGAATATCTTGTCTGTAATTGACCATGTTATGCTTAGTATTATAAGTTTTGGGTCTGCCTTAGTTAATCTCTTGCTAACCTCATGGTACAGCAATGCTGGTTACTTTAAGTGTTCCAAGCATTTTATGTTCAGAAGTGTGTCCGTACTACTGAATATCTAATTGTACAATAGTGTAATCCAGGGGTACAACAATAGGATCCCCTTGTGAACAGAATTAATTATTGAGTCTTTTGCACTTGCCCTCGCATGCGCTTCTTTAATCTTATCAATAGGCATTTGAAAAATAGTTTAGTGACATGTGGCTTGATCTGAATTGTTAAGCTGCTTTAGTTTACAAACAGCAAGTGAACATAACAGTTAAAGCAAATCCCACTTTTTACACTCAATCTTACTTCTCTTTTTGAAAAATGAGGGAAAAAAATAAACCACCTTCAATTTCAGGCCTTCACCTTGTAGTCTCTTGTTTAAAACCTGACTGCCCCATTGTGTCATTTCGACTAGATTAGTCTGCAGCCTTTGACATGGTTGACCACTCGCCTTCTCCAATGCCTCTTTAGCATCGTCCAACTGGGTGGGACTGCACTCACCTGGTTCCATTCTTATCTATCTAATTGTAGCCAACGGCTTCTCTTCCCGCCCCGGCATCGTTGCCTCTGGTGTCACCCAAGGATCTATCCTTAGCCCCCTCCTATTTATCATCGACATGTTGCCCCTTGGCAACATCATCCGAAAACACAGCGTCAGTTTCCACGTGTACGCTGATGATGCCCAGCTCTACCTCACTACCACTTCTCTCAACCGCTCCATGGTCAATAAATTGTCGGACTGTTTATCCGACAGTTCTGGATGAGCAGACATTTTCTCCAATTGAATATTGGGAAGACCGAAGCCATTGTTTTCAGTCCCCGCCACAAACTCCATTCCCTAGCCACTGACTCCATCCCTCTCCCCAACTTCTGTCTGAGGCTGAACCAGACTGTTCGCAGCCTTGGTCTCATATTTGACCCTGAAATGAGTTTTCGACCACATATCCG